>NC_041733.1:31547883-32210766 GCF_004115215.2 Ornithorhynchus anatinus | reverse complement strand
TCGATTGCACACGGGGTGCAACACACCGTACTAAATGTTCAGGAAATACCAAAGTGGCTAAGTCCCTACTCACAAAGCCCTTAAAAGAGGGGGGGAGGAACACAAACATATCTTTACGTGCAGTTTATATTGCTATGTTTTGCAATTTGAGATTATTTCTCATTTCCAATTCACTAGCACTCGAACTATTTAACACTTACATCTATCACTTGCTAACTACTTGAAAAGATTTTCAAATACCAGACTGTTTTAGCTTCCTCTCTAAGTTTAAACTATCTGCTTTACTTTCATTACTGTTTAACCCAAATCTTGTCTTTGAACAGAGAGTAGTACTAAAGCACAGAGAAATAATGTCATTTATTCATCACTCATGAGCTTTTTTTGGACTACTGTAAACATAGAGATTTTCAAAAGAATCCCAAGTACATATCAACCTCTTCTATTTAGTTTTTCAATATTCACTCGTAGTCTACAAAAGACAACTTATTCATGCATTTGATGGCCTTTGATTTTGGAAGAGAAGACTTTCCTGATCACTGGCAGAAGTAGGATTATTTAGTTTTCTCAATCGGACCCTAGAGTGTTATATTTAAATTAGTTCAGGGACCTGAAGTCATTAGTGATCAGGGATATCCCGTCCACCTCTGCATCAAAGAGAAAAATCCTTTACCATCGACTTTAAAGCATTCAATCACCGTGTCCCCTCCTACCTAACCTTGCTGCTCTCCTCTTAAAAACCCAGCCCGTACACTTCGCTTCTTCTGATATCAACCTACTCACTGTACCTTGATCTCATCTATCGCGCTGATGACCTGTTGCCCATGTTCTGCCTCTGGACTGGAACGCTCTCCCTCTTCATAGCCGGACAATTAATCTCCCCACCTTCAAAGCCGTACTTAGGGCACATCTCCTTGAAGATGCCTTCCCTGACGAGGCCCTCCCTTCCTCTTTTCCCTTCTGCGTCATCCCGATTTGGTCTTTTATTCACTCCCTTCAGTCCCAAGTCACTTATGTCCATACGTGTGTTTGTATTATTGTCTGTCTTCCCCTCTAGACTGTGAGCTCCCTGTGGGCAGGGAATGCCATATTGTATTCTCCCAAGTGCTTAGTACAATGTTCTGGACACAGTAAGCATTCAATAAATTAGATTGATTAACATCTCTGTTTGGAAAAATCAGGAGGGAATAATAATGTTGGTATTTGTTAAGCGCTTACTATGTGCCGAGCACTGTTCCAAGTGCTGGAAAAGGACTGTGAGTGGTCATCTGGCCTTTGGCCAGCAAAATGTCCCTTTGAAATAGATGGGAAATTAGCTCATTTTAAAAATAATTATATTAAAATGGCGAGACTCATTATCTACTATTAAATTCTTGCAAAGAAAGTATTTTGAAAATGATTTGTTGATCTAACATTTCTTACTAGACTGCCCCTAAAATCCCCCAAGAATTTAAGCTATTAAAAAAAAAGTGATGGAAGAAGATGGTATTGGAATGGATTAGGTTATCACTCAGACCATGAGAATGGCTAGAATCTATAAGTATTCTCAGAACTGCCCTAAAATTAAGGATTATTTTGCTGTCAATCAGTGGAATTTGATGTCTCACTGTGTGCAGAGCACTCTACTAAGTGCTTGGGAAAGTACAAATACAATAGAGTTTGGCGATCTGGGTGGAAGAATGATTAAAAACAAATGATCCTGTTTGGAAATCTTTGTCTAAAATAAGCTAAGGTTTACCATAAAAATTTATGTTTGAGTGCTAATAGGTGAAAGGCTTTTGCGATTCTACGTTTTATTTGGCAATAGCCTCCCGGATTTTAAATGCCCTATTTGTCTTTGAATGACTACTTCAGTTTACAGAGAATTTTAAAACTCAAGCTGTGTCTACATGGGAAAGTGAAGAAGTAATTTTCTGGGTATTTCAGGCCAAAAAATTCCGCTCTTGAAAAAATAGTTGGGTAGCTTTGGCTCAAGTAATAGATTTTTTTTTCATCAGCCAATATTTAGTCGGTGCCTCTGCGTATAGAATATCAGACTGTTCGTCGAACTTGTTCTCCATCTGTTGGAAGGCTATTGCAGTTCTCCAGCTAATTTCCCAACACCATTTCGATTTGTCTTTATATAGAAAGTCTGAGTTGCTACTTATCCACACTTTTAGCTTTACAAAAATACATAATGATTAAGGACTACGGCTGACGGGAAGAGTATTTATTTTTTCCGGATCTCCAAGGTGGCGAAGGCAGTTCACCTGGGCGGATCTGTAAGGTTTCCTTCTGTTCTCTTTTGACCTGATTTTCCAGAGGCCATGGAGGGAGATAGATGAGAAAGAACCAAGATGGAACTCTAGGAAGGTATGAGTTACATTGGGATGAAAAGGAAATTTGGGGCTAGGTTTATCATAGAGACTATAGAATAATAATAACTGTGGTATTTGTGGGACACTGTCCTTGCCCCATTTGAGAAGCAGCGTGGCCCAGTGGAAAGAGCCCGGGCTTGGACGTCAGAGGTCATGGGTTCAAATCCCCGCTCTGCCACTTGTCAGCTGTGTGACTGTGGGCAAGTCACTTCACTTCTCTGTGCCTCCGTTACCTCATCTCTAAAATGGGGACTAAGACTGTGAGCCTCACGAGGGACAACCTGATTACCCTGTACCTATCCCAGTGCTTAGGACAGTGCTGTGCACATAGTAAGCGCTTAACAAATACCAATATAATTATTATCATGATTATTCTCTGTGCCTCAGTGACCTCATCTGTGAAATGGGGATTAAGACTGTGAGCCCCACGTGGGACAACCTGATCACCTTGTATCCTCCCCAGCGCTTAGAACAGTGCTTTGCACATAGTAAGCGCTTAACAAATGGCAACCTTATTATTATCGAGGCTCACGGTTGAAGGGGAAGGGAGAGCAGCTATTTCCTTTACAGGGAAGGATCGTGGAGTAGTCCATTGTGCCCAGGCCTGGGATTTAGGAGGATCTGGGTTCTAATCCCAACTCTGCCACTTGTATGCTGTGTGATCTTGGGCAAGTCACTTCACTTCTCAGTGCCTCAGTTACCTCTTCTGGAAAATAGGGATTCAGACTGTGAGTCCCATGTGGAACAGGGACTGTGTCCAAACCGATCAGCTTGTAACTGCCCCAGCACTTAGAACAGCGCTTGATACATAGTAAGCGCTTAACAAATAGCGTCGTCATTATTCGAGAGGATGAAACTGAGGCCTAGAGTCATGAAGTGAATTGTCCAAGGTCATACGGGAGGAAAATGGCGGAGCCAGAATGAGAATTCCGATCACTAAACTTTTATTACGGTATTAAGAGTTTGCTTTGCATCAAGCAATGAATAAACAATAGCGTGACTCAGCGGAAAGAGCCCGGGCCTGGGAGTCAGAGGTCATGGGTTCGAATCCTGGCTCTGCCACTTGTCAGCTGTGTGACTGTGGGCAAGTCACTTCACTTCTCTGTGCCTCAGTTACCTCATCTTTAAAATGGGGATTAAGACTGTGAACCTCACGTGGACAACCAGATGACCCTGAATCTACCCCAGCGCTTAGAACGCTGCTCTGCACGTAGTAAGCGCTGAACAAATACCAACATTATTATTATTATAATTGTGATCATTATTAAAAGCCGGGGTAGATCAAAGGTGATCAAGCCGGACCTGGGGCCCACGGTCTAAGTTCTTTCCACTCGGCAACGCTGCTTCTCCATGGACTCTGGACCAAATGCCGGCACCCAAATGTGTTGGGTTCAGCAGAGTGACCCCCCTACCTCCCATAGCAACCGGAAGCCTTGATCACGGTGTCCGCATCCCTGCTACTACGGGATATGAAATGGAAAGGGTGAGATGGGGTGGTGGATGCAGAAACCTACGCAATCGAAAACAGTCTGTGGGAAAGGGAAGTTGACAGGGCGGGGAGTTGTGCTTGAAAACAGAAAAGACCTGGTCCCATTCTATCTGTCCTTTGGAAACAGGCTGGCATTTTTGTCGAGGGTGATGACTTAGCCATGTCTGCCCACAAGGACGTGGATGAATAGTGATGCACGTAGACATTAAGGTAAAGACAGAGAGAAATGGGGAGCCTTCTGTGGATCGAGACCAAAGTCTGTTCTAGTTAATATCCAGAAATTATTATTTTCAGTGCAAAATTTAAGTGCTTAATCAATGTTACTGATGATTGACTCTAGCGAATCACTCGGTTTTGCTTCTGATTTGTTTGGAAGGTTTGCCTAACTAGGAATGTTTCTACCCACAAATGGTTACCTCTAGTCTGCCAGAGGTACCTGGTTTCTAGTTAGCTATCAATATCTTCTGCAGCCAAATTGGAATCACCTAGAAAGCCTGCCCACTTTCTCACAATATCTCAGAATGTGGAAGGTTCTTTTCTTCAGGATAAACCATGAAGAACGGGGCTGCCATTAACATACCCAGAGTTTCCTACTGTCCATCAGATAAACTACAAACCTTCCGATGACAACAGTTCTTGTACCACATTATAACTGTGGTATTTGTTAATAATTACGATATTTGATAAGCGCCCGCTACGAGCCCGGCACTGTACTAAGTGCTGGGGTGGATGCAAACAATCCAGAAATTACAAAATGAAGCATTTTCTCTCTTTAGCAAGTTAGCTATAAAATGCCATCAGGCAGGCAGTAAAGCAGAGACCACAGAAAGGCACATTTCTCTGAATTGGTGCGCTTTTCTTTATTTCAGAATGTGGGCTGCTTGAACACTATTTTAATTTCCTAAAATAGCTCTCCCAGCTCCTGCTGAAGTTCATCAAGCGTGATGCTGGTCAGAATTTTTTTTTCCATTTCTCTCTTTCAGGAAAACATAAGAAGAAAGATGCATATAGCCTCAGGCAGTTCTCTCTTCAAAGTAAGAGGTGTCTTAAAAGAACCACCGAGGTCACAAAACCAAAATCCAAAATGTGCTAGGAGATTGATTTTTATAGTTAGAATAAGCACTCTCTTAGGACTAGGAAAGAAGAATAAGTTTTTTGTTTGGTTTTATTAATGGCATTTTTTTTAAGCTTTTACTATGTGTCAAGCCCTGTTCTAAGTGCAGGGGCAGATAGAGGTTTGGGGTTGAATTTTTTAAAGAGGTAATAACAATAATAATAATAATAATGGTGGTATTTATTAAGTGCTTACTATGTACAAAGCACTGTTCTAAGCACTGGGGGGGGGGATACAAGGTGATTAGGTTGTCCCACATGGGGCTCACAGTCTTCATCCCCATTTTACAGAGGAGGTAACTCAAGCACAGAGAAGTGAAGTAACTTGCCCAAAGTCACACAGCTGACAAGTGGCGGAGCCGAGATTAGAACCCATGACCTCCGACTCTCAAGCCCGGGCTCTTTCCATTGAGCCACGCTGCGTCTCATATTCGTTAAGTACTTACTATGCACCAGGCACTGTACTAACTCCCGCGTAGATACAAGCAAATCAGGCTGAACACAGTCCATGACCCACAGACGCTCATAGTACTAATCCCCTTTTCACAAATGAGGTAACTGAGGCAGAGAGAAGTTATCTGGCTTGCCAGGTTCACTCAGCAGATGAGTGAGAGAGCCTAGATTATAACGAAAGTCCTTCTGATCCCGGGCTTTATACACTAGGCCACACCGCTTCTCACAGAGTTTATCGTGGTGGACAGATTTTTCAAGTTGGACACAGTCCCTGTCCCACAGGGAGCTGACAGTCTGAATCGGAGAGAGGAGGATTAAATCCAGATGTAGCCGAGGTACAGGAAAGTTCAGTGACGTGCCCAAGCTCACATAGCAAGCATCTGGCAGAGCCGGGACTAGAACCCAGGTCCTCTGTCTTCCAGGTCTGTTCTCTTTCCACTAGGCCACGTTGCTTCTCTGAGTTCTGGTATGTGTTTAAATCCGTAGCTTCAGTAGTGTTCTTCCTAAATTCCTGAAGAATAAGCAGTATACAGTAAGAAAGGAAAAAACCTAAACAGATTCTAATGACCAGAACAACACGAAGTAACCTCTAGACTATAAGCTCCCCTAGTAGACCGGGAACATGTCTACCGACTCTCTTATACTGTTTTCTCCCAAACGATTAGCACAGTGTTCTGCGTGCAGTAAGCACTCAATAAATTGTTCTCGTCTGTCCGTCTCCCCCGATTAGACCGTAAGCCCGTCAGAGGGCGGGGACTGTCTCTATCTGTTACCGATTTGTCCATTCCAAGCGCTTACTACAGTGCTCTGCCCATAGTAAGCGCTCAATAAATACTATTGAATGAATGAATAATTTTGATTGATAATTCGACTCAATAAATTTGACTCAGGGTCTGCGGCTACTGAATACATATACATCACAGAGAATCAATATTAAGTGGGAATCAGAAAAATCACTGGAAATTATTTTTGAAAGCTACTAATAATAATGTTGGTTTTTGTTAAGCACTTACTCTGTGCAGAGCACTGTTCTAAGCGCTGGGGGAGATACAGGGTAATCAGGTTGTCCCACGTGAGGCTCACAGTCTTCATCCCCATTTTCCAGATGAGGTCACTGAGGCACAGAGAAGTGAAGTGACTCGCCCACAGTCACACAGATGCCGAGTGGCAGAGCCGGGATTCGAACCCATGACCTCTGACTCCCAAGCCACTAGTTGATCCACGGAAAATGCGGAAACGAGACGGTGGCTAGAAGTCACTTTGGAGCACAGTGGGTTTAAAGAGAGCGTGCCTTTCTTCAGTTGTGGCTCTTGGACAGTACCTTCTGGTTGTTTTGCATTTTTTTAATAGTCATGATATGTACTAAACGTTTAGTGAATCCCTCTTCCGAGACACCATATGTCACAAAGTTAATGTACACCTGAATAAAGTTCGGGAACTACAAGCTCATTCTATCCCTGAGTAGAAATAGTGTCTCAGTAATAATAGTAGATTTAACCTGATTTTACGTTTCTGTAATTTACAAGGTAAAATTCATTCATTCAATAGTATGTATTGAGCGCTTACTATGTGCAGAGCACTGTACTAAGCGCTTGGAATGGACAAATCGGTAACAGATAGAGACGGTCCCTGCCCTTTGACGGGCTTACGGTCTAATCGGGGGAGAAGGACGGACGAGAACAATAGCAATGAAATGTGCTGCTGCTTTACAAACCGCGTCCGCTGGCCATCTGAACTTGATTCACTCGGCAACGATTAAAGTGTTCATCCACCAGCACAAGGATGCTCTTTTTTGCCCAAAGATTTGGGGTTGAAACGAAATGATAGTTGGGGGTGAAAATGAATCGTAATAAGGAGTGAATCCTTCTTTATTCTCCAGACATTTTGACCTCAGCAAAGCTTCAAAACTGACCTTTATAACAATAACCTTGGGTCTGAATGGCACTCTGCTTCCCTGAATATATTAAAATGCAGAGCCTGTTAAATTCCTAGAATCGTATGCCCATTTTTAGTGAAAGAGTAACTTGTTTACCTTTTACTTTTATGTTCCCCTTGGAGGATACTCTGAGGAAAAAAAAAATGCAGTATATAGCTTTACATGAATAAATACTTGTCTGAATAAATAAAAGCTAATCCCTTCAAGGAAATGCTAGAGTTACTTTATTAAATTTATTCTGAAATATTCCCATGAAAATACTTCACTTGTATTTTCACCAATTAACCTCCTTGTCTATTTCTATGCAGATATTCAAACAAAAGTTGACCAATTATTTAATGAGTTTTAGAAAACCACTCAGAATATTATAGGCTCACTGGGTGCGTCCCTAAATTTTGAGCTTGATTTGGGTGAACTCTCTACACACCCCAGATGCACTGGACGATCCCTTTAGGATCTTCAGAGTGAGTATTAGAAATCCTGTCTATAAACAAGACTGAGGGAGTAAGGCAGGAATTTCTGGGGAAGGAGGAATTGGTGTCCAAATCATCGGTGATCATTTCCAAATGGTGATAATACTTTTTTAAAAAACTGGTTAACTGTTTCTCCCTAGTTAATTGCTTTAAACCGAACTGATCTGTATAGTAATTGGGAGATTCCGGCCAAAATATTTCTTTAGTGGTTCCTCAAACCACCGAAAGGATGGTTCAACTTAAACTCAACTCTAGAACCAGTCCTCCTTGACCCAAAAGTCAGCGTCCTGAGCCACTCACCATTTAACACCAAGCAACATTTAATTGAAAAGTGGTGTGGCCTAGAGAAAAGAACACAGGTCTGGGAGTCAGATGACTTGAGTTCTAATCCTGGCTTTGCCACTTGCTTTCTGTGTGACCTTGGGCGGATCACTTAGCTTGTCTGTGCCTCAGTTGCCTCATCAAGAGGTAACCAAATTTCCATCAGCAGCCTCTCCCCAAGACCTGCCACCGAAACAATATCATTCATCTCCAAGCCTGATCCTCTCCCTCACTGCGCAAGGTGCGTTCTTTGGCACAAAGTTAAATAATGGGATGAAAGGAAATATATGAAAGGAATCAAAAATGTAGAGGATAGCCGCTGTATAGAAGCATCTCTACACGGTCCTACTCTTTCATGGGAAAATAGGGCTCATTAACAGGAACTGCTGTCTCGCATTTCCTCCTGCCTGCAAGACATCTCTATCTGATGTCCCGCCATCACCACAAAAGTAACGTATCCAAAACAGAAGGCCTCATCTTCCCTCCCAAACCCTGTCCTCCCCTTGACTTTCCCATTAAAGTAGACAGCACCAACAGCTTGCCCATCTCGCAATCCCATAACCTTGGCATTCTCTGTAACTCATCTCTCTCATTCAACCCATAAATTCAATCTATCACTAAATCCTGGCCGTTCAACCATCATTCATTTGTTCATTCATTCAATCATACTTATTGAGGATTTGCTGTACGCAAAACACTGTATAAAGCACTTGGGAGAGTACAATAAAACAATGCAACAGATACTTTACTGCCCAAAGAGAGCTTAAAATCTAGAGGTGGTGAGGCAGACAATATTCAAATACACCCTTTTCTCTCCATACCAAGTGCTACCATGTTAATACAAGAATTAACCTAATCCACCTTGATTCCTTAATCATCCACCTTGCTGACCTTCCTGCAGCCTGTTTCTTCCCACTCCAGTCCATACTTTACTCTGCTCTTCAGATCATTTTTCTACAAAGCCATTCAGCCTACGTTTCTCCACTTGTCAAGAAACGCCAGTGGTCGCCCGTTCACCTCCGAATCAAAGAGAAACTCCTCACTAATGGTTTTAAAGTACGCGATCACCTTGCCCCCTCCACCTCACCTCGTTACTTTCTTACTACAACCCAGCCCACACACTTCGTTTCCTCCTATGCCAACCTACGCACTGTACCTCAATTTCATCTCTTTCCTACTACAACCCTGCCCACACACTTTGTTTCCTCCAATACCAACCTATGCACTGTACCTCAATTTCATCTCTTTTAGTCATTCATTCATTCATTCAATTGTACTTATTGAGCGCTTACTCTGTGCAGAGCACTGTACTAAGCGCTTGGGAGAGTAAAATACAACAGTGAACAGACGCATTCCCCGTCCCCAGCCAGCTTACAGTCTAAATGGGGGGAGACAGACATTAATATAAATGAATAAATTGCAGATCTGTACATAAATGCTTTAGGGCTGGGAAAGAAGAGGAATAAAGGGAGTAAGTCAGGGCAGTGCAGAAGTAAGTATGGGGAGAGGAAAGAAGGGGATAGTCAGGAAAGGCGTCTTGTAGGAGATGTGTAGAGAAGCAGCGTGGCTCAGTGGAAAGAGCACGGGCTTTGGAGTCAGAGGTCATGGGTTCGAATGCCGGCTCGGCCACTTGTCAGCTGTGTGACTTTGGGCGAGCCACTTCACTTCTCGGTGCCTCAGTGACCTCATCTGTAAAATGGGGATTAAGACCGTGAGCCCCACGTGGGACAACCTGATTCCCCTGTGTCTACCCCAGTGCTTAGAACGGTGCTCGGCACATAGTAAGCGCTTAACAAATACCAACCTCATCATCATCATGTGTCTTCAGTAAGGCTTTGATGGGGGAAGGGTAATGGTCTACCTGATTTGAGAAAGGAGAGCCTTTCTCAGGCAGGGTGTGGGCGAGAGGTCGGTGGCGAGATAGACGAAATTGAGGTACAATAAAAAAAGTTAGCATTAACCTCTCTCTCATGTCCTGTCGCTGGCCTTGAACGCTGTCCCTGTCCATACCCAAGACAATTGCTCTCCCCACCTTCGGGGCCTAACTGAAGGCACATCTCCTCCAATAGGCCTTCTCTGCCTAAGCCCTTATTTCCTCTTCTCCCATTCTCTGCTATATCACCCTGATTTGCTCCCTTTATTCACTCCAATCCTCAATCTCACCACACTTAGGCGCATATCCATATTTTATTTACATTAATGTCTAGACCTGAAGCACACTGTGGGCAGGAAATGTGTCTACTAGCTACAAGAACTTAGCACAGTGCTCTGCACACAATAAATATGACTGATTCATTCAAAGAATATTCCATTTTTCTCCATAATTCTTTTCAAATAGTTGAAACGGTAACTTTTTCTATCGATTGTTTTTGTGCATTAGAAAGTCAATAATGTCTCCTGATAGGTAATCACCTAATAAGATAAATCTTCTTCTAGGGGATTTGGAGCTAGAATAAACTTTACAGAGGTATGTTTTTTGGGGGTGTTCAAGTATTCAATAGTGAAGGAATTCTGTACCTATTTTTCTACTGAAAGCCATAGCAACAGCTCTTTCTTTGGAACTAAAATAAGTTTGATACGAGATTCTCAATGTTAGTTTTGACAGGTAAGTAAGGAAATCAAATCGGTGAGTACATTACACCCACTTTCCTATAAAATAATCTTTTTTTATAAAATCATTCCATTTTCACTTACTCTTCAATCAGTATTTCAGAAGTGTTTGCATCGTATACTCGGCCTTAGTCATCTAAATGAAAAATCTGTAATGAGCAATACAACTTGATGATTATGAGTGGTCTTCACACATGTAGTGAGATGCGAATACAGAGTAATCCAAACAGACAAGAACCCTTTGTATATAAAATATGGCACTGCTCACTCATTCATTTAGTTCCAACTAGATGAGGAATAACTAGGAAAATCCAAGAAAGATAACCAGGAGTCACAAACTGGATTTAAATGTTTTACGGTAAAGGAATATTGTGACTACCTGATAGGAAACATCCCGATAGAATTATGAATCTGTAGAAGAGAACTTGTGCTATAGTTCTTTGATGAATTCAGAAGACATCGATTGCAGTGTGAGCGGAGTGAGAAGACCGATTTCCATTTCTAATTCAGATTTCTAATGTAATAGGAGTAAGTTAAAAATTGAACGTGTTCAATAGTCCTCATTATTTACTCCTCAATAAGATCACTAGTTTTTATCTAACATGACAATTGCTATTTCTATCCGCTTTCAACAACTGTTTCATTTTATATTATATTATATGTGTGTTTGTAATTTTTTAGTTCGGAATTCAGTAAGCACATACCCCTCTAATATAATCTATTACTACAGCTGGTTTAAATGGATGGTGCTCTCCATAGAGAAGACAGATAATGAATTGGTAATTTTTTTTTTTCATTATCTGCCTCCCCGACTAAGTTGTAAACTTCTCGAGGACAGGGATAGAGATTAACACTATTATACTCTCCCAAGGATTAGTATAGTAATAATAATGGCATTTGTTAAGCACTTACTATGTGCAAAGTACCGTTCTAAGCATTGGGAAGGATACAAGGTGATCAAGTTGTCCCACATGGGGCTCACAGTCTTACTCCCCATTTTACAGATGAGGCAAGTGAGGCACAGCACAGTTAAGTGACTTGCCCAAAGTCACACAGCGGACAAGCGGCGGATCTGGGATTTGAACCCATGACCTCGGACTCCCCAGCCCGTGCTCTTTCCACTGAGCCACGCTGCTTTGTATTCTGCATAGAGTAGGTGCTCAATAAGATACTACCGATTGGTTGAATGGGATAGAATCTAAATTTTTTCTCAGTCCTTGGAAACGATCTCTTCTCACCTTAGACCTATTGCCAGTAACAGGTGCGTATGTCTGAATTAATCTTGCTTATAATTGAAGATCCTTGTTTTCAAGTTCTTAACTCCTAGAAACATGAACTTGAAACTGTGTTTCGGAGAAAAGGACCTATAATCACAAGCACTGGGCACCACATTTAGGAAAGAACTTAAGCTATTATTAAGAGTAATAATATTTGTTAAGAACTTACCATGTGCCAAGCACAGAGCAGAGCACAGGGGCAGAGCCAAGATAATAGGTTCAGAACCTAATTCCTGTCCCACATGTAGTGAACAGTCTAAGATAGAGGGATAACACGTATCAATCCCCATTTCACTGATAAACTGAAGCACAGAAACACTCACTGATTTGCTTAAGGTCGCAAGAGGAAAGTGGCAAAGGCAGGATTAGAACCCAGGTCCTCTGGCTCCCAGACCTACGTTCTTTCCACTAGGCCATGCTGTTTTACTACTGCAGCTCCATCCTTAAGCAAATAAGTGGGTCCCATTCTGTCATATGCTTATTACAGCCATCAGAAAGTGTAGATTTTGTTAAGACAGACTGAGAAAGTGGGACACAAACAAAAACTGACCCAGGCAGTGTAGCTAGCAAAGCAGTAGTGCATCAAGGGAAAATATTTGCACAAACACAGAGCAGAAAGGATTGCGGTTACACTTCAGTCCTATTATCCGCCGTTGCACATATTGATAAAATCCAACTGCTTGTAATAGCTCCTTTGAGCCTGAAAGATAATAATGTTGGTATTTGTTATGCGCTTACTGTGTGCAGAGCACTGTTCTAAGCGCTGGGGTAATCAGGTTGTCCCACGTGAGGCTCACAGTTAATCCCCATTTTACAGATGAGGTAACTGAGGCACAGAGAAGTGAAGTGACTTGCCCAAAGTCACACAGCTGACAAGTGGCAGAGCTGGGAGTCGAACCCATAACCTCTGACCCCGAAGCCCAGGCTCTTTCCACTGATCCACGCTGCTATCTCCCTTCTCTATTCTCCTGGCCCAGTCTCTCCTTAAATATCAAGAAGCCTCTTTTAGGATGATTCTTTTTTAAATACAAATCAAAATGAAGTCTCTGCCTTTCTTGTCCCCGGGATCTGTCTGTGGATTTGGGGCTGAAAGAAAGTAAGGGCTGCTAATTACTGCAGCTTCAAACAATGCAACTTTGTTCAGAATTCTCACTGAAATCCTGTCAGTGTAGCTGGATAAACTACACAACAGCTAAATGTAGCTCTCTCCTCCCCCACACCCCACCCACAACATTAAGAGGATCAAAAGATCAAAGCCAATTGAAGATAAGACTGGGTGCTTTTTCTCTAGAAAATTAGTTGTCAAAAAAATTAGCAAGGGAGCTGTACATTCCCTGGGTGGTAACGTGAAGAAAAAGAAATTCACTGTTCTGAATTTTAGCTTTTGACTAAATTCATCCGGTGGTAGAATTTCAAAATGTATGCTGGAAAATCCTGATTTGGGGCATGTGTATGATTTCAGATGGGCTCTGAATCACCTTGTCCCCTCCTACCTTACCTCCCTATTTTCCTACTACAACTAGTCTACACACTTTGTTCCTCTAATGCCAATCTACTCATTGTACTTTGATTTCATCTGGCTCTCCACCGACCTCTACCCATGTCCTGCTCCTGGTCTTTAGCTTCATATACAACAGACTACTTTCCCCACCTTCAAAGCCTTATTAAAATTACATCTCCAAGAGGCCTTCCGTGACTAAGCCTTCATTTCCCTACTCCCACTCCCTTCTGCTTCGCCCTAGCCCTTGGATCTGCACCCTTTAAGCGCTTGATATTCACCCAGCCAGATATGTACTTATCTGTAATTATTTTGTATCGCATCTGTTATTATATCTGTAATTTATTTTGTCTGGCTCCCCATCTAGACTGTAAAATTCTGGTAGCCAGGGAGCATGCCTTCCGACTCCGTCGTATGGTACTCTCCCCCAAACTTAGAACAGTGTTCGGCACGTGGTAAATGCTCAATAAATACCACCGATTGATTGACTGCTTCCTAATTTTTATGATGGACCTTGAAAATATGAGAAGGCATATGTTAATAGGTATCAAATATTACAAAATAGTGATGTGACTCTTACTGTAAAACATCCCGAACAACATCCTGAACATTAATAAACTTGAGTTAGAAAATATTTTAGAAATGATTTCCCTGAAAACTGTGCCATGAAATGCTATGAAGCTATTAAAAATTGTATATTTTACTAGGTAAAGAAACTGTAAATAGTAAAAGAATATTGTGGGTTTTTTTTTCCTTTCCCTATGCCTTTTCATTTTAGGTCTTATTTCAGGAGGTAAAGTTTGAACCTGAAGTTTAATACTTTTTATCATCACCGTCTTGAGATTTCAAGCTGGTTTTTTTTTTTTATTTTGTACTGAGTTCAGAATTGTTTTTTTGGTTCTTGTGGTTCCCTAGGCCATGCCAATACAGTACAATTGAAATGGAAGTAGAGACAAAAGAGGTGAGATGATAACTGGAATATCATCCATAATGTTTTCAAGATCCACCATAAAAATTAGGAAGCAATCAATCAATTAACGGTATCTACTGAGCATTTACCACGTGCAGAACAGTGCACTAAGTGTTTGGGAGAGTACGGTACAACAGAGCTGGAAGAAATGTTCCCTGGCTACCAGAATTTTACAGTCTAGATGGGGAGACAGACAAAATAAATTACAGATATAATAAAAGATGCAATACAAATGTGTTTCCTGGTTTTGCCAGGGCCAGAAATGAGTACCACAGAGTCACTGAAATCTGAACTTCACTGCTGTATACAGAAGGAGCTTTTAATCCCTGGACATCTCCCGTAAAGTTAACATTAAATGCTCCCCTACAAAAAGCCAGGCAATGTATTTTGGAACTCATTTTGGAGTAATTTCACAATTCCAGACATAGAATAATGATATTTCAGACACCAAGTACTCTGCTTATTATAAAAAGCCAAGCATCCATTAATCAGTTTTTTAAATAAAATTACAAATTTTAAATTGAATTTTTATCAACATCGTTTTTCCTAAGCACCTCATTACTGTGGAATGGGAAGCCCTAATCCTAAATAAAACTTTACGAAGGTTATTATCAAAGGGTGCCTGCTTTAATTCTAACACGTATCTGCTATTTCTCTGATGGATCCACTTCAGCATTCGGTCATAGTAGACTGACGAATTCTGTTTTTCATAAACTTATACATCATTTTTCTAAGCAATATATGCAAGACTGGGGAGTTTTTCTTATCATAGTTTGTACATCAATATGATTGCGGTCAAATTGAATTTCTTGATCCCAGAAATCAGTATGAAGCCATTTCAATCAATGGATTCATGGGGAGCCATCAGTATAAGAGGATTAAAAAGTCACAGTGGGCAAACCAAAATGTACAGTATGAACAGAATGAGAAAGTTGAAACAGAGGGGTTACAGTTATTCAGCACTAACAGTCGTTGGATTAAAACCGAGTTACTCTAGAAGAAAATAAAATCAGAGAGTTTGTTATTTTGTTTTATCAAATGACAGTCAGTGATTTGGCTTATTTTCACGATTCCTTTATTAATAAAGAGACAGTTGGTATGGAGAGAAGCAGCGTGGCTCAGTGGAAAGAGCACGGGCTTTGGAGTCAGGGGGTCATGGGTTCGAATCCCTGCTCTGCCACTTGTCAGCTGTGTGACTGTGGGCAAGTCACTTCACTTCTCGGTGCCTCAGTTACCTCATCTGTAAAATGGGGATTAAGACTGTGAGCCCTACGTGGGACAACCTGATTCCCCTGTGTCTACCCCAGCGCTTAGAACAGTGCTCTGCACATAGTAAGCGCTTAACAAATACCAACATTATTATTATCATTATATTTACAGCTGGTTTACCCTTAATCCTTTTCGAGGAGGCTGTTACCCTTAGCAATTGTGTGTCCTCCTGCTCCGTTGTTTCATGCTGGGTTCGTTGCTGACCCTCACGGCTGACAGGGAGGCTTTTGCAGATTCCTCAGGCTTTCGTTTGGTAGGCGGGATCAAGAGGCCAAAGTTACGGAAGCAGCGTGGCCTCGTGGAAAGACAAATGTCCTGGGAATTAGAGGACCTGGTTTCTAATTCCAACGTCTCCACTTGCCTGCTATGTGACCTTGGGGAAATCACTTAGCTTCTCGCTGACTCAGTTCCTTTATAACCCGTCAGTGGGCAGGGACTGTCTCTATCTGTTGCCGATTTGTACATCCCAAGCGCTTAGTACAGTGCTCTGCACATAGTAAGTGCTCAATAAATACGATTGAATGAATGAATAAAATAAGAATTTAAGGCCTGCTCTCCTTCCAGCATAGACTGCGAGTCCCATTTGGACTATATCCGATCCAATTACCTTGTATCCACCCCAGTATTTAATGCAAGGTTTAGCACATGGTAAGTGTGCTTTACAGATATCACCATTACTATGACTTTCCCACCCACTATGGACCTAGATTAATTTAAAAGCTATTCTACTGTGGATACGGAAGGAAAGACTAAAAACTAATTACATCCTTACAAAATACGTGGACTGATAAAGCAAAAAATGACTTGCAGGGCAAATTACCTTGTGAATATCATATCACAAATGATTCATTGCCCATTCTTCAGGAAAGGAAAGCGTGTAGAGGTTAGTTATGAATTCTTTTAAAAAACATTATATTGAATAGCAACTTATATTTGGTATGCATGTAAAAGGTCGGAACAAATGATCGGAGAAAAGATTTTTGATTTTACGTGTGGAAATGTTTTCCAACATTGTCATCTTCGGTGGTACTTACTGAGCGTTTACTGTGTCCTTACACTGTACTTAGCTCCTGGGAGAGTACAGTACAGCAGAGTTGATAGAAAGGCTCCATGTCCACAACAAGCGTAAAGTCTTGAGGGGGATAGAGGCATTAACGTAAACATTTTATAGTATGTAGCGAAAAGATATGATTCATCTCAGAAATAAAGAAATAATTGTTTATATTTTAGAATTTATTTATTAGGCAGAACATTTCACTTCAGGTCATAAAGAAGCAGCATGACTTAGTGGAAAGAACCCCGGCTTGACAGTCAAGGGATGTGGGTTCTAATCCCGGCCCCGCCGCTTGTCTGCTGTGTGACCTCAGAAATATAGAAATAATTGTTTATATTTTAGAATTTATTTATTAGGCAGAACATTTCACTTCAGGTCATAAAGAAGCAGCATGGCTTAGTGGAAAGAACCCCGGCTTGACAGTCAGGGGATGTGGGTTCTAATCCCGGCCCCGCCGCTTGTCTGCTGTGTGACCTTGGGCAAGCCACTTAAGCTCTCTGTGTCTCAGTCACCTTACCTGTAAAATGGGGATTGAGCCTGGGAGCCCCACGAGGGACAACCTGATTACCTTGTATCTACCCCAGCGCTTAGCACAGTGCTCGGCACACAGTAAGCACATAACAAATACCATTATTATTATTATTATTTTGTGTCAAGGAATTGCCATTTTAAAGGTTAATTATTCAATTTCATGTTTTTAAATCAATTTTTTGAGTTAAGGTGATTTAGAGTCCTTTAAATCATCAAATCTACAGAAAACATTCTAAATGTCTTTTTTCGCCCATTTCAAGCAGGAAATCAATAGTACTGATTGAGCGCCTACTATGTGCCCAGCACTTCATAAAGTGCTTGGCGAGTACACCCAAAGCCAAAGGCTGTGCTCGCGGAGTATATAGTCCAATGAGACTGCATCAGCGGTGCTTGTTTTTCTTTCTAGCTTTCATGGGCCTTAGTTTTTGTCCAACGGTCATTTTTCAGAAATGAAAAGTCAACACATAACAAGGGAGGAGATTACAGGTCCAGGCGGTAAAATCGGATGGAGACTCCTAGAGAAAAGAGAGAGAGGCAGAGATCACCTTATATCTAGTATCTACCCCAGCACTTAGTATCGTGTTCAATATATAATCAGCACTTTAATTCCACAATTATTATCATGGTTATTAAAGACATATTCTCATATAGAGAGAAGAATATGGACTATGGAGAGAAGAATATGGAATATAGAAAGAAAGCAACGGAGACAGAGAAAGACAAACCAGCAGAGTGAGAAATAGAAGAGTGATAGATACATCAAAACAGAAGCACACAGTGCTCACCACGCTTCTCGTGCTGTATCTGTCATCACTCCTGTCAACGGGGAATGGCTGCACCTGCCAGTAACACATGGGATGTGGCTGCTTCTGCCAAATCTCCAGCTCTCAAAGGCTATTTTGCAGTGGTTTTTTTTCTGCCTCAACAAAGTTCTACCCCAACTAGACACCTCCGGGAAATGGAACAAGAAGCAGTCAAGAGAGAAATCACAGGGGCAGCACCTGAAGTGGCAGGTGAGAAATTCTCAGCTCACGGTTTCTTCTGTAACTTAGATTGAAAGGAGGATTTTAGCCAGTCCCCTAGACGTTGTCTGAGGGCAGATGTGCCCTCCAATAATTTATGACTGTCCTGATTAATGAGAAACAAGCACAGATCCTCCAATATTCATTATGGGTTTTTTTTGTCTTTTCTCCAATGTATTCATTCATTCATTCAATAGTATTTATTGAGCGCGTACTATGTGCAGAGCACTGTACTAAGCGCTTGGGATGAGCAAGTCAGCAACAGATAGAGACGGTCCCTGCCATTTGACGGGCTTACGGTCTAATCGGGGGAGACGGACGGACGAGAACGATGGCACTAAACAGCGTCAAGGGGAAGAACATCTCGTAAAAACCGATGGCAACTAAATAGAATCGAGGCGATGTACAATTCATTAACAAAATAAATAGAGTAACGAAAATATATACAGTCGAGCGGACGAGTACAGTGCTGTGGGGATGGGAAGGGAGAGGTGGAGGAGCAGAGGGAAAAGGGGAAAATGAGGCTTTAGCTGCGGAGAGGTAAAGGGGGGATGGCAGAGGGACTAGAGGGGGAAGAGGAGCTCAGTCTGGGAACGCCTCTTGGAGGAGGTGATTTTTAAGTAAGGTTTTGAAGAGGGAAAGAGAATCAGTTTGGCGGAGGTGAGGAGGGAGGGCGTTCCGGGACCGCGGGAGGACGTGACCCGGGGGTCGACGGCGGGATAGGCGAGACCGAGGGACGGCGAGGAGGTGGGCGGCAGAGGAGCGGAGCGTGCGGGGTGGGCGGTAGAAAGAGAGAAGGGAGGAGAGGTAGGAAGGGGCAAGGTGATGGAGAGCCTCGAAGCCTAGAGTGAGGAGTTTTTGTTTGGAGCGGAGGTCGATAGGCAACCACTGGAGTTGTTTAAGAAGGGGAGTGACATGCCCAGATCGTTTCTGCAGGAAGATGAGCCGGGCAGCGGAGTGAAGAATAGACCGGAGCGGGGCGAGAGAGGAGGAAGGGAGGTCAGAGAGAAGGCCGACACAGTAGTCTAGCCGGGATATAACGAGAGCCCGTAATAGTAAGGTAGCCGTTTGGGTGGAGAGGAAAGGGCGGATCTTGGCGATATTGTAGAGTAGAGTACCTAACTCATAAAAGTATACTTAATAAAGCTTATGTTTATAATAATGATAGTGACTGATGGTGATGATGATGTACTGGCTCTCATTCCAAATATTTTATGAACTTCAACATCATTATTCTGCTATCTCTTGAGTGAGACTTTCTTCAGGTAACTAATTCCAGCCCTTACATGTTTTTCCAACATATAATCTGTGGTTCTGGATGAGAGATTATGCAGTTCGTGGTTACTCGATGAAGAATATTTTTTAAAATGGTAGTCAGAATCCATCCTGATTTTAAAGTATTTACACATTAACTACATTTGATATTGAACTACGAAAACAGAATGTGATTTGTGGACCTAATCTTGTGAATTTGACACAAACGGACGAGCTCCAAATGGAAAGGCGGTTGCAAATGCAAATTGAACTACTTCATTCTGGAAACCTTTTCATTCTTAGGACACCAAGCTCTTCTCAGTTTTCACTTCTCTGTTTCACTACCTTCTTCAGTAGCTTCTGTAAGTGATTCATTCCAAGTTTAATTGTGATTCCCAAGAGCCAGCATGAAACCAAGAGACGTAGTCCAGAAGTAAAGGCGGCGGCTTTTTTTAGGGAGATTGTAACATTCAACAATTATAATGAATCAGAGTTCATTTCATTTTTTTCTAATCACCATAGTAACCCTACTACAGCTCTACTTAGCATGGAAAAGACAGAGAAAAGTTATGCATTAGAAGGGGGTTTTAATAAATTGTTGATTTATATTTCTATATAAAATATGTGTCGGGCAATCTTTCATTGCATTTATCACAGACTTTATTTCTACTTATTGGCTCGATTTAGTAAAAATTAATTACAGGCAAAGAAGTTAAATTCAAATCACTTTGGGGATTTTTACTACTTTTCGAAGCATAAGAGAATGAAATATCTCTTGACATATTTATTTCTTAGATTTAAAGCACCTTTAGAGACTTAATACATATGCATATGAATATCACATATTTCCCAGTATGAAAATTTCAGTGGCTTTATATAATCTCCTTTTTTCCATTTAACATCAATTTAGGGAAGAAGGACTTACAGTGAAAATCAAATAAGGTATTACTGTATCTTTGAGAAATTCTATGATAAACATAGGTGGTATATTCCTATGTTTCCTTATGAATAGCACAGTATAGTAGAAACTGTAGAAAATGGCAAAGTTCCAGTTGGTAGAACTGATTCTGATTAATGTATTTATTGTGTGAGGTAAAACTGATTTTGATTACCTGATTTATTGCCTCGATTTTCGAGGGGCAAATGCAATTAGGTGGAAAGCCATTTTTCTGAAGGGTATGATGTCAACTTTTCTATCCCTGAATTTTTCCTTCTCCAAATAAAAGGGAACTTGAGCAAGCAACATGATCCTTAATTGTTCCCCCCTTTTATTTTGGTGAGAGAAAAATAGCAATCCAAAAAGGTAAAATGGATTTCAATCCTTGAATTCTTCTCTAGGTTTTACACAAATTGTGCTATATGGTTAAGGTGAAAAGATTTAACTCAGTAGTTGACATAGCACCTAGAAAGCCTTCCAACAGCAGGAATAAATGATGAGACAATTGAATTTCACTATGAGGCACTGAAATATTAATATACTTTATTTTTCAATGGATATGTTTGTGTGTGTGTATGTGTAAATATCTCACACATATGTTTATATATATATATATATATATGTATGCATGCATTTGCTATACGTTCATCTTATATAAGTATGCTTTTGATAGTTTGCATTCCAGTTAATCACCTTATATTGCTAAAAACATTTAGGTTTATGTATATATATATATATGAGTATATGTATGTGTGTGTAAATAAATACACACACACTCACAAACACTTTTTCTTAGAAGATGATGGTACTGACAGTGAGAGTCTATCCATCAGTGTGACTATGGCTTAAAAATCCAATATAGGATTGAGGACCTTCTCCCCATTCCTGCTCTTTTTACAGGTAAGAATGAATATTAGTTGCACTAATGACTTTGATCCACTTCAAGCCACTCAGTATTTGACCCTAAATGACACTAGGAGATTTAGATGCCCAACTTTACAACAAGAAGTGTTTCACTGCTTTTAGTCATAGTGTAGAGTATAATGACATGTTATTATACTAGAGGTAATAAATAATAGTCAATTACAAGCTAGTTCTCCAATAGCGGGTTTGAGTTGTACTATAGGAGATAATCATTACCCATCAAAACTTTGCATTAAGGAAAATTTGTACTGTAGCACTCACTCATCCTTCTCAACCCTGAGAATATGTACCCTACCAGTTCATTTTCATAATGTACCTCCCTGGAGCCCAAACTTGCTAATTTCCTATTAGCATTCTAGCACAAATGCCTAGTGAAATCATCTAATATGGCAGTACTGACTGTATAGACTATTATCATTATTATTATTATTATCATTATTATTATCATTAGATTTGTTAAGCGCTTACTATATGCCAAGCCCTAAAGTAAGTGTGGGGTGGAGGTAAGATAATCAATTCAGACACAGTCCCTGTCCCACATGGGACTCACAGTCTAAATAGAAGGGACGAGAAGTATTGAATTCTCATTTTGCAGATGAAGGAAGAGGCAGAGAGAAGTTCATTCAACCATTCAGTAATATTTATTGAGTGCTTACTGTGTGCAGAGCATTGTACTAAGCACTTGGGAGAGTACAATACAACAATGAACAGTCACATTCCCTGTCCACAATGAGCTTAAAGTGTAGAGAATCAGCTTACTGCCCAAGGGCACTCAGTAGGCAAGTAGCAGAGTCAGGATTAGAACCCAGATCCTCTAGCTCCCAGGTAGGTGCTCTCTTCATCAGGCCACGCTGCTACTTACAATGATAGATAATAAACTATGAGAAGTAAACATTCAGTCTATCAATCCACGGTATTTATTATTTGCTGTATACAGAGGACTGTACTAAGAGTTCAGGGGGGTTGATACAATAGAGTTGGTAAACACATTTCCTGCCCATAAGGAGCTTACTTTCTAGAGGGGGAAACAGAAATTAAAATCAATTATGGATATGTACATAATTGCTGTGGCTCCGAGGGTAGGATGAATATCAAGTGCATAAAGGGTACAGATCCGAGTGCGTAAGTGATGCAGAATAATAATAATAATAATAATGTTGGTATTTGTTAAGCGCTTACTATGTGCCGAGCACTGTTCTAAGCACTGGGGTAGACATAGGGGAATCAGGTTGTCCCACGTGGGGCTCACAGTCTTAATCCCCATTTTACAGATGAGGGAACTGAGGCCCAGAGAAGTTAAGTGACTTGCCCACAGTCACACAGCCGACAAGTGGCAGAGCTGGGATTCGAACTCATGAGCCCTGACTCCAAAGCCCGTGCTCTTTCCACTGAGCAGAAGGGAGAGGGCGTAGGGAGAAATTCTCTCCCCCGACTAGACTGTAAGCGATGGGCAGGGGTTGTCTCTATCTGTTGCCGATTTGTACATTCCAAGCGCTTAGTACAGTGCTCGGCACATAATAAGCGCTCAATAAATACTATTGAATTAATCTAAAATCGTTGGGATAATGCAGACGGAACATAATAACCTGTTCATCGAGTACCTATAAAAAAGCTCTACCATATTTTCCACTTTTCCAGCTGCTGTTTGAAATACTGTAAAAATATTAATGCTTAATACATGCTGGGTCTATCTCTAGGAATACTCTCTAATCTAACTCGCCCTTTACTTCAAGATTCTCAAGGAGCTTTAAACCCAATATCATCATTTCTATTCACAGGTGAAATGTGAAATCGAGAGAGGCTGGGTAATCTTATCCGAGATACAAAATGATGAAAATAATAAAGATACATCATCAAAATTAGAATGCAATTTCTGGAGACCGGAACAGAAATTAAATGCATGATGGAAATTATCTCTATGGTCTTCATAATCTTCCTCTAGGAAGGATACCTTAATCCATTTTATGTTATGATTTGTTTATGAAGGGGCAGATGTGATCTGCATGGAACATGAAGCATAAATTGCAAATTATTAGCGGATTAATAGTTCATTAAAGCAGCACGGTATGAAGTTTCCGCTGTTCATAACACTGTGACCAAATTTTGCAGAACTGTACGAACTCTTAATTGTCCCCAGTATAGTCAAGGTGGAGGCAAGTTTTAATTTGTACCCGATTTATTTATTGATGTTCCACTCTGGCTTTCCTCTGATCACTCTCCTAAGAGGTGCTACTTGGAGATAATTTTAGACCACCTCTGTGCGTTAGTGGTATTTGTTAAGCGTTTACTATGTGCAAAGCACTGTTCTAAGCGCTGGGGGATACCAGGTGATCGGTTTGTCCCACGTGGGGCTCACAGTCTTAATCTCCATTTTACGGATGAGGTAACTGAGGCACAGAGAGGTTAAGTGACCTGCCCAAAGTCACGCAGCTGGCGAGCGGCCGAGCCGGGATTCGAAACCGCGACCTCTGACTCCCAAGCCCGGGCTCTTTCCACTGAGCCACGCTGCCTCTGTGTGTACTGTGTGTGTTAGTGTGTACCGTGGAGTTATTAAAAGCAAATGTACTCTTCCTGAAGTAGATCGATGATGGTTCATGAATGTTCACTAAACAGGTTTTTTAAATGAACATAAGTAAGAGAGAGAGCAGAACCGGAGATGACACGCGCTACATAAATCACACTCCACATTCCCCTACTTGGTGGCGGGTTAGGATATTTAATACCAAGGTTTAGTACGTCAAATGAAGACTTAGAATATCTTCTGGCCCGTAAGCTCGTTGTGAGCGGGGAATGTGTCTATCAACTCTGTTTTTATTGTACTCTTCCAAGTGCTGAGAATGAGGTTCCGCACACAGTAAGCCCTCCGTGAATTCCACTGATATCAATTCATAGACATTCTGAAGCAATCACTAGTAGTGATTCACTGCTTACTGTGTGTAGCGCACTCAAGTAAGCACTTGCGGTGGTAGACTTGAGGTAAAATTTTCTTTTTCATGGTATTTGTTAAGTGCTTACGCTACACAAAGTAGTGTGTAGAGGCAAGCAAATCAAGTTGGACAGGATCCATGTCCCACACGGAGCTCACGGTCTTAATCCCGTTTTCCAGATGAGCCAACTGAGGCCCAGAGAAGCGAAGTGATTTTCCCAAGGTCACGCAGCAGAGAAGTGGCGGAACCAGCTTCGGAACCCAGGTCCTTCTGACTCCGAGGCCCGTGCTCTATCCACCGGGCCACGCTGCTTCCTGCTGAAGTTGATTTAACTTCTAACAGTTTCGCAAGTAATCCAGTGTCCCACAGCTATGCTTGCTGGAATGTTTCCGAATAATTCCTGGCTAAGCGATTGCGATTAAATATCTCTATAGGAAAGAAGGAGTTAAAAAGCTAACGTGAGCTATAATCCCCCCAAACAGCGGTGACAAACTGATCAATGGCTCTTTTCAGTATCCTCCAACTGGGCAGTAAACAGACCTTGGCTCGGCTCCCGGATCACAGACTTCTAACCTTTTGAGCAATAAACATCCAAAGTCCCATGACCTTTCCCATGAAAGTAATGTACTTCGACACGCAGAAAACGCTTCTCTGTCGCACAGGTCAAATTGGTAATTTTCTCGTGTGGTTTCCTTTTCTTTCGCTTTCCTTCAAGATCAGCTTGTGTTCTCGTCATGGGCTGTAGGTGAAGTTGGAGTAGGGCAAGCTAATTTTCCACAGCGCTTGGCGGAATGCACGCAGTGAGGATTCGGGGACCACTACTTCAAGGGCGTCGGGGCGTAGAAATGACATTACATCATATGAACGACCCGCTTTCGAACAACCGGCTCGTTTTACGGACACCTTTCGTTCTTTCCCGGGTGAATGCTCCGGGTTTATAAGATTACTGCTCCCTAGCCGGCCACCACGCCATTTCCCATGCTCCTTCCCCTCAGACTGATTAGCCGGTTCAGACGGCTAAAAGACGCTACACTACAATAGCATGCTGTGATTTTTGAATGGCCTATATCTGTGTTTAATACAATGAACTTGTTCTCTAGAGTTTAAAGGGTCTTTCTGTGTTCCATCTCAACAGACTCGACCCACTCCGGGTCTTGTGAATTTTGTAGAGTCCTGTTTTCCGATGAATTCAAGACAGGTTCCTAAGAAGATTGGTGGAAGGGAGGATAGAAGCTCTAGGGTATTTCTCTCCAATTCATTGACATCTTAAAAGAAATCAGAACACTGTGTTTTCAATTATTCTCATTAAAGAATTAACAAACGAGCCTTTGACTGGGCCTGCCCGGCATACATTTATGCGGATTATACATTGATGCTGCTTATTTTGCAATTGGCCCAGACTATTGAAAGTAAATGAAAATATTTTGAAATAGTAGTTAACAGCCATTAATGAGTTTCTTGCTTGTTACTAAACAAGGCAAATGTGTGAGCTGATAACAGAAGGTGGAAAAGTATATAATGCTGTCTCCAGGGAGATTTTGATTAGTTTATGTTTAATTCTGAGATTAAAAATTCCATGTTAGGAGTTTGATTTACTAGATAATAGAATAAAACACAAATTCTGGTAGCACAAACACTAAAATATGTTCTGCAGTGCTTTGGATCAACAAGAAAAAAATAGGCTTGAAATTGAACGGCTGTGGATTCTTTATGAACAAGCAATGGGATCCCACAGTGGTGGCTGCTAAGCAGGTAATAGAGATTTGAAATAAACCTGTCATGCCGGAGACTACGCACCTAGAATCCCTTCTTATTTGGTCCCAAGCTTCCCTCCCACCTAGATAGTTGAAATTCTGGTCGGAAGACAGGGTAACTACTTAATGAATCAATCAGAGCCATTTGTTGAACGCTTACTTTTTGTAGAGCACCGTACTAACGACTTGGAAGAGTACAGCACAACAGAGTTGTTGTATTCCCTGCCCACAAGGAACTTAAACTCTAAAAGGAAGAGTTTACGGTCTATTTTAGAAACCGAAAGGTCCCTTGGGGGGCCTGGACTACGTCTTGCAGTGTAGAGATGTGCTAGGGAGGTGTTTTAAGGAACTCCATCCCCACTGGGTTTAGGGGTATGTAGGTATGTGGTACGGGACCCCATCGACCAGAGGAGACTGGCAAGTTTCCACATGTTAAAGCGTGTCTGTAAAAGCGTCGGAACTGGCCATCCCTTCCCCGTTTTTACGCGTCAGCAGGTACCCCACCAGATCCAGGAGGTTTTACCATTCTTTAAGGCTCAGGAAAATGGGTTGAACTCAGGCACAGCAATGTTGCCTCCCAGAGTGGCTTAGTGGATAGAGCACGGGCCTGGGAGTCAGAAGGATGTGGGTTCTGAGCCCAGCTCTGCCACAACTCTGCTGCATGACCTTGGTCAAGTCCCTTCACTTCTCTGGGCTTCTGTTACCTCATCTGTAAAAGGGGGATTAAGACTGTGAGCCTCATGTGGGATCGGGACTGTGTCCAACTTGATTAACTTGTATCTACCCCAGCATTTAGAACAGTGCTTGGCACTTAGTAAGTGCTTAACAAGTACTGTTATTATTATCATTATTATGCACTCTGACTAATAGAGAAAATAAAGGAGCCTATAGAAGAATGGACTGACATTTGCCCCATGACCCCAGTACAGGAAAGCCTTCCCCTCAGCAGAGCATATGACCGGACTCAGTGATTTTCTACCTGGTGTCTTTTCAAGCCTGAACTTTCACTTACGCCTGGCAGTCTATACGTAATAACTCATGAATGGGAGTTTGGGAAAAAACAAAAATGTTCTTTGCCTCACACAACCTTCTTAATAAGATGAACTTCTGGAAGGCATCAACTCTATCCTTCTAGTTTGAATTGTGCTGTCCTGTTCAAGGCAGCTTGTATCTGAAGCACCTTGATAAACACGGTAAAACATTACTTGAAATAGAATAAGAAGAACAATTATCATTATCCTATTTTACAGGCAGAGAATCTGATCTACAAATGTGTTGAATAACTTGCCTGTCACATTTTCCGTTATTGGTAAAAACCATGAATGAACCAAGAGTTGTTGATTCCCCGCAATCGCTATATATTAACGTTGTTTCCTCTAATCATTGACAATATCGGGCAATGTCTGACATTTTATAAATTACTAAATTGAGTCGGTCATTAAAACAATCAAGTACTCTAAAAATGTTCAACGGGAATTGGTGAACAATGGATTTAGTGACACTCGGTGATTCATTTTTATTTAATCCCAGCCTATTTTTTCCCTTCCCTAGTGTCATTCCATTTGCCTCTTTTACAAAATAATTTAGCTATAACAGAGGAAAGGAAGTAGGCTCTTAGAAGGGACAGTCAGTGGAAATTAATTTCACTATACTACTTGTCAGACCCTCCTACAGCTATTTATTGAATACATTAGTAGATTTCATGTAAAACATTGCCACATAAAGGACCGCACAGTTGTTCATACCTACAATACGCCAGACACTAAATTAGGAACGTGAGTTATGCTGTAGCTCAAATATGGATGATTCCGAGGGAACATTTGCCCTAGGTTATCAGTACAATTACTGAATTAACCATATCCTTTTTCAATGGTATTTGTTAAGTACTTACTGTGTGCCAGTCACTGTGCTAAGCACTGGGGGGGGGGGGTAGATACAAGACGATAGGGTTGGACACTGTATCTGTTCCAGATAGGATCCCCACAATCTCAATGCCCATTTTACAGATGAAGTAAGTGAGACACCGAGAAGGTAAGTGACTTGCCCAAGGTCACAGCGCAGCGTGGCTCAGTGGAAAGAGCCGGGCTTAGGAGTCAGAGGTCAAGGGGTTAAAACCCCAACTCAGCCACTTGTCAGCTGTGTGACTTTGGGCAAGTTACTTCTCTGTGCCTCAGTTACCCCATCTATAAAATGGGGATTAAGACTGTGAGCCCCAGGTGGGAGAATCTGATCACCTTGTATCCTCTCCGGTGCTTAGAACAGTGCTTTGCACATAGTAAGTGCTTAAAAATGCCATCGTTATTATTATTATTAAGTGGTGGAGCTGGGATTAAAACTAAAGTTCTTCTGACTCCCTAGCAATGCTCTATCCACTAGACCACGCTGCTATCTTGGTTGGTCATTCAAGAAAAGGCCATGCTTTCATGCATGAAGCTATTTAGATATGTGAATTTGGGAATGATACTAAAACCTTTTAATAGATTTTGGGCCAATTGAAATGAAACAGCTGCAGGAATACAAATTACAACTTTAACCAAAAGGGAGGATGGAACAGCTCACGACTCAGGGAGCAGGAGACTCTGTTTTCTTATTCACTTTAGGTCAAAAACTGTAATGGCCAAAGGGTGGCTTTTTGTTGGTATTTTTTCATGATTTAAAGTTTTTCCTCAAGGCTCAACTCCAAGTACAAAGATGTCTAGCACTACTCCCCTTTCAAGGAATCAATCCCTGGTATTTATTGAGCGCTTACTGTACTAAGCGCTTGGAAGAGTACAATATAACAGAGTCGGAAAACATGTTCCCTGCCCATAGGGAGGTTACAGTTTAGCGGTTGAGACAGACATTAAAATAAATTACAAGGATGTACACAAATTCTGTGGAGCTGAGGTTGGAGGGAATGAGGGGTATAAATTCAAATGAAAAGGCAGAGTAGAAGGGAGAGGGAATAGGGGAAATGAGAGCTCAGTCAGGAAAGACCTCTTGGAGGAAATATGATTTTAATAAGGTGTCAAAGATGGGGAGAGAGTTGGTCGGTAGGATATGAAAGGGAAGGGAATTCCAGGCAGAGGCGGGACATGGGCAAGGGGCCGGCGGCAAGATGGACGAGATTGAAGTACATTGAGAAGGTAGGTGTTAGAGGAGTGAAGTGAATATCCTGGGTTGTAGTTAGAATCAGCGAAGTAGTAGGAAATCAGCGAGAGAAGACAGAGTGTTAATGTACTTCTTGGACAAGAAAATGTTAGGAAATGCCTGACAACTTGAAGGCTCCCAGCGTATCTTGTAGTTTGTATGGGATTTTACATCCAGCCAGAAGGCATATGGAAAGATAGCTGCCTGCAGTAGTTGAAGCTCTCTCCAAATCACTCCAGAATGGTGTTTGAAGATGCCCAGGACAGCTCACGTTCAAAGATGCGTATTTGCTATAGAGCCTGAAAACTTGGATTTTGGGGGTGGAGGGGTCGGTGGTTGTAATTCACTCTACTGTGAATTTGTATTTGGTAATAGAACCTTTGGGCCTCCATGAAAATTCACTAGTTGAAAGTTAAATTTGTTTAAATGGAGTTTTAGTTGACAAGATAATGTAAATAATGGAAACTACCTGTGAAAAAACCAATGCCACACTCATCTATTCAAATTCACGCTAGGCTTCCCGACCTGGCCTAGTTCCATGAACTAAGCAGTCAGCAGGCAGAGGAGAGAGGAAAAGTGAGCCTGAAGGTCATTTAAGATTGGAGGGGAGAGGACTTCTGCTGGGAGAGGATTACGGGGGAGTGAGGGAAAAGCAGCTTCCCAGATTGATCTGGCTTCACCTGGCACCTGGGGTTCCGCCAAATTCAGGCAGTCCCTCTGGCATATCTTTCCTGTAGCGTTCTTGCACTGTGGCCGGCACGGAGGAGGAAGAGGAGGGCAATTGCATTTGGAAGAAAAGCTGTTAGGTGAAGCACGGAGAGGGTGAGGGAAGGGACAACCTAATTAGGTCACGCACGTTGTTACGAGCATATGCTTATTGACGTCATGTGAAGCAGTGTATGTGTGTAGGACAGGACTTAACAATGTGATACGGAACACTGTGGGGCTGACTTTTCCCCTTCCACCTCAGGACCGCTAAATCTGTGCTGGAAGATCTGGAGAAACTGGTCAGATTTGCTTTGGTAGTAAAATTCAAATTATACTTCTTCAGAAACACCTACGTAATCAACCTTTAATGAACTGCAGAATTCTCAACTCCTCTCGTTTCTACCAGGTATTTTAATCTCATACAGCCTTGCTATTTTAAGAAACAGGAAGAAAAAAAGCCAAACTCCTTCATACCTATTACAAAGAGAATAGCTCAGTGCTATTTTACTACAATAAGTTTTTCTTTCCTGACACTCTAAATGCCTATAATTTTAGTCACCAAGATCATGTGCAAAGTTTTATCAACAGAAAGCAGAAAAACCTTATTTCCTTTGCCATTTTTAGGCTCTAATTTCTGGACTCTACTTTTTGTTGTTGTTGTCTTTTAAAGCACACTCAATGGCCACAAAGTGAAAGGTCCTCATTTAAACCGGAGCTGAACTGACAGCCCTGAATCAACAAGGGCAGTATTAAATATCTGGGATAAACAACTATTGGAAAGGGAAAAGAAAGAATCAAAACCAAAATTTTTTTTTATGGAACACTAAGAAGAGGGATTAAGGTCAGTGGCCTTTCTGGTTCTAATCTAATATTAAGGACTGAACGGAGTAATGATTCAATTTCAGAAGCTTCTTTAGGTAGGCAGTGTGGCCCGGTGGAAAGAGCCCGGGATTGAGGGTTAGGAAACCCAATTGCTCTGGATTGTGTCTACACTGTTCTGATCTACCCTACTGTTTAGCACAATTCTTGGTATATAGTAAAAGTTAAATCAAATACTACAATTAACAATTAGATTATAATTTAGTTGAGGCTCCCATCTTATATCGGCCAAGGTATTGGAAGTTGGTTGGTCAACCATGGCTTGGCGAGGAATATGACTCAAGCCCAAACTACTAATCAAATATAGTCATATCTTTGATTATGTCAAAGCAGCGTGGCTTAGTGGAAAGATTATGGGCTTCGGAGGCAGAGGTCGTGGGTTCTGATCCCGGCTCCGCTGTTTATCAGCTGTGGGACTTGGGGCAAGTCACTTCACTTTTCTGTGTCTCAGTTACCTCATCTGTAAATGAGGATTAAGACTGTGAGCCCTACGTGGGACAACCCGATTACCTTCTATCTACCCCAGTGCTTAGAACAGTGCTTGGCACATAGTGAGCGCTTAACAAATACCATCATTATCCAGCGCTTAGAACAGTGCTCTGCACATAGTGCTTAACAAATACCAACATTATTATTATTATTATTAAAGGGTGCCCTGGGCCTGATGTGTAAAAAAAATCTTATTTTGTATCACAAGCCCAAATGCTCAATTAAAAAAACCTCCAGAAATCTTCTTCCTTCTATGGAGTGCCCCAGACAATGACAGTGGGCTCGTTTTAATTTCTCAAATAGGCTATCTTTTTTATATGTTTGATTCCAGGTCAGCCCTTGTGCAAATTAGAAGCAGATTGAAGACTGCTTGACAGAATGAGGTCAGGTGACAGCAAGGCTGCCGAGCACTAAAAGTTAAAATGGTCCTAAATGATGATAGAGGAATACAGATAAAACAAATGTATTTATTAAAAAAAATTGATTTGAGGTTGAAAAAAAAATCATATTTTTCCTCCTCTTAAGTGTACTTTTTTTCAATTTTCAGTGTTCCCATTTGGCCAGATGGTTCAGAAACTTCTTATACCTCCTGCTACTTGGTAAGTGGTAACGGAATCTTTCAGAGGCAACATATCCCATCTATAACTTCCTGGCAGCTTGTTTCCATTTCTTTCTTTTACCCAACGCTATAATTTTCTCCAAGTTTTCATGCTTGCAGAGTTGCTCGCCTCTTCTTCCCCCCTCCCAACATTTTCTCAAGTTTCCCTATTTTAGCTTTCCTTTGGTATTCCAGTCTTTCCCTTTCCATTTTGAGATGACCCATGTAAAATATGGCAATATGCAGTGCATTTTTATCTCCAGCTGCTTCATCATCTGAGAAATAGAAAAAGAAAAAAAAGATGTGCTGTAATACCCGGATCTTTTGGTAAAACAGATATTTTCCAGAAGAGTCATGCCATGATAGGGTAATCCTCTTTTTCAGTGTCTTAAATTCTGAATTAACCTGAGTTTAGTAAATCATCAAGTATTTACTGAGCCCTGAGAGGATGCCAAAAGCTTTCTCGCTCAGACACTATAGAAATATTCAAGTTTGTGTAGAGGGCTACTGGTTAGGAAGAAGAGGGAAATCCCAGTCAATAATTTCTTCAGGGCTCCATTTCTGACTTGGCGTGTGAAGGAAGGGCAAGGGAGGATTTAGGAGCAGAACTAATCCTTAACTACCTTATCTGGGACTTCTTACATTTAAAACTCACACCCAGGATTTTCTCAGGATCAACTGCTCAGTTGGTCAAAGACTGACCAACATGACCATGGTGAAATTGGAATACCTGCCCTCTGCTTGCATTAGCCCTGGAGAGACAAGAAATTTAGGTGGAAGATAGCACAGTCAAGGAAGTCATCTTCAACAGTTGATATTTTAGCCTTATTTTACAGGGGCTCTATACAAAAGCATATATTGTTCATGATTTAATGTACGTAGAATTGATGAAACATATCCCCCCATCTTAAACCATTACCTGTTAGAATTTTTTAATTGTATTTCAAACCTTTCTGGATAAAGAGCCATATACTTATTATAGTTTAGAATGGTGACCTTGTGGCCTGAAATAAATTCAAGTTCCAAAGAATGCCTACTGAACTTCTACATCTCTCTTAGCAAGCTCCTGAAAAATATTTTATCTTTTCTCTTTCTTGGCATTGTATTCATCTGACCAGTCACAGAGAACATAATAATTCATGGTGCTTGATTTTAATGTCACCACTAATGAATGTCATACAAATAAAAGTAGTTCAGTGCACTGTCCTCCCAAAAGATAATGGTTCATGTCACCAGCAAAACCTGCGGCATCATCACACATGTGTGCTTATCAGGCCCATGATCGGTGTTTTTAGATAGAAGGATCGGTGACAGGATGATTATGCAGTCATAAATTTCAGAAGTTATTCTGTGAAAACTGTTTGGGAAGCTCGTCAAACAAGAATAGTTAACTGACGACATCTCGGCCTAATAGAAAAGGAAGGTACAAGAAACAAATCTGTTATAGAGGGAAAAGCCTCTTCCACCACACCTCTACACTTAATGGACTTTAAAAATAAAAACACACACTCTGTGATTTAAGTACTTACTCGTCTTTATAGTCATCTCTCCATTCTTTTTCTTCCTCTCTGTAACTTATTTTGTGTCAGTCTTCCCTGCTAGACTGTAAGCTCCTGAGGGCAAAGATCATGTCTTCTAATTCCATCACATTCTCTCAGCATTTAGTATAGTTACATAGCGATAATAGTCATGTTGGTAAGAAGCGTTTCCTGTATGCTGAGCCATATGCCCTGTGCTGCGGCAGATCCAACATAACGAGATCAGACATGGTCCCTTTCCCGCATGGACTCTCTTTTTAAGAGAGAAAGATAAACAGTGTGTTACCCCCGTTTTACAAATGACGAAACTGAGGCCCGGAGAAGTTAATAAAAGACTTGCCCAAGGTCACGCTATAGGTGAATGGCCTCCAGCTCAGGTCTCCGATCACCCCGGTTCACCATACAGCAGCAGAATTTACTAAATTCCACTGACTGATTTCCTGATTGAAGCTGTTTATATGGATTTTCTTTCAGGATTTCTACTGTTCTCAGTCTTAAATTCGGCTCTCCGGTCTGAGATTGTTCACTTCACAAAACTCAGTAAATACCAAGTTAGTATTAGGGAAATCTGTCTCACGGTAGCTGGGTTGATATCACGAAATGTACTTTAAACTCTCTCCTCCTCGTGGCTATATCATTTTCAAACATTCACTTTAATATTTTATACATGAACAAATAATACTGTCATGTGAAAAGCACTTTCGGCGAATTTAAGAGAGGAACCCAGACAGTCAGAGGGTTTCCGAGAACCACAGGGGCCTCTTGGAGTTTGATGCAAATGACACTTACCTTAAATAATTTCCTACCCTATAGGATGAAATCCCAAACCAGGAGACATGAATACCAACATTCTCTGTCTTTCCCCTTTCCCTTCTCTCCCTTCCTTCTTCCCAACATCTCAGTTTTCCAACTTTCCTTTGACCTCTTTCCATAATTCATAACCTTAATTTACTTTAATGTTTGTCTCCTCGGACTGCAAGTACCTTGTGGGCGGGGAACATGCCTATCAACTCTTGCTATGTTATACTTTCCAAGTGTTTGGTACACAATGAGCACTAAATATACATGATTGCTAGAGAAGCAGCGTGGCTCAGTGGGAAGAGGCCGGGCTTGGGAGTCAGAGGTCTTGGGTTCAAATCCCAACTCTGCCACTTGTCAGCTGTGTGACTGTGGGCAAGTCACTTCACTTCTCTGGCCCTCAGTGACCTCATCTGTAAAATGGGGATTAACTGTGAGCCTCACGTGGAACGACCCGATTACCCTGTACCTACCCCAGCGCTTAGAACAGTGCTCTGCATATAGTAAGCGCTTAACAAATACCAACATTGCTATTATTATCTCCAATAGGTGCTCCTGACTTGTACTCTTATTGTGCCCGGTCATTGACAGGGCCACTAATGTAAGCAGGAGCAGCAGCACTAGGAAATAGCATGATGTAGTGGAAAGAGCAGGGGGCTGAAAGTCAGAGGACCTGGGTTCTAATTTTGACAGTGCTACTTGTTTGCTGTGTGACCTTGGGCAAGTCACTTCACTTCTCTGTGCCTCAGTTCCCTCATCTGCCAAATGGGAATTCAGTACCCGCTCTCCTTCCTACTTCTGTAAAATTTAAAATGGGGACAGGGGTTGTATCTAGCTGGGATTTGAACCCAAGACCTCTGACTCCCAAGCCGGGCCTCTTTCCACTGAGCCACGCTGCTTCTCTAGCAATCATCTATATTTAGTGCTCATAGGGAAGCAGCGTGGCTCAGTGGAAAGAGCCCGGGCTCGGGAGTCAGAGGTCATAGGTTCGAATCCCGGCTCTGCCACTTGTCAGCTGTGTGAGTGTGGGCGAGTCATTTCACTTCTCTGGGCCTCAGTTCCCTCAGCTGTAAAATGGGGATTAAGACTGTGAGCTTCATGTGGGACAACCTGATCACCCTGTATCTACCCCAGCGCTTAGAACGGTGCTCTGCACATAGTAAGCGCTTAATAAATACCAACATTATAATTATTATTATTATTATCTAACACAGGGCTTAATACAGTGCCTGACACATACTAAGCACTTAACAAAATGCCATAAAAACTACAAGGATGGGAATTAAACAAGTCCTGTTCCTCATGGGGCTAAATGATAGATCTTTTCTACACTTGATCCAGTTGCCCTCTCTGGCTAGGCTTTCCTGTTTTCCTAGCCCCACCTCGGTTGCATGGTCAGGAGATGATGGTGAGACTGTGTTTTGAGCCATTTGACTAAACCTTGAAAATTCAGAGGCAATGGTGGAAGAAGTTAGGGATAGAGAGACAAGGAAAGATCTAGGGCACATGGGGGAAATCAAAAAAAGCAAATTTTATGCATAATTAATTTACCTCTGGTCTTGTTGAATGTGTGCGGGAAGGTACTGCAGCTCTCAAACTCTTTAACATTGAGGACTTGCTCCCATGTCACTATAATTCTCTTATTATGCTATCGTTCTCATATCCACAGACATTTTTATTGTGCTTCCCTATCACTCCGGAGATGCTGAGATATTAAGATACTGAGATGAACGGAGTGCTGAAGAATATTTCAAACACTTTGAAAAATAGAATTGCAATATGACTATCTAGATAACTGACTTCATTCCGATTGAATGAAGAGATGTCAAAATGCTGCAATTTAAAAGAATTCCTTTTGGTTTCACTTGATAAAAATACATATTTTAAAAAATAAACCTATGCATATGCTTTCACCGTTAAATATCCTTACATTCCAAAACACGTGTCATACAGCTGAGCAGTATTGGTTAAACATATTTCTAACACTTGACTTTAATTTCTATCGATTGCTAACGTAATTTTCCTTTCCTCTGTTTCCCTGAAAAATCGGTTAATTCGGAAAAGCTAACATTTGGAACCTCAGTGGCAAGAAGTCTAAAACAGGTTAGGAGAGGGAAAAGTCAGGGATGTAGTGGGATGTGGGGGGAAAAGTCACGGGGGACGTGAGTTAAATCCTAATATTTAGGATGCATATCAAAGAGTACAGTCATCCCACTCTTCCTCTCAAAATCCCACTACCATTGTTGGAGACAGAAAGAACGCCGGCCTGGACGGCCTGACCTATTTCTTGGGCCGTTAACTGAATCGATATTTCAGCGGGAAATCCTATCTTTACAGTAGCAAGGTTCCATTTTAAGCCCTGAATTATCATAGAGGCTAACTCTCTTAATTACTTGAACACTGCAGAGGACATCAGACGTCCTCTATGATTTAAGCTCATCCCCGGTAGACATTAAGCTTGTCGCGGGCAGGTCTGTTACACTTTAATCTCCCAAATCCTTAGTATAGTGCTCTGCACACCATAAAGCACTCCATAAATACAGTCGACGGATTGTCAGTGGCGAATTTCTCAGTAAGGTCCTACGGGCCTTCATCTAGTAGCAAATTTGGAGGTCTGAGGGGAGAGAAGCAACTTCCTCACCCCTAACCAAAAAAACGCGAGGTAGGTGGAGAAAACAGAAGCTGAGACGGTGGCCATCCAGCCAGAGCTCCCCTGCCGACTGGGGCTCTGAGATTTAATAATGATACTACTACTACTAATAATATTCATTCAATCAGATTTGTTGAGTGTTTACTGTGTGCACAGCACTGTATTGAGCACTTGGGAGAGTAAAAGAAGCAGAGAAGCAGCGTGGCTCAGTGGAAAGAGAACGGGCTTTGGAGTCAGAAGTCACGAGTTTGAATCCCAGCTCTGCCACTTGTCAGCTGTGTGACCGTGGGCAAGTCACTTCACTTCTCTGTGCCTCCGTTACCTCATCTGCAAAATGGGGATTAAGAGTGTGAGCCCCACGAGGGACAACCTGATTACCCTGTATCTACCCCAGTGCGTAGAACAGTGCTTGGAACGCAGTAAGAACTTAACAAATACCAGTATTATTATTATTATTATCATTACTAAGCTCTTGGGATAGTGCAATACAATGGCGTCATTAGGCACATTCCCTGCCCATAATGAGCTTACAGTCTAGAGAAGAGATGCAGAGGACACTGGGGAGGATGACAGGGAGAAATGGCAGAAGCTACAGCGGGAAAAAGGGCCAGGGAGAGCCAATTAAGTGAGTTTGGAGAAGAACACGGGAGGAATGGTGAATGATCCGAGGACAGACTCCGTTAGTCCCGAAACCTGGATCTTCCTGCTATCCCTATCTTCTAGACTGTGAGTTTGCTGTGGACAAGGAACAGATTCATTGATTCATTCATTTGGGGATATTTATTGAGCACTAACTATGAACAGAGCACTTACTAGGTGCTTTTTGTAGTAAGCATGTCTACCAACTCTGTTGTATTGTACTCTCCCAAGCGCTTCGTGAGCTTCGTTGTGGGCAGGGAACGTGTCTACCAACTCTTATATCACTTAGTACAGTGTTTTGCACACCGTAAACATTCAATTAATATGATTGATCGATTGCTCTGCACACAATAAGTGCTCAATAAATACCACTGACTGAATGATCACCAAAACTCCTCAGTCAACTGCCCACCCTAACGCCACGAGATGGTGACTGACTAAAAGTCCTCACGTGTTTGCAGAAATTCCTGACAGCCAGCCAACAGAGTGGAATGAAAGTTCTTCAAGATGAGGGATCACATCTTTTGCTCATTCTACTTGAGCGTGCAGTGTTGTAGCTGCAGCTGATAGGTGCTTAGTAGTATGAAGATGATCATTATCAATGAGATTTATTAAACACTTATTGTTGCTAATCAATCAGTCGCAATCAGTCGCATTTATGGAGCACTTACTGTGTGCGGAGCACTGAACTACTCGCTTGGGAGAGTAGAATACGGGAGAGTTGGTAAACACGTTCCTTGCCCACAGCGCCTTATATTGTATTACGTGGGCAAGGATTGTCTCTCTTTATTGCTTTATTGTACTTTCTAAGCGCTTAGTACAGCGTTCTGCACACAGGAAGCACTCAATAAATACAGTTGAATAAGTGAATGAAAGTGTTTGGGCAAGTATCACAGTCATGAGACACGTTTCCCGCCTTCTAGCTTGCGATCTAATAATGCTAATGCATAGAGAAGCAGCGTGGCTTAGTGGATAGAGCATGAGCCCGGGAGGCAGAGGAACTGGGTTCTAATCCCGGCTCTGCCATTTGTTTGCTGTGTGACATTGGCCAAGTCACCTCACTTCTCTGGGTATCAGATACCTCATCTGTAAAATGGGAATTACGACCGCAAACCTCATGTGGGACAGAGACTGTTTCCTACCCAATTTGCTTGAATCCACCCCAGCACTTACTACAGTGTGGGGCACATAAGTATTTAACAAATACCACAGTTATGATTATTACCCAGGTACCCAACGAAGAAGACCCACAACTTGCATGGCAGTTGCAAGTTTTTTATTGTTTGCATTCATGTACATTTTACATGATTTCATTTCAGTTACTTGTGATTTATTATATCTTCAATTTATTTATTATATTTTTATTTATTATATCCTTTTTCCTTCTTTCCTTCTTCTTTCTTTCTTTCTTTCTTTCTTTCTTTCTTTCTTTCTTTCTTTCTTTCTTTCTTTCTTTCTTTCCTTCTTTCCTTCTTTCCTTCTTTCCTTCTTTCCTTCTTTCCTTCTTTCCTTCTTTCTTTCTTTCTTTCTTTCTTTCTTTCTTTCTTTCTTTCTTTCTTTCTTTCTTTCTTTCTTTCTTTCTTTCTTTCTTTTTCTCTTCCTTCCTTCCTTCCTTCCTTCCTTCCTTCCTTCCTTCCTTCCTTCCTTCCTTCCTTCCTTCCTTCCTTCCTTCCTTCCTTCCTCTTTCTTTCTTTCTTTCTTTCTTTCTTTCTTTCTTTCTTTCTTTCTTTCTTTCTGTCTTTCTGTCTTTCTGTCTTTCTGTCTTTCTGTCTTTCTGTCTTTCTTTCTGTCCTTCTTTCTGTCCTTCTTTCTGTCTTTCTTTTTTTCTTCATTCATAATAATGTCTGTCTCCCCCTCTGGACTGTACGCTCACTGTGGGCAGGGAAAGTGTCTGTTTACTGATATATTGTACTCTTCAAGGGCTTAGAAAAGTGCTCTGTACACAGTAAGTGTCCCATAAAGTCAATTGAACGAATGAATTAATTTCCCCTTCATTTTTGGTTTGCGTATTGGTATTGATTCTATCTCCCTCTGTTAGATTTTAATACCCTGGCTGACGGGGACATAGCTTTCGCCTCCTTTTTCAACATCTCCCAGCACCTAATTCATTGTTCTGCCTCAGTAAACACAGCTGCCTAAGTGATTCTCTTTCAGTTCTATGGCTCTAAACGGAACCAAGGTCAACTGGAGAGGTGGAATTTGATTGAGGCAGAGATCCTATTATTTGAGGCTCAATTGGCCAATAATTTCACCGGAAAGATTATTGTGCCATCTCCCTTGGGGCACATGTCCTACGTGTTTGCTGGTGCATCTTAATGTGAACTATTTGAAAGGAGAAAAGCGTTGGTTCCTTTCTCATCAACTTCTGGTCACTGAGAGAGTTTTTGGCATAAATCTTTGATCCGCAAACTGTTGCTAGCTGACGGCCGTACTCCTCAGCGGTGATCTGGTTTCTCTTTAGAAAATGCATCTGGTAGCCCATACCAGCCCCATTTGGTTCTGGAAGGAAGAAATCCTTGAAATACGGAGGACAGTGTAATTGTTAAAACTTCCCTTGGCTTTTCTGTTGTCTCTCTTCCTATTTTGTCAGATCTTATGATCTTTCAGATATAAGCTCAGGGTGAAATTGTGCTTAAGAATAATAATGTTGGTATCTGTTCAGCGCTTACAATGTGCAGAGCACTGTTCTAAGCGCTGGGGTAGATACAGGGTAGTCACGTTGTCCCTCGTGAGGCTCACAGTCTCAATCCCCATTTTACAGATGAGATCACTGAGGTACAGAGAAGTGAAGTGACTTGCCCAGAGTCACACAGCTGACAAGTGGCAGAGCCGGGATTCGAACCCACGATCTCTGACTCCCAAGCCCGGGCTCTTTCCACTGAGCCACGCTGCCTCTGCTTACAGTCTGTGATTCTATGTATTGATTCTAAGCCACATGACGACAAGGTACAATCCATTTTTTGGCCCGAGAGGCAGTGTGGCCTAGTGGATAGAACAACAGTTAGGAGATTCCTGGATGGATGTGATTATCGGAGGAGGAGAATGTTTAGTAGAGCTTTGAATGGAGCAAAGGATATGGTTTTGACATTCAGAAAGAGGCAAAGAATTCTGCAAGGAGATTGCAGCACAAGTAAAGGGACAGACCTTATTATCTTATATTTACCCCACTGCTTAGTACAGTGCTTGGTATATAATAAGTGCTTAATAATATCACAGTTATTATTATGGAGACAGTAGCATTGAATTTGGCTGGAGAATTGGACGTACTGTTCACTGAACGTGTACAGACGGCGAGAACAATGGGTGCTACAGGTTGTAAAACTCAAGGTCGGGATTTTCTTTTTTTAATTTAATCGGCAGCTGCTTTTAGATTCATGAGAAGGAAGCAAAGAGATCCCAATAGTGTTAGAGAGAGCGTTTGACTTGTAGAGACCTAATGGTTAGTTTTTTATTAATCTAGACATTTTCGAAAGTTTATTTAGTGCTGGGATAAACAGGGTTCTTTCCTCATGTGGGAAGGTAAACTCTATTCAGAATGCATAAGGATTCCTCTGCTGAAATAATTGCTGTTTATCAAATTGAATGTATGTGTAATGCCGGCTGGAAAACCATAAAAATTCAATGTATCACTAATGAGCACGAAATGCACGGTGTGACGATTCAGTGATAATTATCTCACATCACCAGAGCTCAGCTTTTTTCAAATTCTAGACAGGGCCGAGAAAGGTGTGAGAATCTTAAAAGGGACTGGAAAAAGGCTAGGTTACACACTGAGCAGCTACAATATCATTTCCCATTAATATTCACCTTTCTTTAATATCCATTACTAATAAAATAAATTGGCTTTAACAACATTCCTAGTCAGATATTAACGTTAGGCACTGTTTATTCTAGAACTTGTGTAATAAAACTGGGTGAAAGCCTGTAATTTTAAGTTAACATTTTTAAAAAGGTTTTAAAAACATTTTTATTTTTTTTTTACTGCATCCTACTTTATTTTTCCATCGTGGTACATAATAGTCCAAATGAATTGCAGCCGACGCTGTAGACTTGGAACAGCACTGAGAGTCAACATGTCCCAGTAGAAAGAGCCAAGTCCTAGGAGTCTGACGACCTTCATATATTCATTTATTCATTCGATTGTATTTATTGAGTGCTTACTGTGGGAGAGTACATTACAACGATAAACAGTCATATTTCCTGCCCACAACGAGCTTACTTTCTAACAGGGAGAGATATCAATACAAATAAAATTATAGATATATAGATAAAAGCTGTGGGGTTGGGAGGAGGGATGAAGAAAGGGAGCAAGTCAGGGCAACACATTCATTCATTCAATAATATTTATTCAGTGGTTACTATGTGCAAAACAATGTACTAAGCGCTTGGAATGTACAATTTGGCAACGAATAGAGACAATCCCTGCCCAGTGGCGGGCTCACAGTCTAAACCGGGGAGACGGCCAGCAAAGCAAAACAGAACCAAACAAAGCAAGACAACATCATCAAGATAAACAGAATCAAGGAGATGTACACCTCATTAACAAAATAAATAGAGTAATAAATGATATATACAAATGAGCACGGTGCTGAGGGGAGGGGAAGGGGGAAGAGCAGAGAGTGGGGGGGAAGGGCGGGAGGGGGAGCAGAGGGAAAGGGGGGGCTCCGTCTGGAAAGGCCTCCTGGAGGAGGTGAGCTCTCAGTAGGGCTTTGAAGAGGGGAAAAGAGTTAGTTTGGTGGGAGGGCATTCCAGGTCAGCGGCAGGATGCGGGCCAGGGGTCAACGGCGCGGTAGGTGCGAACGGGGGACGGTGAGGAGGTGGGCGGCAGAGGAGAGGAGCCTACGGGGTGGGCAGTAGAAAGAGAGAAGGGAGGAGAGGTAGGAGGGGGCAAGGAGTGGAGAGCTTTGAAGCCCAGAGTGATGAGCTTTTGTTTCGTGCGAAGGTCGACAGGCAACCACTGAAGGTTTTTGAGAAGGGGAGTGACAGGCCCAGAGCGTTTCTGTAGGAAGATGAGCCGGGCAGGGGAATGGAGAATAGACTGGAGTGGGGAGAGACAGGAGGAAGGGAGATCCGAGAGGAGGCCGACACAATAATCCAGTCCAGTCGAGATATTATGAGAGCTTGTAGCAGCACGATAGCCATTTGGATGGAGAGGAAAGGGCGGATCTTGGCGATACCGTGAAGGTGAGACCGGCAGGGGTTGGTGACCGACTGGATGTGTGGGGTGAATGAGAGAGCCGAGTCAAGGATGACACAGAGGTTGCGGGCCCGTGAGACTGGAAGGATGATCGTGCCGTCCACACTGACAGGGAAGTCAGGGAGAGGACAGGGTTTGGGAGGGAAGATAAGAAGCTGGAATGGGAGAAGAGGAAAAATGGGGGCTAAGTTTGGGAAGTCCTCTTGGAAGAGATGTGCCTTCAATAAGGCTTTGAAGGCAGGGAGAGTAATTATCTGTCGGATTTGAGGAGGCCAGAGGTAGGACTCGGGCTAGGGGTCGGCTGTGAGACGGGTGAGATGGAGGCACAGTGAGAAAATTAGCACTAGGTGAGTGAAGTGTCCCGGCCGGGTCGTAGAAGAAGAGAAGGGAGGTGAGTTAGGAAGGGCCAAGGTGGTGGAGTGCTTTAGAGCAGTGGTGAAGAGGTTTTGATGTGGAGGTAGATGGGCAATCAGTGGAGTTTTTGAGGACTGGGTTGTCATATCCTGAATGTTTTTGTAGAAAAATGATCTGAGCAGCAGAGTGAAGTATCGACCGGAGTTAGGAGAGACAGGAGGCTGGATTAGGTTTCAGTTAGTTTTCCAATAGAATTCCTAGATCCCCAGGCAGTGTAAAGATGCAATTATTGTTATATTGTACTCGCTGTTATAGTGTACTCTCCCAAGCACTCAATACAGTGCTTTGCACACAGTAAAGAGTCAATAAATAAGATTGAATGAATGAATAAATGAATGAATGAAAGGAAGTTCTTAGTAGTCAACAATCAAAGTAGAAGAGTAAATGTGGCCCAGTGGATAGAGCTCGGGTCCGGGAGTTAGAAGGACCTGGGTTTTAATCCCGACCCCGCCAGTTGCCTGCTGGATGACCTTAGGCAAATCCCTAAACTTCTCTGTGTCTTATTTAGTTCATCTGTTAAATGGGGATTAAAACTGCGAGCCCCATGTGGGACACGAACTAGGTCCAACGTGATTAGCCTGTATCTACTCCAGCGCTTAGAACGGTGACTGGCACATAGTAAGAGCGGTCCCGGAACGCCCTCCCTCCTCACCTCCGCCAAACTGATTCTCTTCCCCTCTTCAAAACCCTACTTAAAACTCACCTCCTCCAAGAGGCCTTCCCAGACTGAGCTCCCCTTCTCCCTCTATTCCCTCCACCGCCCCCCTTCACCTCTCCGCAGCTTAACCCTCTTTCCCCCCCCTTTCCCTCCGCTCCTCCCCCTCTCCCTTCCCATCCCCTCAGCACTGCACTCGTCCGCTCGACTGTATATATTTTCATCACCCTATTTATTTTGTTAATGAGATGTACATCGCCTCGATTCTATTTAGTCGCCATCGGTTCTTACGAGATGTTCTTCCCCTCGACTCTATTTATCGCCATCGTTCTCGTCTGTCCGTCTCCCCCGATTAGACCGTGAGCCCGTCAGAGGGCAGGGACCGTCTCTATCGGTTGCCGACTTGTTCATTCCAAGCGCTTAGTACAGTGCTCTGCACATAGTAAGCGCTCAATAAACTATTGAATGAATGAATGAATGAAAGAGCTTAATAAATACCATTTAAGAAAAAAGGCAAACCTCTAGGCTATAAAATGGTAGGTGGCGGGAGGTCTTTTTACAGAACCATCCCGCTCCAGATGTCACCAAGCAGTAAAATGACGGATCAGCTCCCTTTTCTCCCACAGTTTTATGCTTTTTCCCCAACCAGTTGCTCAAAGAGTTTGAGACGCTGACAACCATGGTTCCAGGGCCCCTTGGTATGAAAAAAAACCTGGAATACAAAACCATCACACAGAAAATCAGGCACCAGCTCTATTTAATTATACATCTTCATTACATCTATGATGCCAACTTCTGGAAATAATACAACCACATTCTTTAGCAGCCTTGGCTTCATCTAACAATGTGATAAGATGCTAGAGAGAAGAGTGAATAGGAAGAAATGGGTTGGCACTTTCAATTCATTGATGTGAAGATGCTTTTTCTGGTCACCTCCTTCTTCTGCAATTGCAATCCATCTTTTCACAACCAGTGGAAATTACTAAAATTTGTTATCATTATCATTGTCCTTGTTAAGTGCTGTGTGCCAAGCACTGTTCTAAGTGCTGGGGTAGATACTAGTTAATCAGGATGGACACAGTTCCTGGCCCACATGAGACTCACACTCCTAATCCCATTTTGCAGCTGAGGTAACTAAGACCCAGAGAAGTTAAGTGATTTGCCCAAGATCACAGAGCAGACACGTGGCAGAGCCGGAATCAGAGCCCGGGTCTTTCGGACTCCTGGGCCCGTTCTTTATCCACTAAGCCATGCTGCTTCCCTAAATTAAGGCAACAGTTCCACTCTCTCTTCTGAATAGCATCTAAACAGCCTGCCATAAATCCTGACTTGAACAGATATTGTCCATTTTCACACAAGGTGGTTTGGCTGAAAATCCTTGGTGTTCATCTATTAAAATGCCATGACTGTTTACAGGGTAATTTGCGAGTTTCGAGCCATCATGGACGTGAAACAGCAGGGCTTAGTGGAAAGAGCCCGGGCCTGGAGTCAGAGGACTTGGGTTCTAATCTGGGTTCCACAGTTTACCTTGGGCAAATCATTTCTCTCTGTCTTAGTTCCCTCATCTGCTAAATGGGGATTCCAATTCCTGATCTCCCCCCTATTTAGACTGTAAGCCCCATGTGGGACCTGATTATCCGGTATCTATCCCAGTGTTTAGCATTGAGCTTGACACATAGTAAAAGCTAAACAGAAACCACAATTATTATGTTAAACAGGGTAAGTAGTCTGTTATAGCATCCTCTCTCACCTGCTTAGTACAGTGCTCTGCACACAGTAAGCACTCGATAAATGATTGATTGATTACTGTACGTGGGATCCTTCAGAAGGATGTTTCTGCTTGAGAAGCAGCACGGTCTAGTGGATAGAGCCCGGCCCTGGGAGTTAGAAGGGCCTGGGTTCTAATCCTGGCTCCATCACTTGTCTGCCATGGGCCAGTCACTTAACTTCTCTGGGCCTCAGTTCCCTCCTGGACTTTGTCGAACCAGATTAGCTTGTATCTGCCCCTGCGCTTAGTACGGTGTTCGGCACATAGTAAGCCCTTAACAAATACCATGGGAAAGGCATTTAACGTCTGTGTCAGCTGTATTAAACTGGGTCTATAGAAGGTTAGCTCTTGAGAAGAGATATTCCTCACAGACAAGATTCTCCTCCTATATAAATAACCACTCGGAATCCCCCAGGATGAGAATCTTGTAAGTAAACTTACCTCTGAAAAGAGATCATCACATTGTGTTCCCAATATATCGGAGGTCTTCTGCAGTGACACCAACCCAAACTGTGAAACGGTCTGTTCCCTAAGAACAGCTTTGCGGAAGAAGCACTCTGTCCGAGCACTCTGATACACTTACGTGCCTCCGTAGGATTCCCAAATAGTAAAGGAAAAGAAGATATTAGGTTTATGAGCTCTTGTTCCTGCCAAAATGAAAACATTATGTTCTGGCTTGAGACAAAGGAAGACTACAGACCACAGTCGGAAGAGAATGAACAAGTACCGACAAATAGGGGAGAATGACTTTAGGGACCAGGAGAAGGAAGATAAATCCACCGAGACTCACTAAACTATATCTGCAAGGTGTTATCGAGGGTCTGCTTTGTTTAAGGGACTGACCGGTGTAATTGGAGAACATATAATAGAAGTCAAGGGAGTAAAGGTCCCTGGCTTGGAGAAGCTTTGAAAACTATAGTCATTTGGATTTTTCTCCTGGCACTTGATCTTTCTCCAAGTAGAGAATCAGAGTGAGAAGAAAGACTTATCACCAAGGCTGAAGACAGAATTGAAGATAAACAAAACTGGAGGTATCATAAAGGCTGATGACACTTTCATTCATTCTATAGTATTTATTGAGCGCTTACTATGTGCAGAGCACTGGACTGAGCGCTTGGAATGTACAAATCGGCAACAGATAGAGACAGTCCCCGCCCTTTGACGGGCTTACGGTCTAATCGGGGGACACGTGAAGACAGACAAACAGGTTCCATTAGAATTTAAACTCCTTGAGGGTAAGGATAGTGCCTACCAAGTCTTCAGGATCAATCCATCAGTGGTATTTATTGCGCATTTCTTGTTTTCAGAGCACTGTATTAAGTGCTTGGGAGAGTACAATATAACAATAGAAACATTCCCTGCCTACTCTTTGCCTGTTACTTCATCTGTAAAATGGGAATTAAGACTGTGAATTCCATATGGGACACGGACTGTGTCCAACCTGGTTATATGAGCAGCGTGGCTCAGTGGAAAGAGCCCGGGCTTGGGAGTTGGAGCTCATGGGTTCGAATCCCGGCTCTGCCACTTGGCAGCTGTGTGACTGTGGGCGAGTCACTTCACTTCTCTGGGCCTCAGTTACCTCGTCTGTAAAATGGGGATCAAGACTGTGAGCCTCACGTGGGACAACCTGATTTCCCCGTGTCTACCCCAGCGCTTAGAACAGTGCTCGGCACATAGTTGTGAGCCCCATGTGGGACATCCTGATTCCCCTGTGTCTACCCCAGCGCTTAGAACAGTGCTCGGCACATAGTAAGCGCTTAACAAATACCAACATTATTATTATAACAAATACCAACATTAGTATTATCTACCCCAGGGCTTAGTATCATTTCCTGGCACATAGTAAGTGCTTCAAAAATACCATAAAAAAGCATAGAATTGACAGACACGATCCCTGCCCTTTGGGAGTCTATGATCTAATGGGTGAGGCAGACATTAAAATAAATTACAGGTGGGGAAGCAAGAGAGTATAAGGATAGGGACATCAGTGATATGGAGAGGAGGGGTGGTGAGTAGCCAGGTACTCCCCCGTGTCCTTAGTGCGGCGATCTCCATACTGTAAGCACTCAATAAATAGGCAGCATGACCTGATGGAAAATTCATTCATTCATTCAATAGTATTTATTGAGCGCTTACTATGTGCAGAGCACTGTACTAAGCGCTCGGAACGAACAAGTCGGCAACAGATAGAGACGGCCCCAGCCGTTTGACGGGTTTACAAGAAAATGCATAAGCCTGGGAGTCAGAGGACCTGGGTTTCAATCCCTCCTCCACCACTTGTCAGCTGTGTGACCTTGGGCAAGTCACTTAACTTCTCCCTGCCTCACTTACCTCATTTTTAAAATAGAAAGACTGTGAGGCCCACGTGGGACATGCCCTGTGTCCAGCCTGATTAGCTCATATCTACCCCAGCGCTTAGTACAGTGCCTGGAACACAGTAAGCACTTAACACAGCCCATTAAAAAATAAATAAAATACCACGGGTTTATTCCTGACTTGTAAATAGAATTCAAACATATTTGGCTGTAGCTCAATGAGAAATAAAAATTGCACACTAAGTAACTTGACGTCCCTCCCTCATTCAAACCACATATTCAATCCATCACTAATACCCTGTCGGTCCCCCCTTCACAACATCTCTAAAGTCTGCCCTTTCCTCTCCGTCCAAACGGCTTCCACATTAATACACTCACTCATCTTATCCCCCCTGGATCACCGCATCGGCGTCCTCGCTGACCTTCCTGCAGCCTGTCTCTTCCCTCTCCATTCCATACTTCACTCATTCATTCAATAGTATTTATCGAGCGCTTCCTAGGTGCAGAGCACTGTAGTAAGCGCTTGGAATGTACAAGTCGGCAACAGAGAGAGACGGTCCCTGCCCTTTGACGGGCTTACACTCTGCTGCCCCGATCATTTTTCTACAAAAACGTTCAGGATATGTCACACCCCTCCTCACAAACCTCCAGTGGTTGCCCATCGAATAATGATAGCATCTGTTAAGCGCTTACTATGTGCCAAGCACTGTTCTAAGCGCCGGGGGAGATAGGACTGTGAGCCTCACGTGGGACAACCTGATTACGCTGTATCTACCCCAGTGCTTAGAACAGTGCTCTGCACATAGTAAGCGCTTAACAAATACCAACAGTATTATTATTATTATTAAAAAAACGACAGATACGTACATAAGTGCTACGGGGCCGGGAGGGGAGAAGAACAGAGGGAGCAAATCAGGGTGACACAGGGGAGAAGAGGAATGAGGGGTCATCATTACCCTATTTATTTTGTCATTACCCTATTTATTTTGTCATTACCCTATTTATTTTGTTAATGAATTGTACATCGCCTTGATTCTATTTAGTCGCCATCGGTTTTTACGAGACGTTCTTCCCCTCGACTCTATTTATCGCCATCGTTCTCGTCTGTCCGTCTCCCCCGATTAGACCGTAAGCCCGTCAGACGGCAGGGACCGTCTCTATCTGTTGCCGACTTGTTCTTCCCAAGCGCTTAGTACAGTGCTCTGCACATAGTAAGCGCTCAATAAATACTATTGAATGAATGAATGAATGAATACGAGGTAATGAGGTTGTCCCACATGGGGCTTACGGTCTCAATCCCCGTTTTCCAGGCGAAGTAACTGAGGCGCAGGGACGTTAAGTGACTTGCTCGCTTAAGTGGCAGAGCTGAGATGAGAACCCGCAACTTCTAACTCCTAAGTCATTGCTCTTCCCACCAAGCCACGCTGCTGCTCATCTACCTCTGCATCGAATAAAAACTCCCTCACCCCTGGCTTTAAAGCATTCCATCCCCTTTTCCCCTCCTACCTCACCTCACTTCTCTCCTCCTGCAACCCAGCCCGCGCCTTTCACGCCTCCAATTCTAGTCTTCTCACAAGGCCTAGATCTCACCTACCTCCCCTCCGATCCCTCGCCCACATCCTGCCTCTGGCCTGAAACATCCTTCCTCGGATCTGACAGTTACTCTCCCCTCGTCAAAACCTTATCGAAGGCACATCTCCTCCAGGAGGCCTTCCCTGACTAAGCCCCCCTCATTCCTCTTCTCCCCCGTGTCACCCTGATTTGTTCCCTCTGTTCTTCTCCCCTCCCGGCCCCGTGGCACCTATGTACGTATCTGTCGTTTTTTTAATAATAATAATCCTGTTGGTATTTGTTAAGCGCTTACTATGTGCAGAGCACTGTTCTAAGCACCGGGGGAGATACAGCGTAATCAGGTTGTCCCACGTGAGGCTCACAGTCTTAATCCCCATTTGACAGAAGAGGGAACTGAGGCCCAGAGAAGTGAAGTGACTCGCCCACGGTCACACAGCTGACAAGTGGCAGAGCGGGGATTCGAACCCATGACCTCCGACTCCCAAGCCCGGGCTCTTTCCACTGAGCCACGCTGCTTCTCAATATCAGTCTCCCCACTGAGGACTGTGAGCTCACTGTGGACAGGGACTATGTATGTTCATTATTTTAGTGTACTGTCCCGAGTGCTTAGTATAAATATGATTAAATGAATAAATGAGTGAAGTATTCGATATATTGAGTGGTCATTTATTTAGCATTTTTCCCTTTGTTTTCTCCACCTGCATTCTAATATTAATAATGATGTGTGGCGTTGCTTAAGCGCTTACTGTGTTATGTGGTAGCCTCCCAGGGGCTCAGTACACCGCCCTGCACGCAGTAAGAACACACAGTCGGCACTCAATAAATGTGACATTGCCAAGCAACGTACTAAACGCTAGGGTAGATACGAGATGATAATGTTGGTATTTGTTAAGCGCTTACTATGTGCCGAGCACCGTTCTAAGCGCCGGGGTAGATACAGGGTCATCAGGTTGTCCCGCTCGGGGCTCACGGTCTTAATCCCCCTTTTACAGATGAGGTAACTGAGGCACAGAGAAGTTAAGTGACTTTTAAGAGGATTGGTTTCCTCATCTGTAAAACAGGGATTCCATCCCCGTTCTCCCTAGATCGTACTCAGGCCCTGCCCCACAGTATTAAGTAGGAGGGAGAACGGGGATGGAATCCCTGTTTTCCAGATGAGGAAACCAATCCTCTTAAAAGTTAAGTGACTTGTCCAGGGTCATACGGTAAGCAAACGGTTGAGCTGGGATTACTTTTTTGAATAGTTCTTTTTACGTGCCTATTACGTGCCTGGCACCGTACTAAGAGGAGGAATAGAGACAAGATAATCAGACTGGACAGAGTCTCCGTCCCCCGCTGAGGCTCGTGGTTTAAGTAGGAGGGATAACAGTATTTAATGCCCCTTTTACAGATGAAGAAACTGAGCCCAGAGAAGGTACGGGACTCGTTGAAGGTCACGCAGCAAGAAAGTGGGGGAGCTGGGATTAGAACCCAGGTCCTCCGTCTCCAAGGCCCATACTTTGGCCTTGCCCCTTCTTTGCTTTTAACTAAATTCATCTTCAATTAAGACTCCAATTGTCCAGGGAGCAGTACAGAAAAGCGGAATCAAACTTCTCTAGGGCAGGCATTGGCAAATCTGCCTCCAGGTGAAGGAACACGCCTACCAACTCCGTAGAATCGTACTCTCCCAAGCATTTAGCGCAGTGCTCTGCACACAGTGGGAGCTCAATGAATCTGATTGATTGGCTCTGCCACCCAGGGACCTTGATAAGAGCTGGTGAAGTGTCAATTAGAGGGTGTGCAAAGATGCGATTCAGGGGAATTCTCGGTGGCTACAAAATCAGAGGCAAGTGGAACTGCTAGAGGCAAAGGAGTGAAAGGTAACTAAAGGGCTAATAATTGGATTTCTTAAATTCCTACGTGAGTGTTGGCCTTATGTATTTTGGTGGTAGACAAAGAGATTTCAGCAAGTCCCTCATACATTTATGCCTCTCTTGGAATATATGATCTGTAAAATAAGTTTTAGGCTCTATCTACCTATCTCTCTCTATCTCTTCCCTGACTTCGCCCTACTTTCCTCTTCTCCCACTCCCTTCTGTGTCACCCTGACTTGCTTCCTTCATTCATCCTCCCTCTCATCCCCAGAGCATTTATTTTTCATACATTCCAAGCGCTTAGTACAGTGCTCTGCACATAGTAAGAGCTCAATAAATACTATTGAACGAATATCTGTCATTTTTATATTTATGTTACTATCTGCCTCCCCCTCTAGACGGTTAACTCGTTGCGGGCAGGGAATGTGTGTGTGTTTATGGTTATCTTGTACTCTCCCAAGCGCGTAGTACAGTGTTCTGCACACAGTAAATGCTCAATAAATACCAATGACTGCCTGAAGGTAGCACTTTCGGACGTGCCTCACGGCCTATCAGATTTTTGTTGCTGGGTACAAATTTGAAATATAGTAGTAGAAAAAAAATTTGGAAAAAATATTGTTGACTAAAAGGCCATGTTTTACTGGCTAAACTGCTCTATTTTGGGGAGTGTAGTTATGTGTGGGTGCTGGCTCTGTTTTGTTACTGACTTTCTTTCGCTGAAAAACATCCTTCAAATATCAAGGCGGCAACAGAACACCTGACAAGGACAAAATAATTGTATGCTAGAGTCATTAAAAATAAGCATTTTCCTTATATAATCAATCCATCAGTTGTATTTATTCAGCCCTTACTATGTGCATAGTACTGTTCTAAGCACTTGGGCAAGTCACTTAACTTCTCTGTGCCTCAGTTACCTCATCTGGAAAATGGGGATTTGAACTGTGAGCCCCAGGTGGGGCGACCTGATTATCTTGTAATAATAATAATAATGTTGGTATTTGTTAAGCGCTTACTATGTGCCAAGCACCGTTCTAAGCGCTGGGGTAGACACAGGGGAATCGGGTTGTCCCACGTGAGGCTCACGGTCTTAATCCCCATTTTACAGATGAGGGAACTGAGGCCCAGAGAAGTGAAGTGACTTGCCCACAGTCACACAGCTGCCAAGTGGCAGAGCCGGGATTCGAACTCATGACCTCTGACTCCCAAGCCCGTGCTCTTTCCACTGAGCCACCTTGTATCTACCCAGCGCTTAGAACAGCGCTCGGCACATAGTAAGCGCTTAACAAATACCAACATTATCATTATTATCATTACTACATAACAGAATTGGTAGCCATGTTCTATGTACTGACTAATATATTTTTTATTACTCTATTTTATTAATGATGTGTATACATCTATGATTCTATTCATCTATTTTAATGGTATCGATGCATGACTCCTTGTTTCGTTTTGCTGTCTGTCTCCCCCTTTTAGACCGTGAGCCCGTTGTTGGGCAGGGACTTTCTCTATCTGTTGCCAAATTGTACATTCCAAGCGGTTAGTACAGTGCTCTGCACACAGTAAGCGCTCAATAAATACGATTGAATGAACGAATATATATATATATTACACTCTATACTAATCTGCATACTAATTTCTGGGATTATGATTTATTCCCAAAACAACCTTTCCACTCGGCAGGATGCCTGTGTTAATTTAATTTCACATATATCTAATTTATGTTAGAGGATTCTGCGTATGAAGTACTAAAAAAATTAATAGTCTCGGGAAGTCAAGTACCTTTACCAACATCTGCACCCAAAATAATTTCTGACATTTTGTAAATAGAAAAATCTGAAAGATGACTAATTTCATTAGCATTTAGATGGAAGGTAACAGTTTAAAATGTACAGAAACTTTTCAATTTGTGAATCTTAATTGTGGATTTTTTTTCTTTGCACCTCAAATTGAATAATCACTCGATACTGAATTTATTTGGCTTCTTTAATGCATCATGCTGCCTCATTAACATAGCATTTTTTTTCTTTTTCGCTTCCTAATTCGAGATATCACTGAAATAACTTGCCTCCAGGTTTGGAAAGACAGATAACCTCAACTTATCTGGGATGGCATGACCCAAAGGTTTTATAAAATCCCTATCGTACGAATCACTCTATGGTCAAATTAATGACCGCTTTGTGTCACATAACCACAAATTCCACTTTATCCAAACTTCAGAACCAAGGGAGACGTGAAGCCATTAACATTATTCATTCATTTAATCATTGTTATTGAGCGCTTACTGTTCGCAGAGCGCTGTACGGCGTGCTCGGGAGAGTACAGTATAACAATAAACGGACATACTCCCGGCTCACAACGAACTTAGCTAGGCCCTAGACTGTAAACTGTCATCTCATGCGCGCAGGGAATGTGTTTAATAACTCTGTTATATTCGTATTGTCCCAAGAGCTTAGAATACCGCTCTGCGCTTAGTAAGAACTCCATAAATACGACTGATGGATAATTCAAAATACTGGTGACGGTGGTCAGTACTATTCCCAGTCTTTGTCCAAATTAAACAGAATATGACTGCATCGGGCAGAACCGGGAAAAAATGCCAATCCCTCACCGGGAAAAAATGCCAATCCCTAGGTCTCAATGACGTATCTGTTCAGGTTTCCAAGCCCGGCAGGAACCCCCTGCTTAAATACTTACACAAGTTCTTCTTCAACATAGGGAGCTTTGGGTGGATGCCTCAGGACTTTAAAGAAGCCGCCATTAACGACATCTTCAAGCAGAAAGCTCACTCTGGACAGGGAATGTGTCTGCTAACTCTGTCGCGCTGAACTCCTCCAAGAGCTCAGTACAGTGCTCTGCACACAGTAGGTGCTCAATAAAAAACCACCGATTGCTGGATCGACCGAAGGAAGGTGAAAGAACCCGTCTGTCTCCCCCGGTTAGACCGTCAGCCCGTCAAACGGCAGGGACCGTCTCTATCTGTTGCCGACTTGTTCTTTCCAAGCGCTTAGTACAGTGCTCTGCACATAGTAGGCGCTCAGTAAATACTATTGAATGAATGAATGAACGGATTGCAGCAGTTAAGTGGTTCAATACTCTTCCAGGCTACGAGGTCCTAGTCAGAGTATTCCTGAACCTGTCCCTTGGAGTATCGCTGATCCAGGTTTCCCAGTGTGATTAGAAATGGAAAAGCGGAAGAGTAGGAACATTCGTTCAATCGTATTTATTGAGCGCTTACCATGCGCAGAGCACTGTACCAGCAGTCAACTCTCTGGTTGTGCAAATTGTGTTCAAGTGGCCGCATGATGAAAAATCCAGCTCCTCTGGATTTTGCAGAGAAAGAAAAGCAACGTAGACATGGAGTTGGTTATAACCCAGAAGGATGAGGTAAGGTCTGATGAGAATGGAAAGTAAATGAAACCATCTCCAGTGCACAAGCCGACCCAACCTAATGAACACTAAAACTCCTTGACGCATTCTAGTTTGTTTTTTTTAATCTCATAGGGATGTTTTTTGCCCGTGCATTGGACGTAGCTCCATTTAGTTTCTATTCTTCATTTTCATATTCATCACTTTCCTGTATTTCTTTTTTGTGGAAAGAAAATAGCCGAAAGGAAAGAGCCCAGGATTAGGAGTCACTGCCACTTCACTCCCATTTGACTTGGACCAAATCACCTAACTTCCCTCCACCTCAGTTTCCTCATTTGTGAAATGGGGATTCAATCCTACTCCCTCCTACTTAGATGGTAGGAGGAAGGATGGGATTTAGCAGTGCTGTGGCTGGACCATTGAGCAGGGGCTGTGGGGGAGGTAAGGCTTTTAAAACCATTTGGGTCACAATAATAATGTTGGTATTTGTTAAGCACTTACTATGTGCAGAGCACTGTTCTAAGCGCCGGGGGAGATACAGGGTCATCAGGGTGTCCCACGTGAGACTCACAGTTAATCCCCATTTTACAGATGAGGGAACTGAGGCACAGAGAAGTGAAGTGACTTGCCCACAGTCACACAGCTGACAAGTGGCAGAGCTGGGATTCGAACCCATGACCTCTGACTCCCAAGCCCAGGTTCTTTCCACTGAACCACGTTGGTAAGCCACATTAACGAGCTTAAATTTTGTGAGTGACTCTTTGTACACCACCTGCTCCTATATTTCATTTTGTTCGGTTCTTCTGCACAGAAAGGTGCCGATCTTTCATGTAACCAATATCCGCAGTAAAATAGGCCAGAGACGTACGCGTACTTTGGGGTTTTTTGATTCCATCTCTTTTCTGACCAAAAGTCTCTATCTTGAGTAAGGAACGCCCACAGTCGGTCATTTAATCTTCATGTATGTAGTTTTAAATCTCAGTTGGCGAATCTCTTTCTGCATTCATTTCATTTGTAATTTTGATTGAACATTAGTGGCTGACGGTCATTCTCTCTGGGAACCACTTCAGTCCGGTCAATCATGGGTTGCCTAGAGTTTCCATCTGGATTCTGGTCAGTCGTTTTATCCCTCTTATTCTGTCTGAATCCCTTGGGTAAAAGAGGGTTGATAGTTCTGCTCAGTGAACATCAGCAAGGAGGTCCCAACCTCACAAATCATGAGCTCTAACAAGTCCCTCAAGTAAAGTTTCTGGTTTATCAATCAGCTGGTCAATCAATTGTATTTATTGAGCGCTTCCTCTATGCAAGGCATTACATTAAGTGCTTGGGAGAGTACAGTTTAACGGAATTGGTAGACACGCTCCCTGCCTACACGATTTGGACAATCATCCATTAGCTTGATCACTCTTTTTTTTTTTACATAAACAGCATACGTAGAGAGAGAAAAAATGCCCGTGTATATGGGAGAAATGATAAGCCAGTGGAAAAAGTTCACTAACCAGTCAAAGGTTCCAACTGCTGGAAAATATGGGTTTTTAAAAACTGTCTTCACAACCCTGTTGTCTCTTTTGCCGCTTTTACTGTTTAGGTGTCATAGATTGCCATGTGGTATTCTTTGTCATCAGGTAAATGAAAAAAAACCAACCCATTTTAAATAGGAAGAGGGTGCTGTTAATATTGTTTTCTTTTTCAATGGAACAAATAATGGTGGTTATAGGAAGAAGACCTATGAATCAGGGCACTTGAAAGGAGAATCACATTCCAAAAATGGGAGAAAGCAAATAATGTTGGCTTTCCAGCAGATTACTTTTCCTTTCCAGTGAACACCAGACTAGAAATATGATCTATATTTTAAAGTTATTACTCTTTCAGTTTCCCTTTGGCTATCAGCAAACCTCCTTCCTTTGGTAAATTGTCTCCTTTTTCAGCAAAACTGTCTCTTTACTACCTCTACTTGAGGGTCTCTTGTTTTGCAGCTGTTGTTAGAGACCCATTAAATAACTCCACATTAGGAAGACAAATTCGGAAATATACTACACTTAGAGAGGTAACAGAGTTAAGTGCCCTCTGTTAGCAATAATGCGAGATCTGGTTTTAGAGGATAGGAAATTCTGAAATCGGCTAAATCTTTCTTGTTCGAAGCATCCAATATTGTGAAGACATCCCCAGTGACCAAGCTAGAGATTCTTTTACTTAGATACCTACCACAGCGGTAAAGTAGGTTATGTTGAGAAGTAGCGTGGCTTAGTGGAAAGAGCCCGGGCTTGGGAGTCAGAGGTCGTGGGTTCTATTCCCGCTCCGCCACTTGTCTGCGGTGTGACCTCGGGCAAGTCACTTGAATTCTCTGGGCCTCAGTTACCTCATCTGTAAAATGGGGATTAAAAACTGTGAGCCCCACGTGGGACAACCTGATCACCTTGTGTCCCCCAGCGCTTAGAACAGTGCATGTAGTAAGCGCTTAACAAATTCCAACATCATTATCATTACCAGACACTGTACTAAGCCCTAGGACAGATACAAGATGGTCAGGTTGGATACAGGCCCTGTCCCACTTGAGGCTCACAGTCTTAATCCCCATTTTATATATGAGGTAACTGAGGCACAGAGAAGTGAAGTGACTTCCTCAAGATCACACAGCAGACAAGTACTTTGAGGCGCTCCAGTAGATGCGAGAAAATCAGCTCCAGCGTAGTCCCTGCCGTTCACAGGGCGAAGAAGGAGAGAGAACGGCTCTTTTGTTTGCATTTTACAGATGAGGAAACTGAGGCTCCGAGAAGATAAGTGAGTTACCCAAGGCAGCCAGCAGATAAGTGGCAGGGCTGGAACTAGAACCCACGTCTCCTGATTGCCAGGCTCATGTTCTTTTCTATCAGACCACGCTGCCTGCCCCTCCTCTGACCGATCTTTACTTCTCACTCTATTTTCCATTATTAATTCATATTTTGTCTTAGCCCAGAATTAGGTGAGGTGCAGAGCTTTCAATCATCTAGGGAATTCTGGCAAGTAGATCATAATAATACCGTATTATTATCATTAATGATAATGCACCTGTATTATCAGTGAGTGGTATTTGTTAAGCACTTACTAGGTGCAGAGCACTGTTCTAAGCGCTGGGGTAGGTACAGGGTAATCAGGTCGTCCCACGGGAGGCTCACGGTTAATCCCCGTTGTACAGATGAGGTAACTGAGGCGCAGAGAAGTGAAGTGACTCGCCCACGGTCACACAGCTGACAAGTGGCAGAGCCGGGAGGCGAACCCGTGACCCCCGATGGTCGATCTGGAATTTGAGCATCGAGACGATAACACTGCTTATTGCTCAATAATGTGAGTGATTCAGTCAGAAGTAGCTTTTTGGCTCAAATAATACAGATATTTCAGTTGTGTGGACATGATCTTAGAGAAATTGGAGCACTATAAAGGCAAGTTAATTATATTGATCATCCCGTAAGCCAATAGACAAGTTTCATCGATGCCAGAGGCTTCGGCTGCTAGAAAACGTTGTCAGAGCATTATCATCTTTAAGAAAAATGATCATACGAAATCTGTAAATGTAACCGAACGTTTCCTACGAGCTGAGACATTTTTTAGAATGGCTTATTTTAAAATTACCTAGATGAATAAAGGAAACTTCAAGCAAGCCTTTAGAAAGTGAATGCTAATGATGCCAAAGTCTCATGAGACGCTATTAAAAGATGCAAAGCTTTAGGCTACTTGAAAAAGAACCTGATTCTTTAAAAATAAAGGATGATAAAATTATCGCCAAAAAATCAGGCCAATCATCTTAGAAAATAATCCTTCTCACAGCTCTGAAGGAAAAGAATATTTGGAGGCAGAAGGGAAAGGATAAAGGATAAAGTGAAGAAGCAGGTGGGATCAAAGATTAAAACATCACTCAATAGCATTTACTAAGCACTTTTTGTGTACTGAGCACTGTACTAAGCACTGGGGAGATCGGTAGATGTGTTCCCTGCCTATAAAGAACGTACAGTCTAAAGGACTGGGGAAAAGAAATATTATTTAATTGAATACATAGATGCCATCTTGGAACTTTACAACATTGGGAAGCAGCGTGGCCTAGTGGGAAGAGCATGGGCCTTGAAGCCCGAGGCTCTGGGTTCTAATGCTGACTCCACCACTTGTGTGACCTTGGACAAGCCACTTAACATCTCCGGGCCTCACTTCCTTCATCCGCAGAATGGGGATTCAATAGCCGTTGTCCCTCCCCCTTGGACTGGAGCCCCATGTGGGACAGGGACTGTGTCTACTAGATTCTCTTGTATCGAACAGTGCTTGGCACACAGTAAGCCCTCAACAAATACCACGGTCACGTTCAGTGCACGTTTTACAGTTGAGGTAACCCGAACCACAGAGGAAGTGAAGTGACTTGGCCAAGGTCACACGGCAGGCAATGGGGGGAGCCGGGGTTAGAACCCACGTCCTTCTGACGCTCAGGCCCGTGCCCTATCCACTAGGCTACACTGCTTCTCAGCTGGTCTCCTTCACATCGGTCCAGAACATAAATGCCAGGAGTTGAGCAATAGCCAGTAAAATTTAGAGACAGTAGGTGGGATGTGATTTCAACTTGAATCGGTTCTCCACCTAGGCAGAATGAGGACAAGCATCAGAGCAAGGTGATAATGTTGCTATTTGTTAAGCGCTTCCTAGGTGCCGAGCACTGTTCTAAGCGCTGGGGGAGATACAGGAGAATCAGGTTGTCCCACGTGGGGCTCACACACTTTTAATCCCCATTTTCCAGATGAGGGAACCGAGGCCCAGAGAAGTGAAGTGGCTCGCCCACAGTCACACAGCTGACAAGCAGCAGAGCCGGGAGTCGAACCCATGACCTCTGACTCCGAAGCCCAGGCTCTTTCCACTGAGCCGCGCCGCTTCTCACCTGGAAGTTGCGTTAGAACTGCGAGTTCCCCCGAACACTGGGACCCTTCCTGCCTGCTCCCCCTTGGAAGGGGAGAGGATGCGGCAGGAAGCCTTTGCACTTTGTAAATGTTGGGCTTGGGATCTTGATGTCTGTGGCTTTTGTGTCTATTGGATCCTGAACCACCCCACCCGAGCGGTGAGAACCGTGACAGTACTCCGTGAGCAATCCGTCAATCGGTGGTATTTATTGAGCAACTAGTGTGGGCAGAACACTGTACTAAGTGCTTGGAAGAGTATAATATAAACCAGAGTTGACAGAAACATTCCCTGCCCACAACGAGCTTAAAGTATAAAGGGAAAGGCAGACAATAATATAATTTCCATACTTTAGCCACAGCGTTCGGTAGCTCCCATGATACCCGTTCTTGTCTTGGACTTTTTCTGTCGTTGATCTGTTTTTTTTCTATCGTTTAATCTTTCCTTATGTGTCCCTCCCCAATCCACCCCTCCCATTCTTTAACGGTGAACCCCTTGAAGGCCGAGGAGCGTGCCTAATTCTTATCCATGGATTTTTTTTTCCCCAGTGCTTTGCTCAGAGTAGGCATTCAATTCATAGTCTTATTACTACTACAAGATTAGAGTTCACTAAGCTCAATCCTCTTGTGAGCCAGTTTTGTGTTTGGTGAGGCAGATGACGGTTAGGGGCCTTTTGCAGCCCCAACCATACTCGTGGAAATCTCTGCCTGCCTAAATAGCACTGCTCAGACACTTAGCAGGACACCAAGATCTGTTATTCTCATCGATCAAATGGCCATTAACCTCAGCGCCCCGTTTGCCTAAGACTCACACTCAGGATCAGAGGGGACGAGTCCTCCATAAGCAGCAGAGGTGATGGTTTGCACAAAGCCATCCACACTCTCACCCGGTCCCCCGTGACCTGCAGCAGGAATTTCAAGATGGACGATTGACTTTAGGGGTACAACGACCTACCCCCGTGGGCCCAAATATCACTTTTCCGCCTCTGCGTCAGCAGGCCCTGCCCTGCCCTCGTCTACCTTTTATGCCGTCGATGAGTAAGGCACTCGCATTGGCCATACAAGCGCCTGAGATCTTCTTATTTATCGTTTGTGAATGTACATAAATATTATTCTTTAAACTACTTGCCAAATAGCCATAGCCATGGAGGCTATTGCAGGGTGAGAGGGTGAGGGGCGAGGAAGAGAGGAAGTTTGGTGGGGGGGGGGAGCGCGGTATTACGGCATCTAAAGACAAGCCCAAACCCACAGCCTGTCCAGGAAACCTGCACCCAGCCTGGCCAGACCAGATGAGAATTAGGCACGATCCTCGGCCTTCAAGGGGTTCACCGTTTAAGAATAAGGGTGCTGGGGGTGGTGGTTTGGGGAAGGGATACTTAAGGAAAAATTAAACAATAAAAAAGAATAGATCAACTACAGAAAAAGTCCAAGACAAGAATGAGTATCATGGGAGCTACCGAGCGCTGTGGCTAAAGTATGGAAATTATATTATCGTCTGCCCTTCCCTTTATACTTTAAGCGCATTGTGTGAAGGGAATGTCTCTAGCAGGTCTCAGACCAGGTCCCCAAAACCCCAAATTCCTACTTTCCACAGGCATAGTGGTGATCTTTCTCACGCTCGCATTATTTGCGAATCATTTGTGTCTTTCTGTCTCCCCCTTGAAGTTGAAAACTCCTAGAGAGCAAGGTTCCCTCTCTTCTATTTTCATTGTATTCTCTCAAGCCCTCTGTATGCACAGAAGATGGCAGTCAATCAATCAATCATATTTATTGAGCACTTACTAGGTGCAGAGCACTGCACTAAGCACTTGGGTGAGTACAATACAATTTAATAAATATCACTCATCGATTGTCTGAGAGATAACCCTAGCATACCTAAGGTTGGCTCTTTTGGGGCAGGGAACGCGTCTGCTAATTCTGTTGCACTGTTCCCTCCCTGGTGAACTTTAATCTTAAAGTAGTAGTAAGACTATGTATTAAATGCCTATTGTGGGCAAAGCACAGGGGAAAATACTTAGATAAGATTTAGAAATGATCCTTTGCTCAGTCCTAAAAATATGCTCAATCCTTAAATTAAATTGTTCAGTTGTGCAGGGGAGAGTAAAAGAAGGACTGAAAATGAGAACCAGACAAAACTAATGGGAAGCTATAAACCTTCATTTGCCCTCAACATTTGTCTCCTTTATTCTGGATGCATTTCATTTGTGATTCAAGTTAAGAACGTTAAGAAAAGAAAGTTAAGAAACCTCTCCTCCAAGTTCCCGGGTAGCTAAGAGAGAAACGAAAAGCAGGCAGAGCATCTTGTCAGATGAAACTCCCAAAGGTGAAATGATGGAAACAGCACTTAAGAAAAGCAAGGAAAAGAACAAAGAGAAGGAGCATGGTCTAGTTGAGAGAGCCTGCGAGTCAGAAGACCTGGGTTCTAATTCCAGCTCTGCCACTTGTCTGCTGTAAGACCTTGGATAAATCACTTAACTTCTCTGTGCCTTAGTTGCTTAATCTGCAAAATGGGGATTAAGACTGTGAGCCTTATGAACTGTGCCCAATCTTGAATCTACCCCAGCACGTGATACAGTGCCTGGCCCATAGTAAGAACTTAAGAAATACCATTAAAAAAAAAAAAAGTGAGGAAGAAACTGGCCAAATCATCCTCATCACTGGCCGGGTGGATTTCCCAAATAACATTACTTTCTGGGGTCTCGTACTCCAGGAACCATGGCTAAATTGTTTTATTTGTGCAGTGATTGGGACAGTGTAGAGATCCTTGGCCTATTTTTCTCAGATGAGTGTTTCCCTCAATACCAGCTCATAAAGCCTTCCTTCGAGTCTAATATGCGGCCACCAAACCTTTGAAACAATTTCCTCGACCTTCCCCCCTGCCAGATCCCTACATTCTCTATTCATCGATTATTTTCCTTGCTCCGCTTCCTCAACTTCTGTCTCTCAACTTGCAAACCTCTGAAATATAAGGGAGTGACACGAGCCTACCTGAGGCTCCGAAATAGGTCTCACGGTGCAATAGTCTGTACAAATTCTGCTTGGCGAAGGTGAAAGATGGGCGACTGAACTGAAGCAGAGTCAGGAATGTTTTTACACTAGGGGAAGAAATGTACCTGGATTCCCTGTTTCACTTGCCCACTGTCTCTGTTGCCTATTTCCTCAGGTCCAGATGGTCACTGAGCAGCCGGTGTGGTCTAGTGGAAAGAGCATGGATCTGCGAGGCAGAGGACGTAGGTCCTAATGTCAGTTTTGCCACTGCTCAATAAATACGATTGATTGATTGATTGATTGATTGCCTGCTGTGTTTCCTTCAGCAAGTCGCTTAATTTCACTATACCTCAGTTACCTCGTCTGGACAGTGGATAAAATGTCTGTCCTTCCTCCCTCCTAGACTGTGAGTCCCACGTGAGCAGGGGCTCTGTCTGAACTGTTTAGAATAATAATAACGATGGCATTTGTTAAGCGCTTACTATGTGCAAAGCACTGTTCTAAGCGCTGGGGGCGGATACCAGGTGTTCAGGTTGTCCCACGTGGGGCTCACAGTCTTCATCCCCATTTTCCAGATGAGGGAACTGAGGCACGGAGAAGTGAAGTGACTCGCCCACAGTCCCCCAGCTGCCAAGTGGCAGAGCGGGGATTCGAACCCATGCCCTCTGACCCCGAAGCCCGGGCTCTTTCCACTGAGCCACGCTGCTTCTCTTGAGCCACGCTGCTTCTGTTCCTCCCCCTACCCTGGCATTCCCTCCCGTACCACTCTCCCCACCTTTAAACCTTTAATAAGGTCACCTCTCCTCCAAGAGATGATTAAGCCCTCTTTTGATGTTATTATTTAGTAAGCACTTACTATGCCAAGCACCGTACTGTCGGGGTCGATACAAGATAATCAGGCTGGACACAGTCCCCGTCCCACACGGGGCTCCCAGTCTAAGGAGAAAGGAGAATTCTGGCTGAATTTCTTGGGTAAAAGAGGGTTGATATTTCTCCTCAGTGGACTTGAGCAAGGAGTCCCAACCTCACAAATCGCGAGCTCTCACAGGTCCCTAATGTAAAGTTTCTGGCCGATGGATCAGTCGATCCATCGATTGTACTTATCGAGCGCTTCCTCTATGCAGGGCATTACATTAAGTGCTTGGGACAGTTCAGTTTAGCAGAATTGGTGGACACGTTCCCCGACTACGTGATCTGGATATTGATACCAAACATTAACATTTCCTTTTAGCCATTTTTGCTGTGATCGGGGTTTGGCAGGCAGATTTAAAATACACTTTCCCGCTCCCTCTCCCTTCTGCGTCATCTGCGCGCTTGAGCGTTTGATATTCGCCCCAACCCCAGAGAACTTCCATCAATCAATCATATTTACTGAGCACCTGCTCGATGCAGAGCACCGTACTAAGAACCTGGGAGTGCAGTAGAACAGAGTTTGGTAGATACGGTCCCTGCTCACGATAGGCCTACAGTCGAGAGGGGGGGACCAACGTTAATATAAATGAATACATTTCAGGAATGCAAATAAGTGTCACGGGGCTGAGGGGGAGGTGAATAAAGGGAGCACATCAGGGTGATTCAGAAGGAGGTGAGAGAAGAGGAAATGAAGGCTTAAGAGAGGTCTCTTGGAGAAGATGGGCCTTCAATAAGGCTTTGAAGGTGGGGAGAGTCAATATTCACTCATTCACTAGTATTTATCGAGCGCTTACTATGGGCAGAGCACCGTACTAAGCGCTTGGAACGAACAAGTCGGCCACAGATAGAGACGGTCCCCGCCGTTTGACGGGCTGACCGTCTGATCTGCCTGATATGAAGAGGGAAGGCGTTCCAGGACAGAGGCGGGACACGGGTGAGAGGTCGGTGGTGAGATAGACGAGATCAAAGTACAGGTGAGTAGGTTGGCAGTAGAAGAGTGAAGTGTGTGGCAGGGTTGTATTGGGAGCGAAGTGAGGTAGGAAGGGGAAAGATGATTGAGTGATCTAAAGCGGTCGGTACGGAGCTTCTGTTTGACGGAGAGGAAACTGGAGGTTTTTGAGGAGTGGGGAAACAGAAGATGTCGGTAGAAAAATGATCTGGGCAGCAGAGTGGAGTATGAACTGAAGTGGGGAGAAACAGATGGCAGGGCCTTCAGCAAGGAAGTCTTGCCGCTTCCCTCTGCTCCTCCCCCTCTCCCTTCCCCTCCCCTCAGCGCCGTACGCGTCCGCTCAACTGTATATATTCTCATTGCCCTATTTATTCTGTTAATGAGATGTACATCGCCTCGATTCTATTTATTTGCTATTGTTTTAACGAGACGTTCACCCCCTCGATTCTATTTATTGCCATTGGTCTCGTCTGTCCGTCTCCCCCGATTAGACCGTAAGCCCGTCAAAGGGCGGGGACTGTCTCTGTTACCGATCTGTCCATTCCAAGCGCTTAGTAGAGTGCTCTGCAGATAGTAAGCGCTCAATAAATAATATTTTAAAAAAAAGGACGTTGCTCCAGTAAACGAGGCAGGATAGGATAAGTGCTTCGATTAATGGGGTCGCGATTTGGATGGAGAAGAAAGAGTGGATTTTAGCAGTGTTGTGAAGATCGAAGTCCAGAATTTAGTGATAGATTGAATATGCGGGTTGAGTGAAAGAGATGAGACGAGGATAATACCAAGATTACGGGCTTGTGAGACAGGAAGGCTCGTGGTGTTGTCTACAGCGACAGGAAAATCAGGGAGAGGACAGGGTTTGGGTGAGAAGATAAGGAGTTCCGATTGGGACATGTTAAGTCCGATGTGAAGATGCTTCAGAGAAGCATCTTTTTAGATGCTTTCTCTGATGCTTTAGAGAAGCAGCGTGGCACAGCGGAAAGAGCCGGGGCTGGGGAGTCAGAGGTCACGGATTCGAATGCCGGCTCTACCACTTCTCAGCTGTGGGACTGTGGGCGAGTCGCTTCACTTCTCCGTGCCTCAGTTACCTCATCTGGAAAATGGGGATTAACTGTGAGCCGCACGTGGGACAACCTGATGACCCCGGATCTCCCCCAGCGCTTAGAACGGTGCTCCGCACCCGGTAAGCGCTTAACAAATACCAACGTCATTATGTGTCGGCGGGACATCCTCCAGGAGATGTCTTGGAGGCAGAAGGAAATGTGAAACCGCAGAGAGGGAGAAAGAACAGGGCCGGAGGTGCGGATTTGGGAATCATCCGCGAAGAGTTGAAGCCGCGGGATGGAGAATAGAAGGGGACTCCGAATTTAACCTTGAGGGACTCCCACAGGTAACAGGTGGGAGGCAGAGGAGGACCCCGGGAAATCAACTGAGGACGAGCGGTCAGAGAGATAGGAGGAGAACCAGGAGAAGACAGTATCAGCGACGGCAAGGTTGAAGAATGTTTCCAGGAGAAGAGGACGATGGATATTGCCAAAGGCCGCTGAGTAGTCGAGGAGGATTAGGATGGATTTGGCAAGGAGGAGACCACTTAGGTATCTCTTTATTGCCATTGTTCTCGTCCGTCCGTCTCCCCCGATCAGACCGTGAGCCCGTCAGAGGGCAGGGACCGTCTCTATCCGTTACCGATTTGCCCATTCCGAGCGCTTAGTACGGTGCTCTGCACATAGTAAGCGCTCAATAAATACTACTGAATGAAGGAATCTACCTTTAAATCAAATATTATAAATTATTCATTTGTATTAATGAAGCAGCGTGGCTCAGTGGAAAGAGCACGGGCTTTGGAGTCAGAGGTCATGGGTTCGAATCCCCGCTCGGCCACTTGTCAGCTGTGGGACTTTGGGCAAGTCACTTCACTTCTCGGTGCCTCAGTGACCTCATCTGGAAAATGGGGATTAAGACCGTGAGCCCCACGTGGGACAACCCGATCCCCCTGTGTCTCCCCCAGCGCTGAGAACGGTGCTCGGCACATAGTAAGCGCTTAACAAATACCATTAATGTCTGTCTTCCCCTCTAGACAGTTCCCTCATTGGGGGCAGGGAACACGTCTGCCAGTTCTGCTCTATTAAACTCTCTCAAGCACTTAGTACAGTACTCAGCACATAGTAAGCGCTCAGTAAATACCATTATCTCAGCACTCAGTAGAGTGATTGGCATGGAGTAAGTGCTTAAACGTCACGCATTATTATTGTTGTTATTATTATTAATAGTCGTAGCGTGGCTCAGTGGGAGGAGTCCAGGCTTGGGAGTCAGAGGTCATGGGTTCGAGTCCCAGCTCTGCCACCTGTCAGCTGTGGGACCGTGGGCGAGTCACTTCACTTCTCTGGGCCTCAGTTACCTCATCTGTAAAATGGGGATTACCTGTGAGCCTCACGTGGGACGACCCGATGACCCTGTATCTCCCCCAGCGCTTAGAACGGTGCTCAGCACATAGTAAGCGCTTCACAAATACCAACATTATTATTGTTATTAATAGTAGCCAAAAGACCCTAAGGTCTGGAATCCCAGGGAAAGAACTTTTCCTCTCTGAGCCCCAGAGGATCAAATCTCTGTCATTTGGGTTAGGGATGGGTAGAAGTGCCGCTGAAGGAATTTGGGGAAACTATTGTGGGCTGCCCACTTCGAATATTTGGTGATCAGAGTGGATCATCAGTAATAACGTTGGTATTTGTTAAGCGCTTACTATGTGCAGAGCACCGTTCTAAGCGCTGGGGGAGATCCGGGGTCATCGGGTTGTCCCACGTGAGGCTCACGGTTAATCCCCATTTTACAGACGAGGCAACTGAGGCCCAGAGAAGTCAAGTGACTCGCCCACAGTCACCCAGCCGACGAGTGGCAGAGCCGGGAGTCGAACCCATGACCTCTGACTCCCAAGCCCGGGCTCTTTCCACTGAGCCCCGCTGCTTCCCCGTCAAAGGGTCACGACCGTCACCGGGGTCTAGAACTCTCTGGGGTTTCCACTCAAATTCATAACACTCTTAAGGTGGCCAACAACCCCGATAGACGTCTATGTCATACAGGATAAAATGTAATATAATCTCAATTCGCGTTCGGTACGTCCAGTGGTGGGCCCGGTAGAACGGGAGGCATCCGCCCTCCTTCCCTGAACACCCCGGGTTACTAATAATAATGATCATTATGGTATTTGTTAAGCGCTTACGACGTACGTGCCAAGCACCGTTCTAAGCGCCGGGGTGGATACCAGGTAATCAGGGTGTCCCACGTGGGGCTCACAGTCTTCATCCCCATTTTCCCCATGAGGTAACTGAGGCACAGAGAAGTGAAGTGACTTGCCCGAGGTCACACAGCAGACAGGGGGGCGGAGCTGGGATCAGAACCCACGTCCTCTGACTCCCAAGCCCGTGTTCTTGCCACGAAGCCCGCTGTGGGGCGGGGATTGTCTCTCTTCACTGCTGTATTGTACTTTCCAAGCGCTCAGTACAGTGTCGGCACACAGTAAGCGCTCAATAAATAGGATCGAATGAATGTCCAGAGATCCAGGATGCGCAGGCTGCGGCATTCCCCGCCCCTGACCGTGGACCCTGAGGGCGAATTTTGGGGGATGCGACTCCTGTAAATGTAATTATTTTTAAGGCCCATCTTGAGTAAAAAACACTCCAACTGGGTAGATGATTGCACTGCGAATCTGACCTGCCAGAGAAGGTCTAGACCGTGAGCCCGTTGTTGGGCAGCGACTGTCTCTCTCTGTTGCCCAACGGTGCTTTCCAAGCGCTTAGTACAGTGCTCTGCACACAGTAAGCGCTCAATAAATACGACTGACTGAACGAATGGAGGAGGAGCCGCCCACCCCAGGAGGGGTCTGGGGGCAGCGGGGTCTGGGGGGCTTCTTCGAGAAGCAGCGTGGCTCAGTGGAAAGAGCCCGGGCTTGGGAGTCAGAAGGTCGTGGGTTCCAATCCCGACCCCGCCACTTGTCAGCTGGGCGACTGTGGGCAAGTCGCTTCACTCCTCTGGGCCTCAGTGACCTCATCTGGAAAATGGGGATGAAGACGGTGAGCGCCACGTGGGACAACCTGCTCACCTTGTATCCCCCTCCCAGCGTCTGGAACCGTGCTTCGCACATAGTAAGCACTTAACAGATGCCATTATTATTCATTCATTCATTCGTTCGATCCTATTTACCGAGCGCTCACTGTGTAAGAGCAGGGCTCGGGTCAGAAGGTTGTGGTTTCGAATTCTGACTCCGGCACTCGTCAGCCGGGTGACCGTGGGCAAGTCACTTCACTTCTCTGGGCCTCAGCGACCTCATCTGTAAAATGGGGATGAAGACCGGGAGCCTCACGTGGGACGACCTGATCACCCGTATCTCCCCCAGTGCTTAGTACAGTGCTCAGCACATGGTAAGCGCTTAACAAATACCGTCACACCGTAACTTAGTGGAAATAGCCCGGGCTTGGGAGTCAGAGGTCATGGGTTCCAATCCTGGCTCCGCCGCTTGTCAGCTGTATGACCTCGGTTAAGTCACTTCCATTCATTCCATAGTATTTATTGAGCGCTTCCTATGTGCAGAGCACTGGACCAAGCGCCTGGAATGGACGATCGGGCAACAGATAGAGACCATCCCTGCCCAGTGGCGGGCTCACAGTCTTATCGGGGGGGAGACAGACGGACAAAAACAAGACAACTTAATCGAGATAAATAGAATCGAGGGGATGGACACCTCATTGACAAAATAAATAGGGTAATAAAAATCTATCCAAATGAGCACCGTGCTGAGGGGAGGGGAAGGCGGGGGGGAGGAGCAGAGGGAAAGGGGGGAAAGGGGGCTTAGCTGAGGGGAGATGAAGCGGGGGTAGAGAGGCAGCAGAGGGAGCAGAGGGAAAAGGGGAAGCTCATTCTGGGAAGGCCTCTTGGAGGAGGTGAGCTCGCAAAAATAATAATGTTGGTAATTGTTAAGCGCTTACTCCGTGCCGAGCACTGTTCTAAGCGCTGGGGGGGATACGGGATAATCAGGTTGTCCCACCTGGGGCTCACAGTCTTAATCCCCAATTTACAGATGAGGGAACTGAGGCACAGAGAAGTTGAGTGACCCGCCCACCGTCACACAGCTGACAGGTGGCAGAACCGGGATTAGAACCCACGACCTCTGATTCCTAAGCCCGGGCTCTTTCCGCTGAGCCACGCTGCTTCTCGGTGACCTCATCTGTCAAATGGGGATGAAGACGGTGAGCCCTACGTGGGACGACGTCATCACCTTGTCATCTGCCCCAGCGCTTAGAACAGTGCTTGGCACATAGGAAGCGTTTAACAAATACAACAACTATTATTCTCGGTGCCCTCAGTGACCTCATCTGTCAAATGGGGATGAAGACTGTGAGCTTACGTGGGACAACCTGACCTTGTATCTACCCCGGCGCTTAGAACGGTGCTTGGCACATAGTGAGTGCTTAACCAATACCAGCATTATTATTATTATTGTTATCATTATTATTATTATCATTATTTCCTCCCCTAGGTGCCGGGCCTGTCGCTCGTTTGGTCCTTGCGCCCTGGGCGCTCCATGCGCTCTGCGCCCAACGGGGCCTCTCTGTGGCGCAGCGAGCCGGCTACCAGGCGATCCTCTTCCCCGGGGGACCGGGATGGAGGAGAATCGTGAGGATAACGCTGGCATTTGTTGAGCGCTCACTATGTGCCAAGCACTGTTCTAAGCCCGGGGGTAGATACTCGGTCATCAGGCTGTCCCACGTGGGGCTCACAATCTCCATCCCCATTTTCCAGATGAGGGACGTGAGGCCCGGAGAACTGAAGTGACATAATAATAACAATGGGATTTGTTAAGCGCCGACTATGTGCCAAGCACTGTTCTAAGCACTGGGGTAGATACTAGGTCATCAGGTTGTCCGCCATGGGGCTCACAGTCTTCGTCCCCATTTGCATACGAGGTAACCGAGGCACAGAGAAGTTAAGTGACTTGCCCGAAGACACACGACTGACAAGTGGCGGAGCCGGCATTCCAGTCAGACGGACAGGTGTTTGTTAAGCGCTTACTATGTGCCAAGCACCGTTCTAAGCGCTGGGGAGGATCCAAGGTCATCAGGTTGTCCCACGTGGGGCTCCCAGTCTTCCTCCCCGTTTTCCAGATGAGGTCACTGAGGCCCAGAGGGCCTAAAGGCACCCAGATGACAAGCGGCGGAGTCGGGATTAGAACCCAGGACCTCTGACTCCCAAGCCCGGGCTCTTTCCCCCGGGGCCACGCTGCTTCGTGCCCCTCAAGGAGAAGGGAGCCGGGCCTCTGCGTGTGCCCTCCGAGGGGGGCGAGGGGCAGGGGCATCCCCGAAGCGGCCCCTTGCCGGCTCCTCGCTGGACCTTGGCACCAGAGAAGCAGCGTGGCTCACCGGAAGGAGCCCGGGCTTTGGAGTCAGAGGTCATGGGTTCAAACCCCGGCTCTGCCACCTGTCAGCTGGGTGGCTTTGGGCAAGTCACTTCACTTCTCGGTGCCTCGGTTACCCCATCTGGAAAATGGCAATTACCTATGAGCCTCACGTGGGACAACCTGATGACCCTGTATCTCCCCCAGCGCTTAGAACGGTGCTCTGCACATAGTAAGCGCTTAACAAATACCAACGTTATTATTATTATTATTATTTTTAATAGTAGTGGAAAGACCCTAAGCTTAAGACTGTGGATTAAGACTGTGAGCCCCACGTGGGACAACGTGATTCCCCTGTGTCTACCCCAGCGCTTAGAACGGTGCTCGACACATAGTAAGCGCTTAGCAAATACCAACATTATTATTATTATTATTATCCGGATCGGGCCAAAAAGGGCCAAGAGCCCAAGTGGGTCCTCCCACCTTGCTCTTCCTACCCTCCTCCCACCCCGCTCCAATTTTTCTCCTGCCCCTCATTACTGCGTTGGCCCAAACCCAGTCTTCATCTCTCTTGCCCCATTTGGTAAAACTGACACAGAAGGGTCATTGGACGGGTCACTTAACCTCCTTGGGCCTCAGTTACCTCATCCGTAAAATGGGGATTAAGACTGTGAGCCCCACGTGAGACATGTTGAGCAGCGTGGCTCCGTGGAAAGAGCCCGGGGTTGAGAGTCAGAGGTCACGGGTTCGAATTCCGGCTCGGCCGCTTGGCAGCTGTGTGACTGTGGGCGAGTCACCTCACTTCTCTGGGCCTCAGTTCCCTCATCTGTAAAATGGGGACGAAGACTGCGAGCCTCCCGTGGGACAACCTGATTACCTGTATCTACCCCAGCGCTGAGAACAGTGCTCTGCACATAGTAAGCGCTTAACGAATACCAACATTAGCATTGCATCCCCCCAGCGCTCAGAACGGTGCTTTGCGCGTAGTAAGCGCTTAACAAATACCAAGATTATTCTCATTATTATTTCCTTCCTGCGTTTTATCTTGCCAGAGCCGACTCCGCTCCCCCGTCCCCTTAAACCAGTTAGTTCTCTCTCTGCGGTTTCTCCCCATTCGTCCTGGCCTCGGCCCATCGAAAAATAGTAACAATGTTAGTATTTGTTGAGCGCTTACTATGCGCGGAGCGCTGCTCTCGACGCTGGGGTAGATACGGGGTCATCAGGCCGTCCCCCCGTGAGGCTCGCAGTTAATCCCCATTTTCCAGATGAGGTCACTGAGGCCCAGAGAAGTGAAGCGACTTGCCCACAGTCACACGGCTGCCGAGTGGCAGAGCCGGCATTCGAACCCGTGACCTCTGACCCCGAAGCCCGGGCTCTTTCCGCCGAGCCACGCTGACAAGATCGACGGGGCCTAAACTTTATTGGATTCCGCGCTGCGGTTTCCCACAGAGTTTTATCTGTAGCTGCTAAAGATCTTGTGGAGACTTCAAGAACGACCAAGAGCCGAGCAAGCAGAGGCAGATAAATCTGGTCTGTAAGCTGACCAGACTCTAGGGCAGGAAGTCTTCCTATAAATTCTATTTCTCCAGATCGATACCGAGTATTAACTTTGATCCAATTGCCATCGACCTCAAATGGAAAGCACCTTCGCTTTTTATTTCCAAAAAGAGAAAAAAAAGCTCTCCCGGGGACTCAGTCCCTCATAAGCCGCAGTGAGGGCAAGTTGCCTCCCTCGACGACCTAGTTGGATTTTTAGAAAGATAAAGGCCATTTCTCGACTGTGACGCTTTTACAGAGCCTTAAAATCTCAAAGATATCTGTGTTGAAAAAAAAGGAAAACAGAACTGCGGGAAGCATAAAAAGACAGGTCCCGTCACTTTTTAAATTCGGTAAAAAGCAAATCGATCTGACAATCTGCACTATGAACCTAGGATATTTAAATATACGATAAAAAACTAAGGGTAACCGAACTAAAGGAGCGTCTTATCCAAGATGAGCAAACTGAAAATTTTTTTTACAGCTATTGGGGCATCATAGGAAAATGCTCAGCAGTTCCCCAGTTTATTTGATTATTTTCAAAATTTTCCCCCTTTAAGGACATATTAAATCTTTATGACATTTCAGAACAAGTATTGCAGACCTTTTTCAAGTGGGACACTGCTGTAATGAAACCAGCATTTGAAAAATTCTGGACTTAATTCCTTACATTTTATTTCATGCACTCCATGAACAACTGCCCACCGGTGCCGTGGTCTGAAGTGGAGCTATCTATCAAATCACTATTTGAAAGAAATTACACGTAAAACAAGCGTTAGGTGTTCTGAACTCTCCCGTCACCACAATTGGACATGATAATTGCTTGTAGAAAAAAAAAAAAAAATCTTCATCAAGTTTAGTTCTTTCTGCTGTAGTACTGTTTCTCATTCGGCAAAGCTGCCCGTAAATCGGTCCGTGTCCGATAATATCCCGACCCGCTGACCACTTGGATTAAGTTGGCTTGACCGTCACGGTACTGAATCCTATATCCTCCGGGAAGCTTTCACTCAACCGATTTTTATTTTTTAATATAGAGTTACGGCCTCGCAACTATTACCTCAAGTTCTTTTGTGCCGTCTCAGCACTTGGGGACTTATAATCACTCACGGCACTTTTGCATATATTGACGATTTCCATAGCTCACTAGTGTTTTCTTCCTTCTGTCTGTAAATTATTTTACAACTTTCTTGTAACATCCATCCTCAGTGTCGGGCATATTAGAGTATGCTTCTCGAGAGCGGGGATATTGTCTGTCGACTCTATTGTTCTTCCCAAGCTGTGTAAATGTTCTGCACACAGTACGGGCTCAGTAAATACCACTGATTGTTTGTGTACTGTATAATAATAATAATGTCGGTATCTGTGAAGCGCTTACTATGTGCAGGGCACTGCTCTAAGCGCTGGGGGAGATACAGGGTCATCGGGTCGTCCCACGTGAGGCTCACGGTTAATCCCCATTTTACCGATGAGGTAACTGAGGCCCAGAGGAGCGAAGTGACCCGCCCACAGTCACACAGCCGACAAGTGGCAGAGACGGGATTAATAATCGTGGTGTCCGTTAAGCGCTTACCATGTACCAGGCACTGTACTAAGCGCAAGCAAATCGGTTTGGTCACCCCCGTCCCACACGGGGCTCACAGTCTCAATATCTAGATTGCGTGGCTCAGTGGAAAGGGCCCGGGCTTGGGAGTCAGAGGTCATGAGTTCGAATCCCGGCTCTGCCACTTGTCGGCTGTGTGACTGTGGGCCAGTCACTTCACTTCTCTGGGCCTCAGTTACCTCATCTGGAAAATGGGGATTAACTGTGAGCCTCACGTGGGACAACCTGATGACCCTGTATCTACCCCAGCGTTTAGAACAGTGCTCGGCACATCGTAGGCGCTTAACGCATACCGACATCATTATTACTTCTCTGTGCTTAGTAGCGTGTTCTGCACATCACGGCCACTCAGTAAATATCATCGACTGATTACAGCGATTGCCGGACAAGGGGACTTGAAAGGTTTGGACGGCACTCGCCTCTAGCAGTTGCTCTCTTCTTTTTTTTAGGTTGCCCTCCCTTCCCGAAGCTACTGAAAACTCAAAACCGGTCTCTAGACCTCCACCGTGCCCGCGATTCTGGATGTAAAGTGTTCTTAGCACATTATACAACCTCTGAAATTCAAAGGGCCAGGATTAAATGGGAAAGGCGGGGAGAGTCACTTGTACAGACTGGGCCTCTGCCCCCCCTTCCTGCAGATGAACAGGTTTCTACTGTCATATCATTCACCCGCTCATCTCAGATACAGAATTAGCAACTTTTACTTGGAGGGAAACTGACAACTTAAACACACACACACGAATTTCCTGGGAGATACGCTCGGAGAAATAAGATTTCCCGAGACACGTCCACCTGCGGCATAAAACGAATCCACTCTTTCGGAAAGAAATCTCAGGTTTGAGCCACGTCGGCGATACTCGCCCCAACGTGCGTGTCTGCGTTTTTCCTTCTCCGTCCCCTCTTTCTTTCCTTCCCTTGATTTCTTCCTCCTCTTCTGGTTTTCGGACGCCGTCCCTCGTACCCACCTCACGTCCTGGATATCCTCTCCGCTCCTCCTCCTCCTCCCTCCCCGCGGTCGGAAAAACCGGCCCGGCCTTAGGCTTCGTAGCCGACGCGGCCACGCGATCTCCAGTGGCCGGCGGCCTAGTTCCTCTCCGGTCTCCCCACTCATCACACCGGCCAAGGCGAAGGCGAAGCAACACCTTCCGATCCAGTTTAAACTTTGGGGGTTTCACCGGCCCGCTCTCACGCCCAACGGCCGCCGTGCAGGCTCCGAGATTCCCCTACCGTCCACGTCGCCCCGCGAGGAGCCTTCGGCCTCGAAAACAGCCCCACGCGTGTGTGCGCCATCATCATCATCATCATCACGATAACGATGATATCTGCTCAGCGCTCACTACGTGCCAAGCGCCGTTCTAGGCGCCGGGGCAGATTCAAGGTAACGAGGTTGTCCCCCGTGGGGCTCACGGTCTCGATCTTCGTTTTACGGCTCCGAGGCCCAGAGGTGCGAAGCGACCGGCTCGGTCACGCGGCTGATGAGCGGCAGGGGCGGGATTGGAACCCAGGACCTCTGACTCCCCAGCCCCACGGTCTTGCCACTCGGCCACGCTGCTTCTCCACGCATGCACACCCCCACGCTGGCTGTCTTTTAGGGTTGCCCTTCCCCCCCCCCCCCCCAAACCCAACCGGAGGCCTCTCTGGAGGTCACCCCCTGCCCACATTTCCCTCCCCACTTACTTTAGGCTCCTGCCTGGGGATTCCGGCAGGAGCCCCCCGCTCGGAAGAGCTGAAGACGATCCCGCAGGGTGGCCGTGGGTGGGCCGGGTCGCCTAGTGGATGGGGAAGGGGGGAGGGAAATGGTCCCCCACCCCCTTTCCTGACATCCCCGCGGCCCCCACCGGGTTCCCACCGTAGGAGCTGCGCGGCCCCTAGGTGAGGGTGGCATCGGAGGCGCCCTCGGGGGACAGAAGGGGAGGGTCGAGGAGGGGTGGGGGGCATCTGGGGAAGACCCTGGAAGGAGGGGAGGGGAGGAGAGGGACCCCGCAGGTCCTCCCTCCCTCCCACCCCACCCCCCATCTTCTGCAGCCCGCCCTCTGGGCTGCCCCCCTCTCCTCCTCCCTCTGCCCCTCCCCCTCCTCTTCTACCTCCTCCTCCTCCTCGTCCATCTCCTCCTCCTCCTCCGCCGGGCCGCATCCTTCCAGGCTGTGACGTCAGCCCCCCGTCGGGTCCCAGGGAAGCCGCATCAGCCTTTTCCCATTCCAACTGGTCCGCGGCCGGACGGCCGGACGGCCGGGCGGACGGACGGCCGGACATCGGGGGGCCCAGGATCCCAGCCCGCCCGCCAAGGGCATCGGAGGCCTCCCACCATCTGCGATACGCTGCGCTCCCCTCCGCGGCGCCCCGGCGCACGCACGCACACACACACTTGCCCTCCTCTACCTCCGCTTCTCTCTCTCCCTGTATCCCTGTCTCTCTCTCTTTCCCGGTCTCTCTCTGTTTTCCCGTCTCTCTCTGTTTCCCTGCTCTCTCTCTATCCCTATCTCTCTGTTTCCTGTCTCTCTCTGTATCCCTGTCTCTCTCTCTGTATCCCTGTCTCCCTGTGTTTCCCTGTCTCTCTCTCTGTATCCCTGTCTCTCTTTCTCTCTGTATCCCTGTCTCTCTCTCCCTGCATCCCTGTCTCTCTCTCTCTCTCTGTATCCCCGTCTCTCTGTGTTTCCCTGTCTCTCTCTCTGTATCCCTGTCTCTCTTTCTCTCTGTATCCCTGTCTCTCTCTCTGTTTCCCTGTCTCTCTCTCTGTATCCCTGTCTCTCTTTCTCTCTGTATCCCTGTCTCTCTCCCTGTGTCCCTGTCTCTCTCTCTCTCTGTATCCCTGTCTCTCTCTCCCCCCCTTCTTTATTTCCCCCTCTCTCTCGCAGAGACCCAAAGGTTGGCCAAACTTCTCTCCGCTCCCCCTCGCTTTCCCACGAGGACTTCTATTTCTGCAGCCAGCCAGCTTGCACAGACACCAGACACACACACACACACACACACACACACACACACACTCAACCCTCTAGGAAGAACGCCCCCCCCCCCCCCCCCCGCCTTGCCATTCTCCTCCCCCCGCAACCTCCCCGTCCACCTCTCCGTCTCAGCACACAAGATGCTAAAGTCCCAGAAGACCGCAAAGGACCGGAGTCTCATGTTCTCCTGATGTGTGAGTACCGCATCCTCCCCCCCACCCCACCCCCCCAACCCCCTTTTTCCCTTCGGAGTCTTTAATTTGATCCTCCCCGTCTCTGCGCAGAGGAAAATACAAAAAAAGAAAAAGCCCCCTAAAAAGTGAAGCTGTTTCTGCTGCGAGACGGGCGAGCCGCCCCCGGGGGTGATGGAGAAGGGCAGGTTTGGTAGGAGAACTGGGTTGGTGAGGACCCCTTCGAAGGGGGGGAAGGGGGGAGATAGATGATGCGTGTAATTATGTTGTTGGGTTTTTTGGGGGGTCGATGGAGGAGGAGCGGGGGAGCGGCCGGAGAGGGGCGCGGATTCGAAAAGGATGGTTTCTCATGTGGTCGGATGCTCCTCCTTCCCCCATCCCACTTTCCTGGCCGTTTTAATCGGCTCTTTGTCTGTCTCCTCCTTCGCCCCCCCCCACCCCGTCTCCTGCCCCTTCCCCTTCGGCCCTCCCGCCTCTTAAGGCTTGACTGTAGGTACCGGAGCTGGCATCTACGGCGTATAAAAATGCTGAACGGCGTTTGGTTGCTCAGCGTGTTAACCGTGGCCGGGATCTCGCAGACGGAGTGCCGCAAAACTGCCAAAGACATTTGCAAGATCCGCTGCCTGTGCGAAGAGAAGGAAAACGTTCTGAATATCAATTGCGAAAACAAAGGATTTACAAGCGTCAGCCTGCTCCAGCCCCCCCAGTACCGCATCTACCAGCTTTTCCTCAATGGGAACTTACTGACCAGACTCCATCCCAATGAGTTCGTCAACTACTCCAACGCCGTGACTCTCCACCTGGGAAATAACGAGCTGCGGGAGATCGGGACCGGGGCGTTCAGTGGGCTCAAGACCCTCAAGAGGCTGCACCTCAACAACAACAAGCTGGAGGTTTTGCGAGAGGACACGTTTCTGGGCTTAGACAGTTTAGAATACCTCCAAGCAGATTACAACTACATCAGCGCCATCGAGGCGGGAGCTTTCAGCAAACTAAATAAACTGAAAGTCCTGATCCTTAATGACAACCTCCTGCTGGCCCTCCCCAACAACGTGTTTCGTTTCGTTCTGCTGACCCACTTAGACCTGAGGGGGAACAGGCTGAAAATGATGCCTTTTGCCGGCGTCCTGGAACACATTGGCGGCATCATGGAGATCCAGCTGGAAGAAAATCCCTGGAACTGTACTTGCGACCTCCTTCCCCTGAAGGCCTGGCTAGACACCATCACCGTCTTCGTGGGGGAGATCGTCTGCGAAACCCCGTTTCGGCTGCACGGCAAAGACGTGACCCAGTTGACCAGGCAGGACCTCTGCCCCAGGAGAAGCGTCGGCGACTCCGGTCAGAGGGGGAACCGTCCCCCCTCTCCCGATTCCCACGTCCAGAGGATGTCGCCCACCGTTAACCCGGCCCTCACCCCGACCAGGGCTCCGAAAGCCAGCCGGCCGCCCAAGACGAGGAACCGCCCCACCCCTCGGGTCACCGTCTCCAAGGACCGGCAGAGTTTCGGCCCCATCATGGTCTACCAGACCAAGTCGCCCGTGCCGCTCGCCTGCCCGAGCAGTTGCATCTGCACCTCGCAGAGCTCGGACAACGGGTTGAACGTCAACTGCCAGGAGAGGAGATTCTCGAATATTTCAGATCTGCGCCCCAAACCTACCAGTCCAAAGAAACTTTATCTTACGGGTAACTACCTGCAGATCGTTTATAAGAACGATCTCGTAGAATACGGTTCTTTGGACCTGCTGCATTTGGGAAACAACCGGATCGCCGTCATTCGGGAAGGTGCCTTTACGAACCTCACCAGTTTACGCAGGCTTTATCTGAACGGCAATTACCTTGAAAGTCTGTACCCTTCCATGTTCGAGGGCCTGCAGAGTTTGCAGTACCTGTACTTAGAGTACAATGTCATTAAGGAGATCCGGCCCCGAACCTTCGACGCCTTGAGTAACCTCCAGCTCTTATTTCTGAACAACAACTTGCTGAGGTCGTTGCCCGATCGCGTGTTCGGGGGCACGGTCCTGACGAGACTGAACCTGAGGAACAACCACTTCTCCCATCTGCCTGTCCGAGGGGTGCTAGACCAACTCCCCGCCTTCGTTCAGATCGATCTCCAGGAAAACCCCTGGGACTGCACGTGTGACATCATGGGCCTGAAGGACTGGACGGAACACGCCAACTCCCCGGTCATCATCAACGAAGTGACCTGCGAATCTCCGGCCAGGCACGCGGGGGAGATTCTGAAATTCCTGGGGAGGGAGGCCATCTGTCCCGAAGACCCCGGTTTGTCGGACGCCACCGTTTTATCCGCGGATCAGAACACGGACGTGCCCCATTCCCTTAGCGTGTCTCCCAGCTCCTACCCGGAGATACACACCGAGGTCCCCCTCTCCGTCTTAATTCTCGGGTTGCTGGTCGTCTTCATCCTGTCGGTCTGTTTCGGGGCCGGCCTGTTCGTCTTCGTCCTCAAGCGGCGGAAGGGGGTGCAGGGCGCCCCGGCCGGCGCCAACAACTTAGACGTGAGCTCCTTCCAGCTGCAGTACGGCTCTTACGGCACGGAGACCCACGATAAAGCCGAAGGACACGTTTACAACTACATCCCTCCCCCCGTGGGGCAGATGTGCCAGAATCCGATCTACATGCAGAAGGAAGGGGATCCCGTGGCCTATTACAGAAACCTTCAAGAATTCAGTTACAGTAATCTGGACCCCAAAAAGGAAGAGCCGGTCGCCCTTGCCTATACGATAAGTGCATCCGAATTACTGGAAAAGCCGTCCTCTCCCAGGGAACCCGAGTTGCTCTATCAAAACGTCGCGGAGAGAGTCAAGGAGCTTCCCAGTGGCGGAGTGCTCCACTATAACTTTTGCACCTTACCTAAAAGGCAGTTCGCACCTTCGTATGAATCCAGGCGCCAAAATCAAGACAGAATAAATAAAACTGGTTTATACGGAACCCCCAGAAAATACTTTGCAGAACAGTCAAAACCTGAACACCCCTTACTCCAAGGAAAACTGCAAACAGAACCAGACTACCTCGAAGTTCTGGAAAAACAAACTGCAATCAGTCAGCTGTGAAGGAGAAATAATTAAAAACCTATTGCATAAAACTTGAATTGACTTCAGAATTATGGCAACGTGAATAATCGCGATCCATTTCACTTGCTCTTTTCGGTTTTTGTTTCTTTACTTCCCTGTGCTAACATGGAACCTTTGAAAATATTTTAGTCAGGAGACTGAGTGAAGCGATGTCTCGGCCTTGGCGAAGTTTCTTTAAATTATTTCTCTGTCTTTCCCCTCCCCAGTAACTAGCGGTGTAAATGAACGTTTCTACGATGAATTTTGCATAAATCTTCTTCTTTGCAGGGGGTGGGGGAGGATTGGGAATTTGGAGTTAAAGGTGGGATCAATTAGTTAGGGAGAGAAAGGGATAGATTTTTTTTTTTTTTAATGAAGGTGACAGCTTCATGTATTATCAGAAGATCTCCAAAGATCTTTTTGGACTGAACCTTTTTTTTTTTTTTTTTTTTGTAAATAAGAATATACGGTATTTTCATTTTGGTTACAAAGTATAGCCACTGGGCGTCACTTTTTTTGTGTTAAAGTGCCTTTGCACTTTAAGTACATTACTTAAATGTTGCTTTTAGCTTTGATAAATTGAACATATTTTAATGTGTTGTATTTTTGAAATTAAAAAAGTGTAAAATAGATCTATATGTCAGATGCATTAAATCAAAGGAGAGTTTGCTTGATTTATAGACGAACCAACCCTTCAGTAAATGAGTCTAGTTCTAGGACCTGATAGATTTAACTGTAAAATATTTCTTCTCCTCTGAGTTTGTTTTTAGTGATCCATTGAAGTCGACTGAAGGGATTTAGAGATGGACTACGGGCAATATATTGCCTCAGTTGGGATTAATCATTTATTAATAAAGGATATTTAACATGATATAGTGAATTGAACAATTGATATCCTGCCCTAAATCATTACGTTGCACCACTAACATGGCTCAGTAAAGTTCAGTGGCTTTAGATTATTTTCCTAATTAGGAGACCATTACATAACTTGTAATTTTTTTGGCATTAAATTAGTTATTTTTATACATTTAATGAGAGTCTCTTTCTAACGTTAATTGAAATTACGATTGCATTTTTCTTCTTATGGTAAACTCTTTTTTAAGCTCGTGCACCAGCAGAGGCCGCCAGACACCTCATTTAATACATATTTATTTGAACCCTTTTAACCATATTCTAGAGAGATTTCAAAAGTAGGATTCGAATTTGGGTTTCCAGAAATTCCATGTAAGTTGTTCGGTGTTTTGTTTTGTTTTGTTTTGTTTTTTTGTCCAGGGACTGCAGAAGAGTTACCTACCTCAATTCCCTTATTACCGTCAGTATTTTCAAATAGAAATACTTGCGTGACCTTCTTTAAGTAGAGGAGAATTAATACGGCACTTTCCCACTTTAAGAAATCCTCTCAGTTTTGTTAAATTTTAAAAGAGTGCTATACCATCATCCTCTTTCATTTTCTAATAGGACAATAATCGCCCAGGGAAGCAACTTGTATCTTTTTTTTTTTCCTCTTCAGCCGTTCCTTGTGCTCATGCTACTTGAATTATTTCAACTTTACGTATATAATTCCAGAAAAGTTTACCTAGCTAGATTTTGGAGCAGGGGGTGTGGAGGACTTCAAATGATTTTAATTAATCAAGTACATATAACATCTTTATTAACACTTATTTTTCAGGAAATATTTTTTGGATGCAAACATTATTGTGTGATTTAAACAAACAGCCCTTATTTACAACAAAAACAGTTTTGTTTGGTCTATTGTAAATCCTTATGCAACTGGGATGGTGATCTGCATATAAAATAGGCCAGCCTTTTCAGTTCCTTATTAAAGCAATTGATGGAGTCTGAAAGAAGCACACTGTTTCCTTTTCATAAATAGGTTACTGCACATAATAATCCTTTATTATCATGCAGAGATTGAAGTGGACTCTGATGACTTATTTTTTAAGCCTTACTATGACTAATAGCACATCATCTGACATTAGAGGGGTTTTTGAGCAATAGACTTTCAATTATAAATTACTTAACTCCACCTTTTTAATCAATACTTTACCAGTCAAAAGCTTCATTTTTGAAGAACTGAAAGGGCCCGTAGTTGCATATTCAGAGCTATAGGACATTCAGCATATCCATTTCAACGTATGATGTGATGTTCGAATACCATGACAACTAACGTGTCAATTCTTTGTTTAGAGATCATAACTTCTACTCATTAGCTCAGGGTTAAAACTGGGCTGCTGCAAAGAACTACTGGAGAATCTGTCTTCAAAATGGTCTTACTTCAAGAAGGAGGAGATATGGTATCCTATAAGTTGAATTTGGAGATTTCATCTGGAAATCGAGACCTCCTCTTTGGGTGAGGTACTTACATGTGAAAAGCTTGGAAAGGGTCTCAGGGCTGCTGTTATCTGATGTCGCTGAAATGCATTTTTGGCAAACAATTCGTGAAAACAGGTGCAGAGATTTTTTGACATTGCAAAAGTGAATCATTATATTCAGTGTTTCTTAATATAACCATTAGCACTGTCTGGGTAAAGATTCCTGACAAGTCATTTCTAGAATTGAAATTGAATTAAAGTTTAGTCATTTTTCTCCCCAAAATAAAATCGCTCTAAGGAATGGAGAAGAATGTGTTTCATTCTTCTCAGGAGAAACAGCTTAAAATCATTTTAGTTACATGATTCTAAAGAGGCCTTTTAGAAGAACTCAAAGTTTATGAATTTTCTTGTGCAATAATTATGGTTTCACTTTGAATGTTCATTCTGTTTCCCAGGTTCCTATTTCATTTACATTCTGTTTCAAGATCCAACACTTTTGATTTGTTCATTTAACTAAATAAGCTTTTTCCGGGTAAACTTTGTTTAGATCTATTTTCGTTCTCACTGAATGCATTTTGTTTTGCTTTGCCATCCTGAGCGTTCTTAAAAGAGTTTTATTTTAGGATACTTATTTTTATCTTCTCCAGCTGGATTTGGCCATCTAGCTTTTTATTTTACGTGCAGCTTGAGAAGGTATGAACAGTAGCCCCACTCGGGAATGTAACGTCTTCGACTCCGGGCCAAGCTCGATGACCCTGCTGTCCTAAGGAGAAATTCCCCTCAACCGAGATGATTCATTAGTGGTTCTGACCTTTTGCTGAGCTCAACCATGGCTCGTTAATTTAACGACACTCTCCACATTTCTGCCTCATTTTTTTGTGTGTGTGTGTTATTAGTTTAAATGCTTACTATGTGCCAGGCACTATACTAAACTCTAGGGTAGATACAAGCTAATCAGGTTGGACACAGTCCGTGTCCCACAGGGGGTACCCAAAATGAATTCCCATTTTACAGATGGGGTAACGGAGTCACAGAGAAGTTAAGTGACTTGCTCGAGATCACACAGCAGATGAATGGCAGAGACAAGATAAGAACCCTGGTCGTTCTGATTCCCAAGCCCAGGCTTTAGCTACTAGGCAGTGGGAGAGGATCTCATTTTGAGTCAAGTCTGGAATGCTTTGATTCTTCTCCAGTGGTGAGTGGCTAAGGAAAACCTGCTAATCCCCTTTCTAGAGCCTCATATTTTTGGAGGATCTTTTTGGAGGATTTATTTTTTTTTTTGGTCCACTGAAGGCTGCTCCTTTTCTAGATCATGCAGGAGGTTTGGTTACTGTTACTGCTGTGGTTATTTGATGTTCCATGCTTTGTTGGGCATCTCCCGAAGTGTTCTGGCTAGTTTTCAGGTAGAGGGTTTTTAGAACATATATTTTCGGGATGTCAATCTGCTCTGCTATTGAAAATGTATGGGGAGGGAGTTTAAGCAGTCTAGCTGCTGAACAAAAGTATCTTCCATAAATAGAATGTAAGTGCAGCCTAGAAAAATATAACCTGGTTTCTGATAGGTGGGACTCACTATTAAGATCTAAGTATTGTTTCTTATGAATAATGCTCCCCAAAGAGGCAGAACTATTTGCTTGGCTATGTGAATATTGGTAAATGTTTGCATTGTAAATATCAGAATATCCTTCTCGTGAAAGCAGTGTTTAACGTTCATTTTTTTCTGAAAATGCCGAGAATATCGTTTTATCTCTATTTCAAGAGTTTACCCTAACAATAAGAAATGACAATTATCATAGTTAGGATGCTCTTTTGCCTTCCAGGAAGGGAAACCAGTTTTCTAAGGTGGTTGTTTTGCATAGAAATCTGGTTTTTCACCTCCTGTTATGATACTATTTTATTAGTGTCTGCTGAAAGGGGTTGTCTATATAAAGGTTGATGCAGTTTCCTCAAGTTGAACTAGTGAATTATGTATCGTAGCGTAGTAAAAGTCTTGAAAATGATGTGACTGATAATGGAATATGCCACAATTCAGTTTTTGTCCTGAGCTAAAAGATCAGTCCACTAAGGACTGATACAATCAGATACAGATACAGATACAATCAGATACATTCCATAAACTATAAATGAACTATAGTGAAAAAATAGGGTTTCTTGATTAGAGAAATGCCTTTTTCTTCATAAGCTTTGAACCTAGACTAAAGTAAAAGACAAAATATAGAACTTTTTGGTTTCAATTTATATTTGTGCACAACAGGGATTTTAAAGTAGGTTGGATTTAGTAGGTCCTCAATGTTGATGCTACTATAGGAAATGTATTATCAGCCAACAGGATGCAGCATCCTCCTTTACTAATAGAGTCCAATGGCAGTTATGTTTCCATTTCCATCCTGTCTGCACAAGAGTGGACTTTAGAGCATAGATTTCATTTTGAATCTAGCAACTTTTTTTTTGCTTCTGCCCATATTTGGATGGCTATAGTCATTGAACATGCAGATACACACTTTGTCCAAATTAGGGATATTCTTGCCATTTTCCTAAAGAGAAAACTATATTCTCTGCATTCAGATTTCCCAGTACATTCATTTGAACACTTTTCAGCTGCTTAAACCCTTCATAGTGATAGTAAGAGTTTCTTTTATGCATATTTTAACTCTTACCCCAACATAACATTTAAAAAGTATTGAATTAAAAAGTGAATCTCTCAGTAAAAGAGTCCTGAAGGACATTTTGGTCTATGGTTTGTTTCTACTCAAGGCCATTATATTGAATAACTGTGAAAAGTGCGTTTGAGCGAATATATTCGTTTTAAAGGAAGTGAAAATAGTCATGAGACTCCAAAGAAGAGATCAATTTGGAGCAGAGATCAATGGGAAATATGTTAATAATTGCATGCTTTACTCAAAAAAATCCAGGTAGAACTGTTTTTAAAAATGGATTCATTGAACTGTGCTTGTAATTGATAAGCACAAAAATGACCAGTTGGAATGATTTTCATAGAGTTTGACATTTGGCCAGATACCAAAAAAATTTAATTATTTTAAAGCTGAATTGATATGACTGAAGAATCTGAGATGTCTTTTTTGTCATAGGATTATTTTTATTACGTGGTCTAACTTTACCGGTATATTATATAAGGTATACATCTTGCTAATACGGTTTCATATTTTTGGCTTCACTAAGCAATTCTACACAGATGAAACACCTTTATAACAGTCCTTTTAAGTTTAAAAAATTGTGGGTTTTGTGTTTTTTGGGTTTTTAAAAGGAAATGGAGGTTGAGGCATTAAATTGCCTCACAAACGTCTTTGTTCTATTGCTTTAAAAGACTAATGTAGAAGACCTGGAAGCAGTGGTTGCTGCATATCTCCAGGGGGAACATGATTAGGGCAGTGCATAAATTTATAGGATACCTAGTCTTGGAAATTAAACAAGAGAGTGGATCTGTTATTGCTATTTAGCAGCTATACATCTCTTATTAGCATTCATTAGCAGCAGCAGAAGCAAGTGGTCTTTGGAAGTAACAGCAAGTTTCTTGAAGTAGTCAATTCATTTTTTTCGACTCTCCAGTTCTAATTGAGGTGTACTATTGATTTATTTATTTATTTTTAAATATGGGAGAGCTATGGTGAAAGTTTGTCTCGTCTTCACAAATTGTTTTTTTTCTCTTGGAAAGCCTCTTGCCAAGGTATTGATGGTATCGATGTCATGGTCATTCATTCATTCAATAGTATTTATTGAGCACTTACTATTTGCCGAGCACTGTACTAAGTGCTTGGAATGTCCAATTCGGCAACAGATAATAATAATGATAATGTTGGTATTTGTTAAGCGCTTACTATGTGCAGAGCACCGTTCTAAGCGCTGGGCTAGATACAGGGTAAATCAGGTTGTCCCACGTGAGGCTCACAGTTAATCCCCATTTATAGATGAGGTAACTGAGGCACAGAGAAGTTAAGTGACTCGCCCACAGTCACACAACTGACAAGTGGCAGAGCCGGGTGTCGAACTCGTGACCTCTGACTCCGAAGCCCGGGCTCTTTCCACTGAGCCAATCCCTGCCCAGTGACGGGCTCACAGTCTAAACGGTCCTGCTTATGAGGCTAAGAGAATTGATTCTGACACATGACTAGTACTGCAGGAAGAACAATTTCTCTTCATCTACAGAGATGATGAAAATCTTGAGTGTTTTTTGTCTCTTTATGACCTCAACTCCAAGTGGCACTCAAGATTAAAAATAGATTACCTATTAGACAGTGGGTTAAATTGTTCCTGTCTGTCTCTTGGAGGTGTTGGGTTCTGAGGGGATAGCCTGCACTCACCAGCAACTTTGAATGGTAGTTTTCTCTCTAGAGCTTGACTTTGTCAATTCTCTTTTTGCCTTCTTTTCCCTCCTGGCTTGAGCTTTAGTACCTACTGGGTAGAACGATATAATTCCTTCAGGCTAGGACAATTTTTAAAGTAGGATTTTGTGGGCCATACTATATGTCTTCCTCTACATGGCAACTTCTGAAAGGCCATAATTATGCAAAAGAAAACCCACCTTTTCACTTGAACTATTTGCATTTCTGTTTTTCCTTTTGAACATCAATGACTATCCTTAATATTGTTCTGGTCAGTTTTCTGGTTACTACAGTATAGTTAAGTACTCAGTAAATGCCATTAATTAATAGTTTGAGTGACATTCAACCATCCCCTGGCCTTGCTATGTCTCTTCTGTGTCCTACTGAAGTAAATTTAATGCCAGTGGGTTGTTTTTTTTAACTGAATTTTCTCAGTTCAGGGCAAACAAGATTTTTTTTTTTCCATTTCAATGGTGTTTCTTATTTCTTTCTCTTTTCTTAAGGTCATTAAGTTCCTTATCACCAGGGAAACTGACGCTTGGACAACTCGGTTCTCTTTGAGGAAATTCATTGATCCACTCTAGTGAGCAAAACATCTCATGGCAGTGGAGAGGCCAACTTCATCATTGTCAATAGTTCTATAGATTTGTTGAAGCGGTGTATCTGCCTAAATAGGTTTGAACTGGAAAACAAACATAACTGTAAAGCCCTAGAAATTCTTGCAATTTATAATGCATCTTTTGGAAAAAATAAGTTTTCACATGGCTCTTACACAGGAGATCCTGAGAGACGTGTTAAGATTTGGTAGTGACTCCAAAGTAACACTACTTGGGGTTTTCCTTCTGTCTATCTCTATTTTTAATTAGAGCAAAATTATTTTGTCATGGGTCTACTCAAGGGAATAGGAAACTTTAATTGATTTTCTAGATTACATAGGAAAAAAATAGTCACGTGGTGTCTTTTTTTGGTCTGAATTATTATTCTGCTTTGATCAGACACTACTACATGTTCACATTTTAAATATTTTGTATTTGGATCATTTTTCTTTTGTAAGTCTGTAGCTTGTAATGGCACAATGCTGCTTTTTAAAGAGAGATTTATTATGTATCGGTTCCTTGTCCTTCTTCTCTGGTTTGTTTTTTTTTTCCTCCACAATCAAATTTGTCATTGAGCTTTTAAGAACAGGACGCTTGCTTGAACTTTGTATTGTCTCTCTGGGAATGGACAAAATTGAATGCTGTTGGAACTGCAGAAACAAGGAGAGGAGAAGCAGTGTGGCGTAATGGATAGAGCATGAGGCTGGGAGTCCTTCTGCCACTTGTCTGCTGTGTTACCTTGGACAAGTCACTTCATTCCTCGGTGCCTCAGTGTCCCTCATCTGTAAAATGGGGAGTAAAACTGTGGGCCCCATATGGGACATGAACTGTGTCCAACCTCAGTAAGCATTGTGTATAAACCTCAATGCTTAGTACAGTGCCTGGCATATAATAGGTGCTTAACAAATACCTTTAAAAAAGTAAGTTCTGGACCTCAGTAGAGACACCTTATAGACATGACATAGATCCCTGACTTTCAAATAGAGCATGGTTTGGGAATTCGGTGTCCTCCCTTTTTCCCTCTCCCTTCCTCTTTCTCCTTCTTTTCTCTTTCCTTCTGCTTCCCTGTATTCTTGAGGTGTTTCTGGATAGTTTGATCTGGCACTTCGGTTTCCAGCGTGCAGTTCTTTTAACAACACATGACTTGTATGAGGGAAGTGAAAGGTGATGTCACAGTTATAGGTAAGACCAACTTCGATTTAGGAAGCACAGGTGAAAAAAATGTTCATCTGTGATTTGGGTAGGCTATAAATGAATAATAAATGAAGGTGTCCTCAAAAAGCTCATGATTTATCTTTCAATTCATTTTTCTGATAGTTATAATTTAGGCCATCGATTTATAAAGCAGCTTTATTTCACATAACTCACAACTCAAAATACCTCAACTTCTATTTTGTTAGTAGCTTTACTATCACAACTTTCGTTAAGGTGAGGAGGGAGGATTTGCTTTGTACTTTGCATACGGTAAACTAAAAACGGAGAAGTCAAAGGAGGTGTCAGAGGTTAGCACGAATTAGCAAGAAATTTAGGATCTCAGATCTCCAATCCAGGATTTGTCTTAAAATTAAGTTCCCTTGATTCACTTGAAGGAAATGACTGGGATTAATATACTTATTCATGTATGTAAATCTCTGAAGTCAAATTAAATCTCTGCATCACCCCAATTGAGTGGGGACAGCTCCCAGAGAGCAGTTGCTTTAGTGGAGAAAAGAGGACGAGAAAGAGGATTAGAATTCTGTAGGCAGCACTTGATGGGCCTTGCCCTAGCACCAGAGACTTGGGGGTGAAGGAGTTGATTTTGTTGGAATGATTTGCTCACTGTCACTCATATTCTCTCGAACCTACCTGTTGTATCGCTGTGGAGACTTGAGGAGGAGCAAAGTAAGAGAGAAACACATTTAAAGACAATGAGGTGGTTTGTTTTTTTGTTTGGTTTGTTTTTTTTTTTACTCAAGGATCCATTTATGGCCCAAGTGACGGCAGCAGAACTCCAGAGAGAGTTTGGCAATTGGGTCATAATGGAGCAGACTCAATAGCCACTGTGGACCTCGTTGCCCTGGTTAACTGGTTCATATTCAGGATTCTTTCTGGTTTTGCCCATCCCAGGAGATGCCCTAGCAGGTCATTTGGTCAAAAACCTTGCCTCCTGAGGATGTAGCCGCAGTAGACATTCTCAGTAAGAATAGTGAAGAAGAGAAGGGAGAAGCAGGACGTCTAGGGCTGATAGGCCGGAACCATCAGGATAGTCACGAGGAAGAAGTGTTGGTATTGATTCCTGGCCTGAGTCTGGCTGTGGAGGAAGTAGGAGCTCAGCTTATGTGATACCTCTGCTCTGACTTCGTGAAAGAGACAGTGATGGTGTTAGGGTCAAGGATAAGCACAAATGATAGGCAGGGACGTGATTTATTGATTTATAATAACTGTGGTGTTTATAAAATCCTTGCACTGTGCTAAGCCTATGGGTAACCTGAGTACACTTTTAGTTCCTTCTCGATAGATCTCTTGAACGGGAAAACTGAAAATATTCCCCTAATCACCAACAGTGTAGTTTTGTTTGAAAGATGAGGCTTTATGAAAGTCGTACTTGTGAAACTAGCTGTTTTTTGCTTTGCGCTTGAGTTTTGTGTTTACAAGTTTGAATCTGTATTCCAATTAAAAGTGAAGCCACGGGGTTGTAATTTATCGCTTCTCTTTGGGATGCAAATTAACAAGTTCTAGGAACAAACTTGTCTCTAGTTCATGTACGTTGCCTTTCAACTGTTCAGAAAATTTATCAGTTCTAAAAGGGCTGCCCAGTCATTAGTGTGAATTAGCAAGATCCCACTATATATCTTGTTAGACACTTGCAGCTCTATTTCATTTTTAAGGCTGTGAAACACTCAGCTAATCCCCCAGTCAAAATGATTCTTAAGCCATTGATAATACCACAATAGCCATAATGCTGTATGTGCTCAGAGGAGATTTATAGTTTGGAGGAATTCTGCTTAGAATATCAGCTTCGCTACGTTGGACCTAAATTGTCTCCCCTCCTTCTGAACATACCAAAGGCTGAGTTTGGAATAATGGTATAGTCTCTTTTGGATGAGTATTCGTATTGGGCAGGGAATGTTTCTACCAACTTGGTTGCCTTGTAAGCGCTTAGTATAGTGATTTGCACAGAGTAGATGCTCAATAAATACCACCGATGATGATGTGGTTATGAGTTCAGGTGACCTCTAAATCTGTTGTTTCCCGAACCTCTTCAGAAAAACCTAGCACGTGAATTGTGATCTACTTCTATGACTTGAAGATTTGTACTTATTGGAACCCACTTATTGCTAGGAAAAATAAAAGTTCAACATATCTCCTCATTCCCATAGTGTTCACTGAATTCAGTTTGAAAGAAAATGCGAAATCAACTTGTTCAGTTCAGAAAGACCTAAGTACAGATCAGAAGTAATTGAGAATAATCTTGATCATCCCCAGAAATCAGTAATGAAAGACTGTTGCTAAAAGCCAAAGATTTTTCTTTGAATCCTTTTGATTTATTCTTCATTTTCCTAAAGTCTTCATTGCTTAATGCTTTTTATACTGCCAAAGGCTGCTTATTCTCTAGGAAACAGTGACATCAAAGTCTCTGTTTGTCCACTTTTCCTTCTTTGGCCAACAAAGTCCCTGTTTGTCCAATTTTCCTTTTTTTTGCCTAACATTCACTTTATAAACAGCATCGTGATTAGAGTGAAATTAGTTTTGAAGAAAATGCTTGAAGCAATCCTAGATCTTTGGAAAAGGAACCATATTCCCCATCACTGTAAGAAGCGACAGTAACTTACTGATTTCAGCTTTGGTTTCAGCTACTTGATTTAGGTAAACTTCACCAGATTTACATAAAGTTATGGAAACAAATATGTGGATTTGGCTTAAATTTTATTTTTCTTTCTACCCCCAAAAGAACACATCTGATTCTTAAAAATGGAAAAGAAGGGATTCAAAATGTTTTTCATTCAGCACTAAGAAAATTGCAACCCTTACAGCATTATTCCAAAGAGCTAAATACCATTAAATGTGAATTGTCACCCCAGAAGTAATACAACCTGTCAGCCCTAATCATTATGCAATAACCTCCTCCCCAAAAACCCCCCCCAAAACTTCTGCATCCCTTTTCTAACATTTTCCGGGGTATAAATTTCTTCTTTGCAAGATTTTGGCTAAAGCCCTAATGCTTTCCTATTTTTTTTTTACATTTACTTTTTTAATATGGTGGAAAACGAGCATCATTACAGAATAGAAAAGAGAAATTTCCCAAATAAAATGTGAATATTTTGAAAAACGGCCATTCACAACCCCACGAGAAAGTAAATTTTAAAAATTATACAAGGCAGGGAAATGTTATAAGTGAAGCATAACCTTTCAGTGCAGAATTTCAAATACATTTCAAGGCCCATTTCTATTGTGATTAAAAGCTGTGAATGGCAAGTAGAGCTACTGCTTATGTGAAATTAATGCTGATTAGTCTTAAATTTTCTTAATATTTGTATTATTGATGCTTAGCCATTCTAAAATAATTTATAATTGACATCAAGTATAGGAATGGCATCAATGATAGGAAGAGTGATCGTTCATTCTATTCCACTGATTTGCTTCTCCCCATTAACAACATGCCGTATTCTCTCGACTTACAGTAAGAACAATCTGGACAAACTTTTTTCTTCAATTCTTAAAGTAAGTTCCAACTATTTTTATTCAGTGTTGTGTGAAGAATAAAACCAAGGCTAAAACACTAATCCCTAATTGTCTTTAATTTTAATATTTTTTTTTGCTTCGTTACGTTTTATATAATCACCTACAGCCTGTTTCAGTTTGGAAAGATTCTGATTATATACAAGTCACACAGTGATTCACCCTTTTGACCTTCCATGGGCTCTTACAAATCTCTCCACTGCTAGGATGCAGAGGTTTTGTTCTTTCCCCAGCACAAAGCACTATTGCTACACTAAGCGACTTCACACAGAAGGCAGAACAGTGAAAACTGTGTATAGTGTTGGTTTGGTGGGGGGAAGGGAGGCATCCGCTTGGGTCTTTTGCGGAAAGAGGGAAAGCATAAGACTGTATTTTTTCTCTTTTCCTTAAACCTCTCTGGACTACCTGTTCTAGAGCACAACTCAGGGTGAAACAGTCATCTACCGGAGTGTGTGTCTGAAGTCTGCTAACTTTAATTTTTTTTAAAAAAAGGATGCTAAATAGAACTCGCAGGAAGAAAAAAGAAAATCCTGGATCCACTTTTACTGAGGGTAGAAGTATGTATTGGTGCTTTTATCTAGCCTGCCAGATTAAAGTTAGGTTAGCTTCCACTTTTGTCAGCTGGGTAATAATCTACAGACTGTATGTGTTTAATCACTTTGAGCTTTTTCTGTTCAAAGAGTGTGCAGATGGTACAGTGTTCATGTTTTACTAGCCTGGTATATAGCTCTCACTGACCCCAAATTCATAATAATAATAATGTTGGTATTTGTTAAGCGCTTACTATGTGCAGAGCACTGTTCTAAGCGCTGGGGTAGATAAAGGGTCATCAGGTTGTCCCACGTGAGGCTCACAGTTAATCCCCATTTTCCAGATGAGGTAACTGAGGCACAGAGAAGCGAAGTGACTTGCCCACAGTCACACAGCTGACAAGTGGCAGAGCCGGGATTCGAACCCCTGACCTCTGACTCCCAAGCCCGGGCTCTCTCCACTGAGCCATGCTGCTTTTCTAGTGAGCTGTTTACAACTCCTGTCTTCTCCACGGTGAATTTACAGTTACTGATGTAGAAAATGTTTGTCCACTAGATTAGAAGATTCATTTTATCAATTTGATCAATTAGCCAAGCTTGGTGATTTTCCTTCTGGTATCTTTTTTTCCCTAAAATGCTTTTCCTTCTTGGACCCGTCTTCATTCACAAAACTTTTCACTCTAATCCTGATCTCTCCTACTCTTTGTTTTTCTTGGTTCTCCTTGGATATTCATTTTGTAGTCAAAGTTGAGTCGTCTTATCCATCAGCCCTTTCTTTCTGGGTATTGTCAGTCAATTGAAAATACTATACTGTCACCAAGTGACTAACTTGAGCAACTAGTTTTTGTATTTTCCATTTATTCATTTTTTTTGGTGGTCTTTGTTTTAATGCCATGTGACCAAGCCCTATCGTATGTGTGGGTTTTATTTATTTTGTTTTTTTGTGGTGGTTTTGTAGCTGGCTTTGTTTCTTCTTTGGGAGGCTGGAATTCTGAAAAAGGAGAGGGAGAAAAACCCTTTAACTTGTTTCTTTCCTCCCTCCTCCCTCGAATGGTATTTATTCTGGTTCACTGTTTATATCCAATAAATTTTTCAATGGCAGAGGAAGCCGGCAGGAGCAGCAAACTCAATATGCACATTAGACAAGAGTGAAGTGTCTCTGACAGTTTTCTGCAATATGCATGAATCCGTGGGTTTAGACTGGCGCTGTATTTTGTCTTTTCTGTTCCCATTTTCAACTTGTTTAATGAGAGGAAGAAGTAAAGGAGGAAAATCAACCTTTGGAGATACTCTCTTCCAGAGTCAGCATGTACTTTCTCACTGCCAGTATGGAACCAGTCTAGACAGCCAACCAACTGAGAAGGGAGAGGTTTACTTACAAATGCACATCTTAAAGCCGTTGACTGTCTGTTATGTGCGGCTTTCTCTTCGTCTTGGGAAGAATGTATAGGAAGACTTTTTCGATTTGATGTCTATCTTATAGATAGTTCCTAGCAGAGTGAACTCACTGCATTTACATTCATATGCCCCTGAGAACTTAACAAATATTCTCTTTTATGAGTTTCCAAAATGAAACAAATGCACAGTTGATATTTACAAGTCTCACACTTATAAGTAGAAACTGTCTTAGAAAAACACAAGGTTTTTTTTTTTGGCGATGTTAATGATCTCTTATCTGTTCAAGCTTTAGCTAGAGCACAGGAAGATACCCTGGATTGTCTAATTTACCCTAGCCACCCAAGCATGAACACCACATTCATTCTCCAGTGAGAAGTGTGAAATTATGGTATGTGGCTGTTTTGTCTAATGAGTTTTCTTATTTTTCCAGTTTGTTTTTCCCTTAGTGGGAACGACTTTCTGTTATCTGACAGATCTCCTATATTCTTGTAAGTAAAACCTGTAGAATAAGCTACTGATGCATAGCAGTTGAGGCTTTTTAGTAATGAAAGCAAAAGAATATGAAAGGTCTGTTGTCGGCCGGGTCTCGGTTTTTCTGAAAATGTGTCATTTCAAGACTTCTTAACTTTATATGCAAATTTGAATGACAGATCATATTTGTGGGAACTGGTCCCTTTGTATCTGGAAGCTTGTTTATTGTATTTTTTTTTACTTTGCACCCAGAGAAATTAGCTATTTTTTTTCTTTTTATTCCACTGTGATGTTTCATAGGGTTTTTCAACCTCTCATCTGCATGAGAAAAAGGATATATACTTTGATATTTCATCCATTTTAAGACTAAGTAACAAATGTGCTTTGTAGTGTCACTGTGAACATCTAGGACATCGCCACAGTGTTACCGGGGAAAAAAGCAACTTTGAGAAACATGGCCCAGAGACTATAAACCCTTTCCGCTGCACATATTTCCCAGCTCAGTGAACCCCTCCATTACTCTCTTTGGATTTGTCCCCTTCTCCGAGGAAGCAGGCAGCAGTAAAGCTCCCCTTAGTTACCGCACAGGCAATGGTAAACTCAGTTAATGGCACTGTACTGGGCATTCCAGGGGTTGCCCTTTTGACTTCTTTCCTGTTGAGGAATGTGAGCCCGCACCAATCCATGCCAAGTGTGTTATCGCAGCTCCTGCCTCCTCCATCTGCTGCTCTTCGGCTCTGCCATCCCATTCCTAGATCTCTTATTTTAGTGGAACTTTTTTTTCACAGTTCCGATGCTTTTGGAGACCATCTCTGTTGCCAGTGTTGAAGAAAATCAGTTTTGAAGGATGAAGAAAGGAAGGCAGTATAGAGGGGATGCGACTAATTCCCTGGCGAACTCACAAATGGCAAACCTAACTAATAAGTACTTTGAAAGTAAATGACTTCCTCCGGGATCCCGGGGAGCCCTCGAGGCCCAGACAGATGGCCAGAGGATTCACAAGGAGGATCCCGGACTAGAGTCCTCTCCATATTCACTTTTTCTCTGGGCTTTGCTTATGTACCTTTGTGGAAGTTTTTAGACCCTTAAAAAAAATATGGTCACAACATCTCTGCTGTGGGATGATTTCACTCCCACAAATCCCAGCCGTCTTTGTCTTACCATCTAACTGCAATGAAAATAAACTGCCTGGCCCAGTAGACATCAACCTGAACTGGTTTTCCCCTCTAGAGAAGAGGAGAATTATCTCCTCTTCCCTCTCCTGCTCACACAACACTTGCAAAACCTAAGATTGCAATCTATTCTATATTGATCTATTTTGAAACCATTTTATACACCGCACTGTCATGCGATCGTGTTGGTCCCATTCGTAGCATGAGCTAAAATAGTTCCCCCAAACACTGGAGAAGATGCTGTGAAAATGTACTCAAACTAATGCAAACTTATTAGTACCTATTCTCTGGCCATATTCATTCCATGGGCTGGTTTAAGGGTTGGAGTAAATGACCTTTATTTTCTTCAGGGAAGGAGAGAAGACTCAGTAGTCGGTCCTTATTCCCTCTCCTTGTCTTTCCCATTCCCCAGGATGGAAAGAAGAAAAAGTCGTTATGAGAGAACAGTGTTCCTGCGGGGACTGTTTGAAATACCTTGTTCATCTTTGCTGTGACAGTCATTAGCATAGAGCTCATCATGTATATTTTATTCTTGCAAAAGTGAACTTGAGTTAATTGCAATACCTGCAATTTAAATATTGGCAGCAAAAAGCCACATTCTCATCAATTCCCCAGATGTATGGCCCAGTGATGAATGTCGCTTGGTTTTAAGGATATAAATGTTTTGATTGTCAGTCAACACCGGGTTGTATTGGGTTCTGTGGTCTAGCCTAAGAAGAGAGAAATCAAGTAACGGGAGTAAAATAGGAGGATGTTGGTATTCTGTGGATGGGAATAGAAATATCTTATTGAGTCAGATAATTAAAATATTTTAAGCCTGCTTTACACTAACTTCCTCCTGAGTAATTTAGGAACCCAAGCGATGTTTCCTGGGTAGGTCTGTGGTCTTTGAACAACGTGGACACCACCAATAGAATTCAGAATCTTGTCCTGCCAAACTCTTGTCCATTAAAAGTTTCTCTAAAGACCCAAAAGTTTCACAATACTTCCAACTATTTTTTGAATGAGTCGAAGTCACACTGTGACTTCTTTTCATGCCTGCTTTCCCACAGTTCTAATAGGTGCTCCTTCTTTGGCTAACCGAGATGAGTCCTTTCCCTACTAGCTGGGTTCTGTTAACGCTCTTTCCTCGTTATTGTTCATCCACATTACAAAGTCAGCTATAGGCCCAGTGTGTGCTTGTTCTATTTTGGAGCACGTATCTGAGACCTGATTGAATTTTTCGAAAACAAAATAAGGATGACTGTGGTGAACGTGGCTTGTTCTTAATATGTTAAGCATTTAGCTTTGAGCTTTACAGACGGCACGGATAGTATTTCACTCTTATCTTTAAAAATAGAAGTAGACATACCTATACAGCTACAGGATTTCTTTGCTAAAATGCCAGTTAACGAAGCTTTTATAGTATTAATACACACTTCCCTAATCTGAAAGCTAAAGATTTTGTTCCTCTAGGGTCACGTCCGTAATATCAGTAGGGATTACGATGTAATTAGCTAACTCTCCTGCCAAATACTCAGTGATTCTGTGAGAGAGGATGCAGTTATTGTGAAAGAGGAGAAAATGCTTCTGATCACTGAGGAGGGATTGTGGAAGAACAGGATGATTTAGTGAGTTTGGATGAGGATTTAGGAGTTCTGGGCGTGGGGGTGTAAATAGACTGTCAAATTATGGGGGTTTAGTGAGTGAAACCTCTTCCCTATCCAGGCTCGAGTGCTCTGTCCACCAGATGTGGTTGGAGCTAGCAGCAAACCAGGTGGGATCACCACTTCCTCCTCCTTTTTCCTTTGAAGTCTTCAAATGGTTCTAGAATTTGAGGGTGTTATGTCGCATGACTTTATCATATATTTATTCACATGTCCACAAGTGATGTAGAAAACGGAAGAGGAAAGAACTCATTTGCTTGTGGAAGTTGGTTTCAGGAAAGTGAAGTCATTCCAGAAGATAACGAAAATGATTTGTTAGGCAACAATATTGAGTGTTTGCTGTAGGCTTGTCAGGGAAGTAATAATAATTGTGATATTAAGCACTTTGTGCAAAATGCTGCACTAAGTACTGGGGTAGATAAAAGGTAATCAGATCAGATACAGTCACTTTCCCAGTGAGGTTCACATTCTAAGGGGGAAGAGAGAACGGGCTCTTTCTCCCCATTTTACAGATGAGAAAACTCAGGTAGACAAGCAGTGCTGCCTAGTGGAAAGGGCTCAGGCCTGGGACCCGAGTTCTAATCTCCACTCTGCCACTGCCTTCTGTGTAACCTTGGGCAAACTTCTCAGGGCCTCATTTTCTGAACCTGTAAAATGGGCAATACCTCTTCTCCCTCTTACTTAGACTATGAGCCCCAGAGAAGCAGCGTGGCTTAGTAGAAAGAGCACGGGCTTGGACGTCAGAGGTCGTGGGTTCTAATCCCGGCTCCGCCACTTGTCAGCTGTGTGACCTCGGGCCAGTCACTTACCTGCTCGGTGCCTCAGTTACCTCATCTGTAAAATGGGGATGAAGACTGTAAGCCCCACGAGGGACAACTTGATTACCCTGTATTTACCCCAGTGCTTAGAAAAGTGCTCAGCACATAGTAAGTGCTTAACAAATACCAAAATTATTATGTGGGATAAGGATTGTATCCAACTTGATTATCTTCTGTCTATCCCAGTGCTGAGTACAGTGCTTGGCATATAAGTGCTTAAACACTATTATGCTTACTGTTATAATTATTAATGAGCACAGAGAAGTTAGGTGCCTCACCCATAGTCCCACAGCTGGAAAACGACAGAGCTGCGAAGGTCCCTCGGCTTCCAGGTAAATGTTATGAAAAGTGGGGGATTTGTTCTTGGCTCAACACAAACGGATGACACTATAGAACCCACACATAATCAAATATAACTAAAGAGAGATGTGCTGCGGATTGTACAGTTAAAGCGTAATTTGTGTCCTTAGATAAATGTACATCTGACTGATCTGTAGTAAACTGGGAATTCTGTCCTTTTCCAATATTACAGAAGCATTTGGATGATTGTGGCTCTGTAAAATGATTTGGTGGTATGACAGTTACGTTTTTCTACAGGGGAAGCAGCGGGGCTCAGTGGAAAGAGCCTGGGCTTCAGAGTCAGAGGTCATGAGTTCGACTCCCGGCTCTGCCACTTGTCAGCTGTGTGACTGTGGGCGAGTCACTTCACTTCTCTGTGCCTCAGTTACCTCATCTGTAAAATGGGGATTAAGATTGTGAGCCTCACGTGGGACAACCTGATTACCCTGTATCTACCCAGCGCTTAGAACAATGCTCGGCACATAGTAAGCGCTTAACAAATACCAACATTATTTCAGAGTTATTTCTACACTCTGCTTTTGTCTATGGGCTTAATGGCAGGCTCAGATGAATGTAACACAACCTCTATGCCCCTTTGTTTATTTATGAAACATTACCCTTACTCAGAGCTGCGGCAAAAATAAGATGGACAATAAAAAATCCTCCCCATCCCCCCAAAAATAGTATCTTGGCATTATAAATTCTACTACCTGAATATGCTTATGAGCCATGAATATTTCTTGGTATAACAACTAAATAAGCACAGTATTTTGTTTCCTTGCACATGAGAAGAAAAATATATATTTTTAGATTCCTTCTTTTTATTGAAGAGGCAATGTGTCACCTTCAACAATTCTTTAAGAAAACCCTTTTTGCTTGGGGATATAATTTTCAAGTCACACTGTAAAAGTAAATAAAACATACCAGGCTATTTTAGTATAGTTAGTGAGCATGCACATACAACCTATTTAGCTCTAAGAAGATCTACTTGAGTGTGTAACCTGCAACAGTACATTTTGAATTTAATTACCGTTACTCTTTCCTTTATCCACAAGCACCGTTAATAAAATTTACTTTGGTGTCTCTTGAACACTTGCTTGAGAGCTTGGCGGCGGAAGGGAATTTTGTAAATGGACCGAAATGTAAACCGTTAATTTCCTCATGGTGGTAATCTCCAATTTAGTGATTTACTAAGTAAATTGCTTATTTAAAAGTTGGAATGCATAAAATCATGTGCATTATGGAAATGGTTCTGCTCTGGGTAGTGTCTACTCTTCGGGAAGCGTGTATATGTATAACCGCTAAAATCTATTTTCCAGGAATCATAGTCACACTGTAGAGCTGTTGATAGGTATATAACATAATAAGGCACCATTAAATTCTCCCCAGATTAGACCGTAAGCCCGTCAAACGGCAGGGACTGTCTCTATCTGTTGCCGACTTGTTCATTCCAAGGGCTTAGTACAGTGCTCTGCACATAGTAAGCGCTCAATAAATACTATTGAATGAATGAATGAATGAATGAATGAATGAATGAATGAATAAATATCAAGGATCAAATTGTCACTTCTTCTCATGCCCATCATCCTGGATTAGAGATACGGTCTGACTCACTTCGATTTTAGCCCACTACCTTCTGCACTTGATTGAATGAGGGGGAATGCTCTTTGGTTGTGGATGCCAATATTTCCAAAGAAACCCCTTCATGTCTATTAGCAGAGAAAAACTTCAAAACATTGAAAATCACAATACGATGCCAAGATGCAAATATGGGGTGGTAGAACAGAGAAAGTGAAATCTCATTAAAGATGAATTATCCTAACACTTTGATTTTACCCCACTATAGAGCTAAGTGTCTTGAATTAACTGCCTCGACTTAGCTGTATTATGGGAAGATGTTAGCCCATAGATTTACGTGCGATTAGTTCGGGCCATTCCAGCTTTGGCTACGTGGAAGAGCACTACAGGTAAGTGAAGTAAGCACTTGGGAAAATGAAATATAGAAGTGCTGATGGACCTGACCCCTGTCCGTGAGGAACTCAGCCTACCTGGGGACACATATTAAAATAAAATATGTTAAAACATAAAGTAAAAATAAGATAGTTGAGAATTAAAATAATTACTACCGCTAATAATTATGGTATTTGTTAAGCGCTTACTATGTGCTGAGCACTGTCTTAAGCACTGGGGTAGATACAAGGAAATCAGGTTGTCTGACATGGAGCTCCCAGTTTTAATCCCCATTTTGCAGATGAGGTCACTGAGGCACAGGGAAGTTAAGCGGCTTGCCCAAGGTCGCACAGCAGACAGTGATAAAGAAGCAGTGTAGCCTAGTGGATAGAGAATGGGACCTGGGAGTCAGAAGGATCTGCGTTCTAATCCTACCTCTGCCACTTTTCTGCTGAATGTCCTCGGGCAAGTCACTTCACTACTCTGTGCTTCAGTTTCCCCTCCTGAAAAATGGGGACTAAATCCTCTTCCCTCCAACTTAGGCTGTGAGCCCCACGTGGGACGTGCTCTTAGTCCAACTTGGTTAGCGTGCAGCCCAGTGCTTAGGACCGTGCCTGGCACATAGAAAGTGCCAAAGCAAAAGCAAAACAAAGTACCCTAGGCCTAGACCATGTCTCGGCTCTGAGTTCGTTCCAAAAATGTCACTATCCAAATTCAGTGGCTTCTGAGACCGTGGTCAATATATGTGGCATAAAGATAATTGCCCATGCTTTCCTGGACTCGTCCCCAAGGCCTATCTGCATCGTGTTGGTCTTCGTCTAAGACCGCTGTGTTGATATAGATGTAGGCCTGGTATGGGCAGGGATGTTCTCTATTGCTGAATTGTACTTTCCAAGTGCTTAGTACAGTGTTCTGCAAAAAGTAAGTGCTCAATAAATATGAATGAATGACTGAATTTAGAATATTATGTCAAATGCACAAAATTGAGGGAATCCCCATTTATGAACGAATAACTTTGTAAAATAGGGGCATATTCATTGCCCTTTGTTTCTATACACCTTCACTGGTTTTTTTCCCCAATGCCCAAAAATATATTTATTAGAATTTCAAATAAAGACCTCGGTAATAAAAATTTAGTGAGTAATCAGCCACGTTCCTTTAGTGAACGCTGTGATGATGCGTTCCATAAGACAACCGTCTGGACTAGTGGAAAGAGCACAGATCTGGAAGTCAGAGGACCTGGGTTCTAATCCCAACTCTGCCCCTTACATGCTATCTGACCTTGGGTAAGTCACTTAACTTTTTTGTGCCTCAGTTCCCCCATCTGCAAAATGGAGATTCAATGCCAATCCTCCCTCCTACTTAGAATGTGAGCCCATGTGGGACATGATCATCTCGTATGTTCCTCAGCACTTAGTACAGTGCTCGGCACATTCATTCATTCAATCGTATTTATTGAGCGCTTACTCTGTGCAAAACGCTGTACTAAGTGCTTGGGAAGTACAATTCAGCAACCAACAGAGACAATCCCTGACTATGATAAGAGCTTAACAAGTTGCACAGTTATTATTATAACAAATACTCATATACCATCCTGTATCTTACAAAATAGTGGTTTCTTCTCTGTTGGACACTCCCAAGCACTTGGGTTTCTGTGCTCACACAACATGCTCTATAAATAATGTTGTTTCAAAAGATACCCTGGTGCATATTTGCATTTGTAATCCAGCACGTCTCCTTAAACCAGCTGCAAACCCAACACGTGTACATAGGCAGTATTGGATCTCTATTTGTAAGTAGCTTTTTACACATAATATTGATTTGAATTTTCGAAAGTCTTTTGACTGAGTTCTTGGATGAATTATATCCTACCAACTAGGAAGACACATTCTAATGACTCGAGGACCTTTCAAAAGAATGAAATATTGAATGATTTGTGATGGATCACACATAGACGAGGGATAACAAAAGGCTATCCAAACGGTGAAGTGCAAAGGGAGCAGAGCGAACGAGCAATGCAAATGCATTAACATTTGGCAGAGTAATCGGGAAAGGGATCGCTCTCTCCTTTCTAGGAGAAGCTTCAGAAAGATAGGAAAGTCAGGGGCAGATTCAAAAATGACAGGCTCTGTAATGGGTAGGTGATTTATCACAACAAAAGTCAGGTACAATTTGTCCTTTCAACTACATGCCAGAATAGGAATTCACCCCCAACAAACCTTCAAATATGGAGCATCTGTCGACTCCAAGCACCTAGTACAGTGCTCTGCACACAGTAAGTGCTCAATAAATACGATTGAATGAATGGATCTCTCTACCCAAGAGAACTTTGTTATCCAGGAACCTTTGGAAATACCATCGAAGGGATAGGACTAAGAAACTAGTTTCTATCACCCTCTCCACAATGGCTCTGATGAAGAGAGAAAGAGATTGCTAGAACAGGTAGTCGCTCTTAATGACTACCCTCCTTGAAAAAAGGTCACTGGATTAGGGAATACCTAGTTATTAGTTTCACCTGGAACACAGCCAATCATGAGGGTGGATTGAGAAAAGAGGCGGTGACTACTTAATTGGGAGGAGAAGCAGCCTCACAGACAGTGGGTGAGTTGGAGTTGAGTGATTTTGGGAGGCAGGAGGATTATCTAGATTGGGGTTTAGTGGCTAAGATCCCTTAGAGGTGAGGGTCTTTACACTTCAGTGGGATGGAAGGGGAGAACATGGCCTAAAACTGAGGAAGTTTTATCCTGGAACCTGAAAATCTTATGGAAGGAATCCAGAGCAGGAGGAGGGAATCTAGTCCATACAGAGGAGAACAGACTTGGGAGGATGACAGCACTAAGAAGCTTGTAGGAAAATAGGATTCTAGGAAAGGAAATCATTTTGGAGGAGAGGGAAAGGCATTTGAATAAATTATTTAGGGATGGGGCAAGTGTATTCTCTCCTATGTTGAATACAGTAAGTACTTAAAAATACTATTACTACTAATTGACTCATTGAAAGTTCTTTAGAATTCTCTATTGGAAAGCTTGTTAGGGCTCTGACTTCTTTGACTGCATTTGGAAGGGACTTTAGCTCTCGGGTGCCAGAGGGATATTTTGGGCTTGAACGGAGAGGATGTAGAGGGAGATAAGACCCTGCCAAGCTTCCTCCTCTCGGGATGGAGAAGACCTGGCTGGATCTCAAATGATCCCCTTGATGATAGTTGAGAGCCAATGGGTGAGAGCAGGACCCTAAAGGGTGATATTAGGTTTGGCTTGATGAGGAGCTTTCAATCCTCACCTGTTCCTGGAAGCATAAAAAAAAAAATCAGTGTTTCAGAATCCTATGGATATTTTTGGGAGACCAAGCCTTCCATCAGATGCTCCAGATCCCAGTCTATCCATGAAAAGGTCTGAGGTGGCTTTGGTCCATGGTGATGGTGATTATGGTACTTATTAGCACTTGCAATGTGCTGATACTTGTTAGTAAACTTGCAATGTTCCAAGCATTGTACTATTCACGGGGGTGAATACAAAAAATTAGGAGGTACACAGTAGCTGTCCCATCTGGGGCTCAAAGTCTAAGAAGGCGGGAGTAGGATTTAATCTTCGTTTTACAGATGAAGATGAGGAAACTGAGCACAGATAAGTTAATTGATTTACCCAAGGTCTCACTGAAGACAAGTGGTGGAGCTGGGATAGGTCCCATGACTTCCACTCAGGCATGCTGCTTCCTATCACATGACACTTTATTAATTCCCCACTAACCTGAAGGATGCACTTAGAATTCCTTTAGGGGAAGAGTGAATTTATTCAGTTTATAACATGGAAGAGGAGTAATAGCCCTGATCAAGCACTTACCTCATGCAAAGCACTGTAAGAAGTACATGGCTGAGGTAGAAACAGTCTCTGGCCGCTAAGGGATTTACAAACTAAAGGTAAGAATTGGGGGAGACTGATAGGCACATATGGAAAGATGAAACTAAAATATTTTACAAGTACATATTCAATCCATCACTAAATCCTGTCTGTCCCACCTTCACAACATCATTAAAATCTGCCCTTTCCTTTCCATCCACCTTAATACAATCACTCATCCTATCCCACCTGGATTACTGCATCAGCCTCCTTGCTGACCTCTCAGCCTCCTGTCTCCACTCCAGTCGATACTTCGCTCTGCTGCCCAGATCATTTTTCTTTAAAAGCGTTCAGGACGTCACCCCGCTCCTCAAAACACTCCAGCGGTTGCCCGTCCACCTTGGCATCAAACAAAAACTCCTCACCTTTGGCTTTAAATACTCCATCACCATGCCCCCTCCTACCTCATCTAGCTTCTCTCCTTCTACAACCCAGCCCGCGCTCTTCACTCCTCTAGTGCTAAACTTTTCACTGTGCCTCGATCTCGCCACCGACCCCTGGCCCACATCCTGCCTCTGGCCTGGAATGCCCTTCCTTCTCAAATCCTACAGACATTTTCAAGTGTCATCTCCTCCAAGAGGCCTTACCAGACCAAGTCCTACTTTTCCTTATCTTCCACTCCCTTCTGCATCTCCCCAACTTGCTCCATTTGCTCTTCCCAACTTCCAGCTCCACAGCACTTATGTACCTAACTGTCCATTTATTTATTTGTATTGAGGTCTGTCTCCCCCACTCCACCCCCCACTCCCTGCCCACCCCCCCGACTGTAATCTCGTTGTGGGCGGGGATGCTCACTGTTTAATGTTGTACTGTACTCTCCCGAGTGCTTAGAACAGTGCTCTGCACACAGTAAGCACTTAATAAGTATGACTCAACACACAATGAAGTAAAAGACGATGAAGATAAGGCAGAACCGGCAGGCGTTTAGGCTTCTCAATGCAGAAGCAGTGTTGTCTAGTGGAAAAATCCTGGGCCAGGGAATCGGGGGACCTAGGTTCCAATCTCAGCTCTGCCTAATGTCTGCTGCGTGACCTTAAGCAAGTCACTTAAATTCTCTTTGCCTCAGTTACCTCATCTGTAAAATGGGGGTTAGGATGGTGAGCCTTATGTGGGACAGGGAGCGTGTCCAAAATGATTATACTGATTTTACCCCAGCTCTCAGTTCGGCGCCTGGCACGTGGTAAGTGCTTAACAAGATATCATTAAAAAAATTAAGGAAAAAAAATGCTCTGACCTAAAGTAACAATAGTCACAGCCTCAGCTGTGGTTTCCCGATCTTCTAAAAGTTTTGAAGGCTTCGGTGCTGGTGTCTGAGTCCCTCCTAGACTGGGGAAGGGGCTGTTGGGAAGCCCAACAGCAGAAGAGTGGAAGGAATTTAGGCAAACCATGCATCAGGAAGATTTTAAATCTAAGTGAAACTATGTCTGCAGACTTAATCATCACTGCTTTTTCTCATGTGCTGCTCTGACACTTCTTGGCTGAACTGTAAATATTTAGGCCAAAGAATACAGGTTGAATTACTTATTTAAGAAGTTGGATTTAACTTGTTTTTCTTCACTGGCCCACATTCTCCCTCTGACCTATATACCTATGGCTTCTATTGGAAATTTGAAAATATCTGGAGTAACCATGAATTTTCCCTGACTCTTGCCTTAATGGAATTCTACCACACTTTTACCTATTATCTTGAGGTTTGGTTCCGTCACACTGGCTCTCGAAGAACCCCAGTCTTAAGAAGCAAAAGCCACAGGGCAGGGAAGCAGCGTGACCTAGTAGCAAGAGCACAGGCTTGGGAGTCGGGGGCGTGGGTTCTAATCCTGCCTCCACCACTTGCCTACTGAGTGACCTTAGGCAAGTCATTTTATTTCTCTGAGCTTCAGTTTCCTCATCTGTAAAATGGAGATTAAAACTGAGCCCCATGTGGGACAGGGTCTGGTTCCAACCTGGTGACCTTGTATCTTGCCCTGTGCTTAGAACAGTGCTTGCCACTCAGTAAGCGCTTAACAAATAGTATAATTATCATTATCGTTATTATGATGATTTGGTAACATGGCATTAGTGTTGGCCTCCCATATTGAATGGGTTCCTCTAGGGTTCAGACATGTGTGTACAGTTATTTTTGAATGATTATCTCTAGAGCTGCGGATGGTGCTTTGAGTAGGTCGAGTTGGAAGAGTTTACCAGAGGAGTGGAAACATATACTCATTTCCTGTATCCAGTTCCGCTATTGCGTTCTCCAGCATGTTAGTGTAGAATATATTCTACATAGTCCCTACCCTATTTTCCCCGATGGCAGTGGGGAAGGGGACAGACCAGGCACACTAGGTCTGAAATAATAGTAAGAATAATAATAATCGTGGCATTTGTTAAGCACTTACTACATAGGCACTGTACTAAATGCTGGGATACAAGCAAATTGGGTTGGACCTAGTCCCCGTCTCTTATGGGGCGCAGAGTCTGAATCCCCATTTTACAAAGGAGGTAATTGAGACCCAGATAAGTGAAGTGACTGGCCCAAGGTCACACAGCAGACAAGTTGCGAAGCCGGGATTAAAACACAGCTCCTTCCGACTCCCAGGCCCATGCTCTATCAGCTAATCCATGCTGCTTCTGATTGGATTGACTGATGATGCTATCTTCCAGTAGTTCTCGAGTCTTAACTCCTTAAAGCAGCAAAATGTACTTAGTCATTTCCAGGATCCAGATGTACCGATAGTTTCGAAGGAAATTGAAAAGAGGTCCGGATGGTTTTTCCTGCACTTTCTCCTGGATCTGATGTGCTGCAGAGATCGCTTATGTAAGGCAGTGGTGTGGTCTGGAGTCGTGCTAGGGTTTCATCAGCGTGTAGCCAACCCAGAGGGATTCTGACAATGTCTTTTCCAGCAATTCAGTGGTGTTTATTAAGTGCTTACTGGGTGTAGAACACCGTACTAAGCGCTTGGGAGAGTACGATGCAACAGAGTTGGTAGACAAGATCCCTGACCACCAAGAGCTTACAATCTACTGAGAATGACAGATATTAAAATAGCTCACAGAGGGGGGAAATCAGATGCCTTGATAATTGTCTTGGTTATAATCTCTCATCTTTCTTAAAGATGGAGATGATGATGGCGGCATCTTTTTGATTCCTGCAACATCTCAGCGCTCCAGATGATGAGGAAGAACTTTCCTGAGTGTCTAAGTCATGCTTCCCTCCCACGCCGACACTCATCAACAGGTATGTCATCAGGTCTAAGTATTTGGTTATTTTTCAAGGCCCTGACTTCTGTGGTGACTTGATCAATAATTGGAACAAGTCTTCATATGTGGGGAGGTTTTTTTTATGCCTCGTCGGACTTTGCACCAATCATAAGCGTGATAAGGAGGACCTTGAAATGTGGCTGTTAACCCTGTAGGATTTGCGCAGTGTGAATCAACTTGGTCAGAGAGAAAACTGGAGCCATTTCATTCTTTGGTTATACGTTGATAGAGTGTAAGAGCCCTATAGGATTTTAAAGGATGACTCCCAATTATTTGCTTGGTGTTTCCCGCACTTCTCCTGGACCTGGTGTGCTGCAGAGATCGCTTATGTTAGGCAGCGATGTGGTCTGGAGTTGTACTAAATGACTTTTGTCAACATCATCCGGTGCTGCACACCCAGCCCTGATGGGAGCAACTTCTCAAACCTTTTTTTTTCTTTTAGGGCATTTGTTAAGTGCTTATTACGTGACAGGCACCACACTAAGTGGGTAAATACAAACGCATCAGGATGGACCCAGTCACTGTCCCACGAGGGGCTCAGAGTCTTAGTCCTTCTTTTACAGATGAGGTAACTGAGGCACAGAGAAGTTAAGTGACTTGCCCGTGGTCATGCAGCGGGCAGGTGGTGGAGTGGATTTAGGACCCAGGTCCTTCTATCTTCAAGGCCTGTGCTCTAATGAAAAAATTAAAAAAATAAAATATTTTTTTTTTTTATGTCTTAAAGAAAGTGATTTCTTTCCCTGCAAATCTCGTAAAAGTTCACCACAAAGTTTGAGTTTGGGATTTTGTTTGTGGAAAGATTGCCCTGGCTTCTTTGGTATATTCTGTCAGTGAAGGTCAAGCCTTAGCATGTTTGTATTTTGATGTGGAATCCATAGGTTGCATACCTGCTGTTGTGCTCTAAGCAGTGTACATCTGTTTCTGAGTGCCTAAAACATCGGTGGACCAGGTGGAACTCGACTGCTCAGCAGTCTGTCACTCCACAATTTATTTTTTCTTTTGCCGGAGCCCTACGTGGAATCCTTTTAAAAGTGAAAAAATCACATTACCACAGTACTAATCACTTGAGAATGTATAACATAACAGAGTTGGTAGATAGATTTCCTTAGTCTGCTTAGTAGGAAGGTCACTTCCAATTCCATGATCTCACTTGCACAGATTCAGAGACGAGTTCCTTAAGCCATTCTAAGTTGTTTTGTCACCTGCATTTCATTTCAGAAGTAGACTCTTCATAAGCTATCTCTGGAACCGTTTTTTATCAACCATCATTAGGTTGTGCTGTGCATTGGTTTTGCTTTTTTTCCATCTTGGGACCTTGAGAAACACTCTGAAGTATTTTAAAAAGAGACACTTCTCTTCAAAATCACTTGAAGCATTGACTGAGAATTTCAATAATGTGAGACCTTTCAGAATTTACTGAAAAATCTCACCAGGAATCGACACCGGACAAAATGCTGTAATTACTCTGAAGGATCCTTGGTCATCATGTGTGATCTATCTACCTTCCACTGCCAGTTCTGAGTCCTTTAGAAAGTCTAAGTTTCATCCAGCTCTAGTGATTATAAGTGGAGTGTGTAAAGTTGAAAGCAACTGAATAGTATCGACAGTATTTGTGCTCTTACTGTGTACTGTGGCTTGGGGTAGCTAAAGAGTAACAGATGGAAATTGATGAGGAATTCATAGGTGCAAATGAGAGCTAGATAGAAAGACTTTTGCAAAGACCTCAAGATAGATAGAGTAGCACCTGAGTATTGAGGGTTAATGCGTATCCCACCTAAATGTGGTAGATTTCACTGGGGTCTGAACACCTCCTGTGGAAGATGGGTCTCTTGAGCCGGACTTTGAAGGAAGGGAGGGATATAGTCTGACAAATCTGCGGGACTCACACAAGGGAAAAGATGTAAACGGTGTGCTTGAGCTGGAAGAGCTGAGAGTTAGAGGCCGTTTGGAAATGCAGTTTTCGACACAGTTAATGGCAGAACTCCCAGTTTTGGGGAACTAGGGTCGCTTCGGTTCAAGAAACGTATTTCTTGTCCTATTTAAGGGTGTATATGCATATATATCCCAAATGTTTCAAGTCTTTTTCACTCTGAAATTAGATCACACCAACATTTTTAATGTCATCAATTAAAATGCTCAGTGTACTTGCCAAGATCATGGAAATCTCTGTATGAAGAGAAACTCACATTTACATTTATGAAAGCAAATGCGCTAAATATATTTATCATTTAGTAGAAAGAGCAGTTTCTCACTGGATCCTCTCCCGTGCTTTCTCTAATAGTAAATCGAACACTTAGGGCATCAGGGTACCCTTTAGGGCACTGTCAGGGAAGGAAAAAATCCTTCCTAAATTAATCTGTAAGGAGCAGCAATGTATCCATGGATTCTAAGTCAATTTGAAAGCATCTCGAAGTCTCACTGGTTGATGCTACATTGAAGCCTCATTGCTACAGTAAGGCTGTTTTATAGAAAAGAACTCCGAGGGATAATGAGTACGAATAGAGCCGTCTTATTCCACTCTCATGTAAATTAAGCTGACCATTACAGTAACCACCAGCAGTACATTTCCTCTACTATTTGCAGAGTTGTTAGTCAAAGAGTGACCATCCATTATTGAGCTTCAGTTGTCCTTAAATCCAGAGCAACCCTTAAATGGCCCTTCCATTCATTTAAGAATACCGAGTGGCAGAATTACTTTCCAAAGCGGACTGTTGACTTTTGTATAAATATAGTGGATGAACAAGTGAAACGGCAGTGCTTTTCCTCGGTTTCTGAACGGCCCAGTGGGGTGTGCTTCCCACTTAAAAAGCTTTCCTTCTGCCAGCAAAGTGAATCTTTGCTACGAGGTCAACTGTAAGTCAATGTCATGCTGAAGGATGCTGCTTGGAAAATACTAAGGTTAATATGCTGGAATAAATAAGACATGCATTTGTTTCATCTACTGGCCGAACTGTACTTCTACAATTCTCTTCATTAAATTGTACTCATTGCGAGGGATTAGGGTGTAATAAAGTAGCAAGTGAATAATGCAAATGAGCTGTAGAACCGAAAACAGCTAAATTGTCGCAACAGAGATAAATAAAATGGCTCATGCAAAGCTCGCATTTTTCTGGAAAGACCCTTTAGGAACTTAAATAGCAAATAGGCTGGCTACTGCCCAAATAGCTTATTAATGGTTTCTCCTAAGCGAGGGAGTTCATTTTGCCCAAAACTTCTTTAATTGTATCAGTCATTCTTTTCTTTGGCCAGGGTGTGACTTGAAAAGTGGACTTGAATGATCTTTACGATGATGGTTTGTATTTTCCCCAGAGCTCCACAGTATTAACTGGAAATTGCCTCTTTCGGAATTGACTGTTCAGTGAAGATCCAGAGTTTGCATTTTGGCTTTCTTCAGAACCGTTGGGGAAAATAATGCTGTTGGAACCTCAGAGAAGAAGCATTTAAAATGGATTTGAGAGGCTCATAAGTCATCTTAGGCTTCAGCCACCCAGTGCCTTAAATAATACAGCAGTTTTTTAAAAGATATGGCATTAAATCCCAAGGGATAAGCAATAAGTCTAGCTTTTGATCTGAGTTCATCCAACTACCGGAGATATATATTTAATGTCCTTAGTCCAGTCAAATCCAGGGTCTCTTTTTCACTTAATTTTGAAATACCGATTCTATTAAAGTGCACTTGAATGGGTTTGGTCTCTATACACTAGAATAGCAAAGCAATTGGAAGTAGATTGGGATTGATGCCAAGGTCTCTTAGAAGAACAGTCTAGTTTTACGTGAGCTGTCCCAGGTCGCTCAGCAGGCTAGAGGAAGCGCTGGCCCTAGAACCCAAGTCTCTTACCTCTCAGGCCCTTCCTGCCACTTTTCTCTCCACACTCTGTCCCTGCAGTCCACCAAGACAAATCGTACCTAATCACCAGGGCTGTACTCTTAGAACCACATTGTTTTTCTCTGAGGTCACAGGTGGACTTCCCACAATGGACAATCATTCTTTCTTTAAACAATAAATTAATTGATTAAATTAAAGGGCCTCTTGAAATACCGCTAAACCTTAACACTAATCACTTTCTGGGGCTGCATCTGTTGAATTACTAGTCCCAAATATTTTTTCTCAGGCTCTTCTAAATAATAACAATAATAATGGTATCCGTTAAGCGCTTACTATGTGCCAGGCACTGTACTGAGTCCTGGGGTGGATACAAGTAAATCTAACTGGGGCTCACAGTGTCGATCCTCATTTTCCAGATGAGGTAACTGAGGCACAGGGAAATAAAGTGAGTCGCCGAAGGTCACACAGTGGACAAATGACGGAGCCGGGATTAGAACCCATGACCTTCTGACTCCCAGGCGTCTCTAGTGCTGAGGATCAAGTTTCCCATTTTTATCTTTAGAGTGCCAGGACCCCGTGAAAATACGGCTAAGATAAATGCTAGGAATTCTTCCGTCCTTAGTTGCCCATAGCCCCACTGCCAGTTGGAGGAGAACTAGCCACACATTTGCCATTGTTCCCATCAGATCTTATTTGTGTGGCCAAGATGGGTGAGCTGGAGAGGCCGTTCTGTTGGTGGCACTTAGAGACAGGTGATATTGTGCCCTGCGTAATAGAGACACTGAACTTGCAGGTCCCAGCCTTCCTTCTCAGCAATCCCTCATTTCCTCTTGACTGCAGGACGCCTTAACACAGCTGTCCCACCGGCAGCTTGAGGTCAGAATGTCTAATGCCGAACTCCTCATCTTCCTTACCAGATCATCCTCCCCACTTCATTTTCCGGTCACAGTTAACGGCACCATAGTTCTCCCTGTTCCCAAAGTTGGCAACCTAGGCATTACCCTAAATGCCTCCTTTTCTTTTAACCTCCATATTCAGGATTTGGCAATAGACTGTTGGATTTTTGTTCCCTAACATTTCCAGGATCCACCCCTTTCTCTCCATCCAAATAGCTTGCACCCTGGCGCAGGGATTTGCTCTATCCCGCTTTGACTCCTACATCTGTCTCCCTGTTGACTTCTCTACCTCCAGGGTCTCTTTTCTGCAGTCTATACTTCATTTGCTACGCAGATCATTTTTCTAAAACTATGTTTTGTCCACTTCTCCCCACTCATCAAAACCACCGATGCTTGCTCATTCCTGACCATTAATTTTGAGGTCCTCCATTCACTCTCTCCTTTCTACCTCTTCATACTTTTCTCCTCAGCTTGCTCTTCTTATTCTTCTCAAATTAACCTTGTCTTTTTGCCTCGGTCCCATCTCTCCTGTAGCCAACACTTTGTCTCAGATATTTTGTTCCAGTTTAAAGGTTAAGTTTAACGTGAGTCAGATCTCTGTAAGTTTCCAGACAACCTCAAGACATAACGTAGAAAGTTTAAGCGTGACAGATGGCACTATACTGTGCCTAGAATATAATAATAATGTAAATAAAATACAAAGCGAGTACATTCCACGAAATAAAAGATAGCTTTGAAGGTTATTTTTGAGTTTATATTCCATCAGCGAGTTATCCTTAGAAGACTTTAGAACAAAGTTTTCTAAAAAGTTTCTTGAATTCTTTCCATGAACAAAATGTACACTAAACCAGAGTTCAGTTATATTCTGGATTCCCAAGATCTTTGACTCCTAATTTGGAGCATATATTGTAATGTAAGACTAAGCTGATTGTGGGCAGGGAACATGTCTACAACTCTGTTATATTGCACTCCCCCAAATACCTAATACAGTGCAGTGCACACATTAAGCATTCAATAAATACGATTGATTGATTAATGGGATATGCAGTCAATTACATTTCTAAAAATCTCTAATCAGACAACCATCTAACAAGCGAAGAATTACATGGGGAGCTTGGCAATCATTGTGAAAATAGTACTAATGCTCTATAGGATTTTCAGGAATAATAATTTAAACCTGCAGATTCTCATTAAAATTGAGTCTGTGCTAGTCATTGTGGTTTGATTGACTCTATTGAGCCAGACTGCTCTAGGAAGTTCTTTCCTTCATTCATTCCCTCAATCATATTTATTGAGCGCTTACTGGGTGCAAAGCACAATACTAAGCAGAGGGGAGAGTACATTATAACAGACACATTCCTGCCCATAATGAGCTCACAGTTCAAAGGGGGAGAAAGATATTAATATAAATGAATAGATAAATAAATTACTGATATATGCAGATAAACACATATATGCTGTGAATGAAGTAGGAAGAAGCGTGCTGTGGAATCGAAGGAAGAGAATACTGCCATACTGCCAGTTGACCATGTTCCCAACTTATAACCCGTTCCAAGAAAAGGATCGAGGTTGAAGGTGATGGGAGTGCTGGGAAGGATTAACCCCGGCCTCCTGGATATTTCTGTTGGATTCAGAGGTTGAATTGCCTTATCTCTTCAAGTGGACTACTCTCAGGAGCAGGACAGGAACTGGGAGTGCCTGATGGTTTTCTCATGACACTCCAACTCTGGATTATTACAGTTATACTGGACTCCAGAAATTAGAGAACCTTATAGTTCCAGTTTGTGATGTCATGCTCAAAGACATACACAGTGACTAGGCGGGCCTGGCTGTACCTACGTACCTATCTTGGAACTCTGTTGCTGCTCCTTGCTATTAATTTTAATGTTTATCTCCCCTTGTAGATTGTGAACTCTTTGAGGGCAGAGACCATGTCTACAAACTCGATAGTCTTCTCCCACACATTCAGTACAGTGTAGAGTACAGAGTAAATACTCAAATGTCCCAGCATCATTTCATAGAGCTCTGGCTGGCCCAACGGTCCCTCTCCAACATAGAACTTTGTCTAATAGTCCTTAGATCTGGGGGTACCCACTCTTGGAGGTACCCTGATTCCTCTAGGTCCCAAGGTGCCTTGGCACAGAAATCACTCCTCCCTAGAATTATCCTAGGGAAGACTCTTTGAGTTTCTCACCCCTTGGTGAACATAGCTCCACCAGGTGAAGTAAGAAGCTTCTGGGGGGAGCCGACTGAAGCTATTTATTAAATTGAAGTTCTTTAAAACACCTGTGTAATGCATGTATCCAAGCTCTTTCACTTCCATCAATCAACTATCATATCTACCCAGTCCCTCTCCCGCCCACTCCCTCTCCCGCCTATTGGTAAGGCTGTCTATTCATGTCACCCATCGCCCCCCTCAAACCCCTTTTTCTGCACTGGGTCACCCTCTTTGTTGCCATTCACCTGTCCTAAACCACTTTCCCACAATCTCCCAGCCTGGTGCCCAACTCCCCATCTCTCAGCCCCTCGTTCCTCCAGTCTCCCCTATCTAAGACTGCCCACTCTTCACCCGGCATCATCCACTCCTACCTGAAGTCTGTCAGAGACGATGAAGCCTCTTGAGAGCCTGCCAGCCAACTCTAAAGTGACAGACTCTTCTTTAAATAAGAAACAGAGAAACACTGAATACTGACAGTTAATAAGGAGAAAATTATCTTCGTGTGGCAGATGCTCTTATGTGAGTGTTAATCGAGCCAATAACCGAGGGACTGAAGCTAAGAATTTGGAAGGTTATCAGAAGATGGCAATGAGGACTTTCAGAATTTGAAGTATTCATCAAAGGGAAAGAGACAGGAAAATGAATAGGTGAGTGTGTAAGTATTCTCTGGAATATTGTTAGCTTGGGTTGACTAATGGTCCAGGTGCTGAAGTCCAAATTTGGAGTCAATTGGTTGGCAGGGTTAGCACAGTAACAGATGGTGTTAGCTGGAGAAAGCGTGAGAAGCAGAAACAACTGCTTACTGGAGAACTTGGTGAGTAGAGGATGGAATTTCTTTAATATGGAAGCGTCGTACCCAGAATTATTCCCGAGAACTATCTTACACCACAAGGTGATGGGCAGCAAGCTCAGTTGTCCCAGTTAAAATAACAACGAATACCCAGTGTGTTGGGAATCCTGCAAAGTGACTGTTAGGGATTTTGATCACATCTTTGGAATTTGAGTATGTTTTTATGTTGCCTCTTTAGAAGCTTGCACAAAAGAGTTAGAAAAACCCTGGGAGAAACAATGCCCATTAATACCACTGTTGAAATGTTTCTCAGTATCTATCATTCATTCTTGTTTGAAACAGTCATTTCCAAATGAACTCAAGATTAGGGAACCAAAAAAAGGAGTGAAACATGGTTAATTAATGGCCATTAAATCAAGAGAGACACAAATTAAACACCTCTTCAATGCACAGTTGCAATATGAAAGTCACCGATTGAAAATTCATGGCTTTAGAGGAATAGATCCCATCGTTAAGCTGTGCAGACAGAAACTGGAATCTTCAACCACGTATCTCACAGGCATCCTAATTGAGACCTCTGACTCTTTGTTCATGCCCTTCCTTTCAGATGGAATGCCCTCTATCTCTCCCTAATTTCAAGGTCCATCAGAAATCCCATATTCTTCAGGAGGCTTTCCCCAATTATCTTTCTTCTCCCTGAGATATATCTGTACTTTGGTGCTACCTGTTGTCAACTCACAATCAACCGTAGCACTTCTGTACATATCGACTTACATTCACATCCATCTCCCAACTCTCTTCTTCCTCCTAATGAGTGTATTTTAGGCATGTCTCCCTAGACTCCTTGAATGCGGAAATCGTGTCTTCTTCCACTCTTGTATTATCCCGAGCTTTTAGTACAGTGTTCTTCACCCAGGTGATCAATAAATACTATTGATTTCTTTGCTTATTCTCATAGACAAATGAGCTTGCAACAAAGGGCATTTGTCGATTCTAGGGCTGAATACCAATGGAGACAATAAAGAAATAATAGAGGCTGTAGAAATCATAATAAATAAAAGGGAAGGGATTGCTCTTACTAAGTGTTGGCCAGTGTACTGAGAGTATAATCTCTTTCCCACCGGACTTGTCGGACTCTGAGTTCTTTTGTATTTCTATTACTTTGATTCCTATTGTCTGTCACCAAACCTCCACCCACCTACCCTCCAAGGATTCACAATCTAAGAATAAATGACTGTTTAATTCTCACCCTTTTTTTCCCGCAACCCTTACTACTGGCTTTGTACACAGATGCTTAATTGATATTACCAATACTACTATAGATGTTCAATCAGTAGCCTTGGATTAATTCTTTTTTATGGCTTTTAAGTACTCACAATACGCCAGGTACTTTACTAAGCACTGGGATGGTTCAAGTTAATCAGGTTGGACACAGTCCTTGTGCCACATGGGGCTCACAGTCTTAATCCCCATTTGACTGAAGCAGAGAGAATTTAAGTGACTTGCCCAAGGTAACCCAGCAGAGAAATGCCAGAGCTGGGATTAGAACTCAGGTCCTCCTGACTCCCAGTCCCGTGTTCTCTCCGTTAGGCCACGCTGCTTCTCGATCAGTAGTAATTATTTTCAGTGGGCACTATTTTGCTTCATGATCTAAGTCTAACATCAAAAATTTTAATGTCATAAGAGTATGGAATGCCTAATCACAGATTTTGGAAAAGTGATTAGATGGTTTAGGGGTCAAACAATTTCTCCCAGGACTTGGTATTGGCACGTGATGAAGCAGTCTTTCTGTCGTGCAATTGAAAAAGATCCACAAAATGACAGGTGCAACGGTCACAATTACATTGTTTGCCAGTTAGAGAAATGATGCAACTGACATGGAGTTGTGGAGGGAGGGAAAGTTGTCAGTAAAAGCCTTGAGATGAGGATGGATACTTAAGTATGAGGCTAAGTGTCTCTGAAGCAACCCACACTGAGCCTCTGGCTATAAAAAAACCAAATTTCTACTGAGATAATACAAAATAAAACAAGATTGATGGCTTCAACAATTGGTATTCAAGTTGAAATAAACTAATTAGCAGGTTTCCAAACTCGGTTGGAATATGAGAGCCAGTCGCTTTAGTTCTCAATTAAAGTCAGAGATGAGGAATTTCAAATACACAACAGTACTTCAGGTGATTATTTGGGGTACTTCTTTTTTTCTAAAACTTGTGAATGTTCCCATCTGCCTTATTCTTTTCTTTACAAAATATCTCATATCTGACCAACCTCTCCCAAATGTCTCTTACCATCTTGGAACTCTCCTCGCCAAGACCTTCAGTCATCATGATAAATTCATCTGCTTTCTTTGAAATAGATAGAAAACTTTTATTCCCCAAATCTTAGCTGGTTGTTGGAGAGCTCTTAGCTCCGTCTGTTTTGGCATCTTGGATCGATGCATTGGAGTCACTGACTAGTTGAGGTTTATATAGCAGGGAGAGGCTTTATAACCTGCAGTGTGCCATTCAGGAAATCCATAGGTAAATCAATCAGTCGATCAATCTTTGGTATTTATTGAACGTTTAATGTGCGGGGCACTGTTCTACGTACTTGGGAGAGTACAATGCAAGAGAATTAGCAGACACGTTCCCTGCTTATAACCACAAGAGTCTTCCCCGTACTCTGAATAGAAGACGGACAGCAGGAAGGAATTACAAAAATAAAGGGAAATTCAAAAGTATTCACAGTCAAATTAAGAGCATTCAAATAAGTATATGGACAGTGCCTGGAGGGAGGCATTCCCCCCTCCACACTCCGGTCCCCAGTCCCCAGTTGTAAACCACTGCTGACTGCCTTGGGTTGTAAATTTTATTATTATCATTATTATTATTATGGAATTTGTTAAGCGCTTACTATGTGCTGAGCACTGTTCTAAGCGCTGGGATAGTTACAAGGTCATCAGGTTGTCTCACGTGGGGCTCACAGTTTTAATCCCCATTTTACAGATGAGGTAACTGAGGCCCAGAGGAGTTAAGTGGCTTGCCCAAGATCACGCAGCAGATGAGTGGCGGAGCCAGGATTAGAACCCAGGTCCTCTGACTCCCAAGCCCGTGCTCTTTCCACAGACTCACGTTTAGTTGCGAGCCCATCATTGGGCAGGGATTGTCTCTATCTGATGCCCAATTATACATTCCAAGCGCTTAGAACAGTGCCCTGCATACAATAAGCGCTCAGTAAATACTATTGAATGAAGAGGTGGAACCCAGGGAGGCTGGTCCAGTTCAGTGGCTCCTGCCTTGGAATCCAGAGCGCCCAGTCTTAAGCACTGTCTGGGGAAGGGTGACCCCTGATGGCATTTGAGAATCCCAGATCTTAAGAAAACATGATATTAATGCCTAGGCTGGAGCACAGCATCATTTTTTTCCAAGTATGCCAAGTTCATCGAAACCTAGAACTACTGTGGCTGTCCCCTTGATTCGATTTATTGCTATTGTTTTTGTCCGTCTCCCCGGTCTAGACTGTGAGCCCGTCAGTGGGCAGGGATTGTCTCTGTCTGTTGCCCAATTGTCCATTCCAAGCGCTTAGTACAGTGCTCTGCACATAGTAAGCGTTCAATAAATACGATTGAATGAATGAATGAATGTTGCCGCTGCAGCCAGGCTGTCTGGGGCAGGGAGACTCGCCCACGTGGGGCTGCCACCGAGGGACAGAGAGGGTGCTTCTGCAAGAGCAGGGGATCATTCATTCAATTCAAGAGTATTTGTTGAGCGCTTATTATGTGCAGACCACTGTACTAAGCGCTTGGAAAGGACAATTCAGCAACAGAGACCATCCCTGCCCAGTGACGGGCTCCCAGCCTAAACAGGGGAGACAGACAGCAAAGCAAAGCAGAACAAAAAAAAAAAAACAAGACAACATCATCAAGATAAATAGAATCAAGGGGTTGTACACCTCGTTATGACAATAAATAGGGCAATAAATAATATATACAAATGAGCACAGTGCTGAGGGAGGGGAAGGGGGAGGAGCAGAGGGTCGGGAGGGACGGGGAGCAGAGGGAAAGGAGGGCTCAGTCTGGAAAGACTTCATTCAAACCAAAGCAGCTCCCTACTAACTCCTGGGAAGGGTTGGTGCGGCCTGAGGTTCTTCTCCCCACTCGTCTGCTGGGAGCATCAGAGGCAGGAAAGCACATTTGAGAAGCCTAGTGTGTTTTTCTTTTTAATTTAAAAAAGTGCTAAGGCAATCAATAGTCTGATGCAGGGGTAACCCCCTCTTCTCTCAGACATGGGAGCGCTTCAGCCACTCTCTGGCCCAGCGGGGTGACTCGCGGGAGGAGGACACCAGGCCGGTATTGGATCACATCATCTAGCCAGGAGAAGGAGGTGGCACCAGGGGTTATAATTCAACCCCTTTTCCTCGGGATTGGTAAACTTGATAGGTTGTCCTGACAAATTCCAAAAGTCAACCAAACTCCTCTTAAGTACATCGCGTCCCCGTCGCAGACCCCTCTAGGGCAGACAAGCCAGGTCTTCACGAGTAGAAGTCCTTCTTAGCATGAAACAGTGGACTCTCGCCTATGGGATTTGGAGTTCACCAAAAGGGATTTGGAGTCACTAGGACATTTGACCCTGCTCAGGGCACCACTTAAAATCACAACCCAAGTAAGAGACATGAGGCTGATTTCCCTTGTGAGGCTGAACAGAAGATCTGTTCCAATCCAATCTGTAGTCTCAAGAGAGGAGAATAAAATGATCCTGCTAGTAATGTATACATGCTGCTTTACTTCCAAATCAAGAATTATGTGTACACTACACAGATTTGGGTGGCTGTCATGACGGATCTAGAGGCCTTTGAACTCATAGAAGATTATTCCCCAAAATGACTTTTCCTCTCTAAAAAATGTAATTGCTGAGTTTTGCCTAGTGGGAAGAAACACACTCTCTTATAGTCTCAGGCAAACTATGTATTCTGTTACTAAAAACTTTTAACTCAAAAATTACCAAGAATTCTATGGACCTAGAGTGATAAAAGGAAAGGAGGCATCTATTTTGATGAGTGGAAAATACATTCCACCAAATAGTGGAACTTTCCACTAAACGTTATTGACAAATATGAGGAAATAGCTAGTCCCTCCTCGTTCATATGATGAATTAACTCATTTGCAAATGAACACCTTGAGCCAGAGTACTAATCCTGACTGCCTGCTTCCTGTTCTGAAGAAATATTATCACAACACTATTAAAATTTGTAGAAGCCTGAGGTGATTTGTCTTTGACTACTTTCTTTTTTTTACCATTAGGGTGTGCTTTTTTTTCTTTCAATAAATTAAGTCGCAAGTCAAAGACCATTAAACCTCAGGTCTTGAACTAAGCATTCCTGGACCAAAACAGGTAGCTCTTCTGTTTTTACCCAATGTATCTACATTAATCAATAAAAGGTATTCACGGAGTACATACTGTGTTCAGAATACTGTGTTCAGCACTTGGATGAGTATAGTACCACTAGGTAAACTATATAACAGCTTTTTTTATTGGTATCGCCTACAATATGTACTTTCTTCACCCTGGTGAACGAGGACTTTCATGACCCTAGTGAACAGGGACGCGGAGTGGCAGAGATAAGGTGACTTTCCAGTTTTAAAACAATTAGACGGAAATCAATAAACCCGCCTGTCTCAAGCTATCAGAGCTGGTGATACGGGCTCATCCACTGACCCTAGATTCCGTATCTCATCCACAAGGCAGTTCAACTTTCCCCTCATTCTTAACAACCTTCCAGTGGGTAAGTGAAGCAGCATGGCTTAGTGGATAGAGCATGGGCCTAGGAGTCTGACGGGCCCGGGTTCTAATCCCAGGTCTGCCACGTGGCTGCTGTGGGACCTTTGGCAAGTCACTTCACTTCTCTGGGCCTCAGTTACCTCATCTGTAAAATGTGGATTAAGAGTGTGATCCCCGCAATGGGACAGGGACCGTGTCCAACCTGATTAACTTCCACCTACTTCGGTGCTTAGAACAGTGCCTGGCACATAGTAAAGCTTAGCAAGTGCCATAATTATTATTATTTGTGAGACCACAAATCCCGGGAAAGAAACTGCTTATCTCCTCTCCTCATCACAGCAGGGTGTTGGGTCTCAGCCCAGAGTCCGTGTCAGCAGCCAGGATATGCCGGGAAATCTCCTGGACCGGTTTGGGGGTGTGAAGAGGGGGAAGTTTGGATTGAGTGGGTCCCCTGCCAGAAGCTGGGGAGTCGCATCACGTTCGGAAATGGGAGCTTCTGTTTCTCAAATGAAACAACTAGTATTAGGAAAGAGGCGTTTTGTTAAAATACCTTGTGAAGCATTATTCACCCTTCTCCAGATGGAGCATTCAGAAGGAGGAAGATGAGCTAAACCCTGACAGTGGACTCTTCCTGAGTACTTTGAAGCATCATGGCACTCCGGATTACCCACTTATGCCAAAAATAGTATTTTAGTCCAAGGGTAAGTAAATTCATGCAGATTTAATTTAAAGCAGTGTGGAGCCAGATTTGCAGGGTGTCATCACTGATCAGTGTCTACCGCTTTCTACCTCCTCTCGAGAACATCCTGGGACCTGGCTTCCCCCAAAGACACCCTCCACTATGCTGTAAAGTGGCCCTGAGTCCAGCGCTGTTGCCTTCTAGGAAATGTTTGGTTTTCTTTCCTTCAGTGCTCACGCCTCTCTCCAACAGGACGATTTAGATGTGTTGAACAACCCTCTCCAAAGATTGATCACAACACAGCAGCACCAACATTTGTTGTTGTTGTCTTAAGCTGTCGAGTCGTGTCTGACCCATAGCGTTGCCATGGACGCATCTCTCCCAAAATGCCCCACCTCCATCTGCAATCGTTCTGGTAGTGGATTCATAGTTTCTTTGTAAATATATGGAAGTGGTTCACCGTTGTCTCCTTCCGCGGAGTTAACCTGAGTTTCCACCCTCGACTCTCCCATGCCACTGCTGTCCAGCAGAAGTGAGTTTTGACTTGTAGCAGATTGCCTTCCACTCGCTAGCCACTGCCCAAGCTAGGAATGGAACGGATATGCCTCCGCTTGACTCTCCCTCCTATAGTTGAGACTGGTGGAGTACTGGAAACTCTCCAGGTGCGACCCTGAGAGAAGCACAAACAGTAATAGGAGTAATAGTCGTAGTATAGTAATAATAGCAGTAATAGTCTTTATCGGGCATCCACTGGGTGCAATAACTGACTGCATTAAGCACTTGGGAAGTACAAAACAAATAAGTGACTTCTTCCCTGCATACAAGTAGCTTTTACTCTACTGGGGGAGACAGGCATGAATCAAAATAATTGATTGCACGATTGAGTAAACTGACATGTGTGCTGAGAAGAGTAAACTATTCCAAAAACACCACAAATCCTCTTTTTTTTTTTGGCACAAAGCATTTGTTTCCCGAGTCTCTCCAAAATCCTTCCAAGTTTTCTTTCCGTTCCTTTTAACTCTTTCTCTTCCTCGGATATCTGTGGTTTCTGTTCTCTTACCAGCTAGGCATTCATCATCTCGGCTTCCTCTGATCAATCCAGGATGGCCTTTCTGCCCTCCACAAGAGCATCGTGGCATTGTTCATGAAAATAGCAAGAACTTCAGCTGCTCTACATTCATCTGCTTCTCTTGACTGAAGAAGGTTAACCACATCTTAAATATACTTTTTTAAACCCAACATGAGAACAAATATGTTCCTAAAATTTCTATCTGATGTCTTTTTTCGAAGAAGATTTGTACCTTTTCAGAGTTATGGGCTCATTCTCAATCACTGCAATCACATAATTCGTAATTTGAGGTTTTTTTTAATTTTCTGGGCCTAAGTTCATTCCCCTGTAAAAGGGAATCACAATCTGTGCCACCTGAAACATGGTTTATTATGAAAGACAAATGAACCACATGGACAGGGTGCTAAAAAAACTTGAAAATATTAATACAAAATACCAAATTAGTAGCGGTGCTTGCTAAAGGGAAAATTAAGGGGTGTGGCACCATGCTGAATAGTAGTTCTAGTCCAAGGAAGAGAAAAGGTTTTTTTTTTGTTATCCTTTAAATTGGAGCAAAAAAGGCCATTTCCACTGGAGTCATGTGGATTGCTTGTTCCAGCTGGATTACAGCCCAGACCTCCACTTTACCTCGGTTTGGTGTCTACGATTAAAACTGATGACTATGAGGTCTCATTTATATCATTTATTGCCCTTAATGCTCTTTAGTTAGAGGAATTAAGTTCAAATGGTGGTAGAAATCCTAACAAGCGATTTAAATGTTTTCTCCTATTTACCCCAGCAGAAGCCCTACAGGCCCAATAATGAACCATGGTAATTCAGGATTGCAATAGTAACACCCCATTGAAGAAACTGACAAGAGTAATATTGGGAAGAGTGCATCCCTTAGGAAGATGCAAAATTAAACCTCATGTTTTGAGACTAACATAATTCTTTCATTTAAAAAATGGATTTAATATGAAAAAGACATGGGATTTGCATGTTTCTCTAACATCGGAAAATTGCAGTAATTTTGCAGAGGTTCCTTGGCTATTCTTCCTCCTTTCTGGAACCTTTCTTTGTAATAAAAACCTGATATTTTTATGGGAACATTTCCCCATGAGGTGTTAATAAGGCAATGGCAGTGAATACAAAAGCTGCCAAGTTTTCTCTTTGAAGCAAATACTTTCCATTGACGGTAATGAAGACTCAATGAGAGTCAGTATTTCAAATCCCCTGAGACCCAGTTCCTTTGCTTTGAAGGTATGAATGCATTAGGCTTTTGCATATGAGAAAGTGGTGGAAATTCTTACTCTGCTCCATGATAAATCATTGCAGGAAACCAGAATGCAGCAAGACAGAAAGGGGGAAAAAAACAACAACCTGTTAATCGGGTAATGGTGAGGTCTTTCTATTTTCTCACTGACATTAATTGTGATTAGACTTCTTGAAAAATGGCTCAATACCATTGACATAGAGCTAATAAAGGATATATTTCATAGGTCAAGAAAATAAAATGCATTTTTAGGATCAAAGTTTGCCCCTTTTTATTAAATAAAAGAACTAAGTAAAAGGTATGGATGGATAGAAGAAAAAGCGGTCACCGTAAACTCTTTTCTTCTTACTTTTCTCTACCTCTCCCAAGTAATAAGTAATGTGCTCTAAATGCACTGTGCTTAACAAAAACTACTGAAATTTGCTCTCCCTCTAGACCGTGTCTCTTCCTGTAGAATGTGAGCTCTTTGTGGGTGGGCAACATATCTGCCGACTCTGTTGTATTCTCCCAAACGCTTTAATCAGTGCTCTGTACAAAATAGGTGCTGAAGAAAATATCTTTGGACAGAAAAGAAGAGGAGAAACTAGAGGAATTAGGTGACATATTCACAGACATTAGAATACTTGTCCAGAAGTATTGGCCACTTTTTTTCCCCAACTGGACTGTTGACACTGTAGGCGACCCTACAGGAAAGTATAACACTGCATAAGTACCAGGCACTAGGTTTAGGCGATGACACTGAAGGTACCATCAGTGGCGGATGTTAGTTTTTCACTCCTGAAATCCCACCACCTTCAAGCAGCCTTCCCTGATTAATGTACTATCTTCGTCGTCAAATGCGGTCATTTCCAACCCATAGTGACTCCACAGACACACCCTCTCAGAATGTGCCATCTTCTATCATTCTGGTATGTGTATCCATAGGAATTTGGCGGTAAAGATACAGACGTGGTTTACGAATGCTTTTTTCGGTGCAGTAAAAACTTGAGACTCTGCCATTGTCTCTGATCAACATATCGATCACTTGATCCTCCGCCTTTGACCCTTTCCTATGCTGCTGCTGCCCAGGGAGGTGAATCAGCTATTACTTGATGCCATATAAACTTATTTATACACAGCCTCAGCACTCTTGAATATGTGTTTATTCCAATGTACATTCAGTTATTCATCTTGACTACTTCTCTAAATAGTTTGTCTCCCCCATCAGAGCATAAACTACCTGTGGGCAGGGGGTGGGTCGCTTATTTATTCTGTAACTTCCCAAGCACCTCGTTCAGTGGAGTGCATCAGCTGGTGCTCAAAAAAAAAAGCCCAATACTACTTCCATCACGCTTAAAGACTTAACACTGTAATCTGAGCACAGTAGACAATCAGTAAATGCTAAAGAATATCCTGAACTTCAGAAATTTTAGTGGTACTCATAGTTCATTTTGATTATTGCTAGGTGCTTATTCCTAGTTCTTTTTATAGGTCACAATTAGTATAGAAATAAGAATGTTACCTCCCATGCAACAAGCAGGTTAGCTCTTTGCTTAAATATACAGAGATTTGAGTTGGAATGTGGATCATTTTATACCCAAATCCTGAAAGTGAGGGACAAGAAATTTCTGTTTTGACTTTTGTATGCATCTAAATATTCTGGTAAATGCTCCTCTTCACGCCAAGTTAATATAGCAGCATAGTGACTGAGAATGATCCTATCCTGTCTTTAAGTATTAACTCCATTATGTCTCTGGTCCACGATTGGACACTAATCTCAATGTGCCTCTACTCGTTTCTGTGAGAGGAGAAATACCAAGTGTCACCCCAGGCAAATGTGTCTGTACGTGGTTTATTTAGTGCAAGGATGGGAACCTACTATGAAATGCAACACAGGTGATTAAAATTGAATTCTGAAGGGAAATTTCAGAGCGCCCAAGCATCAAACAGTGGGCAATATTTTTTATTGGCTAGAGACCTGATTATCTTGCAACCTGCTGTTGAGTTTCAAAACTACTTGATTCAAAGCAGTCAATATGACACTCTGAATATAATCTTAAGGTAGAGGTTGAAATACGCATAAAGTAAAATAGAACTTATTCAATATTTGTTTCAAAACATAAATATTTGATTTAGAATTGTTCCTTCAGGACAGATATTTTAAATGGCCTATACTTTGTTGAAAATCAACTCGACAATCACAGGCGTAGAAAAGTCACAAAACATGTTGGAAAGAACCACAATAATAACATGAATTTTTATCTGAACAAAGAGCATTAACAAAACATAAATTCCCTGGTCTACATTGCCTGAATCAAGAAAGTTTCCAAGTCAGGGTTGGCACTAGCACAGCTATCTTATATAGAATTTCCAGGGAACTAAGGTGACTTGGTGACTGATTTCCAAAGAATTTTGGGAGTCTCAACATGGGTAAAGAAGGCTAGCAGAAGATAATTCATAAGTTTCACTGTCTGTGACTTCCCTGCCGCCCCACTTACCCCACAAATAAAGTGGCACAAGACCAAATGTATATTCCAGTGGAAAAAGTTTCTTATGACTCACATCTTCATAGTATATCTTACTTTTCCATCAAAGCAAGGTAGGGTCAGTGTGAGGACACAAACCCATAAGTAAAGAAAAGGTCCTCATTACATGTTCACATGTTGGCATTCTTCCCCAAATAAGAATTCCATACTGGAAAACCCTAATGCCAGCATTTATGCATCATTGGCACATTACATATATATTTTTTTTGAGGCCTAATTTCTGCATCCTTGCTTTTGTATCATTCAGTGTGTGTTTTTGTGTGTGTGTGTGTGTGAGAGAGACTCATTATTTCTGGCCACAAACTTCAGGCATCCTGTAATGTGTTGAACAGAAAGGCGCAGAACCACTAACTCTCAGTAGCTGCTGCCAATCGGACTCCTAGATTAATTGGGCAGCAGTGCCGGAGGACACAGTCATTAGGCCAGTGTTCTTGGGCTGCAGGAGTCCAACAAATCCCATTCTGAAATATTACAACACGGGATTGACTTTTTTTCCTAATCTCTTTTGAAATATGAGTATGAGATTTGTTTTTTCAACTAAGCTTTGGTTGGTTGCTTATTAGACTAACAACTTCCTCACACCTTGCTTCTCCAGTCATCCCAGTGAGGGCAGTGAAACATTCAATAATAATAATATTTGTGAAGTGCTTACTGTGTGTCAAGTACTGTTTTAAACAATGAGGTAGTTCAGTTTAGGTTGGACAGGTTTAATCCTTCCACACATGGTGGTCACTGTTTAAGTAGGGGACAGAACAGATATTGAATCCCCATTTTACACTTGAGGAGACTGAGGCACATAGAAGTTAAACGGCTTGCCGGCTCTGCCACTTGTCAGCTGTGTGAATGTGGGCAAGTCACTTAACTTCTCTGTGCCTCAGTTACCTCATCTTTAAAATGGAGATAAAGACTGTGAGCCTCACGTGGGACAACCTGATTACCTTGTATCTACCCCAGCGCTTAGAACAGAGCTCTGCACATAGTAAGCGCTTAACAAATACCAACATAGAAGTTGAACGGCTTGCCGAAGGTCACACAGAAAACAAGTGGTGGCACCAGGATTAGAACCCAGGTTCTCTGACTCATGGGCATGTACTTTTCCCACTAGGCCATGCTGCTTCCTATGGATATAGGGATTACCCCCGGCTTCAAAGCCTGGATCAGGAATCCTGAAAATAGTGGGTTTTCTTGGGCAGCTAAAACTGCAGTGACTAGCAAGGCAACCCCTTGCTGGGATGTGGGTATTTTGCTTGGGCACCTGAACTTCCTTGGGCCAAAAATGAATTTTGTCAATGCAATTGTTGTGTGTTGCTTAGTTGGCTGCCCGCCTTCCGCCCTTCTCGATTGTTGCCCCTACTTTCCTCAGTGGGAAAATGAATGGCAAATGACCCCGGACAAAAACACTAGCACATTTATCAATTCTTTCGTGTAGGTTCTTGTTCTGGAAGTCATCGTGACTAGGTCTGTCTTTATAGAAGACTTATTTATCAACCTATTAGTCTTCGGGAAATGTTAATTATACACAGGTAGGAGAGCAAGTATATGACTTTACATTTAATTGCGGGTGGGAGGTATGGTGCTCTTCCTGTTGAGGGTGGAAAAGTGAGTTTTGACCTCAATCAATCAGTCGTATTTACTGAGTGCTTACTGGGTGCAGGGCACTACATTAGGTGTGTGGGAGAGTACAGACAATGTAAAGGAGACAGAGCTGACTGTCTAGCGGGGGAGACAGACATCGATATAAATAAATTAAGGATATGTACATAGGTTCTGTAGGGCTGGGAGAGTGGTGAATAAAGGGAACGAGTCAGGTTGTCTCAGAAGGGAGTGGGAAAAGAGGAAATGAGGGCTTTGGGAAGGCCTCTTGGAGGAGATGTGCCTTCAATAGGACTTTGAAAGTGGGAAAAGTAATTGTCTGTCAGTTATGAAACAGGAGGACATTCCAGGCCAGAGGCAAGAAGCAGCGTGGCTCAGTGGAAAGAGCACGGGCTTGGGAGTCAGAGGTCGAGGGTTCTGATCCTGACTCCGCTACTTGTCTGCTATGTGACCTTGGGCAAGTCACTTAACTTCTCTGTTCCTCAGTTACCTCATCTGTAAAAATGGGGATTAAAAACTGTGAGCCCCACATGGGGCAATCCGACAACCCTGTATCTACCCCAGCGCTTAGAACAGTGCTCTGCACATAGTAAGTGCTTAACAAATACCATAATTATTATTATTATTAGGAAGTGGACAAAAGGTTTGTGGTGAGACAGATGAGATCGAGATACAGTGAGTAGCTTGTCATTTGAGGCAGCAAAGTGTGCGGGCTGGGTTGTAGCTGGAGACCCGTGAGGTAGGAGGAGGCAGAGTGACTGAGTGCTTTAAAGCAAATGAGAAGGAGCTTCCGTTGGGCGTGGCAGTGGATGGGCAACCACTGGAGGATCTTGAGGAGGGGGAGAACCTGGATTGAATGCTTCTGTAGAAAAATGATCTGGGCAGGAGATGGAAGTATGGACCAGAGTGGAGGCAAGGAGGTCAGCAAGGAGAATGGTACAATAATCAAGGCAGGAAATGAAAAGTGCTTGGATTAACATGGTAGCAGTTTGGATGGAGAGGAATAGATAGCTTTTAGTGATGTATGAAGATTGAATGGACAGGATTTAGTGACAGTATGAATATATGGATTGAATGAGAGAGAGGAGTCAAGGACTATGTCGAGGTTAAGGGCTTGTGAGAGAGGAAGAATGGTGGTGCTCTCTAAAGTCAGAGGGAGGACAGGTTTTTGAGTGGGACAATAAGCTTTGGACTTGTTTCAGACAGATTTTGCACATCCCAGGGCCACCACTTGTTTTCTGTGGGACCTTGGGCCACCCAGTTAACTTCTCTGCGCCTCAGTCTCCTCAAATGTAAAATGGGGATTCAATACCCGTTCTGTCCCCTACTTAAAGGGAAGGTAAGGAGTTCTGCTTTGGACATGTTAAGTTTGAAGTGTCGGTGAGACTTCCAAGAGGAGATGTCTTGAAGGGAGTAGGAAATATGAGATTGAAGAGAGGGAGAACGATCAGTGCTAGAGATGTAGATTCGGGAATCATCCTCATAGAGGTGATAGTTGAAGCCATGGGAGCAAATGAGTTCTCCAAAGGAGTGAGCTTAGATGGAGAATAGACTTCCACAGTTAGGGGGTGGGAAGCAGAGGAGGAGCCCACAAAAGAGACTGAGAATGAGCAGCCAGAGAGATAAGAGGAGAACCAGGAGAGGACAGAGTCAGCGAAGCCGAAGTTGGATAATGTTTCCAGGAGAAGGGGATGTTTGACAGTGTCAGAGGCAGCTGAGAGATAGAGCGGGATTAGGTTTTGTTGAATAGAAAGGCAGTGTTCAGAGATGGAAGAGGGAAGCGACCCCATGAATGCAGTGAAGAGCCTGCCTGCCTATTAGAGGCCATACATGCAATAGTAAGGGTTGGGGAGGCTGGATTGGACAAGAGTCACACTCATATTGGAGGCAAAACTGAGCTTAGGATGGCTGAAGGGGAAATGGGAAGTTTATTCTAGCAGCATCTGCAGCCTGAGAATTGTATTTCTCAGGAGTCGAAGACTGAAGTTCCAGAATGATCAGAAAGGGAAATGTAATTGCATTTTCAGCTTTAAATGATGCAATTTATTCTGATTGTATTGCTGTAGAGTGAGGACCTCTTGTTTTGGTGGTTGGGAGTTTGTTTAAGCTATTTAATTTCAACTAGGGGAAGTCAGATGAGTTATGAAATGTGTCACTCGATGGACCTCTTACATGCAAATGCCATTTTAAAAGGGCTCACTGGGCTTTAGGTAGATTGATACCTTCTCCTAGGTCTTTTCCCTTGACAAACAAAAAACCCAAGAAATACTCTTTTTACTATTTTTACAGTTTGTCTAGGAGCTACCATTCATTCTCTTGCTGGGAGATTTTACTGTTGCCATAGTGAACCCAACAACTGAGAGCTTGAGAAAAAGGAATACATTGTCTTTATTTGAAAAACTATCTTTGCAATTCTGATTTTCAAATAAGTCAACCGGGTCATTTTAAATTCAGAAATTGTAATTTTCTAAATGCACTTCCCACTTGATAAATGTACTGTAATCTTTTCCCATTTAAAAAACACTGATAGCCATGATCCATTCTGTTGTTTCCTCATCACAGTGGTATATTTCTTCTGATGAAGGCCTTTGACTGGAAAAATGAACCTATAGCAGAGGAAATTGGTAGAAAACTGTTTGCTGAGAAGAAAAAGAAATGTTTTTTTCTCCCCCAGAATCATATACCATTTTATTTTTTTTAAAAAAAGTTCTGTTTCAGCATTACTTCTATTCACATGAATTTTAAAAAAAAACTTTATGCATGTTGAGATGAGATTAACCACCATTATCTTTTGAAGGCATTAGAATATTCTGTGGGTAGACGACTCCACGCTGATCTATTTGGGCCTGTGTTGCCTGCCTTTCAAGTCTTCAAGTCAATCAGACCAATGCATTACGCTCAGAACGACATATGGGGAAGAAAACATCTCTTCACTCTAGGGTAAAATTATTACTATTGTTGTTCCTGTTCTGGAATCATCTGTCTTATTTTGTTTGTGACTCGTGTCTTTGGAGGAAACTAATATAGTGAATGATCTTTACTGAACGTGAGCATAATAGCAGGGATCTAAATATAGATTCCGTCCGTGTTAGATTAGCCAAAGCTAATTTGAAACTTGGGCATAAATATAGAATCCTGTGTAAATCTGTAGCAGGCTAGTCTCAAGGGCATGCGTCATCTTTACTGAAGAAGAGCTATGTGCCTTTACAGAAGCGTCAGCCTTGTGATGTACAAACCTCCAAAACCACTGGCCTGATATCTTCTGATATCTCAAAACTTCCTCCTCCCTGAAATACCTCTCCTTTCTCAGCTCTGTCACATCACATCTTCCCCTCCTTGAAATCTCTAAAAGGTGGGAAGCCACATGGCCTAGTGGAAAGAGCACAACCCTGAGAGTCAGAGGACCTGAGTTCTAATCCTGGCTCTGCCGCTTGCCTACTGGGTGACCTTGGTCAAGTAACATAACTATTCTTTTCAAGAGTTTCCTCAGCTGGAAAATGAGGATTAAACACCTGGTCTCCCTCTGACTTAGCCTGTGAGTCCTGTGTAGGACAGGGACTGTGTCCTACCTAATTATCTTGTATTTACCCCAGTGCGTAATACAGCGTTCACACAGAGTAAGTGCTTAGTACATGCTTCTATTATTATTCATTATTATTATTATTATCATTCTCTGATTATTGCTTCCCCCAACACACTTTGTTCTGATCATGCCAATTCCCCAGCTCCCATACATGTATCCATTTATTCTTTACTGCAATTTTCACCCGCGTGGGGCTCTTTGATAAATGGTGAAGATTTTCGACTAAAGATCTTCCTAGGCCGTATTACCTGGTGGACGACACCAGCGGGAAACTTGGCTAACAAGGACAAGGAAGACTCGCCGGTTACCAAGGCAACCTCCCACTGGATCATGATGCTACAGGACAGCATCACCACTCTGCTCGGCTCACTTGAGCTGTAGATGTATCCAGCCCTTAAGCAGTGCAGTGCACCTTCCCCCCAGCTATCCTTTCATTTCCCTCCACCCCCCAACGGAATCATGGCTAGCAAGAATGAGAGTGTGCAGTCATGCTGCAACAAACCCAAACCGCCATCACTCCCCTTCACGCAGGTTTTCAGTCCTTAGGTCCCAGGACCGAGGTTCGTCTGTTGTTCCCGTGGGACGACTTCACAATTCGTTCCCTTGGATCTGTTGTGTCTATCCATCTTGTACTCCTAAGAAAATCAAAAACTTTATCTGATTGTCTCCGGGACCTGGTTAGCTAATTATAAGTGCCTTTTGGGGGAGTGTCTGGACTAACCTGTTAGAGTTCTATGTTCTGGTAAATATAAGCTAATCATGTTGGACACAGTCCCTGTCCCACATGGGCCTCACAGTTTTAATCTCCATCTGACGGCTGCGGCAGTGGAGGCACAGAGATATGAAGTGACTTGCCCAAGGTCACCCAGCAATGAAGTGGCTTAGCAGGGAGTAGAATACAGGTCCTTTTTACTCCCAGACCTAAGCTTTATTTATCAGGCCACCCGTCTTCAGAGGTGTATTAACTGCTAAGATTAGGAGGTAGCTTCAAACCGATGCTACCTGTTACAGGTAGGAGACTATTTGCCAAAGCAGCAGTAGGTGAGCAGTCTTACTCTCCTAGCCTCTTTTCAAAATCATACAGTAGAGATTTAAGTAGGTACAGTAGGTTTAAGAAGCCCAGGATGACCTATGCGGAGCAGCGGCACAGTGAACCTTCACAGTGTCTAAGTTAGGAAATAGCTGAAACTGCGGTTAGATCGGGAGAAGTGTTTGTCAATCCCATTAGCCCTCTTCTAGGGCTCTAGGGAAGAGTTCAGGCCCAAGGAATAGATAGGAATAGGAAGCTCCTGATTGGCAGCGAGTTGATATTCTTAGCGCATCTGATTAGCAACATCACAGAGGAATTACTAATGACCAGAGAGGACAAATGTTATAAACACTTTTTCCACAAGAAATGAATCAGTCATGGTGCTCTTCTGGTACGAACAACTCAAATGCTGGTTAGTAGAATTTACTCATTGGTAAAGTGTTAGATAACTGATTTCACAGTATATTAGTGAATTTATATCTACCCCTTCCACTATAAGATTGTATATTTGAAGATAAGTGAGCACAGCTTTTACTGCTTTTGCATTTTTCTTAATCAGGAATTGGTGTTTATTGAGTGTCTACAGTGTACTCCAGAGCAAAAGACACAGTCTCAACCTTCTAGAGTCTCTTCTTTTGCTGTTAAGCCTTCACTGTTCTAAGTGTTGGGATAGATACAAGGTTATCAGGTTGGACACAGTCCCCGTCCCATATAGGGCTTATAGTCTAAGTAAGAGGGAGAACAGGAACTGAGTTCCCATTTAACAGTTGAGGAAACTGAAGCACAGAGAGGTTAAGTGACTTGCCCAAGGTCACATTCCAAGCTCATGGCAGAGCTAAGATTAGAACCCAAGTCTTCTGACTTCCAAGCCTGTGTTTGTTCTATTAGACCAGGCTGCTTCTTGCAGTCTAACGTGCAGACTTGGCAGACGGAAATCACTTGCAAAAAGTGATAAGAGGGTGAACAGTTAGTAGTGCAACTGTCTGGACAAAATAGCTGAAACAATAATTTAATGCTCAATTATATAATATATAGACAGATATATTATTATTGTATTTGTTAAGTGCCTAAGTGTCAAGCACTGTTTCAAGCACTGAGATAGATACAAGATAATTAGGATGTCCCAGGTGGGGCTCACAGTCTTAATCCCCATTTTACAGATGAGGTAACTGAGGCACGGAGAGGTTAAGTGGCTTGCCTAAGGTCACACAGCAGACAAGTGTTGGAGCTAGGATTAGAATCCACATCCTCTGACTCCCAAGCCTTTGCTCTTTCCAGTAAGCCACACTGTATAGGCACATGTACTCTGGAAGAATATGCATTAAGTTCATAAGCGATAGGGATGAGTTCTGAATAAATACTGTTGATTTAGATACTGATGTTTTGACAGTAACATTGGCAAAAAAAGATGACGTGCTTGCATCAGTGGTCTATTATTATCCCTTATACAACGTGATTATTCATAAAGAGCATCATTTCTGCATACAAAGCTTACTGCTTCTCAGAAATACCTCTTCCTACTTATTATATGTCCTTAATGAACTCAAGTAGAGTGCTATGGGGTGAGTAGTAGGAAGGGTGGGATTTGTCAAATTTTCATGTTCAACGTTGCTTTTCTGAAGAAATAATGCTATGATAGATGACATGTCCTTTTTTTTTATGACTTGATAGCTTGATATGAGGCTCAGGTTTAAACTAAACCGAATGGTGACTTGTTAAAATGCATCCATCACTTTGTGCAGCAGGTTATGTACTTGTCTTACTTTGTTAATTTTTCCTAAAGATGCATATATATATATATATATACATCTACATATATACATATATATATATACATATATATATATACATATATATATACACACACATATAGAGAGAAGCAGCGTGGCTCACTGGAAAGAGCCGGGGCTTTGGAGTCAGAGGTCATGGGTTCGAACCCCGGCTCTGCCATTTGTCAGCTGTGTGACTTTGGGCAAGTCACTTAACTTCTCGGTGCCTCACTTCCCTCATCTGTAAAATGGGGATTAAGACTGTGAGCCCCACGTGGGACAACCTGATTCCCCTGTGTCTACCCCAGCGCTTAGAACAGTGCTTGGCACATAGTAAGTGCTGAACAAATACCAACATTATTATTATATGTGTGTGTGTGTGTGTGTGTGTGTGTGTGTGTATACCTATATCCTCTACTGTAGATCAGAATCATCCCTGTTAAACATAAGGATAGTTTTTTGGCGTGATCAGCATTTTCATTTAAGCTCCGAATTTCTTTTTTTCTATAATTTATTTTATTGAATCTTAAAACCTGCAATAATAATTTTGATTATGGTATTAAGTAGTTATGTACCAGAGTAATATGCTAAGCATGGGAAGTCTAAAAAACGTTACTCTCATTGTAGAGTAGACTCCTCTTATTGAGATATATTGATCGGAAATATGGCTAAGTAGTTTAGGGTGTCGATGTGTCTGCATTAAGACTTGAGGCTGATAGAAGCAGCGTGACTCAGTGGAAAGAGCTCGGGCTTGGGAGTCAGAGGTCACGGGTTCGAATTCCGGATCCGCCACTTGTCAGCTGTGTGGCTGTGGGCAAGTCACTTAACTTCTCTGCTCCTCAGTTCCCTCATCTGTAAAATGGGGATTAAAACTGTGAGCCTCACATGGGACAACCTAATTACCCCATATCTACCCCAGCGCTTAGAACAGTGCTCTGCACATATTAAGCGCTTAACAAATTCCAACGTTATCATTATTAGAGAAGATAGAGCAATCATTAATTTGTCTTATTTTTTCTCCTTTTGCTTGCTGTCCTCAGGTGGAGGTGCTAATGAGCTGTAAAATGACTGAATTTTCAAGTATTTGGAGGCAGATCCTTCTCCTCTGAAAGGCTCGCCTCAGAGGTTTGCGTGCCACTTGTGGGTATCGCATGCTAACTCTCAGGGACAAGTAGGGCATCATCCAGGAAATTGCTGTGTCGGTTCACTAAATAGCCCCTTGAGCCTTAAAGAAGTTCACATAGCTCCCGAAGATGCCCCGCAGAGTCTCAAGGAGCCCATCAAGGGCAAACCTATCTCATCTGATGCTAATTTAGGATGCCACCAACACTGCTGCATGAGATCAGTGAGCATCTAGAGGGTAAAACCACTGTTTGCTAGTCCTCTGCTTTTTCTTTAGTTTTGCACGCAGTGGGTATTTCACAAATACTGTATTTTATATAGATGAGTGAATTCTCACTAGGATAAAAGAACTCTTAAAGTTCAAAAATTATCTGCCATATTTTATTCTTAAAATAGACAGCTCATTGTATTCTTTTAGGCAATCTTAGCATGTAAATTACTGGCTGCATATTGAATGCACTTTATTAAATGGCTATTTCTGGTAGTTCCTAATCTAATTGATTTCAGAAGAGTTATCTTCCAGCCCAGCACCAGTCAGATTAAGAATCTGCATTCGAACAGATCGTTTGAGAAACTATCATTAAAATATTTAGAGCATTTAGGTAAAATTTTTAGTTAATTCCTAATGGCTTCCTTCGAGCTTCGTGGCATTGACATGGATTCATTATTCGCTGAATTTTAAATATATAAAGACACATAATTATAGCTTTCTGTTCCTATGTTCCCTCGGTTTCCTTTCCCTGTATAATTCTTAGTATGATTAAAATGATTGAAGGAACTGTTTTCACATGATTGACAATTCAGGTAAGCCAATTTACAAGGAAAGCATCCCCCAAAATTTCACAGCCTTATTCATGCAATTTACATTAATCTGGTATTACTCACCAATACATATTACTCATCACACCACAGGGACAATTTCTTGATATGGCGTTGAGTTATGTAAAAGCCCTGAAGATGTTCAAACATCAGGCAAAAAAGAGATGGCTATTAAGTGGTCTTTCTAGTGAACTGGTAAGGGTTTGGTAAATACTCCAAAGAAAAACACAATTCACAAATAGCCAAATCACTTCCAAGTGACTTACTGCTATTTAGAAAATTCAAGGTGCTTTTGCTCGTGAAAGCATATTGATGATATTCTCTGAATAAAAATGAATTTCCCTGAATAGTATCTCTTCCACAGAATCAAGTGAAAATGACCTCAAGTTCAAAGTGTATTCACAGTTTTGGGAGCAGAGAATACTAATTTTTTTTAAAAAGAAAGGAAGTTATCTTTTGGGAGCAAAGAACACTGTTTTGTTTTTTTGTGAAAGCAAGAAAGATATGTTACAGGTTTGACTAATTGCAGTGCTTTTCCTGTTTTGTATATTCTTTTAACCTCAGAAAAATAGCACAAAGCCTCACTAGCAAAGTTCTAGTAAAGACGAGGCAACAGCTGTACCAGCTTCTAGTTCCTTATAACAACTTATTAATTAATTAACTTGTTAATTAAATTGCTTTCCTTTCCATTATATTAAAAAGTCAATCTGATGGAGACTTGATATGCTATATCTGACCACCATCAAACCAAAGAATTCTAAACTCCTCTGAGCACTAGTTAGAAGCCTATACATTTCAGTCCACATGTGGGCCACAAGTCATTTAACTTCTCAGTGCCTCCATTAGCTCATCTATAAAATGGGAATGAAGACTGTGAGCCTCACGAGGGACAACCTGATTACCCTGTATCTGCCCCAGCGCTTAGAACGGTGCTTGGCACCTAGTAAGCGCTTAACAAATACCAACATTATCAGTCTTAAAGATACAATTCTACAAAAGTGACAGTCTCAGCATTCCTAATCAATTCTTCATTATCTGAGACCTAATTAGTGTGAAGAACCTGGCCGCATCCATCTCTCTACTCATTATCTTATTTCTTGAAAAAAAAAATAGTGGTTTGACTTAGTATAAAATGGGGAATTTTAAATTCACTCCAAAAACTTTTCCCACTATTAAATGGTAAACTCAGTACAATCAGGATCATGTAATAGTCTTTAGTTACGTTTCTGTTCTCAGTGGTCCAGGGCAATATTTTGCTTATGACAACAAAAAACAATAGTAGAAGTAATAATAATAATTACTATTATTATTAAGTGCTTAAAACTATGTGTCAAGCACTGAATTGAGAATTGGAGTAGATACAGAATGTAGGTAGATTGGAACAGTCCCTGTCCCACAGGGGTTTACCATCCAAGTGAGGAGAAAAGAAATCTTACTTCCATTTTTCCAGATGAGTAAACTGGGGCAGAGAAAAGGTAAATGACTTACCCAAAGCCATTTGGCTGGCAAGTGGAAGAGCCAGAATTTGAACAATAATAAGTATGGTACTTTTTAAGCGCTTACTTTGTGCCAAGCAATGTTCTAAATTCTGGGGTATTTACAAGTCATTCAGGTTGGATACACATGGGGCTCACAGTCTAAGTAGGACCGAGTAAGATTTACCCCCTATTTTGCAGGTGGGCTCACTGAGGCACAGAGAGGTTAAATGACTTGCCCAAGGTCACTCAGCACAAATGTCATAGAGGTGGGATTAGAACCCAGGTCCTCTGACTCTGAGGCCCAGCTCTTTCCGCTAGGTCATACCGCTTATCAGGTCTTCTAACGCAGGCATATGCCCTTTCCCCTAGGCCAAATGGCTTGTAAAACTATCTGAAAATATTCTGAAATCATAACAATTTTTTTTAATCAACCATAGTAATGTCTGGCGGTAAATGACACATGATATCTTGATATGTCATTGTGTTGAAGTTTCTCAAGTAACAAAAAAGTTGCTTTCCATAGTATATGTCATAATCTAGGAGAATTCATTCTACTCCCTGTAGAAGTTTGCAAACAGAAGCCCAGGATTTTTTTGCTGATGGCTTTTCCTTTGACTTACTGACCTCTGGGATTTGCCTGAGTGTCTAGAAATATTCCAATCGTATTATCCCTAAAATCAAAGAATCTTGGGGTTTTTTTTTTTCCAGGTGATCTCATAATCAAATCAGATCAGGTTGCTGGTGAAAAGTAACCCTGCTCTGAAATTACAACTGTTAGATTTCCCAAAGACTGTATTTATTTATTTTTTTACTTGTAGCTCTACTGCCCATTTTCTAGTGCATATCTTTACTAATTTTAGAATGGTATTCTCTGAGAAAAATATTTTAACATCTCTTTGAAATATGCTTTTAGATTCATTCAGTAAAGGAATTTTTTGCAGAGTTGCACTAGTTTTACCCTTGATTTTTAATTTTATTGTGTTTCAGTATTTTTTTTCTCCCCCTCATCTCTCTGCCCCTTCATTTTGTTCCCCGTCATACAGCTCACTGAGTAATAGTCCTGACCTTTAAGAACACTTATTGTTCATCTGTTTTGTCTGTACCAAATTTGGACCAAAATTGACTGATGCACTTGAGGTCCAACATCACTGGAGCTGATCCTGGGCTTCAAGGTTGCCTTATACACCTTCAGATAACGCGTTCCTCAGGAACCGGCATGTTTTTTCTGTCCTTGATTGGGCTTTGGTATATCTTGAACCTGTCAGAAGAACAGATGGGAGCGTGGAATTGTATCTCCCTCATTTAAACCCTGTTTCCCCAACTCCCTCTCCCTTCTGGCATCGTTTACGCCCTTGGATCTGAACCCTTTCGGCACTTGATATTCACCCCATCCTCAGCCACAGAATTTATGCCTGTATCCATAATTTATTTTAATGCTTGTCTCCCCCTCTAGGCTGTAAGCTTCTCGTGGGCAGGGAATGTTTCTATCAGCTCCGTTGTATTGTACTCTCCCAAGTACTCCATAAATAACATTGTTTGATTGATTGATAATGTATGTACAAATGAGGAGAGACTGTCCCTGCCTGCAGTGTGAGAGAGCACTAACATTGAAACATCTTCATCTTAAGCATTTGAATGCTTCAGCTGGTTGTCTGGTGATATTGTTTGGTAAAATCTGACGATCCACCTCTCCCTAATCTTAGGAGCTTGGTTTATAGTAAGTGTTTAACAGATACCAAAGTCAGAGAAGCCGCGTGGCTCAGGGGAAAGAGCCCGGGCTTGGGTGTCAGAGGTCATGGGTTCGAATCCCTGCTCTGCCACTTGTCAGCTGTGTGACGGTGGGTAAGTCACTTCACTTCTCTGGGCCTCAGTAACCTCATCTGTAAAATGGGGGTGAAGACTGTGAGCCTCACGTGGGACAACCTGAAAACCCTGTATCTACCCCAGTGCTTAGAACAGTGCTCTGCACATAGTAAGCGCTTAACAAATACTAACATTATTATTATTATTATTATTTTCTTAAGAGTCCAGAAAAGAAAAAAAAAACCTTCTAAGTTTTATACTTCTGCTTTCCCTTCTTCCTTCTGTTTCTCACTACCATTCATTCCATAGTATTTATTGAGTGCTTACCATGTGCAGAACATTGTACTAAGCGCTTGGAGTGTATAATTCGACAACGGATAGACAACCCCTGCCCAATAACGGGCTCACAGTCTAAACGGGGGAGACAGCAAAGCAAAACAGAACAAAACAAAACAAGCAGTCTAGCGCAGACATCATCAAGGGAAATAGAATCATAGAGATAAATACATCATTAACAAAATAAATAGGGTAATAAATAATAGGTACAAATATGCACAGTGCTGAGGGAAGGGGGAAGAGCAGAAGGTAGGAGGGGGGGAATGGGGAGGGGAGGAGGAGCACAGGGAAGGGGGGTTCAGTCTGGGAAGGCCTCCTGGAAGAGGGGAGCCCTCAGTAGGGCTTTGAAGAGGGGAAGAGTTAGTTTGGCTGATGTGAGGAGGGAGGGCATTTCAGGGTGATGGAGTGGGGAGAAGGAAGGTAGGCGTAGAAGCAACATGGCCTAGAGGAAAGGGCATGAGCCTAAGAGTCGGAGGACCTAGGTTCTAATCTTATCTCTGCCACTTACTTGCTTTGTGACCTTTGGCAAGTCACTTAACTTCTCTGTGCTCAGTTCCCTCACCTGTAAAAGAGGACTCGGTACCAATTCTCCCTCCCACTTGGACTGTGAGCTCCATGTGGGACGGGGACTGTGTCCAATCCCGATTAGCCTGTATCTGTCCCCAGGCTTAGAACAGTGCTTGGCACACGGTAAGTGCTTAATAAGTGCCATTAAACAAAAAAATATTGGGGCAGGGCTACTGAAAGGACAAGCACTCTCCCTTCTCTGGCCATCTGGCCAATTTGCATTGCTGCAAGATCTATTTTAAGGAAGGCTATTTCCTCGGAATTAGCATATTATCACGGAAAATATATTCTCTTCAAAAGAAAATGTTCAAGAGGAAAATAAAGTCTGGATCGGGGTGACTAATCCTCTCATTATAGATAGATTCTGTGGCATGATCAGCCCCTCAAAACCTCTCAAAGCCTCAAAGTAGAAACACTGATAGAGTTGAAGAGCTACAGAATAAAAGTTGCCCACTTTAAATTGAATGAAGGGAAATAAATCCACTTGCAGTCTGTACAAGAAGACACCAGATTCCACGTTGGAGTAGCCTTGACATTGTTTAATAATGTTACGTGTTTGGAAATCTGTCATCGAAAGGCAAATATTTGTTTCAAGTATGCCACCTGGAGCTGTAATATCAGAACAACCTTATTGTGAGCAGGGACTGCATCTACTAACTCTATCTCAAGTGCTTAGAATAGTGCTCTGCACACGGTGAGCACTCGATAAATACTGATTGATCGAGGAAACCTGAAATCGGAGAAAACGTAAGCCTTGTGATTGTGTCTGTGAAGGCAAGCCTATTTTGGAGCAAGAACTTCCCACCTCTGCTTGGAAGGAAAGGAACTGTGTCCACAAGCGGTTGTCATTTGTTCCGCTCCTCTGCCGCTCACCTCCTCACTTTCCCCGATTCACGCCTATCCCGCCATGGACCTCTGGCCCACGTCCTACCGCCGTCCCGGAACGCCCTCCCTCCTCACCCCCGCCAAACTAACTCTCTTCCCCTCTTCAAAGCCCTACTGAGAGCTCACCTCCTCCGTAGGCCTTCCCAGACTGAGCTTCCCCTTTTCCCTCTGCTCCCTCTCTGCTCCCCCTCCGCCCTCTGCTCCTCCCCCTTCCCCCTTCACCTCCCCTGAGCTAAGCCCCCTTTCCCTCTGCTCCTCCCTCTCCCCTCAGCACTGTGCTCATTTGTATATATTTCATTACCCTATTTATTTTGCCAGTGAGGTGTCCATCCCCTTGATTCTATTTATCGTGATTATGTTGTCTCGTTTTTGTCCTTCTGTCTCCCCCGATTAGACTGTGAGCCCGTCATTGGGCAGGGATTGTCTCTATCTGTTGCCAAATTGTACATTCAAAGCGCTTAGTACAGTGCTCTGCACAGTGTTCAATAAATGCTATTGAATGAATGAATAAATTGGTGTTCTGTAGTTTTAGGTAGAAGGAGACTAGGAGAAAGTCTTTCCGTGTGCACAGCTTCTTCTTTGAGGAGCTCGGAATCTCTCTCTCTCTCTCTCTGTCTGTCTCTCGGGGTGCAACCTGATGAACTCTGGGGTGATTCTATGGCTGGCAAGCTGGAGAACAGGCCTAAGGCAAGGCTTTTGAAAGGGAATGGGTAAAGGATTTTCTGCACTTTGTGTACTGCTGGTGCTCTCCTGAAAGCGAATGCACCCAAAAATACCTTAAGCATTGTACTTTAATGTTTTGCATCTATTTTGCAAATCTTATGGAAGTTCCTTATCTGTGAGCCAGTTATCACTCCTCACAAAGAAATAGGAAAAGCAAAGATCGCAAGTTAGTTTTCCACTTAGAATCTTCTCCGATGGAAAAATTGGGTGCAGATTGCATTGTTATTAAGGTTGTGGCATACAGGAATGAATGAGGAGAGAAACTTTGGCTAAAAACCATAATTATTTATGTCTACAGTACACTTCTCACCATATATTCATCGGTATATAAATATATCATATATATATATACATTCATTCATTCAATCGTATTTAATGAGCACTTACTGTTTGCAATACACTGTACTAAGCGCTTGGGAGAGTACGCTATAACGACGAACAGTCACATTCCTACACACAGTGAGCTCACAGTCTAGAGGGGGAGACAGACATTAATATAAATAGATAAATAAATAGCAGATATATGCAGATATGTACATATGTGCTGTGGGGATGGGAGAGAGGATGAATGAAGAAGCAAATAAGAGTGACACAGAAGGGGATGGGAGAAGAGGAGAGGAAGGCTTCTTGGAGGAAATGTGCCTTCAATAAGGTCTTGAAGTGGGGGAGAGCAAGACAAGAGGAAGGAGGGTGTTCCAGGCCAGAAGTAGCATGTGGGCGAGAGGTCGGCAGCAAGATAGATGAGATGGAGGTACAGTGAGAAGGTTAGCATTAGGGAATGAAGTGCGTGGACTGGGTGTAGTAGGAGGGTAATGAGGTGAGGAGGTAGGAGGGAGCAAAGTAAATTCCTGCTTTAAAGTCACTTTTGGGAGTTTTTGCTTGATTACTTCATTAAATTCATGTGTGAATGGGATAATGTAAGTGTCCTGTGTAATAATCAATATGGTATTAAGAGATGCTTATGGGCGCAAGATGATCACATCACGCTGACCCTGCCCAACATGGGTTCACAGTCTGAGGCAGGGAGAATTGGTAGTCCATCTCCATTTTGCAGATGAGGAAACAGGTGCCATAAAAGTGAAGTGACTTGCCCCAAATCATACCGGGTCACACAGTGCCAGTGATGGAGGTGGGACTGGAGTGACAGAATGATAGAGGTGGTATCCCCCTTTCCCTCTGCTCCCTCTCCCTTCCCCATCACCCCTACTCTCTCCCTTTCCTCTACCCACCACCCTGCCCCGCAGCACTTGTGCATATATATATGTACATATTTATAATTTCAATTATATTTGTTTTCATATCTGTAATTCTATTTATTTATAATGATCTACTGATACCCGTTTACTTGTTTTGATGTCTGTCTCCCTCCTTCGAGACTGTGAGCCCTTTTTGAGCAGGGAACGTCTCTATTAGTTGCTGAATTATACTTCCCAAACGCTGATTACAGTGCTCTGCACACAGGAAGCGCTCAATAAATACGATCGAATAAATGACTAAACCTAGGTTTCCTGCCTCCCAGTTCTAGTCTCTTTCTTCTGGGAAACGAATGCAGAAGACAAAGAAACCTAGGGTACAACATTAGTGAGAGAGTTGCCCTCCTTGAGCAAAGGTTTTGTGAAAATTGAAGTAGAACCCAAAAGAGAGACTGACACAAACCCATGAATTCAGCAAAACCCCTTTCTTAAATGCTGACAACAGATGGTGTTTTGGTCACACATCCATGACATAGTGGATAGAGCATGGGTCTGGGAGTCAGAAGGTCATGGGTTCTAATCCTAGCCCCGCCACTTGTCTGCTGTGTGACCTTGGGCAAGTCACTTAACTTCTCTGGGCCTCAGTCACCTCATCTGTAAAATGGGGATTAAGACTTTGAGCCCCACGTGGGACAACCTGGTTACATTTTTTCTACGCCAGCACTTAGAATAGTGCTTGGCACATAGTAAGCGCTTAACACATACCATCATTATTATTATCGTTTCAGCTGCCTTACATGCATGACTAGGATTTTACCAAAGCAAGGATTTTACCATACCAAGGTATGGATTTTACCATACCAAGGCCTAATGGAAAGAGCAAAGACCTGGGAATCAGCGGTGTCGGATAGATACAAGCTAATTATGTTAGACACAGTCCATGTCCCACATGGAGCTTACCCCTCTTACAGATGAGATGATTGAGGCCCAGAGAATTTAAGTTACTTGCCCAAGGTCACACAGCAGAAAAATGGCAGAGACAGGATTAGAACTCAGGTCCCCTGATTCCCAGGCCTGTGCTTTTTCCACTGGGCTTCACTGCTTCTCTATTTCCCAGCTCTGGATAGAACTTCCCTGATTTGTGACCTTGGACAAGTCAACTTCTCTGTACCTCAGTTCGTTCATTTGGCAAAATCGGGGTAAGATAACTGTTTTCCCTCCCATTTAGATGGTGGATCCCATGTGGATCATGATCTGTGCCTGGCCTACTTAGACTGCTTCTCCCTCAGAGCTTAGTACAGTGCTTGGCACTTAGTAAACACTTCCCAAATTCCATAACTATCATTATCACCATCAATTAAGGAGTAGCTTTATTTGAGCATCTACGGTGTGCAGAGCACTCTATAAAGTGTTTAGGAGGGTATAATGAAAGTAAAAGACACAATCCGTCTCCACAAGGAACTGATGATCTGACATGGGAGATGGACACAAAATTACTTACGGCTAGGAGGAAGAAGTACTTAAATAGTAGAATACCTAAACTGATTATATCCAGGATGGCAACAAGAGGCTGGGAATGAAAAATTGTTGAGGTTGTGCACAAATGCTGAGAGGCTGAGTGGGAGGAAGGAGCAGGGGAGAAGAAAAAAAAAATAACTGGGGAAATCCTTCTGGAGTTAGTGGGATTTCAGAAGAGTTTTAAAGGAAGGAGGTAATGCGGTCTGAAAATCTTGAGGGGTGAGGTCATTTCAGGCAGGAGGAAGGGCTTGAGTCGGAGGTTGGAGCTGCAAAGATCGATGCCAGATGGAGGGGATCAAAGATGAGATTGGCAGGAATGAACAATGTCATCTAGGCGTACGGGAGAAATTAATGAAGAGTCCTGATTGAGATACCTAGCATAGGTTGTAATAACTCAAGTGGAGCAAATGTAGATACGTATCTGCCTATCTTTGGATACGCATTTCTTTCATCAATATCATCTGTTTGCCATAGGTAACACCAGGGAGAGAAAAGGGATTGCAAAGTGGTTCCGAAACAAACTGGTCCACAGGTATTGAACAGTGACTTTACTGACATGTCTTTGAAAAAGTCTACAGATCTTGGGACCATTCCTTAGTTCATCAGCATCATCGTTGGCATCAGTGATATTTATTGAGCGCTTATTGCCTGCAAAGCACTGGGCTGAGTGTTCGGGAGAGTACGATCCAACAGAGTAGGCAGGTATGTTCCCTGCCCACCTTGAGCTGTTGCCAACACCCTGACTGATGGTGTCAAAAGCTTTTGTAAGATTCCTGAATACAGTTAGGTCGCCTATCTTTATGGCAAACTGGCACCTCAGAATTTACAACTGGAAATTGCCATCTCCATTTGCAGACCACCGTTGTCTACAATTGTTTCTTCCAACATGATTCCTCACTCTACCTAAACAGAGCTCCGCTGCCAGAAAAATGACCCCTAATTCTGTTATCCTGTTTTGTGCATAATGATAAGTGAAAACACACATTCAGGAAGAACTAAGTGGACCTACTTATCATTATGCACAAAACAGGATGACAGAATTAGGGGTTATTTTTCTGGCAGCGGAGCTCTGTTGAGGTAGAGTGAGGAATCATGTTGGAAGAAACAATTGTATTCAAGCTTGCGGGGTCAAACATGGGAATGAGTTGTACAGCAGGAACTTTCCTCAACCCAGGATTCCACAAGAACCCAACCTTTTGTGTTATAAGAGAACTGGATGATTTGGGAAACAAGATAACATTTGAAAAATGAAAATCCAGAAACCGTTTGTCTCAACATTTGCCTCGTGGAAAGAGCACGGTCCTGGGAGTCAGAAGGACCTGGATTCTAGGCCACTTGTCAGCTGTGTGATGTGGGGCAAGTCACTGAACTTCTCTGTGCCTCAGTTACCTCAACTGTAAAATGGGGATTAAGACTCTGAGCCCCAGGCAAGAACTGTGTCCAACCTGATAATATTGTATCTACATGCCTGGCACACAGTAAGCATTTAACAAATACCACTAAAAAAAACCCCAAAAGTCATACAAATCTTCAGATGATTAGATTATCAAAACCATAACAAATTGGCTTTGTTTTGGAGGTGCTGTATCTTACATTAACGTTAGAGTAGGGTTGTGCAAGTAACACAAGCCCAGGTTTTTTTGGGTGGTTAGAAAAGCTAAGACATAATCGTGTTCCTTCGCGACATGGTAAGACTCATATTAACTGACAATCTAAGAATGAATAAAAGTTCACGAAAAGTTTTTCAGAGCTGTAATATGGTGCACTTGTTAATAGCAACTGAAGTCTGGTATTCATTAACTTCACTAAAAAGGGTCTCGCTTTTGTATGTGTGTGTCAGTTCAATTTTAGTTTTGGCTACGGTGGGTTTGGAGTTAAATGGAAAAATGAATGATCAAAGGTAAACCCTATTTCGTGTGACATTTGAAAGAACTAATTCGGTACAGTTTAATTAACCAAAAGGCGTTTTCTTTAAAACAGTTAAAATGCTCACTGAGCAGTGAGAAATCTCTTAATTTCATTGTGTTGGTTTCACATTAAGTAAATTGAATGTTGTTCTTTTTTTTTCCTTCTTCATTGAATACTAGGAGGAAGATTTATTTACAGTGGGTTATTTCCTCCAGAGAAATTAGAGGATTCAGTGTTATGTTGTGGTAAACCACCTCAGCAGAGAAAGACACTCTTGAGCAAGAGGGAGTGATTTTTACATTGACAACTCGTAGAAAAATTCACGTTAACAGAAACAGATAGGGGTTGTGAGAAGCATACAGGAGAAAAGGTGTGTTCTATGATGGGGCTGCCCAACTGAGAAGTGTTACAAACATGAGAAGTCTGGACACATTTCTGGCCCTGTCTGATCATTACAAACCTGGACCTGGGTGGAGGAAAGCGTCTCTAAAAAAGACTGTCTCTTGGTTAGCAAGTTCAGAGTTCAGACAAGAAGGCCGTACTCTCCGCCTGGAGCTTTTGGTAATATTCTGGGAGGGGACACGCTTCTCGGGCCAATGGGGGAAAGCTCCCCACCCACCCTCTCCCTCCACCCCTGGGTTTTACCAGGAGCAGGGCTAAGGAAAGCAAGGGAGTGGAGCCTGGCTATCACTGGAGTGGGGCATTGTCTACCGCTGCTCTGAGACCCAGCTCTTCATGAGAATATTGTTCTCTCTACCGGGGGGTAAAAAAGAAACTAATCAAATTAATTTGGCATTTTCTTAGTTTGGGTATTTTAGATCAACCTTATTTTCCCTATTTCCCCCAAACCAGTTTTCAAGCAGTACGTGGCCTGACTGCATGGCACCCTAATCAGATGTTCAGCTAGGTTCTGACGGACTTGAACCTTTGCTCCCCATCTAAACTGCTACTGTGTTGATTCAAGCCTTTGTCTACTGCCTCGAGTACTACATCAGCTTCTTTGCTGACCTCCCTGTCTCCTGCCTCTCTTCACTTCAGTCCACATTTCACTACGCGGTCTGGAACACTTTTCTATTTTTAAAAGTTCAGTCCTTGTCTCCCCACTCTTCGGGAACCTCCAATAGTTGCCCATCCACCTCTGCGTCAAAAAGAAATTCCTTTTAATCAGCTTTAGAGCAGTCACTAAGATCATCCCTCCTATCTTCTCTCACCGATGTCCTCCTACAAACCAGTCTGCATACTTTCCTCCTCCAATGCTACCTTGCTAAATGTGCCTTGATTTTGTCTATCTTGTTGATGACCCCTTGCCAGCTTCCTCCCTCTGATGTAAAACTTCCCTTCTTTATTTATGACAGATCACCACTCTCCCCACCTTCATAGTCTTATTAAAATCACCTCTCCGTGACACCGTCCCCATTTCCCCTACTCCCTCATCTTTCTGCACTGTCTGTGCGTGTGGATCTCTACCTTTTTAGCACTTGATATTCTCTCTTTCTTCAGCCCTATTGCAAATATGTACATATCTGTAATTTATTTATATTAATGTCCGCCCCCCCCCCCCCCCAGATCGTGATCTCTATGTGGGCAGGGAACATGGTGCCAACTCTGTTGTACCCCCAACAAGTGCTTCGTATGATATGCATTCAACTGTTTTGGGAAATCATCGTTAGATAGGAGCGAGAGAGCTGATTGAGTGTAAAGCTAACGGTAAGGAGTTTGTATGTGATGTGGAGGTTCTTGAGGAATGGGAGGACATGGAGTGAATTTTTTTGTTGTTGTTTGTAAGAAAAATGATCTGTGCAGCCAAGTGAAATAACAGGAGTGGAGAGAGACATGAGACAGGGAGGTCAGTAGGGAGATTGATGCAGTAGTCAAGGCGGGCTAGGATAAGTGTTTGGATTAGATTGATAGCAGTTGAGAAGGAGGGGAAAGAAGGATTTTAGCCAAGTTAATAATATTAATAATGATGGTACTGGTTAAGCACCTACTTTGGGCCAAGCACGGTTCTAAGCGCTAGGGCAGATACAAGATAATCAGGTTGTCTCACGTGGGGTTCACACTTTTAATCCCCATTTTACAGATGAGGTAACTGAGGCACAGAAACGTTAAGTGCCTTGCCCGAAGTCACACAGCTGATAAGTGACGGAGCCGGGATTAGAACCCTCGACCTCTGACCCAGGCCTATGCTCTTTCACTAAGCCATGCTAACTTCTCGTGGCTGCCAAGTTGTGCAAGTAGAGCCGATTGGGTTTGGTGACAGGTTGAATATGTGATTAGTACAGTGCTCTGCACACAGTAGGCACTCAACAAATTCATTCATTCATTCAATCATATTTATTGAGCACTTATACCACTGATGATCATGAATATGTAGGTTGAATGAGAGAAATAAGTCAAGGAAAATGCCAACACTACCAGCTTGTGAGTTGGCAAGTAGTGATGTTGTCTATAACGATGGGGTGGAGGACAGAGTTTGGATGAGTAGATGACAAGTTCTGTGTTGGCTGTGTTCAGTTTGAGATTTAGGTGGGTTATCCAAGTAGAGGTGCCCTCAAGGCCGAAGGAAATGCACGACTGCAGAGGGGGAGTGAGGTCAGGGCCGGAGAGACAGAGTTGGGATTCATAATTGTCTTTGATTTCCTCTGTTGTGAACTTAGCCTACTCAGTAGTATCTGACTTCAAAGTTTGGTTTAATCTGACCAGAGGAGCCTACACAGAATTTTCATTTAGATCGTGGATGGAGTTCTTAATTTCATATTTCCATGTAGTCGTCTAAAAACAGGATGGGTGATATTGGCCCCCGCTGATGGCCCAGTTTTGATGCAGTGAGAAATCCGCAGGAGTCAGACTGTAAGCTCGCCGTGGGCAGGGAATATGTCTACCAACTCTGTAGTGCTAATAATTATAATAATAATAATGTTGGTATTTGTTAAGCGCTTACTATGTGCAGAGCACTGTTCTAAGCTCTGGGGTAGAGACAGGGGAATCAGGTTGTCCCACGTGGGGCTCACGGTCTTCATCCCCGTTTTACAGATGAGGTCACTGAGGCCCAGAGAAGTGAAGTGACTTGCCCACAGTCACACAGCTGACAAGTGGCAGAGCTGGGATTCGAACTCATGACCTCTGACTCCCAAACCCGTGCTCTTTCCACTGAGCCACGCTGCTTCTCGCTACTATACTCTCCCAAGCACACTCAACACAGGAAGTGCTCAGTAAGCATTGATTGGTGTAATATTTTCATGTTGTCAATCTGTTCAGAATGAGAAGCTCCTGGATAGGCCTTGAACTTGGAATGTTTGCTTGAAGGCCATGACAGCGCATACTTGCCTTCTATGGCTCCTCCCAAAGTCATCTGAGCCCATCAGTGTTTTTTCCCAGTCTTCCCAGGGTGTCGCAGCGTACCAGCTGGAAACAAATGGTCTGGGAAATGGAATTATGAGGTGAAATAAAGAAACACTAAGCCTGATCCTTCCTTCCTTCCTTCCTAAGAAAGGGAGAAGAGGTGAGAGGGAGTGTGTGAAGCGTGGAGCTACATGTCAGGAGATCCACATTCTCGATCCACCTGTGCCAGTGGCTAGCTGTGTTCCCTAACCTCTCTAATCATTGGATTTTGGTTTTTAATCTATAAAATGGGGATAAAATACCTGCTGTCTCTAGCTTGTAGACTGAGCCTCATTCAGGACAAGGACATTGTCCAATCAGATATTCTTACATCTACCTCGGTACTTTGAAGAATACTTTGACTCATACTAAACACTTAATAGGTAACATTTCTACAGTGCATAGCGAACCTGTGAATGGACACCTCTGATTCACTTTCATGAAGGGGAAAGAGGGGCTGTGATTTTTTTCTATCCCTCCATTTTCTTGCCTCTACCTTCTGATCTCTTATAGTAGCATTATTAGGCTGGCTATTGGTTTAAGTAGAAAAGCTCCAGGAATTTTAAGCTCAATCTTTGAATTGAAAAGTGATAAAAACTGCTTAAAATGGGTACTTTCATCACTCACATACACACACACACACACCCACCCAGTTACTTGCCTATTTTTTGCTACTTTTGATCCAATATAGGGGTGAAGGTTTTGTAAAACCCAACTCTTACATTACGATTCATTAGCCTCAAAAGGAACACCACAGCTATAAAATGGTCTTGAAGTTCTTTAGAAGAAAGATGCTCTAGAACTGTTTTTATCAGTCTAAATTTTGAACTACCACACATATCAGTCCCTACATAAGGTTTTGCGATTTGCCCTTTAGTATCACGGAGGAATAGAGGGGAAGTGTATGCCGTCTCCCTTGCAGTATTCTCTGATAGCAAAGAACAGACTGTCAGCTTGATTCCCTAAAATGTATTGCTTCCTGAGAAAAACTCGTTTTCTCTTCAAGTCACAAACTCTTGATCAGAAATAGAGTCTGTAGTTCTTTAATGTGTTGTCTCTGGGGTCTGACACGTTGGAACTTGGAAAAAAAAAATCCCCAGAACACTGAAAGACCATGAGCAGTCTCATTCTTCCTTTCCTGAGTTGAAAATGTGTATTTAGTAATTAAAGCTAGAGATAGCAGAAGAAGAATATTCTACTCTCAGAATAAAATACTGCAGCCTACTGCTTGCCATCCTTTTGAGGTTAGGGAACTTCTGATGGAATCATTAATTAACTCAGGGTTATTATGAAAAATCCTCGAGAGTTGGAACAGTAGGGAGGTGGCTGTTTAATTCACAGAAGGAAGCTAACTTTGAGCAATGAAGCTGATTTCACCATGAAATCTGAAGACTTTCCTTAAAAAACAAACAAAAAAAACCTGATAAACTTGAATCTATCCCAGCGCTTAGAACAGTGCTTGGCACATAGTAAGCGCTTAACAAATACCATCATCATCATTATTATTGTTATTTAAGTCCGGTTTATTTGATGTCTAAGATTGCTTCTGGGTGAAAGACAGAAGGGAGAATGGAAAGGAACTGAAGTCCAGAGACCTGAGAGTGACTGAAAGAAAAGATCCCTTAGTTCAGTAAAAACTCTTGACAGGAACTAATGTAAATTATCAAGGTGTCCCAGCACTTCCATGCTTGGGAGGTAGAGAAATGGTCTTACCCGTTTCGGTGTCAGAGCGGCTCATTTTGCTGGGCTGGAGACCTCCTCAGAAATATTTCTGACTTCTTTTCCTATAGAGTTACATAAAAATAGCGCTATCCTTCTGAGAGACATAAAATCAGGGCTTTCCCTTCCTGGGGTTCTATAGCTTTTGCAGAATTGTGGAAAAAACTTTCTGCAGTTGAGTTTTTTTTTTTCACACGGAAGAGCTTTGAAGGATGGGGAATACTGTTGTGCCATTTCTTTGAAAGACAAGAGAATTCCAGGTGGGAGAAAGGTCAGAGGAAAAATTGTTGAATGAGGCATTGTAATAAGGATAGCTTTAGGAGTGGAGGCCATGAGCTGGAAAAATCTATTAGAGAGTTAGAGATTTGAAAGGTGAAGAGGACCTGGTGAAGAGTCATGAAGCCAATGGTACGGAGGTTTTCCGTGATGCCCAGGGAACAGGATAACCATCGGAGGTTTTCTGAGGACTGGACAGACAGGAGCTGAATGATAATTTAGGAAGAAGATTTGGACATCGGCGTGTAGATGCTAAAGCAGAGAGAGACTGAATGAAGGCTGGGTGACCTGTGATGAGGCTGACAATAGTAGAAGTAATAGGATTTACTTAATGCCCATGGGAGGTAATGCCCGGCACTAAGCACTTGGGGAGTAGCGTGGCCTTAGAGGAAAGAGCACAGGCCTGGGAATCAGAGGACCTGAGTTCTAATCCTGGCTCCACCTCTTGAATGCTATGTGATGATGAGTAAGTCATTTCAATTCTCTGGGCCTCAGTTACCTCATCTTTAAAACGGAGACATGACTGTGAGCCCCATGTGGGGCATCGTCTGTGTCCAATATGTTCGGTTTGTTTCCAGTGCTTAGTACTTTTTCTGGCACATAGTAAGCCCTAACAAATACCACTTAAAAAAAAAGAGGAAAAAAAAGAAGAACTAAAGCACATACAGTGAGAAGGTAAAAAAATGTCTTTTCCTGAAAAGGCAAACAGGGGCTGTGGTGTAAGGAAACTGGGGCAAGAATTTACAATTACTGCGATGGCGAGTGGCGTAGTAGGCTTGGATAATGTTGGTATTTGTTAAGCGCTTACTATGTGCCGAGCACTGTTCTAAGCGCTGGGGTAGACATAGGGGAATCAGGTTGTCCCACGTGGGGCTCACGGTCTTAATCCCCATTTTACAGATGAGGGAACTGAGGCCCAGAGAAGTTAAGTGACTCGCCCACAGTCACACAGCCGACAAGTGGCAGAGCTGGGATTCGAACTCATGAGCCCTGACTCCAAAGCCCGTGCTCTTTCCACTGAGCCACGCTGCTTCTCCTTGGATGGCAAAGGGGGAGGACCGGACTGCCCCAGCTCACCCCTCACCCTGGGTAACACGTTGGGATGGCCACAGATTCCCGCGGCCAGGAACACAGCCTGCTGGCTGACCAGAGATGGTGGAGCAACAGCAGTGCAGACTTTGTCCACATTTAATTTTTTCAGTGGTATTTGTTAAGTGCTTACTTTGTGCCAGGCACTGAACTAAGAGCTGAGGTAGATAATTACTTAGTTTGGACACAAACCATGCCCCTCATGGGGCTCACAATCTTAATCCCCATTTTACAGATAAGATAACTGAGGCACAGAGAAATTAAGCAACTTGCCCAAGCTCACAGAGCAGCCAAGTATTGGAGTCAGGATTAGAACCCACGAGGGACTAATTATCTTGTAGCGTCCCCGGCACTTAGAGTGCCTGGCACACAGTAAGCACTTAACAATTGCCAGAACTATTATCATTATGATTATTCCCACCCCTAAGGGGCCCCTGCACTCCTCCTGGAGACATTTCAGGCACCAGGTGGCACCAACATTCCACTGATTTTGGGGGTGACCTTGGCTATGAAACCTTGGATGGGAGTGCCGGGGACAGGACTTGTAGGGTACTGGAAAGGAAGAAGAGGAAGGGAGAAAAATGGAGCAGGAATGGAAGAGGGATGAGCAGAAGAAGAGGCGGAAAGGGGGAAGGAAAAGGAAGCCAAAGGTGCCAACCAAGGAGCTCCTACTTCTCTATTGCCTCTCCGGTAGGCACTGGGTTCAGATGCAAGTGGTTTACGTCACCTCCTCTCAGGAGCTGGCTGCCCTCCTGCCTCTCACTCGGATCGGTCCTCCTACGTATGCCTTTAGAAATCCACCCCTGGCCCTTCTGCAGTGGGGACTCACACACACACACATACACTCAGACCCTCTTTGTGCAAAAAGGATCCCTGCCCCAGCCACAAATACCCCACCCCTTGCTTAAATCCCTTTCATGTCACAGACTCAGCCTACGTCCAGCAGATTTCAGCCCCTGCTGTTAAAGGATAGACTATGGAGCCACCATATTGGCTCTTCCTCTAACAAATTTCCAAGTCCCATGAGTGGAGTGGGTTAGCTGTGCTAGCCTCCTTGCTCCCCAAACTAATGGACGTTACCCTATTTATTTTGTTAATGAATTGTACATCGCCTTGATTCTATTTAGTTGCCATTGTTTTTACGAGATGTTCTTCCCCTTGACTCTATTTATTGCCATCGTTCTTGTCTGTCCGTCTCCCCCGATTAGACTGTAAGCCCGTCAAACGGCAGGGACTGTCTCATCTGTTGCCGACTTGTTCATCCCAAGCGCTTAGTACAGTGCTCTGCACATAGTAAGCGCTCAATAAATACTATTGAATGAATGAATGTGTCACCTCTACTATGCTCAGCCTCTGGGGGAAGGGGGCGCAAGGCCACCCAGTGTGAGCACTTTGCTTTATGTTTTGTTTTTTTGTATTTGTTAAGCGCTTACTATGTGCCAAGCACTGTTCTAAGCGCTGGGGTAGATACAAGGTAATCAAGTTGTCCCACGTGGGCCTCAGTCTTAATCCCCATCTGGCCGGCTCACTGCTGAATAGATGTTGTCTTGAATAGATGTTAAAAAAGGGTATTTTCAAGACACGCTAGAGCGGGCCAAGACATCTCCTTTCCCCTGAACATTTAAGAGCACACACACTCTTATACCGCAGATGAGAAGAAAGGAAATCAGTCAGAAGACCGGCACAGCAACTCCGGATATTTTTTTTTTCCTTCAATTTTGTTGTATTTTCTTTTCTGAAGCAATTGTGCCGGTCTCAGGAGGAGATGAGTATTCTCAGCAAAAGTCCTGTAAACCTTACATGTTCATTGTGCCCTGATGGGTATTGCTTCCTTTAAAGATGAAAATAGGTGACGGCCCCTACAGTAGGTGAAAATTGAAACCTGCATTACCGCAATCTACTGCAACCCAAATTCTGTTTTCTCAGATGCGCAAATCCTGGCAAGCAGAAAGTTTAGGGAGATGTAAAATATTTGCCTCTTGCAAGCATCACCACTGGCAGTGATACCCAAAAGAAACCCCGCTATATGATCTGTGCCTTGTACGTTTTTATTTTTGAATGGCCCACTCCTGACATTCTACCTTCATTATACACACGGGCCAGTAAAATATAAATCAAAGGTATGGTAAACCCGGTTTATTTTGTGTATGTAATGCATCTGTCAAGGCATATTCTGGAAACCTCAAAGGTATAATACAAGTAAGTGCTGGGATTCTCGGTGTAGCATCTGTCTTTGAGCTGAAACCAATCAATAGTTAAGTGTGACTGCGGGGAGATTATTAACTCAATCTTCTCTTCTCCAAGGGGAAAACAGAAACTCCTTACTTTCGGCTTCAAGGCACTCAATCAGCTCTCCCTTTCCTTCTTTACCATGTTGCTCTCCTACTACATTCCAGTCCACCCACTTCGCTCCTCTATTGCCAACCACCGCTGCTGACCCTTTGTCCTTGTCCTCCAAGGGCTTGCAACTCCCCCGCTTTCATATCCAACAGTCCATCCCTCTCCCCACTGTGAAAACCTTCCGAAAATTGCATTTCCTTCAAGAGACCTTCCCTGACTAAATCCTCTTTTCCTCTAGTTATCCTCCCCTCTGTGACACCTGTGTACTTGGGCCTGTACTCTTTAGACACTGGAAATTCCCCCCACCCTCCCGGCTCCAAAGCACTTATGTACATGGCCGTATACTCTAACCCATCCCCTCCCTGTAAGCATCTTCTGGGTAGGGATTATGTCGATGATTACTATCGTTATTATTGTATTTAAGTGCTTACTACGTGTCAAGCACTGTTCTAAGTGCTGGGGTAGATAGATATAATAATAATAATTATGGTATTGGTTAAGCGCTTACTATGTGCAGGGCACTGTTCTAAGCACTGGGGTAGATACAGGGTAATCAGAATGTCCCCCGTGTGGCTCACATTTTTTTTAATCCTCATTTTTCCAGATGAGGTAACTGAGGCCCGGTGAAGTGACTTGCCCAAGGTCACACAGCAGACAAGTGGCGGAGTCAGGATTAGAACCCACGACCTACTGACTCCCAAGCCGGGACTCTTGCCAATGAGTCACGCTGCTTCTAAGATATAAGTTGATCAGGTCAGACACAGTCCCTCTCTCACCTGAGACTCACAGCCTAAGTAATATCTGTTTTGCCCGGAGGAGCCTCTTTAACAGTCCTTTAGCTGCAGGCCCATAGGGGGTTCAGTACAGTCCTTACAGCCATCCAAAAAGTCCCTTCTCACAGCCCCGTAACTCGCTCGATTGTATTGTCGTCTCCCAAGTGCACTGCTCTGCAAACAGAGAGCTCTCAGTGAATACCATTGGTTGAGTGATTGAAATTTATGCAACCTCTAATACTGAAGAGAATAACTGTGGAATTTCACGAGTGCTAACTATGTGCCAAGCACTGTACTAAGTTCTGGAGGAGACACAAGATAATCAGGTGGGACCCAATCTGTGTCCCACATGGGGCTCACAGTCTAAGGAGGAGGGAGAATGGGTAACGAATCCCCATTTTGCAGGTGAGAAAATTGAGCCCCAGAGAAGTAAAGTGGATTTTCCAAGGTCCCACAGCTGGCATGTGGCAGAGACAGGATTAGAATCCAAGTCCTCTGACTCCCAGATCAGTGTTCTTCCTATTAGGCCCTACTGCTTCTCTGGCTGAATGAAAATAAGTGGCATATAAGGGAATTTCCAATCTCATGTGTGTATTTTTCTTAAAAGAGATAGTGTTACTATATTGATGCAAAAAATTTAATGATCCCCATCACAGAGTTTACCGGTAGAAAATTAACATACCTATGGATATTCTAAGGAGAGGAACTTGGTAATAGTATATCAAACTGGCAGCCGAGCCTCACCAAGTGAAGAGACGCATCAGTCAATCAATTAGCTAGTGATATTCTTTGAGCATGAATTGTAGTATTTAAAGTGCCTTCTGTGCACTGAGCACTTGGGAGTGTATATTAAAAGCAAAAGTCGGGATTCCTGCCATCAAGTAGTTTAAAAGGAGCTGGAGGAGCTCTTCAAGGAGATGAGAGACAGACAAATGCAGGATAATTTACAAATAGCATAAGAGGGGGGAAGAACACAAAGGTATTGAGAGATCCTTTTCTTTTTACCATTTTGAAAGGAGAATACCAGGGTTGAAGGACATTTGTAGATGTGATGTCCATTATCTACCTGATGTTGTTTTGAGAATTTTAAAAGATTCCATTCAACTGCAGCTCCTTTCTAAGGTGGAGAGGAGATTAAAGTCTCAGTACACAGAGAAAGGCTGGCGTAACAAAGAAGGAGAATCGAGGAGCCTTTATGAACAAGAGTTTTCCATGTGTTTCTGTTCTCTATGAAATATTAAATATTGGTCTTGCAGGGGATAGAGTTTGATTTATTCCTCCAAGCATTTGTAAAGGTTTTTTCTGTGTGTGTTCTGATCTTTTGGGATTCTATTTTTCCTAACTTGTCTTTCTCTAAGATTTAGGTACCCCATGTGTTTCCTATGATATATGTAATTTCGGTTTTTAAAGAATCATTTGATTTTCTACCTTATACTACAGATAACATAGAAGGAAAGAGCTCAATTTTTTTCAGCAGATTTTGGTGACCAGTTCAATATGTGATATAAAAATCATCTTATAGATTTTTCTTCTCACCTGCAAGTTCATCAGGGAATAACAAACTCTTCCTCATTGGGGTAGACGCTGGACCACTCGAAGAAATTCCTTGACAGTCCAGTTGTCCTAGGAGATGGGAAAAAAAAATCCTCAGTGTGTTGCTTTTCATTCAGTCTTTCCTATTTATTGGGTGCCTGATTGTGTGTAGAGCACTATCTTTTGCCCTTGGGAGAGTTCATTTGAGGTTAAAAGACATGACTCCTGCCCTCTTAAATTCCCTTCTTGGTTCTTGGATTGTGAGCTACTAGACAGCTAAAGGGGAGTCCAATTCTCATTTGTATTTCTCTCCTGACCCCCAGCAATTCTTAGGTCAGTACTCTGCATGACAGGTACTTCAGTACTGTCTCTATTATTCAAGAAGGTTATATAGTTTCGTAAAAGAGACATACACAAAATATTTTATAGGTAGAAAAAGGGAGAGGAAAAGATGATTTCCTACAGAGTAAGAGGGGGAGTATAAAGAACTGCGTGGCCTAATGGAAAAAAAAAAAAAAACTTGGACCTGGATTATCCTCCAGATAATCAGAGGACCTGGTTTCTAATCCCGGCTCTGCTACTTGCCTGTTGTGTGACCTGAGGCAAGTCATTTAACTTCTCTGGACCTCAGTTCCCTCAAATGTAAAATAGAGATTCAGTGGAGATTATCCCTCTTACTTAGACTTCAAACCTCATGTGGGCTAAGGAATGTGTCTCACCTGATTACCTTGTATTCTACCCCAGTGCTTAGACCGGTACTTGCCATATAATAAGTGCCTAAAGAAAATCATTATTTTTTTTTAAAAGGTGCAGAAGAGACCCCCTACAGCATACACCCTCATGTCCTGTGGTGCCCTCTCATGTCTGACCCACTTTAAGAACTGAGCTGTACCAGAGCAGAATTGCCATTTTCACTTGTGTCTGTGTGAGGAAATCATTTTCCACCTCTCTGTGGAAACTTATACTGGATGTCCAATCTTGGTTGTTACAGACTGGCTTCCTTATCTGTTGGGCGAAAGTTAAAGTTAATGGAAAGCTATAGTTGTCAACATTCAGCATCTGGGATACAGTGAATTCTCCCAAATTGGCAGGCTGCTTCTTGCAGCATAGGGCTTGATTTGTACAAGAATGGATGACAGTGGGGCACTGTATGTCACCCTTCAATGATAAGCAGAAGTGGGGCAAAGATAGATATTGTGGGATGGATAAAATAATTTTCTCAGAGGTTGTTATCTAGTTTGTGTGGAACCCTGAGGGTACTTCAAATCACTGGAAGGGATATGGCATTAACAGGGGATGGAGATAGATAATGGGAACTCTGGGGAGTCCAGCAAGAAAGAGTGACCTTGGAAGAACAGGTGATGAGCGTTGGCTTATTTTTGTTTTTGTCATTCACTTTGCTCTGCTCTCTCCTCCAGCAGAAGGTCACTCATTTCTGATATTTGTGGGTGTGGGCGCGTGTGTGTGTGTGTGTGGTGCTTATGCCTGGAGGTATAAGTTGAAGAGTGGTGGGACATCATAATTACTAAGCACTTACTATGTGCTAATCATTCTGCTTAGTGCTGAAGGAGGTACAGTAAAATCAGTTCACAAGATGGTCACTTGCCCCGCTCTAGAGTTGCATCGCAAATTTGAGGTAAACAGATACAAAGAAGAAGCACTGTGGATTTTAACACCTGGAAGTAACAGTAAAGGAACCAAGATAACAGTGGTAAGATGGGTAAATGAACAGTTCTTGGAGGCCAGGAGTTCTCAGATTGTTGACGGGCTCCAGGCAAGCCTCCATTAAAAGCACAGGACTGGGAATGGGAAGACTTGAGCTCTGATTCCAGCTCTGGCATTTGCCTGCTTTGTGACCTTGAGGAGTCACTTAACTGCTCCGTGTCTCATTTTCCTCACCTATAAAATGGGAATTAAATACCTGTTCTCCCTCCCCTGTGGCCTGGGAGCTCCACATGAATCAGGGATTGGGTCTGTTCCGATTGTATTGTATCTACCTTAGTGCTTAGCACAGAACTTGGTACATAATAAGCATTGAACGATTACCACAGTTATCACCTGCAGTGCTAAAAATGAAAGTGTGAGATCATGTGGAGGGGGAAAGAGTGGGCAGAGTATCCTTTATCTGCCTCTGAAGTTCACCTCACTGAAATTTTAAATGAAGTAAAGAAACAAATGCTCGTGTTTTTCATCCAGAAAAAAAATACCACCAGCTAGAATGCCTTTAACTGCTTACCAAATTTTCATTATTTTCCTTGTAATTATTGTGGTATTTGTTAAACAGTTACTATGTGTCAAGTACTGTTCTAAGCACTGGGGTAGTAAAAGTTACTGGAATCCAACTCATTGTTTTCACAGACGTAAATTATATCACACTTAATAATAATGTTGGTATTTGTTAAGCGCTTACTGTGTGCCGAGCACTGTTCTAAGCGCTGGGGTAGACACAGGAGAATCAGGTTGTCCCACTTGGGGCTCACAGTCTTCATCCCCATTTTACAGATGAGGGAACTGAGGCCCAGAGAAGTGAAGTGACTTGCCCACAGTCACACAGCTGACAAGTGGCAGAGCTGGGATTCGAACTCATGAGCCCTGACTCCAAAGCCCGTGCTCTTTCCACTGAGCCACGCCGCTTCTTTTCTACCATCTTTTATGATTTACCAAAGCTTGGTATTCTCCTAACACTTCCACTGCTACCTGAACTGGATATACATAATTGGGAAGAAGAAAACATAGTTCAAATTTTGTCCCCTGTAGATTGTAGGCCTGTAGATCACATCCCTCGTCTTCTATTAGCATAATCTCTATTTCCTGCATTACAGTTCCTTTAACTCAGTGACCAGCCCTGTCCCTTTGTGCCTTGGATATATGTATTACGACTCCTTAATAAGAGAAAAACTCAATTTTGAATGTTGTGCCTTTCTTACTTTTGCATATAGACTCTTACTGAGGCAAGACATATGTGTGCAATCATCTCTCATTAATATAAATGCATTTCTTTGTTTTCCCCATTTGCTCCCTGAACTAATTCCTTAATATACTTTATTAAGTTGGAAACATTTTTTCCAGTTAATGATCTCCATCTTGAAAGTGATGAACAGTGTTCTCAGGCAATGTTAACGTGCATCATTAACCATTAGAAACAGTTAAAGAGGAATTATACAGTAATCACTCATCACTGTTAGCAGAAAGTGTTTTTCTCTAAAATGAGCAATTCAAAGATAATCACACTGATGGAAACAATTTCATATTTCTTTCGAAAATGTTCTCCATGTTCAAAAGTCCTGATTATTCTTCTTTAATTAAGCTGTCTTACAGGAATATCTCCATAAATGCTTAACATTATGAATATTAATGGTGGAATGATCAGAAGTTGAGTTTGTGTTCCAGTGGGAGGTGTGGGATGTCAATTTCAGATCTATTATTTTCTAGCCATGAGACAAATGAATATTGATGTCATTTTCTTGATTGTTTAGTTTCTATGCAGCAAGACCACTTATCCTTTAGTAAATATGCACTTAAGATTTAAGATAATGGTTCATGATACCGTACGATTTTGTGAGTAGAGCGGATCCCCGATTCTCCAGAGAGGTCAGGACAAGGCACAGTCTTGGGAGGTAAATAAACCAAGCGTGACCCAATTAATAATGGTATTTGTTAAAGGCTTACTATGTGTCAAGCACTGATCTAAGTGTTCGGGTAAATACCGGATAATCAGGTCCCACATGGGGCTCACGGTCTAAAAATGAGGGAGAACAGATATTGAATACCTATTTTGCAGATAAGGAAACTGAGGCAAAGAGGAGTTAAGTGACTTATCCAAGGTCACGCAGCAGAGAAGTAGCATTGTCCCAGGTACAAGCCGTGGCTTTTTGCCCAGATCCGCGGCTTCCTTAAATGTTCAAATATTTGCCCCATCAATGCTGATGGCTACTTTCGTTCCTCCTCGTTCTTCTCCTCCTCATAATCGGTTATTAAGTGTCTACCAGAAGTGGCTTGGATTTTCTGAGCGGCCAAAGTGTCGGCACGGAAATGACTGGAGAGTAGCTGTGGTTTGATTTTTAACTGAGATGTAGCCTTGTCTGAGGCCTTCTTTTATTCAATCATTCATTAGTATTTTTAAGGACCTACTCTCTGCAGAGCACCGTATTAAGCTCTGAATCCTTAAAATATTTAATATGCCCTCCTTACTGTAGACATCTCAGTTTCATTTTACCAAGTATCAGCTATTTGGGTCACCTCTCATTCTCGCTTCACACCCAAGCTAGAGAAGATAGGTGAGGTCAACTAAACTCTGTTGCTTGTGATTCTCCTTTGCACCAAATATAGCCCTTATAGCCCTTAAATGATACTGAGGGAAGTTGAAAGACCAGTATCCTGGTATTCTGCCTATCAAAGCTCGTCTTTTAGAAAATTACAGTCCGTTGCCTTACAATGGAATGGTACCTTTGTTGGCAAGTTGCCACTTAAGGAAAACGTGCATTAAAATCGATGCATCTTCACCAGTGCCACGCATTTACAACCAACTGTTTCTTTCAACTCCATGCTGCATTCTGTCCCTTTTGGGGCATGTTTTCAGAAGACTATTCCTTAACTGCTTAAGTGTTCTATCCAAAGTATGCAGTAAAAACACGTAATGGAAACAATATGAGAAATTATCAGAGAAAAGTAAGTGAATATTCTGTAGCAGGTGCAGATTCAGTTCTAATACGCGGCACTGGAAAAGATGGCAAAACAAATAAATCACCTCTCACTTCAGTTCTCACCTTGGCTGCATAAACCTATGCATGTGATTTTGCACATACTTGGAAATACAGTTGAGTTGACCACAATGGGTTGAACATTCCAGCTACTCTCATAATAATGATGTTGGGATTTGTTAAGCGCTTACTACGTGCAGAGCACTGTTCTAAGCGCTGGGGGAGATACGGGGTCATCGGGTTGTCCCACGTGAGGCTCACAGTTAATCCCCATTTTACAGATGAGGTAACTGAGGCCCAGAGAAGTTAAGTGATTTGCCCAAAGTCACACAGCTGACAAGTGGCAGAGCCGGGATTGGAACCCATGACCTCTGACTCCCAAGCCTGGGCTCGTTCCACTGAGCCACACTGCTTCTCCTAGCCACGCTTCTTCTCCTGACCTTTTCATATTCCAGAAAAAGGTATTGTAGCAGGTCTATCTGATTATTTTATCTTTAATCAAATTATTTGTGATATGTTTGGTAAGATGCTTATTGCATCATGTAAAAAGTCTTTAATTGTAGAAATTACAGTTTAGAACTATCCACAGATAATACAAGTTACTGATATTTTGATAGAGGCATTGTGTTGACACTTTTTCATTTATTGTTTGTTTCTGCTGTCCAAAGGCACACTGAATCAGTATGATAATTTGAGAAGCGATCTGCCTATGCATATTAGGCTAAAGCAAACATGGCTATACAACAATAGAGAAACTTGCAATTAAATCTGTACTTGGAATGTTCTTTGTGCAGAAAACTGGAAGAATGCAGTTCTCACAGATCTGGAATTGGTTAGTGTTGCATTCTTCATTCTAGTGTAAATATATATATATGAAAATATATATACACACAATATATATATACACACACACATATATATATATATACATACACACAGAGTCCCCTATAGTCTGTAAGCTTGTTTGTGGTGTGGGCAGGGAATGTGTCTGTTAATTGTATTGTATTCTCCAAGTGCTTAGTATGGTGCTCAGCACACAGTAAGCGCTTAATAAATATGATTGAATGAATACACACATACACATATACTTATTAAATATATAGTGTCCTGATGTATAGTATATAATACAGAATAGAGTGTTTTCAGGAATTTTCTCACAAACCAACCTACAAATGTTTCGCGGTCTTCAATATGGATTATGCCATACTTTTGTTGCAAATTGCATTATATTTGCACTAGGTCTGCCAATTAGATAAAAACAAAATGGAAAAGAAGAGGTAATAGAAAAATATGTTGTAAGTATTTTTGAGTAACCTCCTTTCACAGCCTGTGTGGAAACGGAGCTGCTTAAATCAAATCAAGAATGAGATTAGGGTAAAGCGCCAGTGCAGTCTATGAGGAGGCTATTAAGGGAAGCTAATTTTGGGGGTCCAGAGGAGGTGAACTGGAAACTCCGAATTTTGAAGTATAATTTCTTCCTCATCTTAAAATGACCAATATTTATGATGCAACAGTGTCAAACAGATCAAAAATCCAAATGTTCATTAGCAAAGGACAATCAATTGACTGAATTTAATTGTAGGGGATTCAACAAGTTTTACGTTAGTAAAAGGGAATGTGAGCTAAACATTCTAAGGGAAAAAAGGGGTTGAAACTATGTGCTGTTTTTCCACTATACTTGAATCCCTACAAATTAAGGAAAGATTAGTTAATGCTGTGCCCAACAGAGTGGCCCTTTTTGTTTTTTTGCTGCTGTTTAAGTGCAAAATGAAACACTCACACTTGACTTCTTATTCAAAAAATAAAAATTAATTCCAGGCAACGTCAACCTGAACTGTCTCAACTTGTCCCTGAAACTGATTTTCCCTCAAATCCTAGGACTGTATGGGATCATGGCAGGTCTGTCTGATTCCACCTTCCAGACAAGATTGCACATCATTTTGGATAGGTGAGCACTTGTACTTAAAATCAGGTTCCTCTCCATTGGTTAAGAATCCTCTTTCTTAAGACAGCTGATTTGTTTTCAAGCTGGCCAGTTCAGCAGCCAGCTGAGCCGTAAGTTCCATTCAGTTGTAGGATTCTACTTATGGATGAAGGAGTAAAGCCAGAAGGAGCAGCTGCTCTGGTGAAAATAAAAGGTTAAAAATATAGTCAGACACCTAAATATAGTTGGCAGTTCTTCCTTTGTCTGGGAATGGTTAATCTTTGTTCTCTACGAGCAATGGGCATACGGAGTTCTAGATTCTTTATCTTCAATTTCTCGGTTCACGCTCTTGGCTCCTTCCAAGCTCATCCTTCTAATTGTACCCAATCTCATCTTGATTCTCTTTTCTTGACCCCTTGCAAATTTGGTTTTCTTTTCCTAGCGTTCCCTCCCCTTTTCAATAATAATAATAATAATGATAATGTTGGTATTTGTTAAGTGCTCTGCACTGTTCTAGGCGCTGGGATAGTTACAGGGTAATCAGGTTGTCCCACGTGAGGCTCGCAGTCTTAATCCCCATTTTCCAGATGAGCTCACTGAGGCCCAGAGAAGTGAAGCGACTTGCCCAAGGTCACACAGCTGACAAGTGGCGGATCTGGGATTCGAACCCACGACCCAGGGACATGGGTCATTATTTTTTTAAATAAGAAATCAAGTGTGAGTGTTTCATTTTGCACTTATACAGCTGCAAAAAACCAAAAAGGGCCACTCTGTTGGGGACCCATGGACTCCCAAGCCCTGGCTCCTTCCTCTGAGCCGCGGTATTTGTTAAGCACTTACTATGTGCCGAGCATGGTATTGAGTGCTGGGGTATCAATCAGTGGTATTTATTTGCCGCTTATAATGCAATCAGATTGGAAGTAGTCCCTGACCTTCACGGGATTCACAGTGTAAGTGGGTGGGAGAATTAGTATTTAATCCCAATTTTACAGATGAAGCGACTCAAGCCCACAAGTTAAGTCACTTACCCAAGGTCACAAAGTAGGGAATGACAGTGGGGATTGGAACACAGATCCTCTTCCTCTCAGGCCCATGGCTCTTTCCACAAGTCTACACTGCTTTCAAGTGGTCACTGCTTTCAAATCTACACAATGGCCGCTCTCCCCTTCTTCACAGCTCTCCTAAATCTCCATCTCCTCCTAGAAGCTTTCCCTCATTAATTTCAAATACCTCAAGGTAAATCAATCCACAGTCACCCTTTGCACCTACATATAGCTACACTCTTTTTCAGGTCTTAGTTTAGACATATATATATTTCATTCTGTCATTCCTATTCTTCTACCTGTATATTACGTTCGTCTATCCTTTCCCCCATTGTCTTGTAAGTCCTGTTAGGGCAAGGACCACCGTGTCTTTTGCTTCCAGTGTACACTCTGTGTAAAATAGGCACTTGATCAATGGGATTGACCACATCTAAAACCCATTATACTTGTTCCTCTATCCCTGCAGCTCTTTTGAGTAGATAATATAAAGCCTGAAATGCAAAAAAAAACCCCAAAACCCAAAAAGATTAGAAGCATGAAGGTTATCATTAACCCCGTTCAGAAATGTATTGTAATTTGTAGAGTATCCAAGAGATCACCCTCCTCTGAAGGGCTGAGTACCCTAGAGTGGACCATCATGGAACAACGAACACAGAAAATATGAGTTTTATGTAGAGGTAAAACATTAATGCGCCCAATAGAAATCCTTACGGTCCTCAGTCTTTTTTTGTTAATGTTTTATTACTTGGAAACATGCTAAAACAAGTCTCAGTAACTAGTAGCTCTGCAAAAGAAATCTCTAAATTCAATTTTAGACACTAGTTTAAAAACCCTTCTGCCTGACTTATGAACCAGAGTGTTACAATTGGGAAAATGGAGTGCTTGTAGTTCCTACTCTTTTACTGCTCTTGCTTACGAGAGGGGAATGTACTAAAGACTAGCAAAATGCTCTACGGGAATTAAACAGAAGCTAGAATCCACCTCTAGCATAACAAAAGTGTTTTTTTGCCTCTAAGACTGGATTCTGATACACGTTTTTTGGTTAACATGAATATGTCATTGTTTCTATTAGTTTTGACAAATTGAGCTTAATTGTTTTTAGAACTTTGTCACTAGCATTGTTCATTTTAAACAGGCACATAAATTAAAGGTGACTTTAGCATTCTAATTAAAGGTTAGTTTTCCAAATAGCAGCCTATAATAAATGGCATAGCAAAAGGAACGGCTTTCTAATTTCATCAATGCTGAGCGCTGTGTATTTCCCAGAATAAGAGATGGTGAGATATATTCACAGATAAACCAATTCTAAGTATTTTGGTCTTTTAAAAAAATGTTGTCTCAGCTTAGAGTTAAATTTGGTGTTTCACCAGTAATTTTAGATCACCCTGTTACCACCCCTAAACATCTTCAATGCATGTTCTGACCTACTTATTAACTTAATAACAATTTGTATGGCTATTCCTCCCCTTCTCATGAGTTTGTGCTTGATTGCCTCCTGGAACTTGTCTGCCTATTACAGAGAATTGTCAGGGAACACTATGTGACTTAATAAATAAAAGTCACTATTCCTCAGACTAACTGGAGCAGAAACATACCATAAACACATTCTGCATGATTTGAAGTCATTAAAAAAGGAGACTCAGCGAAGAATCGATCACACTTTAAGTATTTTAAATAATCATTTAATTTAGATTTAATGACAATGTTATTGTAAGAAATCCAATAGCATTTGGCCATTACTAGGGAGTATCTACAGATTTGGAAGAGATAAATGGAGATTTAAAAAGATAACTCATACATAAAAGAAAAATTCGTTGTCTCCTTAATGCACTTCATGTCAAAAACACGGGAACTTTGAGTCCTCAGGTGAGCAAGAGACAGACCCAGTTCTGCTATCGACCAATGGGTGGAAACCTGACTCAGTTTTTATAATAATAATGTTGGTATTTGTTAAGCGCTTACTATGTGTAGAGCACTGTTCTAAGCGCTGGGGTAGGCACAGGGGAATCAGGTTGTCCCACGTGAGGCTCACAGTCTTCATCCCCATTTTACAGATGAGGTAACTGAGGCCCAGAGAAGTTAAGTGACTTGCCCACAGTCACACAGCCGACAGGTGGCTGAGCTGGGATTCGAACTCATGACCCCTGACTCCAAAGCCCATGCTCTTTCCACTGAGCCACGCTGCTGTCCTCCAGTTTCCAGATACTACTTCAAGGGCAAAGATGATCACTATTCTGACCCACCCCTCTTCCTTCCAGGCACTGTTGGATAAGAGAGAAGAAATTGAGGGATTTTCCAGCTCCATTTGGCACTGACATTCTCAACCCTCTTTTACTTTCTGACTTCCAGTCAGTCAACCAGTTCCAGGAGAGGAGACAGGTAGAAACATGCAGTTTCTCCTCCCAGGAGGGCCCCTTTGAGGCTGGAATATTGGCAGCGACATTCCACGCTGTCCCAGGGAAAATTCCCCCTTTGCTCTCCACGGTTGTATACGAGTGGCAGGATTGAAAAGGCAAAAATCTTTGTCTCTCCTGAGAGGCACCCATCAGGAATCTGAACAGGAGGGACGTGCCAGCTGATCTTGCCCATTAATCACCAAAGTATCTGAACTCTAATTTAAATGAACAGGGCCCGAAAGGCACACTTAAGAGCCCCTTTAGAATTGTCTCCAGGTCCTCATGGTGTTGACCACACAAGAGCATTACAACTTTCTGTTTTAGGAAATGCTTGAACTGGATCCCTAAAAGCTTACTTTTTCAGGATGCTCCATACTTTTTCCTCATCTGCATAAATAGTTAAGAATAAATGACCTCAGCAAAGGAGCTGAAAAGGGACATCCACATTCTGTCTCCAAGTGCATGTGTGGCCTTACTAAGCAGTTCTGTGAATATTTCAGCAATTACCGTTAGCTCCCTTTTTCAAAGCACTGTCTGCAATCAGAGCTATGCAAGTCAAAGAACACTGCTGTTGAGCATTTCCCTTTGAAAGCGGAAGTCAAGTTGGATCCGTTCTGAATGCATTCTGAATTTCAATTGCATTTTCTAAACCTCTGATTTCCTGGATTTGTATTCTGGAGGTTCACAATTCTATGAAAGATTGTTACTGCTCTTTAGGATATGTATAAATCATACAAAATGTAGATATACATATGTATACACACACACGCACACTCATTCATTCAATCGTCTTTATTAAGCGCTTACTGTGTGCAGAGCACAGTACTAAGCACCCGGAAAGTACAATTCAGCAACAGATAGAGAAAAATCCCTCCCCAACAATGGGCTCACAGTCTAGAAGGGGGATACACACTGAAGGTGACTTGAAAATAGATTCTTGGATTTACCCAGTTCACTAAAATTTAATTTATTGTAGTTTCGGCAAACTCACAGTGGACCTTTGCACTATTTACTGGAGTTAATGTTAATGTTGGTATTTGTTAAGCGCTTACTATGGGCCGAGCACTGTTCTAAGCGCTGGGGTAGACGTAGGGGAATCAGGTTGTCCCACGTGGGGCTCACAGTCTTAATCCCCATTTTACAGATGAGGGAACTGAGGCCCAGAGAAGTTAAGTGACTTGCCCACAGTCACACAGCCGACAAGTGGCAGAGCTGGGATTCGAACTCATGAGCCCTGACTCCAAAGCCCGTGCTCTTTCCACTGAGCCACGCTGCTTCTCCAGCAGCTGGAGTTGAAACTGAATAGTCTTTCTGTAACTCAATAATATGGCAGTGAACTCCTGGCTTAAGTTTTTCCCATGAGTATGTACTTTTTAACTACCTGGGGGAAACTGTGAAGTTAAGTGTACAAACAGTTTTGCACAGTTGCTTCTACTTATATCTGACAATGGTATGCCTTTCCATTCTGAATATTCAGTTTCAATTAGCACATTTATTCAACCAAGATATTTTGAATGTTATCTCATTTGCATTCTTCTAATAGAACTTCTAGTTGTGTGATATCTACCTCATATAAAAAAAAATGGTGGTATTTGTTAAGTGCTTACTATGTGCAAGGCGCTGTTCTAAGCGCTGGGGGAATACAAGGTGATCATGTTGTCCCACGTGGGGCTCACAGTTTTAATCCCCATTTTACAGATGAGGGAACTGAGGCCCAGAGAAGTGAAGTGACTTGCCCAAAGTCACACAGCTGGCAAGCGGCGGAGCCGGGATTAGAACCCACGACCTCTGACTCCCAAGCCCAGGCTCTTTCCATTGAACCACCCTGCTTTTCTCTCTCTCTCTCTCTCTCTCTCTCTAAAATGGATGTGTGCATGAATATAAATATACACACATTTTTCCATTCATTTGGTTTTTTTGTTAGGCTTCAAGGTCATATTGATACTGCCCTGCAATTTGCAAGGAAGTTTTTTAAAATGAAGAAAGAAAAATGTACACAACTTTAAAAAAATAATCCATATTCACTTTCCCAGCGGCTCAGGATCAGATAAACGCTCACCTCTCTGCTTTGTATTGTGCTATCTGGACCTGGCCTCTGGGGTAGAGGCTGTAAAATTGGGATTGGGGAATTTTTAAGGAAACAAACTGATATACTCTCTGGTCTCATGCATTCTTGGACTGGAGAAGGGAATGTTGGAGTAAGCTAAAAAGCATTCTTTTTTACGAAAGAAAAGTTCAAAGAACTCAACCACCTATTTATTTTTTTTTCCAATCAACTTTTATACACGTTTCAAATAAGTCGTGAGAAATTCTTACCGTCGTTACTAATAGGGCTTTTAAAGTGCAGATGAAACCAGGATTCCTAAGCAATAACCTGATCATTAGTTTGAGAAGACATTCCCTCTAGTTGCAAGCTCAATCAAGGAGAACAGTACCTTCTTTTCATCCTCTGCTAGATATTACCATCGTGGAGACATTAATGTCTCACTACCAGGACTGTGAACAACATTGGAGTTTGACTCATAAAACCCCAAGGTGAAGTTTTCGTGTGAAAGGGAGCTTTTATAGTAGAAGGATGAGTTAATTAGACTTAATTGTGTCAGCCTAAAGTGTCTGATTAGGGTTTTCAAATCCGGTTACTGGCCTTGGGGGAGATGTATTCCTGGTTGTGCCATGCGAAGAAAGGTAAATGATGTAACCTTGTTGAGGTCTGCAGAGGCCAGTTCCACTCTGCTTGAGAGCTAAGAACAAAATTAGCTAAGTGGGAAGGAATTCCAAAAAAGTTCTGCAAAGAACATTTTCTAGTTAGCCTAATGACTGACAGTTCTGTAAAAGGGGCGGGAATGGGTTGAGTAAGTGTAGTTAAAATTAGAGGTGGAATAAAGTAATCTAACTTTAGAATCTGGCTGACTGCATTTTCTAGACCTATAAACACATTCATGCATACCAACTGCAACTTCCTTCTCTTACTCAAGAAAAAGAACATTTGGCTTTCTCCAATAAATTAAAGGCTCCACATCTCATAATTTCTGCCGTGGCTGAAGTTCATATATAGTAGAGTGATAAATATATATATACATATACGTATATGCATATCAGTATATCCCATCATGTACTATACCATCTACTCTAATACTATATATATAATACTACTACATATATTAGTATATAATACATTATGTAAACATATATTAGTATATATTGCATTACTATGAATTACTGAGAACCTAAATTTTAAAAATGAAAGTCACTTTTTATATATTTTTGCTATAGGGTAAAGTCCTACCACTCTTGGAATTTGTCAAAAATATAGTTATGACAAAATATGGGCCCTAGTCAGAGGAAATCCTGAGTTTTAAAATGTCTTTTATTTGTTTTGTTTGGACTTTTTCACTGTAGATAGATTTACCTCATAATTAAGTGGATCATAGCTTCAGTTTCTCCATTTCTTACCTTAAATTCAGTGCTTCTTTCGAAACAGTATGTCAAAAGCATCCTATTTTAAAGTTTGACCAAACACAGGCACATGAGGGAAAAAACCAAACAACCCTAATCTTGAGATTATCTGAATGACTTAAATGTTAGGAAATTCATCTGCCGCTAACCTTAAAAAGAATATCAAATACATGGGAAACAAGCCTCCTCAATAATTCTCCAGTTAGCTAGCTGAACAGTCTATTATTTTTGCATTCTCAATGGCAGAGTTTTAAAGTCGGATCCTTTTTGATATAAGCTCTTTTCAATTAAACAGTATGCTGAAATAGCAATAGTCTAAATTGCAGTTGAATCCATCTGACCTAGAGAAGGAGTCTGGTCCAACACTTGTCTTGTCGTTTATCCCTAACGTGGAAGTGAAGCATTGGGTTTCAGTGGGTTGTAAGCTCCTTGCCGGCACGGATCCCCTGAATAATGACTCTATTATACTCTTCCAAGCACTTCTTACGGCATTCTACTCCCAGTTAGTACTCGATATGTAACGTTGATTGTGATAAGCTATGCATGTATAACTTTTGAGTAAGCAGAAACCTTTCAAGACATTTCAAATGAATGACTAAACCACCCTGGGCATTTGGTGGCCTACCCATCATGAGAAGCGAACAGTAAAAATTGACAGAGAGATCCAACTTTGACCTCCTTTTACTCTCATCTCCCATCATGTAAGATGGACTTATGTGATGGGCCTTTCTAAATAACTAAAGTACTGTGATACATCCTCCCCTTCCCCTAACCTATATCCCACCAAGGTGGGGGATGGAAGGGATAGAAGTAGGTGACTAATGTCTGTTGGGAATATCCCATTTGTCCACTGGTCCACATTGGAAGATTTGTATGGTGGACTAAATGATGGTATTTGTTAAGTGCTTACTATGTGCAGAGCACTGTTCTCAGCGCTGGGGGATACAAGGTGATCAGGTTGTCCCACGTCTTAATCCCCATTTTCCAGATGAGGGAACTGAGGCACAGAGAAGTTAAGTGCTTTGCCCAAAATCACACAGCTGGCAAGCGGCAGAGCCGGGATTAGAACCCATGACCTCTGACTCCCAAGCCCAGGCTCTTTCCACTGAGCCACACAAGGTCCTTGAGGGCAGGGATCACATCTACCAACTCTATTTGGTACTCTCCCAAACAGTACAACACTCTGCACACAGTAGGTGCTCAGTCAATGTCAGTGATTGATCGATCGATTGACTGTGGACAGACTGGTCAGGAATCCTCAAGTGCAGTGATGAAGCGATAGCAGCTACTGAGACAGCCATCCTGGCAACCTCCCACCAGTCTTTGGTGCTAAGGCCCAGCATTGGCACTGTGCTGCTGCCATTTTGGCTGTTAATTGGATTTGTAAGTAAAATACTTGGGGGGAATTTTGCACTGTGTTGCCCCCCTTGCCCAACTAATGGTGTGGCACACTCAGTGCCCCAGTGGGGACCTGATTGGCAGGGCTGAATGGGAATAATGGGCTCTAGGCAAACTGCTGGACTAGCGATCAATTCCTCAGCTCAGGCTTTCAGTCCCAAAGTCTTTGGGACTTTGTGCCAAGCACTGTACTAAGCACCGGGGTAGATACAAGATAATCAGATCAGACCCATTTGGATATGGTAACCAAAGTCGATCAATCAGCGATATGTGTTGAGCATTCACTTTGTCCACAGGACTGTACTAAGAGCTTGGGAGAGTACAATACAACAGAGTTGGCAAACATGTTCTCTATCCACAAGAAATGGCATAAAAGGTTCTCATTCTTTCTTACATCATGGTTGCATTAATTTGTTTTGATTGGTATTCAATTTGCATCAATCATTTGACTAGATAACATTCTGGATCATTTGGAATATAGTCCCAATTTGTTGATGTTGAGCATGTGGAGATAACCCAGTGGCTTAATTTTTCCTCATACAAGCATTTATGTTTCTGTTTGGAAGAGCGCCAAAGGTGTATATTTTTTTTTCCCTTACTGTGGGATATTTTCTTTTCTTTTGAGTTTACTTCCCTAAATTTTGGGTTTTTTCCACTACCCCAAGACATTTGCTGTCTTCCGAACATTACCTATGGCCAAAAGGGAGAGGCATTACAAAGGGAAGTCAGTTTCTGCCTTCCCTATGGTAATCAGATGTGTCATCTCTGCCACACACTCGGTCTCTAGAAGGTGAGAGTTATGACCTTGAAGCCATTTTCAAACCAAACTGTCAAGTAGCCAAGCACTGATACCATTCTGGGCAACCCAAATATTGTGTTTTCAAATTGAATTTAATGTTTCTAATAGTAGCATTTTTCTATTAGAGGAACAGAAAATTATTTCTAAGAGCTAGAGATGTCTTTTTCACTTATTCTTCAAAAGGATGAATATAACTAGGAAAGATAACATTTCATTTAAATCACTTTCAATTTGTCTTTCTTTGCCGTCTTTCACATTTTAATATGTTTATTACTTTAACTCCCCAGTTTTGTCACTCGTTTTCATGAATGGTATAATGTAATGCCTTAGGTACCACCTTTTTTTAGTGCTTCCAAATTATAAGCCAGTTTGTTCTCTGAAATACAGTGTGGTGCTCAGATAGGGAGGACCTCTTGTCTCTTAAGGAACAGCATATGACAGCATGTGATCCAGGTCAGGAGAACAATCTACATTTTCCACCTGCCAGCTGAAACTATCATTTCTAGCTCTTCTTCCAAGCAATCGTATTTTTTGAGCGATTACTGTGTGCGGAGCACCGTACTAATTTCTTGAGAGTGTACAGTGCAACGGACTTGGTAGAGTTGGTAGACATCTTTTTAAATGGCATTTTTTAATGTCTTACTATGAGCTAGGCATTGTACCCAGCTGTGGGGTAAGTACAAGCTAATCAGGTTGGACACATTCCCTGTCCCACATGGAACTCACTGTCTTAATTCCCATTTTAACAGATATACTATCTGAGGCACAGAGAAACTAAGTGACTTGGCCAAGGTCACACTGCAGTCAAGCGGCAGTGCCGGTATTAGAATCCAGGTCTTTCGGGCTCCCAGGGCCATGCTGTAGTTCATGTGGCTTGTCTTCCCACAGGAACAGTCTAGGGAGGGAGCCAGACATTAATACAGCCCACACAGTTTGCTCCTCTAAAACCAACCTACTTACTGTGCCATAATCTCATTTCTCTTGCTGTTGACCTCTTTCTCACATCCTCTCTCCTGCCTGGAATGCCCTCCCCTCTTCATATCTGACAGACCAGCAGTCTCACCACCTTCAAAATCCTACTCAAGTCATATCTCCTTCTGGAAACCTTCCCTTACCTCTTCTCTCCTCAGTCTATTATCCCTCCCTTCTGCATTGTCTGCATTTTTGTCCGGACCCATTAGGTACTTCGATACCAATCCTAACCCCATCCCCACAACATTTACAAACATGACCTTGAACTCTGTTGTTTCTCATCTCTGTAGTTCATTTTCTTGTCCGTCTCCCTCACTAGATTGTAAACTCCACCTGGGCAGGGTTGTCTATCAACTCTGTTGTACCCTTGCAAGCCCTTAGAACAGCACTCTGACAAAATGCTCAGGAAAAGTCATTGATTGATGGATCGACTGTGTTACGTTGAGCTTTTGCTTTCCTCTACACTTAGCTAGGGGTTTATTTTCTAAAGTCAGAGCTCGTTACTGCTGCAGTGAATTATTCTGAGATCAGTAGTGGAGGGTTTTAGGAGTGGATGGGGGGAGGAAGGCGAAGATCAGAGGCAACAAACCATTCACAGTGGATGAGACTGTGTGTTTTTGGTGGAGGTGGTCAAACTGAATGTCTTCCCCAGTAAACTCTGCCAAATCCAAAACTGAAAATCGGGATTGGAGGAAGAGTCCAGGTTCTGTATATACTGATGGTATACAAGTGGGATGGGAAATGAGCCTGACCTAATAATAATGATAATAATAATGATAACTGTGGTATTTGTTGAGTGTTTTCTATGTGCCAGACACTATACTAAGCATTAGAATATTTACAAGAAAATCAGGTCCCACAAGAGAATCACGATCTAAATAACAGGTAACGAATCCCCATTTTGCAGATGAGGGAACTGAGGCCCAAAGAAATTGATCGACCTGCCTAAGCTCTCTTCCCTGCCTGCTTAACTCAGCAAATCCAGAGCTGAGTGGAGGAAGAGTCCAGATTCTCGGTATACTGAAAGGATTCTGAGGTATCAGAACAGCTCTGGACTGCAGCTGTAATATCCTTACATTCGAAAAGGGATAAAAAGTTTGGATTATTCATGCGATAACATTTTGCACATAGGAACATCTGTCAGTCTCTCAAGATTAGAACATTTATGTTACTTTTCACTTGTCGTAACACATTTGCTGTTTATCTCTCAAAGCTTAGCGAGAGCTTTCCCTGGGACCAGGTTTTTCTCACTTTTTTAATGACACAATTTGTTGTCAGTGTTCTTCAGTTCATTTTTGTAGCCAGGGGGTTTGTCAGCCTGGTACTCTCCTGTACTTATTCTTTCTGCTTTGACTGCAGGAGAAGGCAGTTGACACATTCAAGCAGAATCTCCGGACCATTGGCTTTAAGGCACTCAATTTGCTTTCTCCCCCACTAGTTAGCCACCCTGATCTCAGAATTACTGTTCTCAATGTACCTTGTTCTGATCTCCCTTGCTTCCAGTGTCCTTTTTTATGCCCTCCATTCTTCTTGGAACTCCCTCTCCCTTCACATCCAGCTGACCACTGTTCTCCTCATCTTCACAGCCCTTTGGAAGCCAAATCTCTTCCAGCAACCCTTCCCCTTTAAATCCCTCCTCTTCCTTCCCTATTTCATCCACTTTTGACCCCTCAGCCCTTCCGCATCATCTCAGCATTTGTATGCTCTGCACAGAGTAAGCTCTCGATAAATATCATAAATTATTGATTGACATTACCCGGCTGTTTGTGAGAAGCAGCTTGGACAAGTAGATAGAGCCCAGGTCCGGGAGATAAAAAGGACTTGGGTTCTAATCCCCGCTCTACCACTTGTCTGCTGTGTGACCTTGGGCGAGTCACTTAAATTCTCTGTGCCTCGGCTACTTATCTGTAAAATATGGATTAATACCGTGTGCCCTGTGTGGGGCATTGACTGTGTCCAGCTTGATTAGCTTGTATCTACCCCAGCATTTAGTACAATGCCTGGCACACAGTAATCCGTGGCTCAGTGGAAAGAGCCTGGGCTTCGGAATCAGAGGTTATGGGTTCGACTCCCGGCTCTGCCACCTGTCAGCTGTGTGACTGTGGGCAAGTCACTTAACTTCTCTGTGCCTCAGTTATCTCATCTGTAAAGTGGGGGTTAACTGTGAGCCTCACATGGGGACAACCTGATTACCCTGTATCTACCCCAGCGCTTAGAACAGTGCTCTGCACATAGTAAATGCTTAACAAATACCGACATTATTATTATTATTAATTGGTTAACAAATACCACAATTATTATTATAATTAGTAAACAAGTAACAAATACCATAAAAAGGACAGATGTATTTTCCCCATTTAATCCTTTCAAGTATTGCCATGGTTAAAATAAAAATCATTACAATGCTAACTATTTCACAAGTGTCCAGGTGCTGCATTCTGAAGGTCTGATCAGGGAATCAGCATGTGATTGTTCTAATCAGTTATTTTGACTTGGTTCAACAGAATTATGTGCTGCTTGTGGTGATTTACCTTCAGTATTTATATGTCTGTGTTTGCAGATTGCTTCATAATCATCTCTAGCTTCTTGTTCTTTGGGCTTCATTTGAAAATTTAATTATAACCCAATTTCTGGAAGAGAGCCAATTCGTTCAAGAAATCTAGATGCATTTGTTGTAGGCCTTTTTTTAAAGAAATGGTATACAAGAAAAAATACTAATAAGTGTGGTTTGGGTTAAGAAGCTTTTACTACGTGTCAAGCACTGTAACAATCACTAGGCTAGATGAAAGATAATTAGAGAAGCAGGGTGGTCTAGCAGAAAGAGCATGGACCTGGGAGTCAGGGGCCCTGAGTTCCGGTCCCGGCTCTTCGGTCACCTGCTGTGTGATCTTGAGCAAGTCACTTAACTTCTCTGTGGCTCAGTTACCTCATCTAGCAAATGGGGGATTCAGTACCCATTCTTCTTCTTACTTAGACTGTGAGCTATATGTGGGACCTGATTATCTTCTGCCTATCCCAGTGCTCCCTGAAAGGTAGGGAGCTGTCGATCAATTGGGTGTGAAGATGGAGGGAGCTCCAGGCCAGAGAGAGGTTACTGGTGAGGAGTCGGCAGCAAGGAAGATGAAATCGAGGCACAGAGAGTAGGTTGGCCTTAGAGGAGTGAAGCCTACAGGCTGGGTTGTTGCCTGCACACTATGTGACAAAACACAGGTTATTGTGGCTAACGTTAATCGCCGATCATTTTAATTCCCAGCTCTATGCACTGTGTGACCTTTCTGAGCCTAAATTTCCATATCTGTAAACAGGAATAGTAAAAGCTCCCTCTACCTCACAGAGGTCTGTGAGGACCTTCAAGGTGGGTGCTGAGAAGGTGTTTTGGCAAAATGAAACCAGTCTTACAGATCGGTGGTATTATTATATTTGAAATCATCTATCCATAGAAAATGAGTGTAGTCCTCGGAAGGATTCCAATGGAGGCCTGCGTCCCAAAGCGGGGTTATTAGAAGGGAATCTTTATCCGCGACTTCAAATGCCCATTGTCATGCTGCAGGGAAGGGTGGGAGGGAGGCGCTCATCCTATCCACAGTCACCCCATTATGGTAGGGAGGCATCGGAGAAAATGACAGGATCACATCAGCCCCACATCATACCAGGTTTTGGGCTATTATGGGATCTGTGAGGATTACGTTCCCAAATGCTCGCTTTCCTTGTTACCTCGTTCTTTAGACCTTGCCGACTATTTTCAGTCACACTTCAGAGAGAACAGTGACTATCGTGGGGAAGGAAGTCAGGTGGTGGGCAGCCGGAAAACAGCAGTAGGCCTCCTTCTATCCAGTTTGTGCTCTTCAATGGATTGGGTTTACAACACCTAAGCAGGCAGCTTCTTGTCCTGCTCTCCGGAGGGGTTGTACATACAGACCTCCCTGTAGTCTCACACAGTCATATAATCCCCATGATCTCACTGGTGCCTCGGGGCAGGTATACTAGGGCTCCACCGAATCTGTCTGGAGGGTTCCAGAGATTTATTGTTCTTTCGAACCCAAACCCACCTGTTTGGATCTCAACTTCGAGAGAGGGGAAAAAATCTCACAGTATAACACCCAAAGGTAGGTTCCAAGACTTAATTCAATGTCTCTTGCATTTCTAAAAGTGGCTTTGTGTCAACCACTTGCCATCGATCAATGGTGTTCATTAAGCACTGTGTGCAGAGGACTATAATAATAATGCTGGTATTTGTTAAGCGCTTACTATGTGCAGAGCACTGTTCTAAGCGCTGAGGTAGATACAGGGTAATCAAGTTGTCCCACGTGAAGCTCACAGTTAATCCCCATTTTACAGGTGAGGGAATTTAGGCCCAGAGAAGTTAAGTGACTTGCCCACAATCACACAGCTGACAAGTGGCGGAGCCGGGATTCGAACCCATGTCCTCTGACTCCCCAGCTCGGGCCCTTTCCACTGAGCCATGCTGCTACTAAGCCCTTGGGGAGACTACAACTTAATACAGTGGGTAGACACGTTCCCTGCCCACCAGGAGTTTACAGTATAGAGTGGGAGACCAACATTAAAAGAAATTATGGACAAATAATAATGTTTGTATATGTTAAGCGCTTATTATGTGCGGAGCACTGTTCTAAGCCCTGGGGGAGATACAGGGTAATCAGGTTGTCCCACGTGAGGCTCACAGTTAATCCCCATTTTACAGATGAAGTATCTGAGGCCCAGAGAAGTTAAATGACTTGCCCACAGTCACGCAGCTGACAAGTGGCAGAGCCGGGATTCGACCTCACGACCTCTGACTCCCAAGCCCGGGCTCTTTCCACTGAGCCACGCTGCTGTGGGACTGAGGGTATGGGGAAATCTAGTGCTTATAGGGTACAGATCCAGTTGCATAGGTGACAAAAGAGGGAGAGGGTGTAAGGGTTAATGAGGGCTTAGAGGGGAAGGACTCTTAGTGGAGATGTGATTTTAATACGGCTTTGAAGGAGGGGAACTGGATGGTTCGTCAGATATGAAGGGAAAGGGAGATCCGGGCCAGAGAAAACACAGTGGGTTAGGGGCTGGCCGCGGAAGATGAGGTCAAGGTACAGCGATTAGGTTGACGTTGAAAAAATACCATCTGGGTTGAAGGAAATCAGCGAGGTAAGATAGGAGGCACAAGCTGATTGAGTAATAATAATAATAATAATAACGTTGGTATCTGTTAAGCACTTACTATGTTCCGAGCACTGTTCTAAGCGCTGGGGGAGATACAGGGTCATCAGGGTGACCCACGTGAGGCTCACAGTTAACCCCCATTTTCCAGATGAGGTCACTGAGGCCCAGAAAGGTGAAATGACTCGCCCACAGTCACACAGCTGCCAAGTGGTAGAGCCGGGAGTCGAACCCATGACCTCTGACTCCGAAGCCCAGGCTCTTTCCACTGAGCCACGCTGCTTCCCGCTTTAAAGCCTGAGGAGTTTCCGTTTGATGCAGAGGTGGGTGGGCAAATATTGGAGGTTTTTTGAGGCGTGGGGTGCTGGGAACTGAATAGTGACTAGTTTTTTAGAAAAATGATCCAGGCCACAGAGTGAAGTGAGGACTGTTGTGGAGAAAAACAGGAGGCAGGAAGGGCAGCAAAGAGGCTGATGCAGTAATCGATCAATCGGTGGTATATATTGAGTGCTTCTTATGTGCAAAGCACGGCGCTAAGCACTGCAGAGAGTACAATGCAAAATAATTAGCAGGCACATTCCCTTTCCATAATGAGCTTACGGTTTAGAGTGGGAGGCAGACAATAATATAAATGAGTAATTTATAGTTTATAATTTACAGATACTTATATGTGCACATATATACATAGTCAAGGAGGGATACGATAACCAGAGGTATTTATTGAGCACTTAGTGTCTGCCTAATATTCAGGGGCCTCGTTCTATAATTTAGCCCTTTCCAGTTATCCTGCAGACATCTAAGATGACGGAGTTAAGGGGTAGCGGCCGGCCTAAAGTATCCCCTCAGCCTCGTTGACATCCCGCTCCCTATTTCTCATTTCCTACTTTCAGTACTGAAGCAGATGTCTGCATTTATGAATCCTAGCTTTGCTTCCCCAGCTGCATGGGTCATGGGGTGTTCGGAAGTGAGAATTGCTGTCTGGAAACACTTTACTTTTTGTGCCCCTAGGGAAGAGGAACGAGAAAGGTGGGACCTTGGTGAATGTGAAAGAATCTCATTGATATATGCCAAGCATTCTTGGTTTGGATGGGATGCACTGCCAGACTGTAAGCTTCTGGAGGACAGAGATCGTGACTACCAATCTCCCAAGTGTTTAGCACAGTGTTCTCTGTACAGTACAATAAGTACTCAGTAAGTACCACTGATTGGACAGCATAGAGACCGATTAACGGCGAGAAATCATTTTCATGTTTCTCATTCTGTATTTGGATGAATCCAGAGAAAGAGAAGGTGACTTTGAGGTCAAACTGGCGATTAGGAGACAGGTTCAAATAATAATAATGTTGGCATTTGTTAAGCGCTTACTAGGTGCCGAGCACTCTTCTAAACGCTGGGGGAGATACAGGGTCATCAGGTTGTCCCACGTGGGGCTCACACACTTTTAATCCCCATTTTACAGATGAGGGAACTGAGGCACAGAGAAGTTAAGTGACATGCCCACAGTCACACAGCTGACAAGTGGCAGAGCCTGGAGTCGAACCCATGACCTCTGACTCCGAAGCCCGGGCTCTTTCCACTGAGCCACGCGGCTTCTCCAGCCACGCTGCTTCTCCAATGACAAGTGCTCACAGGGGGTTAGGGACAACTTAGGTCTGAGGTTATTTCACTTGATGCATGTTTTTTCCTTTATTATAAGGCCGCCTCCTAATTCCTACTATTAGTAGCTGTTTTGTTGAAATCACGTAACATGTGTCTGTGGTATGGAGCTAAGCGTTCAGTCATCCATGATCAACCTTCCTCTGTGTTTGGGAAATCTCACCCTGGTGATTAGGTAACTGGGACAGATTCGGTCTGCTTGTACTCTTGGGTGGTTTATGGTGCCAGAGCTAAAAATAAATCCCCTGTCTTTTCTTAATACGTTTTACTGGGATTTCCCTTTTCCACTCTAATTCCTAAAATACACTATGAAAGGTTCATTGTCACATATTATCATTTCATATTGTTAAAAGTGAAATATTTAAGAAAGGATGCAAAAATGTCTGGGAGATTTTTCAAAGATCTGCAATGTAATGAGCAAACAATTGGAAAATCTTCTCAAATAACTTCTAGAACAAAGCATAAAAAATCTAAGAATACAAAAGTGGGAAAACTGTTTGAACTCCTAACACAGAAATCCAATTTAAACCTCAATTTACAGTTGAAGTTCTCCAGGATCCTTATATTTACATTTAGCATTTTAAAATCACTTCTTCCTCAGAAGAGCTTGTTGCTTTATTTTTGTCATTGATTTTGTATCTACTATTTTCATCCATTTGAATTAGATACTTTATTATTCTGGGCAGAGGTCTTGTCTTCATTTTTTGTTTTCTCTCTAGATTGTGTTAGTCAAGGGCAAAGAAAGTGTTTACTAACTGTTATATTGCACTCTCCCAAGAGCTAAGAAAATGTATTATGTCTGAATTAGAACGAAGTTGTAGAAATCCATTTGCAGTAGTAAGAGTATTATTATTTGTATACATTATATATTTGTATATATTACTTATCACCCTATTTATTTTGTTAATGAGGTATATATCTCCTTAATTCTATTTATCTTGATGATGATGTTTTGTTCTGTTTTGCTTTGCTGTCTGTCTCCCCCATTTAGACTGTGAGCCCCTCATTGGGCAGGGATTGTCTCTATCTGTTGCCAAATTTTACACAGTAAGGGCTCAGTATATTTAATTGATTGATTGATTCACACTCCTCATGGAGAAATGTTTCCAGCTGGTGTCATGTTTTGTGTGATCCGTGTCATTTTTTTCCCCTTTGATTTGGAAAACTATGATTTTGATAACATGCCCGTATTCACTCCTTTGTTACAAATGGAGTTTTATTTGTATTGCTTTTCCCTACGCAGTGGCATTCCCCTATAAATGTAAATCCCCCTGGTACTTTTAATGATTTCTTTACATTTTTGCCTTTTTGAAATTTAAGATGTTTAATATATCAACATTAGAAGAAAATTAAATTTGAAGAGGGGATAATGATAGAAATGCACAGAAATATTTGATCCAAGCAATGAGAAATCATTGATTTCTTCCAATGCCTTGTAATTAAAAATGATCCCAGCGCTATAATACCTCACTTAGGTAATAAATAATTTCGTACAATTGATGATTTCACAGTGAAAAGTAGAGCAGATGAACACCTCTATGTATATAGGTTGGAGAATTTAGGAAATGGCTAATATGATTTCCACCACTACTGCTAGAAAACTCAACTCTTTAAAATACTAATGTAAAAGCAGTATCAGTATTTTGGAGACATTTTTCATTACTTTTCATGCTGATTTGATTCAAACATGTCCAGATGTATTTGTAGAAGCAGAATAGATTAATTATGAACAAAGTTACCTTTCTGAACGTTTCTAAATCTTTTTTTAAAAAAAAGGATTTAGTTCGATTGGTGGACTTTCGACAAATATTAAAACCAACTCTTCTCTATGTGACATCATTTGTTCACTACTAAATCTCCAGTAGTTTTTTTAAAAAAACACAATAAATCCAGGAAAAGGAAAAATGGAAGTCAACTTTTCTTTCATGTAAGTCAAGAAACCCTGGGGTCTTTTAGATGATATTGGTGGGTAGAGGAAAAGTAGGGGCTCAAGGTAAAGAGAACCAGCCTTTCAGGGCAGTTATCTTGGGGTGGAACTAGGGAGCCTTTCATGAATCAGAAATCAAAGGGTCACTAATGTGTCTTTTCCTGTTGGTTATGATATTTGGTGAGCCCTTACTATGTGCTAAGTCCTGGGGAAGATAAGAGATAATCACAAAAAACCCAATCTCTGACTCACAAGTGATTAACATTTGGATGTGTTGGATCTCTCATTCTCTTCGCAACCATAATTAGCATTTTTTGTATCACTAGGCCATCATTTCAGTAGATCTTCCATTTCACTGTTGACCAACTTTTAGACCGTAGGGTCCTTATGGACTCCCAGGGAGCGTGTCTTAAGACCTCTGTTTTCTTTGAACTCTTCCAAGCATTTAGTACACTGCTCTGCACTTAGTAATTACTTCAAGAAATACCACTGATTGATTTGGTTTTACAAGCTTTTAATTTTGCAAACCCTTATCACTCTAATTTTTTATGGTATCTGTTAAGTGCTTGATGAGGATTTTCCTCCACTGAAAGATGAGTGGACTCTGCTGGATGGCAGGGTAAGGCTGGAACAATCTTGGAAAAACAGTGTTTGCTCTAAGGTTCTATCACAAATCTGTAGCTATGGAATTTGAATGGACTTTTTAAATGATATTTCTTAAGCGTTTACTACGTGCCTGGCACCATACTAAGCGCTGAGGTAGATGCAAGCTAATCGGGTTGGTTATAGTCCCTGGCCCATATGGTGCTCAAAGTCTAAGCCCATTTTAAAGATGAGGTTAATGAGGCACAGAAAAGCTAAGTGAGTTGCACAAAGTCACACAGCAACAAGTGGCGGAGTCTGAATTAGAACCCAGATCCTTCTGACTCCCAGAATGAATACACTGAGATGGTGGCTGGAAGGTGAACAGGGCTCCAGCCATTTCTCTATCCCACCACATGGGCTTGGGAATCAGAGTATGTGGGTACTAATCCCAGCTCTGCCACTTGTCTTCTGTGTGACCTTGGACAAGCCACTTAACTTCTCTGTGCCTCAGTTGCCTCATCTGTAAAATGGGGATTAAGACTGTGAGCTCCATGTGGGACAACCTGATTACCTCGTATCTGCCCTAGCATTTAGAACAGTGCTGGACACACAACACTTAACCAATTCCATAATTATTATTATTAAAAAGTCTTCCTCCCTCCGTCTGGGAAAGGATAGATGGACGGGTTTCTCATTTTTAATCCCTCCCCTCTCAAAGGATTGTTGTTTTATCCCTTTTACCTTCCACTTGTTTTGCTGAGGCAGTCCAGCGTACAACTGTTCAACTGGCCTATTTGATGATGTCAGAAGGGGACAGAGAAGACACCCTTGAGTGTAGTCCTACCGCAGTTCTGCACTAAAGCTGTTTTAACAGTCTCATGCTTATGGTTGTCAGCACTCTAAGTTAGTTGTTTTTCAAATTAGCTTGAAAACCTCTCGTACAAAACGTCATCATAACTTGGATTTATCACTGTGTATCAGCTCTGCCATTGCCCTGCTGATTTAATTGTCCCAGTAAGCATGTTGGAGGTATTTGAGATTGTAATTAAAGTTGTGGAGTCTGGGAAAACCTCCACCCATTATTATTTTTTTTTCTAGAATAAACTCTCCTACAGCACCAAACTCGTGGGTCTAATTAGAGACTAATTAAAGTTCATTGCTGCTATTTTAAAATCTGCCCACTGAGCCAAAACATTTAAGCAAGAGTGAGCATATTTTCAAAGTGACAGTTGTAAAAATGACTGTCTTCTCGGTCCCAAATGCCCGATTGTTCCCTGATTAAAAAATGTATTTATTAAAAGTGAAAACGATGGCCTGCCTTTATGACTGCAACACTACCCAAGTTGACTCTAACGTGGCTTAGAGAAATGATCTGCATAATGGAGCAAACTGCCTTTCTTTGCTATCCGTCTTCGCGATCCTGAATCTCACTGTCAAATTCTGGAAAAGAGCTTTCTCCCAGGCAAATAACTGTGATCATCCATAAGGATGGGAAAGAGAAAAGAAAGTAAAGAGGGAAATATGATAATAATGATCATCATCATAATGATAGTTAAGAGCTTACTATTCATTCAATTCATTCAATAGTATTTATTGAGCGCTTACCATGTGCAGAGCACTGTACTAAGCTCTTGGAATGTACTAATTGGTAACAGATAGAGACAGTCCCTGCCCACTGACGGGCTTACAGTCTAATCGGGGGAGACGGACAGACAAAAACAATAGCAATAAATAGAATCAAGGGGATGAACATCTCATTATCAAAATAAATACGGTAATAAAAATATGTGACAAGCACTATTTTAAGCGCTGGAGTAGTTAGAAAGTTAACAGATTGGACGCAGTCCTTGCACTCACGGAGCTCACAATTTAGGTAGGAGGGAGGCAGGTTTAGTCCCCATTTTTACAGATGAGAAAACTGAAGAGAAATTAAGTGACTTGCTCAAGGTCTCAGAGCAGGCAAGTGGCAGAGCCCAGATTAAAACCCAGATCCTCTGACTCCCCGTCAGTGCTTTTTCCACCAAGCTACACTGCTTCTGAACGGCAGACAACCACCTTCTGACTCTTTGGAAGCTGATTATCTGTATTGTGAGTCAGCCAGGCTCCTTGTTTTGTCTTTCAGAGGATTGGCTTTTGCAGCTTTAGAAGCCTCTGAAATCTATTCTTTCAGTCAGGTTATGAAAATACAACCTCACCCAAAAACCCCTTTAGGTGCTATCCTCCGTCCCCCACCTCCCTGGCATTCCGCAAATCTCTACTTCCCGTCTCTTCAGTTTTCCTCTCTGCAGCTCCAACGTGGCAGACCTTACCACCTGTCTTTAAATACAAATCTGTCTTCGTAACACATTGGAAGGACTCCACTATGAAATGATACATTCGTTGTATCTCTGTTTTTAAACCTAACCCGAGATTGGTCAACAATATTCTGGAAGAACTTTGTACATTTGACTTACGGTTTGGACATTTATTGCATTGAGGAGAATGTCCTGTACTTGGTTTTGTAGAGTTCTCAAATCTTGTTGTCACAGCAACCGAGAACATAACTAGTAAGCATAGTATCTTTGCTCCAAACCTTCTGTACCGTTCAGAGTGCAGATTGAATTTAATAACCTAATTTGATAGCTTGCCTGAGCCCAAACTGCAAGGTTTGCTAATAATGTGACATTTTTATATTCAGAATTCATTGAAAGGCTCTTTGTAAACTCTTTTCCCACAGGCAAAGAAATAATCCTTTCCTTGGTTCAAATGTTAGATAATTTGCTTTCCTCTCTTTTATTCCAAGGTGGTTATAAAGTCTTATATGTTTGTGTTTATTACTAAGACTATGCCATAGTTCTTGAATTGAGAAATGGGAAAGGCACAAAACCATTTTTGGACATTTTGCATACATATAGAAGCATGCATAGAAGCAATGTTGCCTAATGGATAGGACAAGGGCCTAGGATTGAGAAGGACCTGGGTTCTAATTCTGTCTCCATTATTTGTCTGCTGTTTGTCTTTGGACAAGTCACTTCACTTCTCTGGGCCTAAGTTATCTCATCTACAAAATGGAGATTAAGGCTGGGAGCCCCATGGATGAGACGTGGACTACATTCAACCTGATTAGCTTGTATCTATCAATCAGTGTCACTTATCACACACTTACTATGGGCAGAGCCACGTAGTAAGCGCCACCACCAGAGATATCACCCTTGGCTGCTGAACCCTACGGCCTCTGGGGCAAAACTTCCACTCCTAGCCAAGAAATCCTGGCAGCTGGCACGGCTTCGGCGAGAAGTCCATCACAGAAAGGAGAAATAGAAACAGTAAACAGTAGTTTCGATTACAGCGGGCCACAAAAGTCGCTGTGGCTAGCGGCTACCTGCGATCCTTGCTCCTTCCAACTCCTTCTATACTGGAAGCTCCTTGTGGAAAGGGATCACGTCTGCCACCTCTGCTGTACTGTACTCTTCCACACGCTTAATACAGACTCTGCCCCCAGTAAGTGTTCGATAAATGCCACCGATTGATCTTAGGTGCTGTTTGGCAGAAGTGGCCGGGGCTACACACTCGACTGTCATTTCATCTTCCGCATTATGTACTCACGTCACTGGGAAGCTAAATATAGCCATCCCTTTTTATAACACCCCCTTTTTTAGTGTTCTTTCTTGATAATGCTATTGCATTTTTATGCTAGGTATTGAGGGTCCTTCACTTCAAGAAAAAACCACAAAGCTTACCTTGGTTTAAGCATCTCACCTCCTTTTAAAGTCTTTTGAGTGATTTGGATGGAGTTAGCCTTGGCTATTATGGCCATTCTCTAGTCTGTTAGCACAAAGTGCCTTACTGTTTAAGAGGAAGTGAAGTATAACACTTGGAAAATTAAGCCCTGAAGTTGCCCACACAGACATTTCATTCAAAAGTAAAGCTTAACAAATACCATTAAATAAATGAATAAAATCTTTTTTACTGGTACATATTCACAAAGATATTTGATCATGTAATGCTATTAGGGGGATTTCCGCGGTCATCCCCCTCCTCCAGCCCCCTTGGTTTGAATACGTTTTTATTGTTTTGAGTTTCTGCTGCTACTGATATGCAGACAGAGCTGTTCTAATAAAGGTAACGACAACAATAATAATAATAATAATAATGTTACCACTGGTATTTTTTTAAGTGCCTAATGCGTACCAAGCATGCTGTTATAGGCTGGGGTATAAATTAGAAGTCTATCAGATTGGACACAGTCCCCATCCTTCATGGGACTCCCAGTCTAAGTTGGAGGGGGTTATGGGTTCCCATTTTCTGTGAAAGAGGAAAGGGGATGTGGAGAGGGTTTGGGGGGGTCCCTTGCAGGGGATTTTTGCCCCTGTCCATCAGGGGCTCTGAAGTCCGCCCCCCAGCATAGCCCACAGTGGCATTATGTCTTGCTTGCTGTGTGCCATCATGGAATTAAATAAATAAATATAATCATGGCATGCGTTAAGCCCTTACTATATACCCGGCACTGTCCTAAGCCCTGCGGTGGATACAAGCAAATCACGTTGGACACAGTCCATGTCCCACGTAGCCTCAATCCCCATTTTGCGGTTGAGTAACTGAGGGATGGAGAAATGAAGTGGCTCGCCCAGGGTCACACAGCAGACAAGTGGCAGAGCCGGGATTAGAATCCATGACCTTCTGACTCCTCTATCCATTACACCATGCTGCTTCTCCCCTGTATGCTGCTTAAACCCAAGACCATTTTTTCACTTTCTCCTCTGGAAGAGGAGAGGAGGAGTGGGTGGTCTCATAGCTCACACAACTACACACACCTTGACAATTATGTTTCAGGGCCTGGCACATAGTATGTGCTTAACAAGTACCATTATCATTATTATTATTATGTTTAAGTAAGTGCTAGTTTTGCATTTAGTATATACGGAAACACTGGAAGCAAGCAATCATTCTCTTCTGCCCTTCCCCCAGTATATCACCCTGAGGCTCAGCTCCACAGAGAAGGTGCTTGCTAAATGGCAGTGCGAAGTTTCACCGCAACTCCTTTTCACCGTGGCTCTTCACTTCTCCTTAGCGCTGAGTGTGCGACCACCCAGCCGAGCAGTGAAGGGCAGACGTGACATGTTTAAAGCACTTGGGTAGAGAGGCATATGGACGAACAAAGCTGCGGCACTGGGGACGGACCATTTTAACCCCCACTAATTCTTTACTTCTTGAGGTGCTGATTGAATCCGAACAATTTCACCCAAGCAAAAAAACAACCAGGAACCTAGTTGTCCGGATGTTAATTTCCCAGTTAACCAATAGCAAGTAGCGTCTTGCAACATTTTAACCTCCCCACTTCAGAGAATAATGATGGAAACGCTGAAGCAACCACCAGGCGTGACTTCCGTACAAAGCAAATTCCTTATTGCAGAGTGAGCCAAAGAATTACCGAAACCCATGAATGCCTTCGATGGATTCTTCGATGGTAAATACTCATTAAATTAAAAATCATCAGTTTTAACCACTTTGTTTCTCTGAAATATTCAAAATATATCCTGTATTTATTGTAGGAAATAAGGCAGACTAATCTGTTTCCCTAATTTTTAAACAGTAATTGTCCCCCAATATTCAACCTTTTTAGACTGTATACATCCCCGGTAACGATAATAATATTAGTATTTGTTCAGCACTTATTATATGTCGGACTCTGCACTAAGCGCTCTGTAGGGAAGCAGCGTGGCTCAGTGGAAAGAGCCTGGGATTCGGAGTCAGGGGTCATGGGTTCGACTCCTGGCTCTGCCACTTGTCAGCTGTGACTGTGGGCAAGTCACTTCGCATCTCTGTGCCTCTGTTACCTCATCTGTAAAATGGGGATTAACTGTGAGCCTCACGTGGGACAACCTGATGACCCCGTATCTACCCCAGCGCTTAGAACAGTGCTCTGCACATAGTAAGTGCTTAACAAATACCAACATTATTATTATTATTAGATACAGGGCAATCAGGTTGGGCACAATTCCTATCCCACATGAGGTTCACAGTGTAAGTAAAAGGGAGAGCAGATATTTAAATAAACATAAATCCTATGTTTCCATGATTGCAATGATAAAAAGGGCTGGAGAAATGCCTATCAGCATCTGGCAGTCGATTTGGCCTTCCTCTGAAGATGTCCTAGAGTCACGTAGGGGAGCAGCGTGGCTCAGTGGAAAAAGCCCGGGCTTCGGAGTCAGAGGTCATGGGTTCGATTCCCGGCTCTGCCACTTGGCAGCTGTGTGACTGTGGGCGAGTCACTTCACTTCTCTGGGCCTCAGTTACCTCGTCTGTAAAACGAGGATTAAGACTGTGAGCCCCACGTGGGACAACCTGATTACCCTGTATCTACCCCAGCGCTTAGAACAGTGCTCTGCACATAGTAAGCACTTAACAAATAGCAACATTATTATGTAGGATAGACTTTGCTCTTCATAGCCTGGATAGTCTACACTGCTACATGGCCTTTCATTTTATCTCACTGTGAGCAGGGAATGTGTCTGGTTATTCTTAGATTGTATGCTCCCGAGCGCTTAACACACTGCTCAGCACACAGTGAGTGCTCACTCAATTTGACTGAATGAATCTTGATTCTTAGTGACATGGTGGAGAATTTCATCCATCTCCCAGAATAATAATCCTCAATTTTTTTTCAATAACCCAGAAAGCTTCTACGCTTATGTTCTAGTTTTCTTAGGGTTTCAGCATTTATAGCAAACATATTTAGGAGTTAATGAGTAACTCAAGGACAGTTGTGCTATCAAAGTTTTCTCTAGGTATAATTTGAGGCTTTAATAGCTACTTTTGATGCTTAAAACGTGATTATTTGAAGGTTCAGTCAACTGGATTTTCCTTTGTCATTATCAATTTTCTGTGATATACTCATTATAAAAATCATTGCTTAATGATGCTTACAATAATAATGTTGGTATTTGTTAAGCCCTTACTATGTGCAGAGCACTGTTCTAAGCACTGGGGGAGATACAGGGTCATCAGATTGTCCCACGTGAGGCTCACAGTCTTCATCCCCATTTTACAGATGAGGGAACTGAGGCCCAGAGAAGTAAAGTGACTTGCCCACGGTCACACAGCTAAGTGGCAGAGCCGGGGTTCGAACCCGTGACCTCCGAATCCCAAGCCCATGCTCGTTCCACTGAGCCACAGCAGTTGTGACCAGTGAATTTAGAAAGTGATATTTACTTAGACCCTTTGAGATCAGGGTTCCCCTCTCTTGTCCATATTGTACTCTCTCAAATGCTTAGGGGAGTGCTTTGCACACAGTAAGTGCTCAATAAAAGCTATTGATTGATTACTCGTGACAAAACATATTGCTGCATTCTGCATTGTGCTCTTAATTTTGTTGCTTGAAAATAGTGTTAAGTATAAATCCCAATGATTGATTGTTAGTGTAAAGTTTACTCACGCATTCCCAAGATCCAAAAACCTCCGTAGATATAACTATTAAAAAGTAGTAGTAAAGCACAAATAGTCATAGGACCAATTGACAATATGAAAACGCGCCAATAACAGGGTTTTTTTTTTTAATTCAAAGCCTATATGTAGACGAATGTAAATTCTTAATTTTCAAAATACCATCTTTCATCTCCAATTCAGTAGACACCTTGCACTAGTCCACTAAAGATATGTCACTATCTTACATGTATACATATACATATAGAGAGAGACAGAGAGAGAGAGATGTATATATATTTTATATCTATTTTCTATTGTTAAATTGTATTGGGCTTCAAACACCCAATCTAAATCTGTCCAAATACTTTAAAGGTTGATGAGGGGAGGGAGGGAGATATTTAAGCCAAAGTCAACAATTCAGTTTTATCTCACACTGAGAGTGTGCTTTAAGAAATATTGGTATTGAAATTAAACGGCAGTATCAGAAATGAATGCTTAAAGGAGAACATTGGAATCAGAGGTGGTTATAAATCTGATAGCGCTCTGCTTTCAACTCCTCTTTATTCTTGGTCGACCTGCAATTTTGAAGGAGAAAGTCAATAAAAGGAGGGTTGGGTGGATGTCTTTGAAGGGAGCCTATCACAGAAATGTTGATTCAGAGTAGAAATCCTTTTTGACATTTATAAAGGTAGATATGTAGTGTTAAAGGATTACTGGCTTTTGACACTTTTTATGACATGTTTACTCATTTTCTTTCCTGCCTGAAGCCAGAACTACCTTTCTTATCTCAGATTCTTTACATCTGGGTTTTATATCAGGACTTGGTTTTACTAAAGATGTCAGCCTCGAATGTCTTTCCACTTTGCATTTTATGGAAATAAAGTACTTTACGGTCTGTACATTAAATATTTAGTTCATGCAAATGCAAACAAGAGCCCTGAAATAAATGAAGATAGAGTAGAAAGAAATCAGAACGTAATAAAATTTTAGTAACGAGCATCCTCTACGGCTACAAAGTCCCACTAAATGTGGTTTGGGGTGGAGTGTCCCAAATGTCTGGGGAGCAGTGCTTGGCACATAGTAAGTGCTTAACAAATACCATCATCATTATTATTGCTATTATGTCAAGTTGAAGGAGAGGAATTATGATTGGTCATTTTGACAGTGGCACGTTATGAGTTCAACATTAGGGCTCCAAATACTTGGCAATCTGCCATAGTTACTATAGTTTGCTCTAATTTAGGACATTTTGGGGGTGGGAAAGGTCCTTAAGAAACTAACACAAGCACTTTATTTTTACACAGAAAACTCTAGAAAAATGCTGAACTTAATTAGGAAAAATTCGAAAAGAATAGCTAAAACAAAATGACCTGCTAGAAGGCTGGAAGCTATTAAAAACATCATTTGAGAGACTCAAGTGAAATAGGTCACAGAACAAAAAAAAAAAAAGGGTGACCCCAACAGAAGTATCGCATGACTAGTTAAAAGAATTCTTGATTTTAGTCTTTATCAAGGAAAACATTAAGGGTAGTGGTTTTGTAAATTTTTTTTCTAGCACCTAGCCTTCATTTCAGCTCTCATATCTAACTCATTGATCATGCCCTTTCCCCTGCCTGCAGCTACTTCTTCCTGAAAACCCACCTGGCACTGCCCTTTCTATCTTCAAAGCCCCCTTGAAAAACCATCCCTCATCAAGAATATCTCTGATTAATTTCCACCAACCCAGGTTGTATGACCCAAATAACTACTCGTAACATTTTTGTGTATACCCGGTCACTCTTAGCATTCCTGTATTTGTCAGTTTATGAACTCCACTTATTTACTTAATCATTTTATTTTTTTACCAAGCAATACATCTCCCTCCTAGTTTATTTCCCCCCCCCCAACCTAGTATTTTTAGGTTTTGACTCCTACTCTCACTATTTGGAAAAAAAAAGGGCAAGTCCCCCCACCATTAGATTGTAAAATTGAATTCCCTGGGAAGGCTGGCATATGTCTTCTACATTTATTGAGTCGCGTTCTTGCAGAAACCAGGTGGGGATCTTCATTGTCAAAGGTAAGGAATTTTTGCATGATAATGACAGAGATTAGCCATTGGAGGTGATTGAGGAGTAGAGAGAACTTTCTCATGAAGCTCAGAAGGATGATTTGTGCAGCAGTGTGCGGTATAAACTGAAGGAAGGGAAGCTGACCTTCAATCAAGGCACATCAATAAAATGAAAGACCCAAAAGAAAAAACAAATGGGCAAACAAAAGAAAAGTGGGAGAAGGTGATTTTTAGACAGCTGCTTCACCTCAGTTTTCATCAAGCAGATGGCCAGGACCCTTGCGCTCCAAGGACCGACATTATTAATGAGGCTTTAGCCCTCACCCTTCATCTTGGGAAAGTCGTGTTCGTACCCAGAAGCCAAAGATCTATATCAAGAGATAGCAGTGTGAATACATAGGACAAAGTTAGAGGTGAGCAGGGCGGCGACTCGGGATTTTGCTGTGGAGGGGGAAAGAGAGAGAGAGTGTCGACAAATGTAGTTAAGAAAAAAACAGCAGGATTTGTAGGCAAGCCATAAAGGGACGGCGGTGCTCTTCCTTTTTTCCGTGTTTGTGTCATATCGAACAATTCAATTTAGACAAGGATCCCTCTGAACCTTGGAGCCTATTTGGCTTCAAGCACATCGTTACAACTTAATAATCATATTCTTAACTCAATAAAGAGAATTTGGGTCAGGGAAAAATGAGCCCTGCCAGGAATAGCATTGAGAGATTTTCCAGAAAGGGTCACTAAAGACCCCCAGACGAGAGCACATGCTTCTTTCTCCTTGGTTTAAGAACCAACCCAGCCCTCCTGAGAGTCTGTACTCATAACAGGAGAGGGACATTATTACAGTACAGATGAAAGCTGATCTATCTGGGGCTTTATCCTTAATTATCTGGTTTGACCATTTATAAAGCTCCAATTAAGTGAATAACTGACAACTCTCCACTTGAATGGGTTTCCTCACTCGGTTGCATTATAATAAAATGCAAAAATCTATCATCTTCCATTTGTCTCCTTTTTTTAGGAACTTATTTTCCAACAGCTGCGGCGCCTAAATTCTTGTCCTGGACTCTCTCAGCTAATCACCGTCTAGTGGTTGGCATGGAGAACTGAATTCTTTCCCTGGCTCTTTCTCATGTTAGCTGTGTGTCCTTGGGCTAGTCATTTAACTTTTTGTGCCTCAGTACTGTCATGTGTTGTTGTTTTTTCTGAATCATTCTGTTTCAACGGTAAAAAAATGCAAATGGACCTATTAACAATCAAAATCTGAAATATCTCAGTTCTACCAAGCAGTAGAACTGGTAGAAGTTCTACCAGTCTGTCCCTCTACTCCTAAAGTTTTACACCTAGGTTTTGGTCATGGTAGGGATGCTATTTTTTTTTTTAATCACGATGAGCCCCAGTATAACCAAGCAACGTCAGCCTCTGCCCCTTCTTTGCTTTCTCAGTTCCTGAAGTGGCAATAGGAAGGACCCAATTTTTGCGACAGAACATCTCTCTGTAAAAATTGCCCCTTGCAGTGTTTCACACCCAAAATGCAAATACCATTTTGGTCATCTGATAGACATGAGTAAGCGCTCAATAAATACTATTGAATGAATGAATGAATGAATGAATGGGCATATTTTGTCAGTAGAGGTAAGATCCTTGAGATGAATCAGGTTTGCCTTTCAGAAGTGAACTCAGTTTCTCAGAGCTAATTATCCTTCTGTTATACAAATAAAAATAGATTTGAAGTTTTGAACCTAGATGTGAAAACCGAGGTACTTTCACTAAAAGCCAAGGCCGTGATAAATCAGATGGATTAATTAATTTAGGTTAGACTTAGAGGTTAATACATTTTCCTTTGTTTCTCTCAAAGTCCTGGTCTTCGTTTCTGTCACTGATGTGAATAATGGTCTTAACTCATTTATTTTCTGGCTCCACCAGATGTGCTGATCTCCCTTAGGTTTTTTGTAACAAAATGACAGCAGGTTTTAATCTTTTCATGCCCACTGCAGCAGTTGTGCAAACATTTCATCAGTGGAACCGGAGCACAATCCATTAAAATTCTGGGCATCTTGCACATTATGATTTTATATCTGTAGACTCTAAGAAGTCCCAATATTAGAATAAATGTATGCACTGTAAGTTTTACTTTTTTCCAAAAACTTGAGTATTCATGTGAAAGAAATTACATTTTAACTTGGAAACTGAGAAAAATCTTTTAATTAGTATTCAGTTTGAGGTATCTCAAAGTATCTGAGGCAGAAGTAATAAAACAAAGTAACTTTCATACAAAAATTCACATTCCATTTCGGGAAGCTCTAAAATCTGAGTTGGATTAGCATTATAAATGAAAAACTGTTTAATATAAACATATTTGCTCTCCTAAGTATTTGAGTTATGTTAACTTCTTTGGTAAGAAATGAAATACTTCCAAGAAAACAGAAAAATGAGCTCCAATACTTCAAATTATGTTTGTTTCCCTATTATAGTTATTTATTCTGTTCATTTCATACTTCTTATATTTTATTTAAAATTGGCTCTCTTTATCAATGGCTGTGCCATTTTTAATAGCAAAAGAATCTTAGTCATCTGGCATCTATTTTTTTTGAGGAAAAAAATGCAGCTAAACAGTCTTTTTTTTTTCTGAACTGTCTCCTTTGTTCCCCACAGCTCTGGGATGAGGAATATTGGGCTATTTTCCTGGAAAATGACTGGGCTCTCAGGTTTTGGGAAGTTACCTCCCTCAAATACGTTGGTGAATTCTTTCACCTCTGTGAGCTTGTCTTGGAAAAGGGACAAAGGCCTTTTGAAACAGATTTATCTAAATTAGCCGTGTTTTCACAGGTTTGGCTTCCTTTGTGCTTCAATAAAACCCAGGATTTTTTTTTAAGTATACAGACCTGATTTTTCCCTTCTGGAGGAAAAAAAAATGAAATCCCAATACTTCTTAACCATACTTAATTATATAGTTCTGCTTTCCCAGCAGTAAATTGCTTTTTCAGTCAACTTGAGGACCTCACAAAATGTCTGTGAGATGATCATTAAAAACCCTTTCATTTTAAAGGGAGAAAAATAAAGCTAGAGAGAGAGCCTGGATTGTTCTATTTGGATCCAATTGACTCTTTTTCAGAGGGCAGAACTGTTTGTCTTTTAACCATTGGAGTCTCCCATCATGGATTTTCTGGGAGTGTCCTACAAGTGTGGCCAAACCACAGAGACCTGTATAAGTGTCATTTGAGATCATAGCCATGAGCTGGGTGGCGGGCATGTACCTCAAGAGCAGCAATGTGACCCTCTGCCATCCCTTAGATGGCTCCCGATCACCTCTTGCAGATATATGAAGGTGGGAATATGGCAGGCTGCTGCTGCCTGGGGACTGATGCTCTGCTTGGAGCCTTCTTCAAGTGAAAAATCAACCAGTCAATCAAATAATTGTATTTATTGAGTGCTTGCTGTGTGCAGAGCACTGCAGAGCGCTTGGGAGAGCACGGTATAGCAGAGTTGGTAGTAGATATGTTACCTGTCCACAACGAGCCTGAAGTCTAGAAAATAAAAACAAAAAGAAAGAGATTGTTATTCCTCTGTAGCTTCCCAGAAGTGGGTCTTTGCAGCTTTCAGGAGCTCTGGGCCGGGAGGAGGTAAGCCATGTTTCATCCTCCAGAGGTCCTTTGAAGTTGAAACTGAAGCTGAAACTGAGTCAGCGGGAACTGAGATTAGGTTTCAATTCTTTTCTACCAATTTAAGCCTTTTCTTTTGCGCCCCATTGATTGTCTAGGACAAAATAAAATGGTGGTGATTAAGTGTTTCTAGTCAATCGATGGTATTTGTGCAGAATACTGTACATAGTTCTTGGGAGGGTAGAATACAGTAGAGTTGTTAGGCATGATCTGATGCCTGCCCACAAGGAATTTACAGTCCAGAAGGAGAGACAGCCATTGAAATACATAACTCCTTATCTTCCCATCCAAATCCTGCCTTCCCCCTGACTTTCCTGTCACTGAAGATAGCACCATTATTCTCCATCTCGCAAATCCCTAACCTTGGTGTTGTCCTTGACTCATCCCCTCATTCTACCTACAAATTCAATCTACCTCCAAATCCTGTCAGTTCTACCTCCGCAACATTGTTAAAATCCACCCATTCCTCTCCATCCAAACTGTTACCCTGCTGATCCAAGTACTTATCCTATCCCTCTTTGACCACTGCCTCAGTTTCCTCAATGACCTCCCAGCCCTCCCATCTCTCCCCCCTCCAATCCGTACTTTTGTCTGCTGCATGGATCATTCAGGAACAGAAAACATTCATCCCATGTCTCCCCACTCCTCAAGAACCTCCATTCCCTTCCTCATCAAACAGAAACTCCTTACCGTCAGCTTTAAAGCACTCAATCAGCTCATCCTATCCTACCTCACCTCACTAATCTATTGCCCAGCTCACACACTCTGCTTCTCTAGTGCCATCTTACTCACTCTACCTCGATCTCATCTACCTCACCACCGACCTCTTTCCCACATCCTCCCCCTAGCCTGGAACTCCCTCCCTCCCCACGTATGCCAGACCACCACTCTCTCCATCTTCAAATCATTATTTAGGTCAACATCTTCTCCAAGAGGTCTTCCCTGATTAAATCCTCTTTTCCCCAGCTCACTTTTCCTTCTGTGTGGTCTATGCACTTTGATCTGTAACCTTTGAACATTTGATAATTGCCCCAATTCCACAGCATTTATGTACATATCTTTAAATTATATATTATAAATTATTTATTCATATTGATGCCTGCCTCCCCCCCTCGACTCTAAACTCGTTATGGCAATTCTCTTATGTTGCACTCTCCCAATCTCTTAGTACAGAGCTCTGTACATAGTAAGTGCTCAATAAATATGAAGGATGATTGATGGATGCAGAGGTGAATGGGCAACCACTGGAGATTCTTGTGGAATGGGGAAACACAGTCTAAATTGTTTTGTAGCAAATGATCCGATCAACAGAATGAAGTGTGGACTGGAGCAGGGAGAGACAGGAGGGAGAGAATTCATTGAGGAGACTAATGCTCAAGGTGATGACTGCTTGGATCAGTGGAGTAGCATTTTAGATGGAGAAGAAAGAATGGATTCTACAGATGTTGGAAACCTAGAACTGATTAGATTGGGTAATTGATGGAATATGGGGGTTGGATGAGAGAGATGAGTCGAGGAGAATGCAAAGTTAAAGGCTTGTGAAGACGGGAGGATGATGGTGTTGTGTGCCATAAGGGGAAGGTTTTAGGAAAGACAGGTTTGGGTGGAAAGATGGGGAGTTCTCTTTTGGACATGTTAGGTGTTGATGTGATATCCAAATAGAGATGGCCTGAATGGAGGAAGAAATTTGGGCCTGCAGAGAAAGAGAGAGGTAGAGGCTATGGGGAGAAGGGGGTAGTTGTGGGATTCACCACGTAGAGATGATCAATGAAGCTGTGGGAGTGAAAGAGTCCTCCAAGAGAGTGGGTGTAGATGGAGAACAGAAGGGGAACCAGATCGGAGCCTTGAGGCACCTCCTCGGATCCAGGGTGGGAGGGAGAGGAAGAGCTGGCAAAAGAGAGTGTGGGATGGCTAAAGTGATAGGAAGAGATCCAGGAGAGAATAATCAATGTCAGTGAAGCCAAGATTTTATAATGTACCTAGGAGAAGAGTGTAGACTACAGCGTTGAAGGCAGTTGAGTGGTTGAGCAGGATTATGACGGAGGGGAGGCCATTGGATTTGACAAGAGGAACATCACTGGGGACCTTAGGGGTGTTCTCGAGGACTGGAGGGGAAAGAAAACAGATTGAGGGGGAGTCAAGGAGAGAATTGAAGAAGAGTCAGAGGGTAGAAATAACCGAAGGGTGCCAAAGTGTGTCAAGGGAGAGTTTTTGTAGGATGAGGTGATAACTGGGGGGACCCTTGGAGTCAAGATGGGGGGCGGGTTGTTGTTGTTTTTTAGTGTAGGAGATACATAGTTGTGTTTGAGAGGAGTGGGGAAGAATATTTTGCAAATTAAGTGTTTGCAGATGATGGTAAGGGAGGAAAAAAAGTAAGGGGTAAGGTAAATCCTATAATTATGTGTGAAGGGATAGTGGAGATGGAGGCACAGGTGGAGGGGATAGATATTAAGAGGAGGTAGAAGATCGCCTTTAGGTACTGCTTGAAACGATGGGTGAGTCGAATATGGGACAGGATGAGGATGAGATTCTCTTCTTGCAGTCCAGCCAGTCCTTCTCAACCTATTACCATCCTTGAGATCTTAAAAAAGAGGGGGCGTAACTCATGGAAGCAGTGATGAGAGAGAGAGATAGTGTATGTGGTGGTTCTGCATCACTTCATTTAGAGAAATAAGCAAGTGGCACAGATATAACTGCTAAAGATATCACCTAGATGGGGTGAAGCCTTCCAAAAACAAATGGGATGGCAAAACGCCTCAATCACTTGGAATTTATCCTACTCCCATGTGGGAAGAGTTATTATAAATCTGTTAGGATTAAGTACAGACTGTAGAAACGCTACGAATCGTATAGAGAAGCAGCGTGGCTCAGTGGAAAGAGGCCGGGCTTGGGAGTGAGAGCTCATGGATGTGGGAGGGGACGGCCTAGAGTTCCCAGTGTCCCCCGTTCAGCACCTGTCAATTGAGAAATGCTTCTCCGTCACTCAGGAAGCATAGACGAGGGCATAATCATTAGGCCCCCAAATTCTCATCTGGCATGAAGCTGACCTGGAAAAGTCATCTCTATAAAATGCCCTTACAGAAGTCCTTTTTGTTAGATTTGAAATGTGCCTTCTATTTGTAGCAGTGCGGGGATGTGCATTCGGGATTATTTTTTTCCCCTAAACGTTTGATTCATGCCCTGTGCAGGCCTTCTTTAAAAGCAAATTATTTGAATAATTAAGGGTAGAAAGAGATTGTGTGCGTTTGGAGGGCAGTGTTGTTATTTTAATAATTTTGTGAGTGTGATTCAATCTCATTAAAATATCAGTTCCTCTTCCGCATGGCTGCGTATGGTCATTCCGTACACTCAACTTACAGATGAAGAAACTGAAATGTAGGGAGGGATATTAAGGTACTTTCTTGAGGCCACATAATGATCCTCACTGACCTTTCAACTCTATTTTACAGTTCGCTGTAAATGAATCCTTGTCCCTGGTTTCACCTTATCATTTTTTTCTCGGCTACTTATATTTTCCTCAGTTGATGCTCCAGGATTTGAATACTTATTTTATGAGTAAGTTGCCATATGACATAGTTTATTAATGGCCTTCTAGGTACAGTTTTGAAATGTTTTATCTTGACACAGCTGGTCTGCATTTCCAGAATGCTTTTTTGGCACTTTCTTAGGAGACCATAGGCCATCTTCAGAGAATATGTGCTCTTCACTCCCCCTGCAAGCTAGTAGGTTATAGAACAATGTTGGATAAATATTTTATGGCTCTCCATGGCATTGCTTGAATATAGAAAACACTCAGCCTTTTAGAACATATTCATATATTTCTCTACAAAGCATCAAAGGGACACTTTAAACCATGCATTGTCTTAATATAATAATGAAACATGTCAGGGAGGGAGCAATGCAGCAGTAATATATAGGGAAGAGTATGTCATGTGGCTTTGCATGAAAGGACAAATTTCTAGCTTCCAAGAAAGAACAAGAAAACGTCTTTGTTTAGGGATTCAGGTTCCCTACTATCTAGAAAGGAGTAACTGATTTTTCTCAGTTCTGTGGTGTTTTTTAGGGATTTTTTTTCTCTCTTCAGACTCCTTTTCCAACTGTATAGTATTCCCCATTGCTCTTCCAAAGATATTTTATGTTCAACAAAGTCTGGCATCTCTCTAGCTGCACCGGTGATGTTGAATTTGAACAGGGTAGAGATGATGTTTTGAAATGCTTGGAAGAAAAAGTAGTTCTTTGTTATCCTTCCTGATAATCATCTTTTGGTATACTGGCATTCAGCTATGAAATTAAGGTAGTCTATAGGCCTCTGGATTTTTCTCCTATTTCATTCACTTATTTTGGTACATATTATGCTAATTTTTAAAAAATTTGCTTCTCTTCTTGTGCATAGTGTGTGCAGACAGCTTATTTTCCATGGTATACAATGTAATTAATTACCTAAAGCCAGCTTGGGAGTAAATGGGGTCAATCTGAGCCTAATTTCTGATTCTGGGGTTGGTTTCCCCGCAGCCTCATACCTTGGTTCGTAGAACATCCCTGCAAATGTATTTAATGCTACAAGTTATGACTTTGGGTGCAGTCTCTTTCTCACATGGGACGCACAACCTGTTGAACCCTCTTTCACGTATTAGTAACTGAGGCCTAGGGAGTTTAAGTGACTTGTCCAAGATTACACAGTGGGCCACTAGTGGTCCAGGGCTTAACTTGAGGGCTTCTAACTTGAGGGCTTATCTGGCCTCTTTCTACTAAGCCATGCTCATTTTCAAATGAACTGACCTTTCTTTTCACAAGGGTTGAATGTTGATAATTGATCAAGATTTGTTCTCCTCCCATGCAATTGGCCACCCACCCACAGGTCACAGGTGCCACAGCCCAATAGCTAATAATAATAATAATAATTGTGGTATTTCTAAAGTGCTTACTATGTGCCAGGCGCTGTACTGTGCGCTGGGATGGATCCAATATGGGGCTCTCAGTCTCAATCCCCATTTTACAGATAAGGTAACTAAGGTCCAGAGAAGGAAGTGACTTGCCCAAGGTCACGCAGCAGACAAGTGGCAGAGCTGGGATTAGAACCCATGATCTCCTGATTCCTAGGTCCCTACTTTATTCACTATGCCATGCTGCTTCTCAGGATTTCCACAGGGTTTGACATCATGTTAAAGCTCAACTGGAGAAAGGGGTGATCACTGGCCTGCCCTTTTCCCTTCTCTCCACCATCTCAAACCCATCCCAGCTTCCTTTAGAGGCATGATGAGGAAGGCAAGTGACTATTGGTCTTCCCTTTCTTCCTTACCCTCCTAGAGTTGACAGGAAGAAAGGAAAGAAGGAGGAGGAGGAGTCAGAGAAGAGCAGGACATCTAAGGTTATCTAACATAAGCACAGACCAGATTTTTATGTTACCATGTAACATTTTCTCAGTAATCAAAATTGATTGACACGGTGCTAAGAGTTCATAGGAGATCTACTGCAGAATTATAGGAAGATAATTTACTATATAAATGATGTACAAGGCTCATAGAGTTCTTTCATCTTAATATGTTTTATATATAATGAGGTTTGGCATAATTACTTATTAAATAAGCCTTCTAGGTCTAAGGCAAGATGTGCCTGAAATCAAAATCCTTTAATAAGCATTTGAAATCACCTGATTTCAGACAGATGAGCAATGCCTTGTAAATTTTGGACTCCGAAAGAAACTACATGAATATTCTCTTCATATATTAATGTAAGAGGAAACTCTGCCAATATATGCACATTCACATCCCCGTCACCAAGTAGCAAGGGAGCGTTCATATAATCAAGAGCTGCGCAAAATACCTACCTTTTTACTTTGCTGTATTAGGGCTTATCATCGATGCCACTGAAGGCGTGGGAAAGGAATTGGATTGAGAAGGGCTGTATGGGGTGTCAAAGAGCAAAGGCTTCAGATATTGGAGAGAAGAATAGGATTACCAAGGAGAAACAGCAAAATAAATGTCTAAACTTTTCTTATGGCTCCTCAACATCCCAAAGGAGGAGAAAAATGTCACAAAGTGAAATGTGGGCTGATGTGAAAATATGTGGCTTCTGTAATTCACGTATCCATCCCTTGCCCGGTTGTATTGAGCTATCTTTCTCTAGAGGTTCTTATGCAGTTAGAGTGGGTTTATTAACCACTTCAATTGTTTAAACCCTGTCCTAGGGTCCCTTACTGAAGGACACCCTTATGCAGAAATCACACCAGTAAGAACAGTCTATAGGACCTTGTACTTCAGAGGCTACATTCAGCAATTCTGCCCTGTTAAATCATCTTCCGCGCCTAACCGTACCCTGATGGTAAATTAGAATGCCTGTTCTTAAAGTTGTCGTCAGGGGAAACTGTCCACTTTGCAGAACTGACACAGTTCTGAATGTGGATCAACACAGAGAAAATGAAGCATTTTCTTACTGGTGCCAGATTGAATGACAGATTTTTACCTCCTACACACAAAAATGTTGCCTACAATTCCTAACATCAGCAGAAGCTAGACATTGATGAGTTTATTTTAGTACTTAGTGTTGTTTCACATTATTAAAATAAATTGCAGTGCTTTAGAGGTGCATTTGTAACAATTACAAAATATCTGACTGTCTCTTAGGAGCCCGAAGCCTACAGTGGTCAATTTTCTTTTCATTCAATGAATGAAGACGTCTGACATCAGCCTTTTGGCTCTCTTGCTTTTATCCATTCTCCTCGCATGTTTTTCCCAGCAAACTGACTTTCGGTGAGCATTACTTCAATAGAGATAAAACCATGACGATCAAGTTAAGGCACACAGTGAACAACCGTTGGTGGGAGGGTTGCAGGGTGCAAGCCTAAAAAGATCCAAAGTTTTGTAGAAGTAATAGTGTTTATTAAGTGCTTAATAGGTGCAGTACACTGAGCATTGGGAGAGAGTATACAAGTGGGAAATGAATATGATCTCTGCCTGCTGTGGGGCTCCTTATCTAAGAGTATAAAGGAACTGGAGACACACCCGGAAGGATGAAACTTTAAAGCGCTCTGCAAATATATAAAATAAAACCACAATTAATAGGGTGCTGGGGCTAGAGGAGCAGAATTTCAAGTTCCTCTGGTCTCAGAGATCAGGACACATCCAGAACCACAGCGACCACTGCAGCAGCCCGCAGGCTTCCTGAGGTTCTGTGGAGGCCTCTTGATGTGGGTGTCCTCCTCTTTCCTGCTGGAACGGTGGAAGGCAGGATAAGATGGAGTATCCCCGGTGACGTGGAGGAGAGCCAAAGCCGGTTTCCGCTGAGGCAGTTTGGCTAGCAGTCCGGTGGAGGGGATGCCAAGGCGTATTGCTGGAATGCTGACATCAACCCAAGTACTTCGAGTGTTTATTAGTTTTCCGAGGGAGTGGGTGTAGATGGAGAAGAGAAGAGGACCCAGAACTGAACCCTGAGGGACACCCACAGTTAAGAGACAGGAGGCAGAGGAGAAGTTCACCAAAGAGACCGAGAATAAATGGCCAGAGAGATAGAAGGAGAACCAGGAGAGGACAGTGTCAGTGAGGCTGAGGTTGGATAAGGTTTCCAGGAGAGGGGGATGGTCAAAAGTGTCAAGGGCAGCTGAGTGGTCGAGGAGGGTTAGGATGGAGTAGAGGCCGTTGGATTTGGCGAGGAGGAGATCACTGGTGACATTGGAGAGGGTGGTTTCTAATTCTCTTCCTCTCTTCAAAGCCCTACTGAGAGCTCACCTCCTCCAAGAGGCCTTCCCAGACTGAGCTTCCCCTTTTCCCTCTGCTCCCTCTGCTGCTTCTCTGCCCCCCCTTCACCTCCCCTCAGCTAAGCTCCCTTTTTCACCCCCTTTCCCTCTGCTCCTCCCCCTCTCCCTTCCCCTCCCCTCAGCACTGTGCTCATCCGCTCATTTGTATCTATTTTAATTACCCTATTTATTTTGTTAATGAGATGTACATCCCCTTGATTCTATTTACTGCTATTGTTTTTGTCTGTCTCCCCTGATTAGACTGTAAGTCCATCAGTGGGCAGGAATTGTCTCTATCTGTTGCCAAATTGTACATTCTAAGAGCTTAGTACAGTGCTCTGCACCTAGTAAGCGCTCAATAAATACTATTGAATGAATGGGTGAAGAGGGTGGAAGCCATATTGGAGGGGGTCAAGGAGAGAATTGGAGGAGATGAACTTGAGGCAGCTAGTGTAAACAGCTCACTCAAGGATTTTGGAGAGGAATGGTAGGAGGTAGATGGGGTGATAACTGGAGGGAGCCATGGGGTCTAGGGAGGGGTTTTTTTAGGATAGGGGCGATATGGGCATGTTTAAAAAGAGTAGGGAAGAAGCCATCGGGGAGTGAACAGTTGACGATGACAGTTAGGGAAGAAAGAAGAGAAGGGCCAAGTGTTTTGATAAGATAGGTAGAGTTGAGTGGGTAGGGTGGGTTCTTGTGTAATAATAATAATAATAATCAAAATAATTATGGTATTTGTTAAGCATTTACTCTTTGTCAAGCAATGTACTAAACACTGGGTTAGATGCAAGCTAATCAGATTGGACATAGTCCATGTCCCACCTGGGGCTTACAGTCTCAATCCTGATTTAAGAGATGAGGTAACGGAGGCTCAGGGAAATGAAGTGACTTGCCCAAGGTCACACAGCAGACAAGTGGCAGAGCAGGCATTAGAACGCATGACCTCCTGACACCCAGGCTCGTGCTCGATCCACTAGGCCATGCTGGGTAGGGTGAAGAGGGCAGAAACCAGATTACAGAGGATCACGAAGGATGTCGAAAATGAGGAGGTGGAGCCAGCGGATGAGTACAACCTATTAATTAAATTAGGATGGACATGGGAACAAGAGGATGGCGCTGTAGCTGGAGAACGTTTCGAGATCCAGAGGATTTTTTTTCAGTTTAGAGGAGACACGAGAGTGTTCCCCACTGGGGTGGAGGAACCATCAGAGAGTGAGCATTTAAAAATGAGGGATGGAGGAAGAGTAAACTCCTCCACCAGATGGTAAAGTCCTTGAGGTCAGGGATCATGTCTATCAACTCTATTATACCAACTCTAAGAGCTTACCACAGAGTTTTGCACACAAGGAGTACTCAATAAATATCAACTTGTTAATGAGTGGGCTTAAGGGTCTTCCTCCCAGAGATATCTCTTGTCTTGGATTTGAAAGTCTGAACATCCAAGTTTTATCCCAATCATTGAAGGGGAGAATGAAATTTTTGCTTCTCTGCATCTAACCTGGCATTTGGTTATTTCTTGAAAGGCTTTCCTTCACTATTTTGCTCAGGTAGAAAGAATCAGAGTGATGAAAAATATCTGTACTTCAACTTTTGCCAAATTTTGACTTTGGTTTTGTTTTCTGCCTTGGGGAAAAACAACAACACAAAAAACAAAAAAGGTTTTGACATCTCTAGGGGCATATAAATCAGTGGTATTTCTCGAGAGCTTACAGTGTGCAGAGCACTGTACTAAGTGCTTGGGGAAGTAAAATATAACGGAGTTAGTACACATGATTCCTGCCCACAATGAGCTTATAAAATTAGTAATGTTAATGCCATATAACTGTTTATAGCTAGACTGCGTTGATCATATAGGATCAAACTCCCACTTCATACATCCCTTTCCTTCAACCTATCCTCCACCCAGTCATGTGCACACACATCAATAAATCATCAATCAATGGAATTTATTGAGTGCTCACTGTGTGGAGAGTACTGTACTAAGCACTTTGGAGAGCGCAATATAACAGAGTCGGTAATCACGTTTCCCTGCCACAGTAAGCTTACGCTCTGGATGGGGAGACAGACATAAATATAAATAAATCAAATATGCATATGTATATAAGTGCTGTGGGGCTGAGGGAGGATTAAAGAAAGGGAGCAAATCCAATTGCAAGGGAGATGCAGAATGGAGTGGGAGAAGAATAAATGAGAGCTTATTCAGGGAAGGCGTCTTGGAGATGTGCCTTCTGTAAGGTTTCGCATTCACAGAATTTCATTCTCCTTATTTTTCACATGAAATAAAAGTCACCCTGTAGCATTCAACTCCGTTTGACGTCGCACATATCTGTGCAGTCATTTCGTTTCTCCTGACTCCATGTTGTGCTGCACCCAGACAGGAGAGTGTTGTCAGCAGTAGTGAGTTATTTTCAGGCCAGGTCTCCCCACTCCTCAAGAGCCTCCAGTGACTGTTCATCCACCTCCGAATCAAACAGAGATTCCTTACCGTTGGCTTTAAAGCTCACCCCATCCTACCTCACCTCTCTGATCTCCTACTACTGCTCGGCCTGCATTCTCCGCTCTTCCAGCTCCAGCTTGCTTACTGTGCCCGTATCTCGCCTCTCTCACTGCCGACTCCTTTCCTGTGTCGTCCCCCTAGCCCGGAACTCCCTCGCACTCTCTCCGCCTTCAAAATATTATTCAGGTCACATTTTCTCCAAGACGCCATCCCTGATTAAGCCCTCTTTTCCCCTGCTCGCGTTCCCTTCTGTGTCACCTTTGCATTTGGATCTGTGCCCTTTAGACATTTGATATTTGCCTCCCCCCAGCCCCATAACACCTATGTACATACCTTTGAATTGCATATTATACATTAACAGGAATTGTATTTAAGTGCTTACTATGTGCCAGACACTGTAGTAAGCACTGGGATAGATTCAAGATAATAAGGTTGGACACACATAGGGCTCCCAGTCTCAGTCTCCATTTACAGATGAGGCAACTGAGGCATAGAGAAGTTAAGTGACTTGCCCAAGGTCACACAACAGACAAGTGACAAAGTCGGAATTAGAATTCAGGTCCTCTGGCTCCCAGGCCCATACTCCACTCACTAGGCCATACTGCTCATGTTATGGTATTTGTTAAGTGCTTACTATGTGCCTGGCACTGTACTAAGCGCTGGTGGGGGATACAAACAAATCAGATTGGATATCGTCCCTGTCCCGTCGTCCCTATCCCACATGAGGCTCGCAGTCTTAATCTCCATTTCACCGATGAGGTAATTGAGGCACGGAGAAGTCAAGTGAGATGTCCAAGGTCACAGAGCAGACAAGTTGCAGAGCCAGGATTAGAACCCAGGCCCTTCAGACTCCCAGGCCTGTGATCTATCCATTAGGCCACGCTGCTTGTCGTATTAATGTCTGTCGCCCCCCTCTATACTGTAAGCTTGTTATGGGAGGGGAATGTTTCTGCTTATTCTGTTTTATTGTACTCTCTCAAGTGCTTAGTACAGTGTTCTGCATAAAGATCTCAATGCCACCGATCGATTGTTTGATTTCTGACGGAACAGAGAGCCGCAGCAGATAGGATCGTTTTGGGATGTCGGTTATTGTGTTCCCAACTTCTGCCATCTGAATTGGCATAATGGCTCCGAAGCTTCCGAAGGGTTCTCGAACCTCAGATGGACAACCTCCAGTCTAATATCCTTATTTGCTTATCACTGGAAACTTTCGTTGGCCAAATCTAAATTTTTTCCCTTGTACAATGATCTAATGTAATCCTTTTCATGTTAGATGTTAACTCCCATAGCAGTGGGTATGTTCGATTTAATTTGAGCCCATCCTAATTAACAAGAACTCATTTAAAGGACTAGTAAAAATCCAGATTCTCCATAGCTAAAGTTTTCCTATAAACGTGATGAACCACACAGAGAAATAGAAATGTCTCTGAAGTTCCTTTGAAAGGTCAAAGAAAACCTCTAATCAGGTAAACAGACATTTTCGTGGAAGATTTGTTGGTCTGGGACAGTGTGCCGCAATTGGACACCAAATCCCAATCTGTTGTTTTTGGGTTTCATATTGTTGCCTGGAATGTGGTTATTATAAATCTCTCCCCAAGGCAGTGCTTTTTTTAAAAATTTCACCCAATTTATAATATCAAAGGGAAATATACTAGAGTAATGCTTTCCTTATTGCTTTCATTGCCTCTCTTGTGGAGCAGCTCACCTCTTTCTACCATTCGTTAATTATTCATCCATCTCTTTCAAATGTTCATTTAAACTTTAGAAGATTCGACTCATACAGTGTCTGCCGAAGTTATCTTTTCATGTCTTTTCCCCCAGCCTTCGTTCGCAGATTCTGACGCCCTTATCACCGTTTCCAGGATGAAACTCTCCATTTGGGTAAAAGCAAAGCTCTTTCTTTCTGATATCTCCCTCCGACCAGGATAATGTCGCCCTTGTTTCTCCTTTTTCCCTTTAGGAAAACATGTTCATAAAAAGAACCCTTAGTTGTTATGATAAAACAGTGGGAGCCAAGTACAGATGCTACACTCCAGCAAAGCTTTTTGTCAAAAATCATGTTCCTTTATGCTGCAAAATGTGATATGTAAATAAATGGCATAACCGCTGTGAAGGATGTAGTTGAAACAGACAGTTCTCTTTCATGGAGTCACATGTGTGCAGATAGATATAAATATCTATCTGCCTCTCTAAGTATATAAATATATATATAAAGAAGTGTGTGTGTATATATATATATATATATATATATATATATATATTCACACACCCACTTTGGTTTTATATAGCACTTTTATTTTCCCAAGTGCATAAAATGTATGTCATTTTTGTTCTCCATATCCCAGTAGATAATGAAAAACAGATATCGTTATTCCCATTACACAGACAGGGAAATTGAGGGCCCGAAAGCTTAAAGTGACTTTCCAAAGGAAATTGAAGGAAACTTCCTCAGGCAATTTTTGTTTTCTAGACAAGTTCTCTGAACACATGTTGCATACACCCGGTGATAGCCTATTGGGTATGGAGAATGGTCGTAAAGAATACAGATCTGTGAGAGAGAGTTGGTAGTATTGAACGGATGGGGCTGATGCCATTTGGGATGGCCAAGTGGAAATTTGGTAAACCGAATTATTTTGAACCACTCAAAGTGGACATCTTGTGCAGAGCAGCGTGGCTCAGTGGAAAGAGCCCGGGCTTGGGAGTCAGAGGTCATGGGTTCGAATCCCGGCTCTGCCACTTGTCAGCTGTGTGACTTTGGGCAAGTCACTTAACTTCTCTGGGCCTCAGTGACCTCATCTGTAAAATGGGGATTAACTGTGAACCTCAAGTGGGACAACTTGATGACCCTGTATCTACCCCAGTGCTTAGAACTGTGCTCTGCACATAGTAAGCGCATAACAAATACCAACATTATTATTATGTTCTTTAAATTTGGGGTGAGAGTTTTGGCTCGGGTGGATGCGGCAAAAACCAAAAGGACATAATTACATATTTGGCTTCCCTCTAGTCAGTCAACTGATGGTATTTATCGAGTGGTTTACTGTGTGCAGAGCTCGGTACGAAGTGCTGGGGAGAGTGCGATACAACGGAGTTGGTAGATATGATCCTTGTCTTCAAGAAGCCCACTACTATTTATTTACCTTACTTTGAGGGGTGATGCCCCTTTCAGAATTAGCCATGCTGGGACTTAGGTGGACTAATAATAATGATAATAATAATAACTGTGGTATTTGTTATTCTCTGTGCCGGGCACTTTTCTAAGCGCGAGGATAGATACAGGATAATCAGGTTGGAAACAGTCCTGGTCCCACATGGGGCTCACAGTCTTAATCCCCATTTTACAAATGAGGTAACTGAAGCACAGAAAAGATAGGTGATTTGCTCGAGGTCACACAGCGTCTAAGTGGCAAACTCAGAATTAGAACCCGTGACCTCCTGACTCACAGGCCTGAGCTCTATTCACTAGGCCATGCTGATTCTCAGCTGGCCAGAGCTGACCAGCAGGTGTTGGACATGCTGCCTTCCCTCTGGGACTGTGCCCAGCGAGGAGGATGAAGGATGGCAGAGGCGGAGCCGCAAGAACAAGGCCAGAGCAAGTTTTCCAAGTCAAGCATCAGGGAGGGGCTGAAGCTGAAAGTTGAATGCCCAACACAACGCGATCTAAACCTGCTCCTTCATCATCCACCCTTTTGATTTTTGATTTTTTTTTTTGGTGTTCGTTAAGCCCTTCCTACAAGCTAGGTACTGTACCAAGTAGTAGGTAGCCCTCCTGATGGCTGGGGGTGAACTGGTGCCTCCTTCCGGATTTCCCCCTTCCCCAAGTCACTTCTCCCCAGGGAAAGATCACCTGTGCTCCCTTCCCTCTAGCTTCATGGAGAGCAAAATTGACAGATGGCTGCTTCATACGTTCAGCATCCGAAGAAATGGTGCTATCCTGCTCACTCTCACATTTTCATGGCAGCCACCTTAGCAGGGTCTGGTATGAAATGGCTCGAGCAGCAGCCATGTTAGGTTAGGAGGGGTGCGAATTCAGTTCGAAGGAACAGCTCGAGGCACACCCTTCGGAGCCATGGCCGCGGGCCCCCCAACTCTATACAGGTCCTAGGTCTGTAGCCCCTAAAGCCCCTGAAGCACTGTTACTATTCAGACTCTTCTCTTTGCCCGTGATGTTACTGGAACTATATGTTCTGGTACTTTTGTGCTGGTGTGCTTGACCCGAGTAGGATTTGTCATTTCCTATAGTTGCTATTGAAGAATAGGAGACAAAATGAACCACAAGTACTTTTCTTCACTAAAGTAACACATAATCCTCAATAGACTTTACTGCTTTTCCAATGAGTGCCTGAAATATTGAGAAAACAACAAATATAGCCCAAGAGTATCTAGGGATTTCAAGAAAAATTGCCATGTCATTTCACGTTTGTATTGAGGAGTACCACTATAAAGCATTTGAGATTATAGATTTGAGGTGGCATGAATATTCTCGGTAGTTAATAGGTGGTATAGCCTCTTATTTGATTAAAGCCAGGTGAAATTATTGTTTCCATCAAGTGGTCTATGGAAAGTATTTTTGTTCTGGGTTAAGAAGAATGCCTATAAGAACTAAATATATTTGGAGCCTGCTGCTAAAATTTCTTTTGGAATTCCCCTATTTTTTTTAGTAGAATGACTATTCTAATATTAGGAAGAGGAGGAAGAGAGAAAGAAATAGCCTTTATTGAAACTGCTTTCTCATGACCATCGTATAAACTCTGAGGTGAATACAAAATAAGAAAATTCATGTAAGCTTCCCATTCCACAAGGGGCTCACAGTTTTCTTAAGAGAGGACAAACATTTTGAAAACATTGATTAGATAGGAAGCGGACAATAGGAGCCCTACAAGCAAGGAGAGTAGTAGTAATAATATTTATTGAGTGCGCTCTTGGTAAAGTTGTTGTGGGCAGGGGATGGTCTGTTTATCGTTATACTTTCCCAAGTGCTTAGTATGCTGCTCTGCACAGAGTAACTGCTCAATAAATATGATGGAGTGAATGAATGATGCAGTACACTTTACTAAATGCTGGGAAGCACCAAATAAATTATGTATCCTCTGCCTACAAGAAGCTCCACTCTAAAAGAAATACTTACACAGTGTTCCAGGTAAATAATTGAAAATACAATTGAATGAACTTATTTACAAATACACTGAGGAATGATATGAGAAGTGGCACAGTCTGGTGGAAATAGCGTGGGCCTGGGAGTCAGAGAACCTGGGTTCTAATCCCAGCTCTGCCACTTATCTGCAGTGTTACCTTGAACAAATCACCTAACTTCTCTGTGCCTCAGTTACCTCATCTGTAAAATGGGGACTAAGACAGTGAGCTCTATGCGGGACATAGACCCTCTCCAATTTGATTAGTTTGTGTCTAGTCAACACTTAATCCAGTACCTGGAACATAGTAAGTGCTTAAGAAGTACCATAGAAAAGAGTCTTTATAGAGACCTCTTCTTGAGTAGCAGGGGGAAGATTAGAAAACATACATTGAATGTTGAAGAAATGAGAGGGAGGCTTTGAAGTTCACACCTTGTGGCATTGATTTTTACCAAAGATGTAGTTGTTTAGGTCATCAGGGTTAGGTAGAGAGGTGAAGTTGGGGCTAGATGATTCAGGAGTGAGTTGAAGGTTTGGAAAAACTGGTGGGGTTTGAGGGCACGGGGCAAAGAAGTTGAGTTTTGCAGCTGAGTTGGGTGGAGCTCAGGGCATCCATTTTTAAATCTAGGAATGGAAGAGCTTTCAGAGAAGCTTAAGAGGGGTGGAAGAGTCTATGATCGGTGCAATTGGCCTAGAGTCCGGTAATAGTGATTGGTGAGTGAAGACTGGGAGTGTGGATGTCAGGATAAATTGTAAGAAACGGGTAGCTCAGAGCGGCTGGGATCGAAGTGAGGTTAGGGATGATCAGATCAAAGTAAATGGACAAATGTACTGTCCTGAGAGGGGCAGTCCCCAAGGTCTTCCCTGCCCTCCAGGCACAGAATTCTTTATTTCAACAGCCACAGTTTCCCCAAAGTTTCCCTAAAACTCCCTGTTTGCGACTTCTGACCTAGGGCTCTGAAGGAGCTGCGTTAGGGGTCCCACAAGGACTGGTAGGTGAAGGGAAGTTGTCTGGGGCCTGGATTGACCCTCATGAAGACCAGAATACACCTCTGAGCTTGCAGATCCTCCCACCCAAATCTGACAGGTAAGAGCTGCCATCATTGACTCACTGCCGAAAAGTTTTACATTTTATTCATTCAATCGTATTTACTGAGTCCTCACTGTGGGCAGAGCACTCTAAGAGCTTGGGAGAGTACGGTACAACACTAAACACATACAATCCCTGCCCATAACGAGCTTACAGCTAGTGAGTGAAGGGGAGGCAGACGTTGATAGCACTTAGAACACTGCTTGTCATATAGTAAGTGCTTAACCAATACCCTAATCATTATTATTATATAAATTACAAATATATATATAAGGGCTGTGGGGCTGGGGTGGGGGGATGAACAAAGGGAGCAAGTCAGGGTGATGCAGAAGAGAGTAGGAGAAGAGGAAAGGGGAGATTAGTCAGGGAAGGCCCCCTTGGAGAAAATGTGCCCTCAATATGGCTTTGAAGGCGGGGAGGGTAATTGTAAGATTTGAGGAGCGAGGGCGCTCCAGGCCAGAGGCAGGGTAGAACCTGCTGATGCTAAAAGTTTCCATCCTCTGCCTCAGGCCCAGTTATATTTTAAGGTCCCACCTAAGCAAGCATCCCCAAGTTGGTTTTCGAGGCTAATGAAGCATCAGTGTCTTGTGGCAGCACCCTTTTAAGCCAAAGCCAAGGGAGGTAAAGATTGTCTTTTTGGCCATGGGCACTTACCAGGATAAAATCTCATTGTCATTAACCTCACCCTCAAATATGAAGAATGGCTACCTGTGTTTGTAGAATTCAAATATGCTGAGCATTAATAGCGTTAAGAATTAATAATTCTTTGATTATCTCATCATCTCTTTTCAGTCAAAATCAGTACCAAAATCAAACCTGAAAAATCTGTCAAGCATGTTGAATTTTACCTTGTGAACCTTGAAGCAAAATGAGCCTCCAATTCTATTTTTGACTAAGTTTCTGAATGTTTTCAAGGGATCAACAGTCAAGAATTGGTGTACCTTAGGCCTTTCCAAATAAATATTCCATGTGGTTGATCCTTCATGTCCCACATTTGCTTCATATAAAGAATGTACATAGTTTATACCAAAACTGAAATGGAAAATTAGAAATTACACCTTTCCACCAATCAGGATTTTAGATGCAATGGCCAGCATGCCATACCACTCCTTAGTCAGTGTTATAATAAAAAAAAAGAGGTTCAAGTCTTTTAAGACAACATACCACGGTTACAGGAAGGCCACAAAATATAGGCACTGTTGAGAGGAATAAAGAAATTCATCCGAAGTCTTGAGGTGAGGTGACCCAGTATTCTAAATATTCATTTATAAATTCCTTAAAGCAAAAAAAAGTCCTAACTTTGTTTCCTTTCGGTTAAGTAAACCCAGGGGAAGATTCATTTTCCACTAAGACAAATCTATATAATGAAGCCCAAGGCTTACCATTGTGAAGTACTTTGTATTTTCTCCTTTAAATGTAGTTGACTTTAAGAATGTGAAGAAATAAATGAGAAGTAAATTTCCTTGTAAAAAGGTCCATACTAAATTAACTTAATTAATCACTTCAACCGTGGGTATTCACTAGTAATTGCATTTCTTTTGAATTTGCAAACATGAGCATTAAGAAAATCAAGGACACAATTAAGAACTACAAGCAAAACACACACTTGTTATTAGAAAGATAAATAGAAAGAAATTTATCTGACTCAAAACCTGCAAGCTTTGATCACTTGGTCTATTAAAGGAATACCAATGCAATTAGAGAAGCAGCATGGCATAGGGGATAGAGCACCAGCTTGGGAGTAGGAAGGTCCTGGATTCTAATCCCAACTCTGCCATGTCTCTGCTGCATGAACTTAGGCAAGTCACTTAACTTCTCTTTGCCTCAGTTACCTCATTTGTAAAATGGAGGTTAAGACGGTGAGCCCCGTGTGGGACAGTCTGGGTCCAACCCGATTAGTTTGTGTTTACCCCAGCACTGAATGGTACCCGGCACCTAGTAAGTGCTTAACAAATACCATGAAAAACCCACAGTTGAAGAACCATCAGTGCTTTTGAGAATAGGAATGTTTAACTTGTATTCGGGGAGAAAGGCTCTTTAAGAGACAAGCAATGTGACCTAGTGAAAAGAACAGAGGGCGGGGAATCAGAGGACCTGGATTCTAATCCCGGTTCCGCTACTTGCATACCGTGTGAATTTATGCAAGTCACTTAACTTCTCGGGGCCTCAGGTTTATACAAGGATCAGATACCGGTCTCTCTCCCCCCGTAGTTTGTGATCTCCCTGTCGGGCAAGGACTATGTCCGAACTGCTTTTATTATGGCTACCCTAGCGCAAACCCCACTTCCTATCTGACAGATCATCATTCTTTCCACATTGAAAGCTTTATTAACAACACATCTTCTCCAAGAGGGCTTCCTGGACTAAACCCTCTTTTTTCCTGTCAATCAGTCAATCCATGCTATTTATCGAACACTTGCTTGTGTGCTTGCAAGCTTTAGGCTAAGCACGGCAACTACAGTACAATGGAGTTGGCAGATACATTCCCTGACCACCACGAGCTTACAATCTGAAGGAGAACTCCCTCTCCCTTCTACCTTGCACTTGGATTTGCATCCTTTACTCCCCCCATGCTCTGCCCCACAGCAATTATGTACGTATCCAAAAGTGATTTTAGCATCCGCCTCTATATCTGGATTGTAAGCTCCTCATAGGCAGGGAGCACGTCTACCAACTCTGTTATATTCTCCCAAGTATCTAGTACAGTTCTCTGCACACAGTAAGTCCTTAATAAATGTAATTATTGACTGATAGTAAGTTCTTGCAAATCCTACAGTTATTATCCTATGGATAAAGTAGCTTTTAGGTGATCAGATAGTCTCTTGAACAAGTCCACCCTGTTTTGTAGGAAAAGAGAGGCAGTAGCTGAGGTAGAGAAAACCTCCCAATCCCACAACTCAACCCATATTCCACTCTAGTTCCTTTCCTTCCAGAACAATATTATTAGGGAAAGACACTGTTCATTCTAATCCTAAATCAAGTGATTGATATATCTGCCTGTTCCCATGGGAGTCCCATTACCTTAACAACATGATGCTCCCTCTTTCAATATTACCCCTTTCCTTTACTTTTGACAATTCTACAAAATTGCTATGTAGTGCAATCATTCACTCTCTGATCATTGCATTCTTATTGTTTGCAGAGCACTGTAGTAATAGGGAATGTACAGTAGCATCATCACAGTTCCTATCCTCAAAGTGTTAGTACAATCACACATCCTATCCTGACTGGATTACTGCATCAGTCTCCTTTCTGACCTCCCAACCTCCTGCCTCTCCCCACTTCAGTCCACATCTCACTCCGCTGCCCAGATTATCTTTCTACCGAAAGATTCGGGGTATATCACCCCCTCCTCATAAATCTCCACTGGTAGCCTATCAACCTTCAAATCAAACAAAAACTCCTCACTGTTGGCTTCAAAGCTCTTCATCACCTTGCTCCTTCTTACGTCACCTCCCTTCTCTCCTTCTACATCCCTCACACTCTGCTCCGCTGGTGCTAACCTTCTTCTCACCATGCCCCCATCTCGCCTGTCTCGCCGTCAACCCCGGCCCATGTCCTATCTCTGGCTTGGAATGCCCTCCCTCCTCAAATCTGCCAAACAATCACTCTTACCCTCTTTAAAGTTCTACTGAGTGTGCACCTTCTCCTAACGGCCTTCCTAAACTAAGTCCCTTCTTCCTCAGCTCCTCCTCCTCCCTTCAGCATCACCTTGACTCCCTCCCTTTGCTCTTCCCCCGCCCCTGCACCACAGCACTTATATATATATATATATATGTAGATATCTATAACTCCATTTATATTGATGCCTCTTTTTACTTTTTTGATGTCTGTCTCCCCCCTTCTAGACTGTAAGCCTGGTGTGGGCAGGGATTGTCTCTCTTGATTGTACTTTCCAAGCATTTAATACAGTGCTCTGCACACAGTAAGCACTCGATAAATATGATTGAATGAATGAATGAATGAATGAATGAATGTTAGAATCCAGCCAGGGAGACCGATAGTAAAATAAATTATACATGAGAAAAAAATGTACAAATGTGGACAAAAGTCTGTGGAGAGTTGATGACGGAGTGAATACGAATAGTACTTGATGGGTCAGCACTCAAGTTCCCGGTTGATGAAGTAGAGAGGGGGAATAGGTAGGAGAGGTGGCAGATTCATAAGGAAATCTTCCTGGAAGATATGAGGTTTAAAGTAGTACTTTGAAGGTGGGGAGATTAGCTATTTGTACATTGAGTAGTTGTCCAATGAAGTTGCAGTGTACAGTTTTTTCAAAGACTGTGGGAATCAATACTACTGACAAACTAGGTAGCTGGGAAAGAAAAGTTAAGTCCCAAAGGGCTCAATTTCTCCCATTGGTGGTTGACATTCTCTGTCACAGGCACAGAAGAAACTAACCTACCTTCATTTTCCAGCCCCATTCTTCTGGATCTAATGAATCTGATATTTTCTGGCTATACCCTGCAACCTCGTTTATCTAAAGGTCAGAGAGACCGTGATCAGGTCTGCAAAGGAGCATAACAAGTAGCTTTTGGCAGAAAATTATCCTCCACTGTCATCTTCAGTGCTGTAAATATTTTCAGTCTTGCTTTCAAAACAACAAATATGGAATTTGAAATAGCAGTTTCTGTCTTGCTTGAAATAGATCAGGAAAAAACATTTTATTTTTTTGGTGAGATGCCAATCTTGGCTTCTGTTTGGTCCGAGGCCCTCTTCATTAACCCTGTTTCCAAAAACTGAATTCCACATGACAATGAATGTGTTGGGTTTCAACAGTTTCATCTGCTTGCTACTTACCCTTCACCGAAAGTATTAAAGTCATAGGCTTCCATGCCACCCCTGACTGGAGAGCAGAGAAGCACAGCCTCACTTTATCCTACCCTGCCCTTGTCCGTTTTCTGCCTGTCAATCCATCAGTAGTTTTTACTGAGAGTTCACTGTGCGCGGAGAACCGTACTAAGCGTTTGGGAGCGCGCAGTGCAATAGAGTGGCTAGGCGTGATGTGTTGGTTTAGTGAACCTTTTCTCTTTCCTCCTCATTATGGCTTTTAAATGTTTTTCTTTTTTTCCTCAGCATCCAGGCACCTCCCCTCCTCCCCAACCTGTGCCCTGGAGTGAGGGTAAACATTTGTAGTCACAAGCAGGAACGTCAAAATAGGATAGGCAAATCATCTCTAGTACAAACCAAAGTCATCTATGTTGTCATGGAAATCTTCTCATCTACTCAGCTTCAGTACTGATCATCTGTGAGCTCATGGTGGGCAGAGAATATGTCTGATGTTATATTATACTCTCCCAAGCACTTAGTACAGTGCTTTGCACCCAGTAAGCACTCAATAAATATAATTAATAATAATAAAAATAATTTAGAGAAGACAGCCAGATAACTCCTGGAAATCTGGTAAGGATCACTAGCCAGTAGGAGGACAAGACTAGTTGCAGGTGAGAAAGCCTGAAACTTCAGGTGGAAACCTTGAAAGTCTTTCTACGAGTAGACATACTGACAGCCTGGTGTCCAGGGCCAGTTCTATGGCCCCAAGAAACTTTCATAATGGATATGTGGTGGGGATGACCTGTTTTGATCCAGACAGATTTTGATTAAAACCAGATATATTCAGTGAAAATCTCCATTTGAAAGATGCCCTTGCTTCAGGAATAATATTCAGGTATTCTGATGAAATAGCACCAGGTCTTTATGCTCTAGAAATTTATAGAGGAAAAAATCCACAAAGAGTCCGGGGTAACAAGAACCCCAAAGTCTGTCTGTGATAGAGAGATTAAAAAACAAAACTGATAATTCCAAAAGGACAGAGAAAATGGGTGAAAGAGAGTTTGGGTCACTGAGGATCAGTTAAGACTTCCTGAGATTAGCATAAGGTCCCCCAGCCGACAAATAGCAGAACTGGGATTAGAACCCAGGTTCCCTGCCTCCCAGGCCTGTGCCCTGTCCACTAATAATAATAATAATAATGTTAATAATAATAATAATGTTGGTACTTGTTAAGCGCTTACTATGTGCCGAGCACTGTTCTAAGCGCTGGGGTAGACACAAGGAAATCAGGTTGTCCCATGTGGGGCTCACATTCTTAATCCCCATTTTACAGATGAGGTAACTGAGGTACAGAGAAGTTAAGTGACTTGCCCAAAGTCACACAGCTGACAAGTGGCAGAACTGGGATTCGAGCCCATAATCTCTGACTTATGCTATTTAAGGTATTTAGCAAGGCACTGAGGTCACCTACCTCTTTACTATCTGGCTACGATGGCATGAGCAGAGAAAAAGAGATTAGGGTGAAGAAAGTTATAATTCAAATAATCAGGGCAGAAAATATCTCCCAGGAAGTACGTGTAAAGGGAAAACTTCAATGAGCCACTACAGAAAGAGGTGGGGAAAGAGGAAGGAATGCAATCCACTGGTTGGGTATGTAATAACTAACCAAAAAAATACATCACACCTGAAGGACCTTTTCAGAACTTTTCCTTGAAATAGCTACGTTCCTCCCTTGTGTAAACTGAGAAAAATGTAAAGTTTTTTCAGGATTAGAGTTTGTGGATAGGGATCATACTGCACATTATATCATGTCTGTGTTTGTTTTGTAGCTGAGAATAACTATCAGGGAGCAGTTTTAAACACTTCATCATTTTTCACCCAAAGGAACATGAATTAAAGGGAGAAAGGAAAATTAAATATACTTCCTATTCATCAGGCTTTAAAGGGACTACATCATAGGCTAAATATTCTCCAGATTTTGATTGAGTCCTTCCCTTTTAATGAAGGAACAATAGTCCAGTTAAATTCCACTTATGTCTGCAAAACAGACTTGGTTGGCACTAAACTGGCAGGGAACTTATTTAATTTTGTATTCTTATTGGGAAACAGGTTTTCATTTTTTTCTGTGTGAAGAATATCAAAGAGATAAAATAAATAAGTGTATTGGCTTGCACTCACCATGCCCAGGTCTTCATCTATCCTATCTATATAGGTCTATCCTATCACCTAACTGCAAGAAGATACATTAAGTCAGTAACACACCAAACACTTGGTTTTTGCACAAGCCCAGTGATGTTCTTTATGGGGGACACTAGGTATTAGGCATAAAACCAAATATTAGTGCTCACGAATGAGTAGATGCTCTTTGATTTGATGGTCTTGGAAATCATCTTCACATCATGTTTTCTTTGGAGAACAGTATGTGTTTCAGTTTGTTTTCTTTTGGTACAAGTAATGATAGTCATAGCGTATCCTCCCTCCATTATACTGTTTGTGGTATCTTTTGTCTTTCCCCTTGACTAGTGGATTAGCATCGCATCATTAGCTCTCATAATCTCATCACTTTCTTCTTGTGGAATGACCGGAAAAGGCTTTCCCCGATTAAACTTTCTTCTTCTCAAATCATACCCTTCCCACCCTAACCTCAGTCTCTCCAGAGCATTTTTCATTTCATATGCCCAAACTCTAGCACTTTGGCCTAGATCGACTCACCCGATCTCCTGTTTGAGCACTTTTTATTTGTAAATTATTTTATTTCTGTTTCCCCGGTTAGATTGTCAACTCTCTGTGAACAAGGATCTTCCCCTTGATTCTATTTATTGCCACTGTTCTTGTCTGTCCGGCTCGCCCGATTAGACTGTAAGCCCGTCAAAGGGCAGGGACCGCCTCTATCTGTTACCGATTTGTATATTCCAAGCGCTTCGTACAGTGCTCTGCACATAGTAAGCGCTCAGTAAATACTATTGAATGAATGAATGAATCTTTCTTACCTCAAATCTACTCTCCCATGTGCTTAGTGCAGTGTTTGCCTACAGCAGGTGCTCAATAAAAGCAACTGGCTGATTTATGGCTCTAACACTCAATTTCTGGCTCTACTCAAATTTTCCATTCTGGATTTACTTTATTCTGCCGCTTCTTGATTATCTTTTACACTGCCAGTTGGAGAACAAGAGTAAGCAGGCAAAATCAAATGCGGAGTTAATTGAAAAACTTCATTTTAGCTGATAGTTTCAGGCTCACGTTGAGCAGAATTGACTGCTTTGAGATTGTCCTCCTTTCCCTTCCTCTGCCACCCTCTGCTGGCTGTTCTCCTGAGCAATGTTCTACCCAAAATGAAGTGTAAAGAAGGGAGAAAGGAGAAGATAAAGGAGTCTGAATAATCTACCAAGTATATAATCAGCTCATGAATCACTGAGATCTGACAATGCTATTTTACTTTCTGCTGGCTTGCATATATTATTCTCACTGACACAGGAAAACCAGAAATGTAGTCTGATATCGAATTAAAATAGATTTACCATGCCATACCAACTATTATTCTAATTTATATTCCATTTATTCTAGCTTGTGGTGCATAACTGAATATCAGAGTTGAGATAGAAAATCTTGTAAATGTACAGGGAATTCTGAATTGCCTTTTCATATGCCTCCAGGATTATATGATAAAAGGAACAACATCAACAATCCTTCAAAGGAAGATAGCAAGAAAATTCCCTTTTATTTTATTAAGATATATCTGTGTCAGTGCGAACCCGCTTTTCTTTACATGCTCAACCACCAGTCTCCTTTGTCTTGTTATGTCAAAAGATGGATTTACTCGTTCAAATTATAATGTCACCGGCACACCTCTTTAGCACTGCCATTCACTTGCTTTTTAATCTTTGGGTTACTTCTTACAGTAATAATAGCTATTACAATGACGGTTATTACCTCTTCAAGAGGCAGAGAATATGTCCTTTCTTTGCTTTGTAAAATCTGTACACTTAAACGGTATGTCTCCTTCATTTTAGAAGATGAAGCAAATGATGGTGAGATCCCATCTTTGCCCGTAGGTGTGTGACTTAAAAGAATGAGTGAGTTTCACATTGTGTGCACATAAAGATAGTTCTTACCTGCCTGTGTTTTCGGGGCGGCCTTCTGATATCAAAGTCTCCGTGAAGTCTTCCTTTAGTAGGACAACCTCTTTCCTGACTGCTTCCTGCCTGGTTCATCTGTTTGCTCTGATCCTAATAATGGCTTCTGTCACACACTGGCAGAATGCCCCATATTACCAAGTGATTATATTTTATTTCAGAGTATTTGTGAAGCGCTTGCTATATGCCAGACACTATACTAAGCGCCGAGGTAGATACAAGCCAGTCAGATTGGACAGAGTCACTGTCCCACATGGGGCTCACAGTCTTTATCCCCATTTTACAGATGAGTTAACCGAGGCACAGAGAAGTTAAGTGACTCGCCCAAGGTCACACAGCAGACGAGTGGCAGAGTAGGGATTAGAACCCAGGTCTGTGACTCCCAGGCCTGGGCTCTAAACATTAGGCACCACTGCTTCTCCTTCATCAACCTCAGAGTTCGGCACGGTGCTTAACACGTAGTACTCGTTTAGCAAATACAACAATTCTTAATTTGAGGATTATGATAATCGTCACAGAACCAAAAACATGTTATCCGCTCGCAAGGTGCTCTTTCCACTTTGGTGTGTCCTCTTTCAAATATTTTTTGAGATTTCCTAGTTGCGAACAGTATAACGAGCCCGTGGCTTCAATGCTGAAATTTAAGGGACTCGAGATGTATTTCTCAATAGGCTACGTTCAATAAGCTATCCTGACAGTATCGTGAATGCTGTCGTATCTAAAACTTTGCCAAACAGAAAGCTCTTACCGCCAGCCCTTTTGGATACCTTCTATTCAAAGACAATCTTGTCCAATTAACTGATCCCTTGTGGGGAAGGAATTAATAAAATTCTCCCTCGTGGATTTTCAACTACTGTGTAAACGCTCTACTGATCGAGTTAATGAACAGGTCTGATTCCCTTGCCCCCCGAATATCGGTTCCTTGTCTTTTAAACTTTTTGGCCACCTCTGGGATCTTCTCCTCAAGTCCCCTAGACCCTGAGCAGGGAGGCCAGATGATAATGTAATGTTGGGGGATATCATGGAGGGGGGAGGTTGGGGGAGGTCATGGGTTCTAACCCCGGCTCCGCCGCTTGTCAGCTGTGTGACACTTTGGGCAAGTCACTTCACTTCTCTGGGCCTCAGTTACCTCATCTGTAAAATGGGGGTTAAAACAGTGAGCCCCACGTGGGACAACCTGATGACCTTGTATTCCCCCCAGCGCTTAGAACAGTGCTTTGCACAAAGTAAGCGCTGAACAAATGTCATCATTAATTAATTAATCTCACATTAGGTAAGATGGTCAAGAACTTTTAGCATCAACATCTGAAAAGGTAGTATCCATTAGGCTATTTCCCGTGGCAGGTTGGTAACTCAAGAACCTATGGTCCAAGAGCATGGTGGCAGGTCATCAGCAGGGAGGAGAAAGAGGGGGAAACCAACCGATGCTGCTCCCCCAGTCGCTGCCACTTTATTCCGGCCCTTTCGAGGGAGATGTGTGATGGGCGTTTGCTGCACAAACTGAACTGTGTGTTTCTGGAAACTCCCTTTCAAGCCCAGCCCTAGGGTGAGCCAGGAAAGCTGAATCCTCACCTGCCACGGCTGCTTCCGTTCAGACGACGACTGTGGAGGAGAGTGACGCAGAACCCCCTGCTTTGTTCGGGACCAGCTTTGGGGGGCCGTCGCTTCTATCTGGGCGGTTGGCAACGATAGAAGCCAAGTGGCTCTCCCAGAGGAGGACAGTTTAAGAAGTGACAACTATCGTCCTGCTGTCCCCCAATATTTGGAAACAACTGCACCCCAAGCAGCCAACCGTGGCTCCCCTTGTCTCTTCTGGCATGTGCCACGGAAGTCCAGAACTAATTCTTGAGGGACTTCCACAGTTCGGGGGTGGGAGGCTGAGGAGGAGACGGAGAAGGAGCAGCCAGAGAGATAGGAGGAGAACCAGGAGAGGACGGTGTCAGTGAGGCTGAGGTAGCTAAAGTTGCCAGGAGAAGAGGGTGGTCCACAGTGGTAAAGGCAGCTGAGAGGCCGAAGAGGGTTAAGATGGAGTAGAGGTCTTTAGATTTGGCAAGAAGGAGGTCACCTTGGAGAGGGCAGTTACCATTCATTCAATCATTCATTCAATCATATTTATTGAGCACTTACTGTGTGCAGAGCACTGTACCATGCTGTGGATGGGCCTGTAGCCAGATTGGAGGGGGACAAGGAAAGAATTGGAGGAGAGGAAGTGGAGGCAGCAGGTTTAGGTAACTCACTCAAGGAGTTTGGCAAGAAGGAGGTCACTTTAGAGAGGGCAGTTACCATTCATTCAATGTTTCATTCAATCAATCATATTTATTGAGCACTTACCGTGTGCAGAGCACTGTACCATGCTGTGGAAGGGGCTGAAGCCAGATTGGAGGTGGACAAGAATTGGAGGAGAGGAAGTGGAGGCAGCAGGTTTAGGTAACTCATTCAAGGAGTTTGGAGTGGAATCACTGCTAACCCCTCTCCCATATCCAGCCTCTGGCCTGGAACATCCACCGCCAGTCCCCCACCACCCCCATTTTTTTTTTAATGAGATTTGTTAAGCACTTACTACATGCCAGGGACTTTTCTAAGTGTTGGGCTAAGTACAAGCTAAGCAGATCAAACCCAGTCCCTGTACAGCAAGGGCTCACAATCTTAATCCCCATTTCACAGTTGAGGTAAAACTCAGGCACAGAGAGGTAAAGTAACTTGCCCAAGGTCACACAATAGGTATGTGGCGTAGCCGGTATCAGAACCTAGGTCCTCTCATGTCCAGGCCGATGCTCTTAGATTATGCGGCTTTTCGTCATATCTGACAGACCATCACTCTCCCCACCTATACAGATTTATTAAAAACACACCATCGCAACATAGCTAAAATCTGCCCTTTCCTCTCCATCCAAACTGCTACTGGGTAGATACATTGATTCATCCTATCCCTCCTGGATTACTGCATCAGCGTGCTTCCTGTCTCTCCCCTCTCCAGTCGATACTTCACTCTGCTGCCCGGATCATTTTTCTACAGAAACATTCAGGACATGTCACCGCGCTTCTCAGAAAACTGCGGTAGTTGCCCATCCACCTTAATATCAAACAAAAACTCCTCACCATTGGTTTAAAGCATTCTACCCACTTGCCCCCTCCTCACTCACCTCGTTTCTCTCCTTCCACAACTCAGCCCACTCTTCGCTCCTCTAGTGCTAACCTTCTCACTGTGCCTCAACCTTGCCTATCTCGCCGCCAACTCTTGGCCAATTCCTGCCTCCGGCCTGGAATGTCCTGCCTCCTCAAATCTGACAATTGCTCTTCTCCTGCTTTCCCCCGGCCCACCGCAAAAGCCTTATTGAAGGCCCATCTCCTCCAAGAGGCCTTCCCAGGCTAAGCCCCACTTTTCCTCATCTCCCACTTCCTTCTGCATCACCCTGCCTTGCTAACTTTTGCACTTCCCACTCCCCCAACCCCACAGCACCTATGTACATATCTGTAATTTATTTATTCGTATCGATGTCTGTTTCCCCCCTCTAAACTCTAAGCTTGTTGTGGGCGGGGAATGTGTCTGTTTATTGTTGCAATGCACTCTCCCAAGCGCTAAGTACAGTACTCTGCACAGAGTAAACACTCAATAAATATAATTGAATGATTAGATGAATGAATCAGTGAATGAACGAGAGGCCTTCCCCAACTAAGCCCTCATTTCTCCGACTAAGCCCTCATTTCTTCTCCTCCCTCTCCCTTCTATGCCACTCTTGCACTGGGATTTGTACCCTTTCAGCACTTAATAGTCACCTCAACTTCAGCCCTGCAGCACTTTTGTTTATCCATAATTTATTTTAATGTCTGTTTACCCCCTAAACTGTAGGCTTCTGGTGGGCAGGGAACACATTTATCAACTCTGTTATATTTCATTCTCCCAGTGCTTAGTACAGTTCCCTGCACATGGTAAATTCTCAATGAATGCCACAGATAGATTGATTGATTGGGTGGTGATAGTGACTGAGATGGCAAGAACAGTGGAAGTTGAACATCTTTTCCCTCTTCCCTTTTCTCTGTTCTTCCCCTTTGCCTTTTTCCTCTTTCTTCCCTCTCTGATTCTTTCTCTCTCTCTGATCTTCTCTGTTTTAAGTCCTGCTTTGATGGCTCTATGCCTATTTTGATCACCTTAACTTCCCCCTAATAACTTCAGTTGATATTTCATATCTTACCATTCTTGAACTCTTTTTATGGATTTTGTTAAACATTTACTATGTGCCAGACACTGACCTAAGCACTGGGGAAGAGACAAGCTAATCAGGTTAGACATAGTTCCTGTTCCACAGGGTGGCTCACAGTCCTCATATTACAGATGAGAAAACTGAGGCAAGAAGTTGAGTGACTTGTCCAAGGTGTTACATCAGACAAGTGGCAGAACTGGGATTAGAACCCAGATACTTCTCACTCCCAGGCCCACGCTCTATTCTCTATATCAAACTGCTTCTCGTAGGGACTGCTCATTTTAACAGTACGGAATTGACTGCTTGGGAACTATGCTTTTTGAACAAGTGACCCTCCCATTCTCCAAATAGGCAAGATAGCCAAAACTTTACTTTTGTAACTTGGGGAAGAAATATTACTTCCTAAGGGTTGAATATTGTAGCCCAGTATTAACTGAGAAAAGTAAAATGTAGTAATTTATGTTTTAAATATTCACAGACACTGTAGCCAACTCACATAACAACCCCTTTCCCTTAAGAGCCCAAAAGCAGATTAACACCCCATGAACACAAACACACATACACACACACACAAAAAAAAAAATCTACGCTACACAGACACATATGCTTTCTGTGTCCCAAAGCAAGGGCTACCTTACAACGTATCAAATTGCACCATTTAGGTGTCATTACTGTTCCCTGACCTGTAAAATGAAGAAGACAGGCTCTAGTTATTCTACAAAGAGGGTCCTCGGCTCAATCCGATTGAAGATTTGACCTTTTGTGGCATTCCAGAGGAGAAGTGTTGGCCTCAGGATTACATTTAAAAATTACAGTGAGGAATGTTGCCAGTCTGTGACTTTGTGTACGATTTATTGAGCCGGCAAGTTCCAGAATTTATTTCTCTTTAGACCCTTCTCAGAGACACTCATTTCTCTGAAGAACCAAGAGAAATGTGGCCTCGGAAGCTGTGAGAAAAAAATAAAGGTTCATCCCCAGCAACTTGAACTTGTTTCAGTCCTTCTCCTTGGGACATTTTTCATACTAAATGATGGTGGATTTAGGGCATATAACTCATACATTCTATTGACAGAGGATGACTAGTTATGCCTTTTTGACTATTTCTCAAAAATGTTCGTCTAAAGCTGAATCAATACTTTTCTTCTCATTCATTTAACATTACCAAACCCAGAAAAGGATGTTTTTGAAAGCACGCTGTGATGCTCTAACTTTCCCAGGGAAGAGGTTATCTTTTTAATTTGATGAGAATGAAAGCAGAATTAAGCCTTAAAGTAAAGATGAGCTGTTGAAAAAGGCTCGTAACGATTTCAATCCATTTACTTTAATACAATCTCATGCTAAAAAAATGTAGAAAGTGGATTCAGATGATTAAGGTTCCCGGAGTACTAACATACCTTGGATAGATCTCATTGCTATCGCACAGTATGGCCATCTACAGAAAACACCGAAAGGAAATTGATTTTAGGGTATTTATTTAAAGTAGGACAAAAGAGCTTTTTCAGCTCAGGTCTAATGAAATACTCTAATATATTTTCATTCTAAATAATTTCCTATAGGCCGAATTTGCTTTTGGTAAGGTAATGAATATTATCTTAGCTATAACACTATAAAAAGTTCATAACTATTTTATCTTTGAAATGTTTAATAGAGTTTTTTTTAATTTGTCAACTTGAAGTAGATGTTAAAATACCCATAACCAATCTCTGCATCTAGAAATATTCTACAATCTATATCATCGGTAGGTATACAGAGAAAAGACAAGTGAATGTATTTTTGAAAGAGACATTCGCAATATACCTGCTATTACATTAAAAGTTTATAAAACTGCCAAGGCATCCAGATTTTCAGACAGGGGGAAGACATAACCTGAATTGTTTCTAGTGGCTGCTAGAGAGATTAAAAACTTGGAATGGCAAGTGAATCCATCTGATTTGAGAACAGTTTGAACATGTTTATATTCTTCACCCGTAACAGGAATTTAACATGTGAAATATGAATAGTATAATATCAGTCAATCACTTGTATTTATGGAGGGCTTAATATGTGCAGAGCACTGTATTAAGCTCTTGGGGGAGTAAAATATAACAGAATTAGCAGGCACATTCCCTGCCCATAAAGATCTTAAAATCTACAGATGGCCATAAAATCTTGATTTTTCCCCCAAACGTTTTATTTTGGGCACTCAAACAATGTTACCAGAAGACAGAAGACTTAAATATTTGGTGTTACCAATAATGTGTTGTCATATAACTAATGCTGCCTTGATTGCCTTCTTACAATGGGTACCCATCTCTACACTCCTTGAAAACCACAAATGACTCCGCAGGTCCCTTCCCCTTAGAGTAAAACTCCAAGCCATTGTTTCCAAGGCTCTTCGCTGACTTACATTATCTTACATTATACCCCATATTATACCCCATTATACCCCATTATTCCCCATTATACCCCATTTTACATTATCAGCTCTCTTCAACATCTGCCCCTCAGCTTTGCTCCTCCCAAGCTCACCGTCTGACTCTACCTTACTCTGGTATCCCTTCCTTCCAACTTCTTGCTCCCACTGTCCCCTCGACGTGAAACGTCCTCCCTGTTCAAATCCACCAGACTGCAGCTCTCCCCATCTTCGGAAGACTCCTGAAGTCCCACCTACTCTAAGAATCAGTCAATGAAATGGTATTTCTTGAGCCCACCTTTTGTTCAGAACCCTCTACTAAGTGCTTGGGAGAATACAGTAGAATCAGCAGCCCTAGTGCCTGCCATTAAGGAGCTTTCATTCTAGGAGGGAGACTCTAGTCAGTGAAGTAAATTACAGATAGGATGAGGTAATAAATTATAAAGATAATAATGTTGGTATTTGTTAAGTGCTTACTATGTACAGAGCACTGTTCTAAGCGCTGGGGGAGATACAGGGTAATCAGCTTGTTCCATGTGAGGCTCACAGTTAATCCTCATTTTACAGATGAGGTCACTGAGGCGCGGAGAAGTGAAGTGACTTGCCCACAGTCACACAGCTGACAAGTGGCAGAGCCAGGATTCGAACCCATGACTTCAGACTCCCAAGCCCGTGCTCTTGCCACTGAGCCATTCTGCTTTAGTATGAGGTGTGAATAATAATGCTGGTAATTGGTATTTGTTAAGCGTTTACTATGTGCAGAGCACTGTTCTAAGCGCTGGGGATACAGGGCAATCAGGTTGTCCCACGTGAGCCTCACAGTTAATCCCCATTTTACAGTTGAGGTCACTGAGGCGCAGAGAAGTGAAGCGACCTGCCCACAGTCCCCCAGCTGACAAGTGGCAGAGCCCGGGATTCGAACCCATGACCCCTGCCTCCCAAGCCCAGGCGCTTGTCACTGAGCCACGCAAGCACCTGGGTGAGGAAGTACAGAAGCGGCAGTTGAGGAGGGGGGGGAGGTGAGAATTAATGAGGGAAATCCTCCGAGAGAAAATGCAACCTCAGAAGGGATTTGAAGCCGGGAGAGCAGCGATGTGGTGGATGTGAAGGTGGAGAAGGGCGGGTGTGAGCAAGCAGTTGGCAGTGGGAGAGATGAGAGCCAGACATGTGGAGTAGGTTAGCTTGAGAGGAATGAGCTGGTTGAGAGTGGGGGTGGTGGCAAAACAGTAAATTGTTTTAAAACAATGTAAAACAACTTAAAGCCTTTTCAGAACTGGAATACGAAATACATTTATTTCAAAGACCCCAATAAAAACATTAACTGTTCTACTTCTTTTTGTGCCTCTCAGCTAGCTACTAACCAACTAAACTGCCATTTCTTCAGCCAGGTTTTTTTAGATGCCACAGAGACAGAATAAAACTGTTTTCTGAACAGGGCTGGAGAAATGGTCTATAATAATAATAATGATAATAATGTTGGTATTTGTTAAGCGCTTACTATGTGCAGAGCACTGTTCTAAGCGCTGGGGGAGACACAAGGGAATCAGGTTGTCCCACGTGGGGCTCACAGTCTTAATCCCCATTTTACAGATGAGGTAACTGAAGTGAAGTGAAGTGACTTGCCCACAGTCACACAGCTGACAAGCGGTGGAGCAGGGATTCGAACTCACGACCTCTGACTCCAAAGCCCGTGCTCTTTCCACTGAGCCACGCTGCTTCTCTACATACTTTAAAAAAAATAAAGTAAATAATGATACATGAATACTTTTATGTATTTCAAGTGCTTCTCAGTTTACTAGTTTTGGTGCTATGTAAATGAAAAATGAAAGAAAGCCTTGCCAGGAACTCACCAATTAACCTTCATCCTAGTTCTATCTTTTGTTGTCTCTAAGCTATTTAACTTAAGACTAAACCCGTTTCTCCTAAAAAATTGTAAAATTACATTCAAAATCAATTCTTTCGTTAAGTAGCTTTTTGTTAATGCATAAGATTGTTAAATTTTAAGTACTTGTAAGCTTTACCTTTGACATTGGCTACATTTTTGATAGCTCAGAGGAAGATTCTAAAGAAAGCTTGAAAAAGAACTTAAAAGGTCCAACTCTCCCTCCTTCTTCCAAGTTGCAAGTTCAGTGGAGACTCATTTACCTAGGAAATGATTCCTTGCTTCTTAAACTATGATATCTCTCAGTGTTAATATAAGCCTCTAATTTTAATTTGTCCTGAATAGGTTGATTATATAAGGATTATTTGATTTACAGATATAAATTTCCTGGTGGATCCAGGGATGGTATTTTAATGAATCAATTACATTTATTTAGTGCCTACACTAAAGTGTAACAGAGTTATAGACAAATTCTTGTCCACAAGGGGCTAATACTCTATAGGAGGAGACAGACATTAAAATAAAATACAGATAGGTACATAAATGCTGTAGGGCTGAGGGTGGGAAGAATAAAAATGTGTCTCTGTTGATTGTTGCATTATACTCTCCCAATCACAGGGAAGCAGCGTGGCTCAGTGGAAAGAGCCCGGCTTGGGAGTCAGAGGTCATGGGTTTGAATCCAGGCTCTGCCACTTGTCAGCTGTGTGACTATGGGCAAGTCACTTCACTTCTCTGGGCCTCAGTGACCTCATCTGTAAAATGGGGACTAAGACTGTGAGCCCCACCTGGGACAACCTGATTACCCTGTATCTACCCCAGCGCTTAGAACAGTGCTCTGCACACAGTAAGCGTTTAACAAATACCAACATTATTATTATTATAATGTTCTGCACAAAGTAAGTTTTCATTCATACTAATGAATGAATGAATGAGTAAATAAAGAGTACAAATGCAAGTACAAGAGTGACATAGAAGGGAGAGGGAGTAGGGGAAATGAGAGAGATGTGATTTCAGTAAGGTCGCGAAGGTGGGGAGAGTGGTGGCCTGTCAGAAATTAATGAGGAGGGAGTTCCAGGCCAGAGGCGGGACATGAGAAGGGATTCAATGGTGAGGTGGATGAAACTGGGGTTTGAGAATGTAATTCTTGATCTTTTCTCCCAACGCAAACAATCGCAATGAGGTGATTACTGCAGAAGTAGAGATGAAAAAGTCCTGGCTCTGAGGCTTGGATCGTCTGAGAGTTGCAGAAATAAAGATTCCTTCAGGCCCAGGTCATATTGTGGGGTGATTCCTAACTGCCCGTCAAGATGCTCTCCACTCCCACATTCTGGGGATTGAGCTATTCTTTTTTCTTTTAACCTTCATTTGACTTCATATCAGTTCATCTCTCTTTTTATTGAATGCTCACAAACCATGTACACTATGAAAGGCTCTGCAGCACCGAACGGTACGTCAATAGCAAAACATGTCGTACGACAAGGAAACATTAAAGCTGTTGATATTCTGTTGCTTTGCAGTTTAAACCCTATTTTGCAGTCATAGAACTGATGCAGGTGATTTAGGAGAGATATATATGTGACATTTGGAAGATTTATTAGTGCAGTGATGGTGTCGTATAGTTTCTTTATATGGAAATCCACGTTTGACCCACACAGTGTTTCATCAAAATTTTTCACCCCATTGCCTTTTTCCCTTCTGAGGGGATGTTCCAGTGCCTGGCAGAGAGTCATTTCTTCTGGAGTCCCATTCTGCATGTTTATCTGGATTTATTTTTTTCTAACTCCTTGAAGATTATCCCTCCTTCCTTTAGACTGTTGTTGTCCTATTTTTGTCTATGTCTGCACCTCCCCATTTCAAGGCCCCAGTGCATTAGGCTGTATTATTGTCATTATTACCATCATTATTATTCTTCTCATCATATTTGTTAAATGCTTACTATATGTCAAGCACTATTCTAAGCACTAGCGTTAGAGACAAGTTAATTTAGTTGGACATGATCCCTGTTCCACATGAGGCTCATGGTTGAAGTAGTGGGAAGAGCAGGCATTTATCATTAAAAATACTACTAATAAGAAGAATAATGACCATAGAGTCTAGGGGGGAGAGAGATGTTGATATAAGTAAATTATGGATATGTACCTGTGTGCTGTGGGGTTAAAGAGGAGGTGAATAAAGGGAGAAAATCAGGGAGAAGCAAATGGGAGTGGGAGAAAAGGAAATGAGGGCTTAGTTAGGGAAGTCCTCTTGGAGGAAATGTTCCTTCAATAAGACATTGAAGGTGGGGAAAGTAATTGCAGGTGTGAAGAGGGAGGGCATTCCAGGCCAGAGGCAGGTTGCGAGTGAGAGGTCTATTATGAATTAGACAAGATTGAGGCCCCAGAGGAGTGAAGTGTGCAGATTGGGTTAATCCCCATTTTACAGATGAGGTAATTGAGGCACAGAGAAGTTAAGCGATTTGCCCAACGTCACACAGCTGACAAATGGCACAGCCGGGATTAGAACCCATGTCCTCTGACTCCCAACCCTGTGCTCTTTCCACTAAGTCGTGCTGCTAAGTGCTTACTATGTGCCAGTCACTGTTCTGAGTGCTGGAGTGGATACAATCAAATCAGGTCGGACAGAGTCCCTGTCCCCACATGAGGCTCGCAGTCTTAATCTCCATTTTGCCTTTCCTTCCCTTGCCCTGCCCAATAGCACTTACGTATATATTTGTATATCTAAAATTATATTTATTTATATTGATGCCTGTTTACTTATTTTGATGTCTGTCAGCCAAGATTTATCCCCTTTGAGATGTTTCATAACCATATGCAGAATCAAACCTATGAGAAAGAACTAAAGGTATTCTGGTCATCGAGTAGCAGTAGGAAACATAAATTTAAGAAAAGAAGTTGCTGACACAATTAGTATAAAAACTAACATCTGTAAGCTTTATGTTCCAGATGCATAGTATCTGTTAATTGTGATTATGATAAGAGACCCCTGGGATTATGAGTCAGGATTTATGGAGACATTTTGGAAGTTTAAGAATTACATGTTCTCACAGTGCTTTAAAAGTGCCAAAATAAAAATGTATTCACAGAAGAATAAAAATGCAGGTTAATCAAGCACAATTTGGACATAAATCTGATGTGTTATGTCTCTGCAACTTTACTTCTTTTCAATGACATTTGATTATTTTTAATAATAATTCATAAGCGTATAAAGTACCTATTCGGTTGTAAAAATATGCAATGACCTCAGAAATAGCACCAAGTCGAAAATAGCTAAAAAGGATTCCCCTATGTGTTACTTTGTACCGATCTCCATCATTCCAGATGAAATATCTTAACCCGTAAGAGTTTGCATTCAACTATGCAGAAAAACGCCAGCCATGTTCCCTCTGTATTTCCACTGTATTTAATCCTCTAGTATAGGTCTGACAAGTCAGAGCTTGCTCTATGTGTAGATTAGGGCTGTGCAGTTAAGAGCGATGTAGGGAATGTGGCCAGGGACCTCTGATGGGTACCCGATGGGTTGTTGATTGGAAATACGACTCATGTAGAGAACTAAAAGGAAATAAGATTGTTTTGCCTGGAGAAGAGATCTAAGATGACTTTGTAGCTAACTTTCACTATAACCAGGACAATGGCCTTTTTTTTTTAACTCTGAGAACAGAATGGGAGCTATTGGGTTTAAATTGCAAGAGATTTTTAGGTTTTCAATGAGAATGATTTCCTAGATCGAACGGGTTGTGAGATAACGGACTTGGCTACCAGTGTTGCATGACCCTTTGGTAATGAACCTCTATAAGAAGATAAAACAATGGATTTAGAATGATTTAATAATAATGTTTGTATTTGTTTGTTAAGCGCTTACTACGTGCAGAGCACTGTTCTAAGCACTGGGGGAGATACAGGGTAATCAGGTCGTCCCACGTGAGGCTCACAGTTAATCCCCATTTTCCAGATGAGGTAACTGAGGCCCAGAGAAGTGAAGTGACTTGCCCACAGTCACACAGCTGACAAGTGGCAGAGCCTGGATTCAAACCCATGACCTCTGACTCCCAAGCCGGGCTCTTTCCACTGATCCACGCTGCTTCCCCAGCAGTCCTACAATATTGGGAGAGTGGGTGATCCACTGAGTGTCCCCCCCACCCCATTCTTATTCAGTTTCTTCCTTGCATTTCTCCCCTTTCTTTTCCCTTACGTTTCTCCTCCTTTCCCAATATCAGACCATTGCTGCAGTTTTGAAAAGGATATTGGTTATAGTATCTTGATTTTAGTCAACAGATAAAACAACATTATGAGACATTCAAATATCGGAGAAAGCTGCGTTGCCTAATGGGTACATAGATCCTGGGAGTCAGAAGGACCTGGTTGCTTGTCCTGGCTCCGCTACCTGTCTGCTTGCGCAAGTTACTTCTCTTTGCCCCAGTTACCTCATCTGTAAAATGGGGATTAAGACTGTGAGGCCCTTGTGTCCAACCTGATTAACTTGTACCAGCCCCAGAACTTAGTATGATGCCTGGCACATAGTAAGTGCTTCACAAATGCCATTAAAAAAGACCTTATGCTTTATAGGAGGGAATGAGCGTGGACTAGTTGAAAGAGCGCAGGACTAGAAGTCTGGATGCCCAGGTTTTATCGGGCTCCACCACTTGTTTGCTGTGTAACTTTGGGAAGTCACTTAACTTCTCCGTATCTCTGTTTTCTTATCTGTAAAATGGAGATACAATAACTTCATCTTTGACTAATGAGCTCTGTTTCGGACCAGAGCTGTGTAGGATGTCATTATTTACAGACAGGAGGTGTAGACCTGCTAATTCTGTTATAGAAGCAATGTCGCTTAGTGGAAAGAGCCCAGGCTTGGGAGTCAGAGGTCGTGAGTTCTAATCACGGTTCTGCCACTTGTAAGCTGTGTGACTTTGGGCTAGTCACTTCACTTCTTTGTGCCTAAATTACCTCATCTGTAAAATGGGGATTAAGACTGTGAGCCCCATGTGGGACAACCTGTTTATCTTGTATCTCTCCCATCGCTTAGACCAGTGCTTAGCATGTGGTAGGCACTTGACAAATACCATCATCATTATTATAATTATTATTTTTGATCTTGTACTCTCCCAAGTGCTTAGTACAATGCTCTGCTCATAGTAAACAATAAGTACTAGTGATTGATTGATTAATCTACCCCAGTACTTAGCATTAGACTTAATAAATGCCATTATCATTGTTATAGATTATGATGTAACAGAGATGTTCTCCTGCAATCACAAGGAATCACCTTGTATATAGCAAGGTGCTTGGAGAAGCAGCGTGGCTCAGTGGAAAGAGCATGGGCTTTGGAGTCAGGGCTCATGAGTTCGAATCCCAGCTCTGCCACTTGTCGGCTGTGTGACTGTGGGCGAGTCACTTAACTTCTCTGTGCCTCAGTTCCCTCATCTGTAAAATGGGGATGAAGACTGTGAGCCCCACGTGGGACAACCTGATTCCCCTATGTCTACCCCAGCGCTTAGAACAGTGCTTGGCACATAGTAAGCGCTTAACAAATACCAACATTATTATTATTATTATTATTACATTATTATTACCTATGTAATCATTAGGCTTAGCCCCCTTCCTCTGCTGAAAAACCATCCAACATAATCAATCAATTAATCAATGAACATAATATCAGAATACCATGGTGCCAATAACACAGCTGTAATCCACCTGTATTCATTATTTATGTTGAAAACATAAATGGGGTTTTTTAAAAGTAGCTACGTTCACAGTCACTGGAAATGAAATGCAATGCTCCTAACAGTCCTACTCCCATCCAGCAGTTGTATTTTTGATAGGAGAAAGGACTATATTCTTTACACTGGTGTACGCTTAATACATCTGTAAATAACAAGATGAAAAATCTGTATTTTAGTGATTTCCTATAAATTGGGTTGGCTATATAGTTTTGTAAATCAATAGTTTTGTAAGAAAAAGTCATTGTTTCAGAAATCTGAAGCACAAATCTGCCACCAAGGAGTTGTTTTACTATGATGAACTTGTGAGGATTCTGGAATAAGAAAAGGAGTAGAGTTACAAAGAAAACTAATGGATTTATCTGGATATGACAGGATTGGAGACCGTCTTCGAACTTGTCCTTCATGGCACCAAATAAGAGATAGTATTTAGCAGCTCTCCTCATGTCATTTTTTTTCTATGCATAACCACGGTTGACAGAGCATAACCAGATCTTCTTAATGGTTTATAAACATAGGTCTCCTTAAATTATATGTTCTGATTAAATTCTCTGCATAGCAGAATTTGTATTTCTTTACATGAATATCACAAGCAACAACTTAGAGTTCCTGTTCAGTATCTGCAAAATGCACACACGAGGAAAGGTCCCCCAAAATTGGCTTGTGAAATTAGATAAGAATTTAAATACAGGAAAATACTGGTTCTGCACTTCCACAGCCTGCTACTCTTCAACTATATCTGTGCACAGATGCTGGAAAATATGAGCAGCCTGAGGAAAATATTTTTAGGTAGATAGGTTTGCTTAAATCCATCTGGAATGATAACCCTCCAAATATTTTAAATTGCTAAAGCACTGATCCATAACAACTCAATGGCTAGAGAGCAGTGACCTGAACTCTGTCATCTCAAGTTCATGAACTCTGTGGAGGAAGAGAGAGCTTGCTGCTTTCCCCAGAATTTTTAATAAAGGTACAGTTTTTTTTTTCGCAGTGCCAATACCATCATATGGAATGTCTGTGTGACACAGCTCAGAGAAGCCATTTTCATTTTACCAAGGGAAACCAGCATGTTTTTCCTTCTTTATGTCCTCTAGGTCCCCTCCTGCCCAGGGATGAGGGGGCTTAGGCTCTCGGGATCCAGGGAATTACTTCCTGTAGCCTCCTCAGACACCCTGTCACATCTGGTCTCGTATTTCTTAAGTATATCATTCCCTGTAGGGGTTTTCAAATCCCTGAAATACTTACCCTTCAGATTTGCACAAATCATTCAGTTTGAAGTTCTATCAATACTGCCTGGAGAGATATTGCCAATTTTGGCCTATGATGGGAAAGAAATTCCTACTCTCTAATTTGACTAGAATTCCAGTGTTGGAAAGGATGAAACCTGGGTATTTCATCTCCTACTATGCTGTGTCTGTGTGTGTGAGAGAGACAGAGTGTGTGTGTAATAACTGTAACTCACCTCTAACTCTCTGACCACTCTGTGTCCTGACCAACTACATCCAGGCTGTTGAGATTCTATTTTTATGTATTTTTGCAACTTCCCAGGTACATTTCTAATCTGTAATTCCCTTTTTTTTTGTTATTTCTATTCACTTACAATGTTTCAATCTCCTGATTCAGAGTTTCTCAGTGAATTATGAAATGTCTGGTTGCTTCATCTGTCACACTGATAAAAGATTTAAAATAATCTTCATTCCTTAGGAACCAACTGGACATCTACCATCTATTCCATATATTTCCCTTGTGGTATTTTTATCTGTTTCTCCAGAGACGTAAGCCAATTTGAATTTATTTTTCCGGTAACCTTTTTGAGGTGTGTTCAATCAAAGATGGCATTTCACTGCCTCTAACCACTTCTACCCTTATTAAGGATTCACAGCAGAGTTGCGTGCTCTGAGTGTCTTAAATCAGTAATAGCTAATTGATTAGCCACCCTGCAAGATGGAGGAACAAGAGGTGATGCATTATGCACAGTCGTTTCGGCTAGTCCGGGTTCACAAGGAAGGAAGCTTATGAAGGCTCAGAAGGGTCCGATGCCAAACCGATCTGTTCATTCATGCAGTCATATTTATTGAGCGCTTACTGTGTATGGAGCACCTTACTAAGCAGTTGGGAGAGTGCAGCACAATAGTACATTGCTTTGCACTCAGTAAGCGCTCAATAAATATGATTGAATGAATGAATGAACAGTAAACAGACACACTCCCTGCCCACAGTGAGTTTACTGTCTAGAGGGGAGCCACAGGTCCTGGGTTCTAAACCCAGCCTCTCACTGGTCTGTGTGACATTGGGAAAATCACTTCCCCTCTCCGGGCCCAAGTTCTGTCATTGGCAAAATGGTCTGGAACCCCATTCACCCAGGGAGGGACAGAGGGTAGGCAAGTTTTGCTGCACTGATTCTCCTGTCCTTCTAAACCCTCAAGAAACAGAATTTCTAAAAAATATACCTTGCATAGGTGATAGAACTTTTAAGCTCTCGGCCATCCCGATAAAATGATGATAGGTTTTTCCATAGGAATGCTGCACGGAAATCCTCTGTACTGAAGAATAGCAATAGAAAATGGTCTGATGGCCCATGATACAAATGATAATGCAAGTCCAGTAACACATAGAAATATCGTGTTAGTCTCATTTCCTACTGAGGGGATTTTGCTTCAGGTAAAATTCTTTGCAATTTCATTATAAAAACATTTGGAAGAGGAGTTTTCTTCTTGAGATCAACACATTTATTTTTCTTTCATTATGTTCTGTTACGGAGGAATTGGGCATCCCCTATTGACTGTAAGCTCATTATGGGCAGGGAATTTGTCTTCCTACTCTGTTGTATTCCCCCAACAGAGTGAAGCAAAGCAGAACAAAGTAAGCACTCATTAAACACCACTGGTGATGATAACTTCTTAGTGGAAGTTACATACGGAATGGAAAATTTTGGATTTAAATCTCCAACCCTTCTCAAATCTGTCTTCCATTCACCTCCTGGAGAGAGAGCTGCTGCCTCCAGACAATCCATCACCTCCCATCTTGTCAGATGAGAGCCCTTACTCAGCCTACCCAAAGCCTAGCTTTCTCCCTTCTCTTCCCAACAGCCACTCATTGGCCCCACTGCTCTTGCTGTTTTCCAGGATCTTCCTCCATTTCAATTCATTACTTGCAATGAAAGTTTGCTTCAGCTTCCCTTTTTCTCGCTGGCTTTCACAGTCCTGGTGACACTTTCCCAACTACCCACTGAATGGGAGAGCTATCTTTGCTCACCCTTCTTGGCTCTCTAGCTGAACACACAGCCCATGGATAGCTGAACACGTGGCTCGGTCCCCATCTCAGCTAGAAAAATTCAAGAATATTGGATTCGGTGCGTGGCGATGGACAGCTGCCCAACAGGGGACTGGATGCTGTTGCTGCCTGCCACGGATCTCTAACCCCCAACTTATCTTATGTCTCTCACTGGTCACAGATCTACCTGATCAGCATGTCTGGTAAATAAAAACAAAAAACACTTATAAAAACTCAATGCATACATCTCCAAAGTGTACTTGTTTGGTTCAGTGGCATCCCTTTGAGGGTCATGAACTGTCTGGATAATTACCTCACTTTAGCTTTGCTTACAACACAACTTTTCTCTCTTAATAAGCCTAAGTTATGTAGTACAAACCCCAATGGACTGCAGTATATATATACATATATGTATATATATATACATGTATATATATACTACTATATTTAGATATGTATTTCTATATAGTGTGCTGGGTGCTTTACCCCTAGAATTTGTCCTTTTCTCATGGTACTGTTTTTGTCGACTGGTGCTTCCCAGGCTGAATGTGAAAAGAGTTTTTCAAGGGAATGATAATTCAATTAGCTGCTAGCACAGATGGATTAAAGACAAGGACAGTCTTAAAGAAATTCTGTATAGTGGCAAACTATGATGAAAGGCAATAAAATATGGTTTCATTTGAAAAGCTCTGTGCATTTGGAGATATATATGTCTGCCTATATGGCTTGGACCTTTAAAACGGTCATTAAAAGTTCTCCATTTCCTTTTTGTCATTAAGTACTCAAATCGTTTTCTTCCTGAATTATTTTGCTCAAATATATTCGAAATGCACAGACATTAAGTTAAAACCTTCCCAAGATAGCAAATGGAATTGTTCCCCTCTGTTATAATGTTATCCCTTAAAGTATTGATGGGAAAAAATGTACAAATTTGGGGAGAAATATCAGTGAGGCTTACCTGCCCTTCCATTGCGGTGATTGGGCTTCTCAGCTGGTGTTCGAGTAATATTTTATCCATCTGGACAGTCCTGTATGGTACAATGTCTAGAAAGGCCCACTTTTATGAAGATGGTATGGATTTTTAAAATAGATATGGAATGAGCTTTGTTGTCTTTTTTGCCCCAAATGTAGTTTTGGCAATTATAAGGGAAACTTGTCCTATGCTCATTTTAATAAATGCTTTATCCACTCCCGTCACTAAGCCCCTGCTGGCTACTTTTTTGTTTGACTTCATTATTGAGATGTCCCCACAGCAAAGCTCACAGACATGTGCAGTTTAGTAGTATGGAGCTGCAATAAGATTTTCAGAGTTTGTTGTTAAAACTGTTCTTTAGATATTGGCTGAAGAGCATTCTCCCTAGGATTTACCCCAAACCTAGGACGGTAATATTCTACCACAGTCCCTGCATCTAGCTCCCTCCAATTTCTTCTTGTTTCCGGTCATAATGGTGACTCCCTTAGAATGCTGTGGGATCAGTATTTTGAGAGTGAAGGGACAATTTGCAAAACCTTATTTCCCTACTTGTAGATCTTTGCATGTATACTAAGATACAGTACTGTGAAGAAGTTGCTGATGTGAAACTGTAGCTCGTTGTAGATCTTGTAGATCTTTGCGTGTATACTAAGATACGGTACTGTGAACATTCTTCACAGCTATAACTGCAATGGTTTCTTCACTGAAGGTTAAAGAGAAAGCCATCTAATAATAATGATAATGATATTTTTAAGCACTTACTATGGTCATTATGTGTCACTTATTATGTGTTATTTAGTTATCGCACTGTTCTAAGCACTGGAGGAGTCACAAGCTAATCAACTTGACCACAGTCCCTGTCCCACATGGGGTTCACAGCATAAATCCCCATTTTACAGATAACTGAGTCACAGAGAAGTGAAGTGACTTGCCCTAGGTCACACAGCCAACAAGCAGTGGAGCTGGGATTAGAAACCAGGTATTTCTGACTCCCATGCTCTATCCACTCGGCCATGCTGCTAGGCTCTATTTATTCTCTTTGGAGCCCCATCCTTGTTGGAGAAATATATGTGAAAGAAATCTTTGACATTTTATCATATCTTAAAGGTATTTCCCTCTCGAGTTCCTTAAACTACAACTATCTAAGAACTAAACTACAACTCTCTCTCCCACCCCCCCAACCAACACCCCAGGCTCTGTCTATCTAGACTGCAAAGGTAAAATCTGTTTAAGACTGCTGCTGGTTTCATGGTAATTATCTATTTTTTATGGAATAGTAAATAATAGTGTATTATGGCACAGGCCAAAATGGAAAGATCATTTCAGTTTGAAGGGAATTCAATCAATCCATGGTGTTTGTTGAGCATGTACTCTGGGCAGAGCACTGTACTTCAAGTACAGTAGAGTTGGTCAGCATGACCCTTACCCCACCTAGGAGCTTTCAAGCCAGTGGAGAATTTACAATCTAATAGTGGTGTAAGGACCTCAGGTTGCATGGATCACACGTACATTCTACAGAGCTTAGAACAGTGCTTGGCACATGGTAAGTGCTTATCAAATACCATTATTATTCTATACTTGCCAAGAGACATGCTAAAGTTTGGAAATACTGCACCTAAGGTATTGATCTAGCAATCATTTTTCTTCCTTTTCATAAAAATTACTCTTTGCATTTTCAATGCCATTCTATTTCCATTAGGCAACTGAAAGCCTGCCTTTCTAACCTATAAACTGGCTCTACCTAAGCCAAAGCAAAAAGGAGAGCTGAGCCTTACCCTGGGCTCATTTTCAAACCCTGAAATTCCTCATCACGTTCCTGAATACAAACGGAGTCTGTCCCTAAGTGCAGGCATGCTGCTCGGTTGTGGCTGAGAGCTTCGTGTTTATCTTTTAAAATTCTTTAGTTGTGTCACTTATTGGGTCTTAGTAAGATATTTTGTCTCCATAGGATTTTAATTAGGTATTTGTTTTATAGCTGTCTTCCTTGACATTGTTGACAAGTGGCACTTAAAGAAACTTGATAAGTACGTTTGCCTCTTCAACACTGGGTGACTGATTTATATTGAGGTCTTTTTCTGAACTTATATCCTTCGAGAAATTTAGTCAGTCGGTGTTGCTGATGTGAAACCGAAGTCAGACTTTAGTGTGTGCTCTCGTTCCCATTAGATCTTTTTTTGTGTTTTTTAATGATATTTGTTAAACGCCAGTTATGTGCCAGGCACTGTAATAATGGTATTTGTTAAGCGCTTACTATGTGCAAAGCACTATTCTAAGCACTGCGGGGGGGGGGGCAATACAAGGTGATCAGATTGTCCCACCTAGGGCTCACCCTTTAAATCCCCATTTTACAGATGGGGTAACTGAGGCCCAGAGAAGTGAAGTGACTTGCCCAAAGTCACACAGCTGGCAAGCGGCGGAGCGGGGATTAGAACCCATGACCTCTGACTCTCAGGCCCTGGCTCTTTCCATTGATATGCTGCTTCTGTACTAAGTGCTGGGATTGATACAAGGTAATCAGATTGGACATGGGCAATGCCTGGCCAGAGAAGCAGCATGGCCTAGTGGTTAGAGCCCGGGGCCTGAGAGTCTAAGGGACCTGTGGTCTAATCCAGGCTCTACCACTTGTCTACTATATGACTTTGGGAAAGTCAATTCACTTCTCTGTGCTTCCGTTCCCTCATCTGTGAAATGCGGGGTTAAGACTGTGAGCTCCATGTGGGACAGAGCCTGTCTCCACCTTGATTATCTTGAATCGACCACAGTGCTTAATGCAGTGCTTGGCACACAGTAAGCACTAAACAAATACCACAGTTCCAATTATTATTATGTCCCACACTATTAATCCCCATTTTGCAGATGAGGTTATTGAGGCACAGAAAAGTTAAGTGACTTGTCCAAGGACACACAGCTGACAAGGGGTGGAAATGGGATTAGAACCCAAGTCAGGTCCTCTGACTCCCAGCACCAGGATCTATCCACTAGGCCATGTTTGTTCTCCATGCAGGAAGAGATTGTTTCTTTTACCTCTATTGTATTCTGCCAAAGTCTTTCTTCAGTGCTCTGTGTATGATGGGTTCCCAATCAGTACTATTAATGATTGAGTTAGCCACAATACCTTTGAACACACCTAAGGTTTTCCCTAACATAGATAGGAGGACAGCACTCACACCAGTCATGGAGGTGACTATAGAAGGCATTATGCTCTTGAAAAGAGAGTCAAAGATGAGAGAACATGAGACAAATTCTTAGAAAAAAGGTTATTTAAAAATAGCTCAAAGTAATTTCATTTACTGGTCAGGTAAATGTTAAAGAAAAGGCTAAAACTAGAATCTCACTCGGTAGTCTTTTTGAAAATACAAACATCCCTTTTGTGAAAGTGGAAATAAACCGGAGCAGTTACTAGAAATGGATAGCACAATTCAAGGGGAAAGATTTTGCAAAGAAGTAAGCCCCTAGGAAAGAGACAAAAGCGAGACTGAGCTAAAGGATTTAAGGGGAGGCTGCTGGAGTATCAGAATGAGGCTCTGGAAACAAGATTACCTGCACATTCTGGTGCTGAGGCAATTTGCAAAAATGGATTTTACTTTAAAATATTTTTGATAGTGAAAGTGTCTGTAAAACATTGATATTGTTCTTCTTTAACCAGGATATAAGTATAAAGATATCAACTATGAAGAAAAAGATGGCTTTCATCTTTGAAAATCTACCCAGGAGGTCTTTTTCTCAAATAAAACATTCTCAGCTCTCACTTTACCAAACAGCACATCCAACAATTAACTGAGTTATTAAATATACAAACAAAATGTTCGTTGTGGCCTTTGCAAGTTTAATCAGTGATCTGGGGTATCTCTAATCTCAAAAGTATGGTCAAACAAATTGTCTTTTTTTTTTCTTTTTACTTTGTAATTTTCAAAGATACCCTCTTGGTAACCCATTTTCTACTAAGGTTTCTGTTTTGGCAGGGTATGGTTTGGTGTTTTTCTCTTTCTTGGTATGTCCCGATGGTGTTAATATTTAAACAGACATCTAGCTGAGGAGCTGGAAAGATAAAAATCATTTGGTAAAGTTTACATTTTGGCAAGCTGCCCCAAAACTGTAAAAATAAGAACAAATTGGCCACTTGCAGTCTTCACATGAGCGTGATGGGAGTGATGGTGACTCTCAGATGCAGCCAGCGAGGAACTGCAAGGGCTGTAGTTTGAGCATATAAGTTTATGCCTGCAATTATCCATGGATGAAACTGAAGATAGGAAAGAGGTCACTTTTGAAAACTTGGCCTAGAATCAACAGATGGTGAGTAAGAGAAAAAGACCAGGCAGAGGGTCCTCTGGGTGTAGGGCTGGGAATCAGGAAACCCAGGTTTTAAAACAGCTGTACAACAGGCATTCTGACTCTAATGGTGCAAGCCGCTTAACCTCTCCTTGCCTCAGTTTCCTCATCGGTAAAATGGGAATAAAACATTTGCTTTCCCTATCCCTTGGATTGTGAATTCCCCCAACCCCTCACCCTATCTCTCCTTTTTTCCGATGTTCTTTTCAGTCCTTCCACATCATCTGATCACTTTGCTGCCTATCCTCCTTCTCCTATAGCATTTAAATACATATCTTTGCAATTTGGGGGGTTTGGGTCCCCAGCTAGATAGTTAAGTTCTTTTTGGGCAGGGATGTTGTCTTCCAACTGTATTGTACTCTCCCAACCTCTTAGTACAGTGCTCTGCAGAGAAAATGCTCAATAGGTACTATTAACTGATGGAATGAATATGACCCCTATGTGGAAAAGGGGCAGCATCTATATTACTTTTCTTGTTTCTCTCCCAGTACTTAGTATACTGCTTTGGCACATAATACGTATTTAATAAATGCCATAATTATAAGAAAAATAAACCAATATATTTTTTGATATAGACTGAGAGTAATAGGCCCCAACCTTGGATTTCTAAAGTAGTGCCATCATCCAAGAGTAGAGAGGCTGAATGGCCTAGGTAGGCATACTTGATTTTTGATGCCTCATTCTGTGTTGGGTATTTATCTCAGTTAATGGAACACGAATCCCTTTATGTACCTTAAAACGCAGTATCTTTCAGGCATCTCTTTCTCGAGCAGTTGAAAGAATCCTTTACATTATGGAAAATTTTAAAAGAAATATTGGTGACAGACTGGTAATAGTTTGCTAAAAGATAATTGATCATATCTATTGAGTGCATACTGAGTGCAGAACACTGTATTAAGTGCTTGAGCGAGTACAATGTAATAAAGTTGGTAGACATGTTCCCTGCCCACAAGGAGCTTACCAGTCTATTCCTTTTTACCAAAATCACAAGTTTTTAGCCCACAAAAGCCCCCCAAAGCCTCCCGATTTCAATCGATGGCAGAGACAAGATGCATTCCTTGCCTATGGGTTCTATTAACTTTCCTGGAGATGCACTTTGGGTATTAAAGTTATTGTGAGTTGTATGTGTGATTTATATTTTCCTAGATGGTTACTCTGAATAGAATGTGCAGTAGTTTCTGTCAAATTAGTAGATAATTATTTTTTATTATTAGTGCTGACTTTTATGGTTTTCCCTCTTTCCTTACCTCAGAGATTTTGATGCGTCTTTACTATGACTATAATTACGAACCAAGTCCTTTAGTCCTTCTGCTCTACAAGACAAAAATGATTCCACTTGCCCTGGCTCCCAGTTAAAGTTTTTGTGTTTTTGTTTTTCAAATCCACCACATCATTTCATAAATGTAATGTGATGCCACCTACCCTTTTAAATATCCCATTTTCCCACAGAAGAAGGGGAAAAGCAGGGGTTGTAACAAAGCTTTACCTGTAGGTCTACAGGTGGCCCTATATAATGAAGTACAGAGGCTGAGGTGGAGGTCTCTAGCTCTGATAGGAAAAGTCACCTCGGAGAAGAGAGGACTGTAGATGATCAACAAATTTCTAAATTGTTGTTAATTACATCTGGCTCCTGGGATGGTCTTTTGTCTGGTCTCATACCTATTTGTTTTTCACTGTGCCCATCCCCTGCCCGGTTCCAGTATGAAAGTGGATACTTGTGACCTTTTTTATTTGGGGCACTAAGCCTCCCTTACCTCAAGCTCGGACACTCTGCCAGAGTTGACCCCATCCTGGGAGAAATCCTCAAGGATTATGCAAAAAATGCACATTTTTCTAGATAATGGTACCTTTCCTGTCTGGTGTAATATATATATAACATCATATGCTGGTCCATCTTCAGTAGATGGGATGTCTTGCAATGGTTATCTTAGCGGCCCCTGCTTCCTGCTTTCTGAACCTGCCTCTGTTTGGCTGATGGGCACCGAACCTTTACATTTGCATTTTGCTCAATTAAATCCGGGACAGAAGGGATTGCATTGATGTCTGAGCCTGTGATGACTTCATACGATTGTGTTTACTGAGCATTTACCGTGTGCAGAGCCCTGTGTGAAGCACTTGGGAGAGTACAGTATAATGATCAGCAGACACGTTCCTTGCCCATAACGAATTTACAGCTTAGACTGATTTAGTACTCCATGTCACCAGCTTCCTTCCCCCTCAATTCAAAGGGAAAGGAAAAAGTTCTGGCTTTGTAGTCAATGAAAAAAAAGCAACAGCAAAATAATGAGAAAGAAAAACATGCAGTAGTTAGGAAGGTGGAGAAATCCTGAGGAGATAAGTAAGCAGGTGGGTTATCCTCGGAAAGGATGAAAATTAGTGTCTGTCAGATAAGGAAATAGGCAGGGAAGGTGCTGAGCCACAGAGAGAGACATCTGCAGATTTTATAGAGGAGAAAAGAATTGATACTACTGAAGATTACTGTGATCCTTCAGAAGAAAAATCCTTCTCATCTAATCAGAGTTCCTGGTTGTGTTTACCAGCTGTAGAGTTGCTGCACAGCCAGAGAAGGGCATAAACAAATGTTTAAAGTTCATTTGAAAAAGCTCCTCATTAGTGTTTAATTACTGGAGTTTGAAAGTGACTGATGTCTAAATCAGAGTATTTTTTTGCACCTGCTCTTTGGAAAGAATGATTTCCAAGCTGTAATACCAAAAAGTGTTTGAGGGAAATTGCAGAGAGGAAAATTTAGTGTACGATGGCTTGTGTATGTGAAGAATACATCAGCCCATCCCTCTTAAACTTTCCGGTTAGAACCAGAACGGCGTCTTTGAACATGACATGTTTGTTTAAATATATTTGTGATCTCGATTTTTGCTAATTGCTTTTTAATGGAAACAGCTTTTTAAAATATTTAAGCACTCTGATTTTCCACAAAACCTTATGTTAAAAGAAAATCATTTAAGGGTTAACAGTTGGAATCATTCTGTGTAAGAAAGTCTTGTGAATCACTTCTGAATTGAACAGTTGAGCAAATTATTGTAGTAATTACCGAAAACGGCATCAGGGCCGCAGGTGAATTTATTACACTCTCGAGAATTTATGTTTAAGCTCTCGGGGATTTTTTCCACATAATTACATCTCTTGGACATAATTTACAAAAAGCTACTTTATTCTGTGCATTTCTTCTCCTAAAGATAGCTGAGACACATTTCTTAGTGTAGCACTTCTCCAATCACTGTAGTCACTGCCAGAAGGCTGGGTTGGTGCACTGCTTAAAAAGGATATTATAGATTTGGAAAGGATACTTTAAATAACTTTCACTTCAATTAAATAGCAAAAAAATGTTTTCAAGAAAAGTGTGGTGACATGAGACAAAGAATCATTCATAAAAATATTTGGAAGCTTTTTGCAAATATGAATTAATATATTCCAATTTAAATAAGCAGATGAATCCCTGAAATAACCACTGAAACAACATGCTACAGTCAAGGTGAATGTAATAAATGTTTGGATCAAAGTGAGAGCAGTTTGGATGGAGTAGGAGGGTTAGGTTCTGGTGGTGGTGTTAAGAAAAACCCGCCAGTGTTTGGTAACTGAAATAGTGGACGTAAGGTTAATTCTACTGTTGTGGGCTTGAGCTAAGGTTCACAGTGGAAGGAAAAGATTTCACAGGAAAGAGTTCATCTTGGATATGTTGAGCTGGAGATGCTGGCAGCACATCCATATAGAGACGTCTTAGAGGTTTCTTCTATATTCCCTGACAAAGCCTTTACTAATTTGGTCATAACTGGGAGGATAACACAATTAGAATCATTCCCATCAAGCTTGTTCTAGAGTTTTCTTTTGGCAGCACCCATAGACTGAACGTTTCCCAGAAAAAAAAGCATCCGAGACCCCAATTGGAAATCTTAATGGTAGAGGCAGATGAGTTTCCTTGCCGCTTCAAATTATGTATGAAGTTTACATTCATCTTCATTCCCCATGAGTTGGACAGTGGTGGATTTGACATCGTTCCTATTTTTGCTTTTTAAAGGCACTTGTTTAGTTTTTACTGTGTGCCAAGGACTGTACTAAGCACTCAGGGAAATTAAAGATAATCAGGTTGGACGCAGTCCCTGTCCCACATGGGATTTATGGACTTAATAGGAGGATGTAGGATTCAAACCCCTTTTTACAGATGAGGAATCGGAGGCACAGAGAATTTATGTAACATGAACAAGGTCACTGAGTAGGGAAGTGGCAAAGTCAGGATTACAACCCAGGTCCTCGGACCTCCAGGCCCATGCTTTTTCCACTAGGCTACACTGCTTCCCACTGCTTTGTTATTTTAAGTAGTATGCATAACACACAATCTTTATTAGCGGTGAAATTGTGGAACATATGTCCCAACTTCTAGTCCAGAATTTGTCTCCAAGCAGAGTATCTCTTCTGTGAGCATCCTTGACATTTCACTTTCAGAAGTTACTGATGCTCAGATCTTGTATGCTGCCAAGATCCCATCCACTCATTAAGAAGCGAGAAAATAATTGCCCTTTGACCAATCCTGTCACAATTTTGATTTTTCTACACATGCCATCATCGATGACCACAAGAACATTGCAATTTCTCTGGAGAATCAGTTTGTCAGACATTGAAACTCGTGTGATGTGTCAGTTTGAGTCCTTAGAGTATCCTTCCTTCCCATCAAGGTGTCACTCCTGGTTGGGCATATGCACTGACCCCAGATTGCCTCAAGGTATTAGTGAGAAGCTAGTGACCCTATCCACACCTGCTAACAGAAAAGTTACACTACTATAATAAGTAATTAGAGTATTATCCCACCTGAAGTTACCAAATTTTTGTTTGCGAATTCATTTTCTAATGAGCCACAAAATAATTTGTATTTTTTCTGGCACTTTTTGAACATATTTTTCCCACTTATTTTTTTTCCAGGCTTAAAATTTATATATTTGCTGTAACAGACAAAACAGGTAGAGGTGTAGTTCTTTCAAACGTAAATGAAGATACCTAAGGAAGAGATCTAAAAAGAAAAAAAAGCCTTTCCATGCCAAACAATGAGTTAACCATTTTCTAGAAAAATGTCTAATTCTTAAAACTATTTTTAACTATCAACGTGTGAAGCCAAAGCATAGTCATTTATTCACTGTGAGCTCGTTGTGGTCAGGGAATGTGTCTGATGATTATATTGTATTTTCCCAAGTTCTTAGTACAGGGCTTTGCACACAGCAAGTGCTCAATAAACATTATTATTAATAATAATAATAATAATGATAATGATAACAATAAGCAAGCAAGGAGAGAATCCATCTTGACGGGGCAGGGAATGTGTCTATCAACTGTACTCTCCCAAGTCCTTAGAACAGTGCTCTGCACATAGTAAGTGCTCAGTAAATGCAATTGATTGAAAGTTATGTATTATTTTCTACTCTGCGCTTTGATGTTCATAGAATGAATATAATTTCCTTGAGATATTCATATATTTACTACTCAACTTGAATCCCAAACACACGTATCGCTATTATTAGTGAACAAGCACTTGTGGTGTGATTATTTTGAGGTGTGTATTTGCAGGAAGATGCATTTTTTTTTCTGCTCTTTTATGACATCAGCAATTTTGGCTTTAAATAGATAGTCCAGTCACTTGTGGATTTCTTATGCAATGAGAAACAATCATAAACACTGAAGCCTTTTATCTTTCCTTGTTAGTCTCATTTCAGAGAAGGGAATTATTGCTCCGGCATTTTGTACAAGAGCTCAATGAAACCTCCGGCTATTAAAATTCAGTATTCGCAATCTGGCCTTCACAATTGGCAATGCCTGCTGAAAGTCCCCTGATTGTGAGTCCTTCAAGGGACAGGGTACGTGACTAATTCCTACCCGTGTACTCTGTCCCAGGACTTAGTTCAGTGTTCCCCATACAGTAAGCGCTTAATAAATACCTTTACTGATACTGCTCACTGACAATAGAAATTTACTTACAAATAGTTGAACTTTCAAAGGTGGAGGGCGGTATCAGTCATTATTGCTTTTACTTGATAGAAGCTCTATTAACAGTTCATCATTCATTGTGAAGGACAGAGATGGTGAATTACCAGAATTGGGTATATTTGTTCCCGTTCATCTTATGCTATATTTGACTTTGTCTTCCTGAGTGTGTTTCTAGCAGTGTTCTGTACCAGTAATGAGGCTCTCAGAACATGCAGTACCCATGGGAAATGGCTTGACATTTTGACATTTCCCATCGGTACTAATATAATTAACACATAAATCCCTGAAAATCCTGCCTTCTGGAAGAAGCAGTTAAATGTATGGAGGGTAGCCGGTCACAAGACGTTAGTTATTTCCAAAATTTGGCATTCAGAAATTATTCAGGCCCAGAAAGAATTACCTACAATTGAAAGGGTTCTTAAGACCAAATAGCTAGTCTTAATTTTACAGCTGTTTCATATGCATGGCCTTCAAATTGCATTTTAGAGCTCTTCAACTAGTCTTTCTTGTGCTGGAGGGAAAAATAAGTAAACATAAAGATGCCCAATCCGATCTGTGGCTTCAAATGAATAACTGGAGCTCGACAATACTATGTTTGCACTAATGTGTCTCTTATAGTCTCAAGACATTACGAATGTACATGGTTCTCAGGTGGATTTTATAAGTTTCTGCACTCATAGGTCGGACTTGTATTTTCTCACTGAAGAAGGTCAGCAATCGCTTGGGTTTTTTCATATAAGATTGTTACTATAAAACAGCAGTTTGCTTGAAGCCAAAACAACCTTGCCACCCTTTGGGAAATAAATCGAATGAATGTCATGCTATTCTGAAGCGATATTTATATTTTCTTTTGGACAAGTTGCATTTTCGTGATGTTTCAGAAACTCATTTCTGTTTTCTCCTGGATTCCATGGAAACAGATAGCAGCAATTTGAGAGTAGTTGCATTTTTTGGCAGGGCAATAGTTAGACCTTCTCATGAAGGCATGACTCTGTCTCCCTTATCTGGCCGCATATCAACCTCTAGAATTCTCCCCTCCCTATTTATGGAAATATGTTAACACTAAAGTTATAGAGAAGCAGCATGACCTAGCAGAAAGAGGTGAAAGAGAGTCGGGAGGTCTGGTTTCTAATTTGATCAGCCATTTGTCTTCTATCTGACCTTCAATCAATCGTATTTGTTGAATACTTCCCATATGCAGAGTACTGTATAAGGACTTTGGAGAATAGAATAATAACAATGATAATTTGGTATCTGTTAAACACTACTATGTGCCAAGCACTGTTCTAAGCACTGGGTAGATACACAGTAATCAGGTTGTCCCACGTAGGGCTCACAGTTTTAATCCCCATTTTCCAGATGAGGTAACTGGGGCACAGAGAAGTTAAGTGACTTGCCCAAAGTCACACAGCTGACGAGTGGCAGAGTCCGGATTAGAACCCACGACCTCTGACACCCAAGCCCATGCTTTTTCCACTGAGCCATGCTGCTTCTCTTATACAACAGAATGCTAGACATGTTCCATGGTCACAAGGAGTTCACAATCTAGAGGGGAGACCCTGGGCAGGTCGCTTATTTTTCTTGTACCTCAGCTTCCTAGCATTTAAAAATGGAGATAAAATAAGTCAATGTCAGATTAGCTTATACTGTGTCTACCTCAGGTCTTAATATTGTGGTTGGCACGTGGTAAGCATTTACCAAATTTTCCCTCTCTAGACTGTAAGCTCCTTGTGATCACGGAAGAAGTCTTTGAACGCTGTTATATTGTACTTTCCCGAGTGTTAAATACAGCGCTCTGTGCACAGTAAGTGCTCAATAAATACAACTGATTGCAATCATTATTGACATTGTTATCACCTCGCTTCTCTTCTTCTACAGCCCAGCCTGCACACTTCGCTTCTCTAGTGCTAACCTTTTCACTGTGTTTCAGTATTGCCTGTCTCACCGCCAACCCCTAGCCCACATCCTTCTTCTGGCTTAGAACACCCTCCTCTGTCAAATTTGACAGGCAACCACTCTCCCCTGCTTCAAAGCCCTACTGACAGCACATCTCCTCCAAGAGCACTGCCAGACTGAACCCCACTTTTCCTCATCTCCCACTCCCTTCTGCACTGTCCTGACTTACGCCCTTTGCTTTTCGCCCCATCACAGCCACAAAACACTTATGAACGTATCTGTAATTACATTTATTTGTACTGATGCCTGTCTCCCCCATTCTATTCATTCAATAGTATTTATTGGGCGTTTATATGTGCAGAGCACTGTACTAAGCGCTTGGAATGTACAAATCGGTAACAGATAGAGACAGTCCCTGCCCTTTGAAGAGTTTACAGTCTAATCGGGGAAGACTGACAGACAAGAACAGTAGCAATAAATAGAATCAAGGGGATGAACATCTCATTAAAACAATAGCAAATAAATAGAATCAAGACGAGATATTCTAAATAGAATTCTATTTAAAACTATTCAAAACTAAATAGACTAAACAGACTAATAGACTAATTCAAGACTAAATAAAATTCTAGGCTGTGAGCTCACTGTAGGCAGGGATTGTCACTGTTTATTGTTGCACTGTACTTTCCCAAGTGCTTAGTACAGTGCTCTGCACACAGTAAGTGCTCAATAAATATGACTGAATGATTGACTGAATCATTATTGTAATAAAATCCCAAATCTTCTGTTTTGACACCTCCCATGTTTTTCCAATGGTGCCATCTTTACTCTTTCCTACTCTCAACAGTAATACAGGCAATAGGAAAAAGCATTTTTCTGTGATTTCTCCCCCTGTCCTTCTTCTTCTATGCTTACTGAAAAAAAATTATGGAGTCATTACATTCTGAATCTGGGGTTGACTGTGAACAAAGGCTTGAGGTAGGGTTTCAGAATGTTGGATTTCTCAATAATGTTTACTTTGGAGACCAGAGTTGGGGCCTCCAAACAGCATTGGTGGTGACCAGGGCAGGTCAACTCTTTGAAATCCTCCTCCTTCAACTCACCCTCCCTTTCCCCTTGTTCCTGGCACTTTATTGGGCATCTATTGGGTGTTGATTGGCTCTCTTTGCATCGGGAGAATGTGAACTCCATGTAAATCCCTGAAGAGATGGCACCTGAAAGGTGGAATTGACATTCCTTGGTCCCTGACTTGTGGAGACTTCTTTTGAGGGGGAGTTTTGGGGAAGGAGGCAGGACTGTTGTGCCTTTCTCTGGCTTGTTTCTGAATTTTAAAAATCTCTTGAATTTTCCTTATGAGTACTACCCTCAGGAAAAATTCTAGAGAATAACTATGGAAAATGCCTGCAAATTCATTTCACATTGCAATAAAAGTTTGGAAGATTTTTCTTCTCTACGCTGCCCCGCTGAACTATTGGTCCCTCAAATGTAATAGACTGGGGATCACTTGTTTCCCAGAGACATTTTGGTATACCCCCCTTTGCTGATATATTACCACAGAAAGAATTCATTATTCCTTTTTTTTTTAAAAAATGGACACGTATATTCTCTTCTGATGTTATTTGGCTAAAGGGAAAAGAGAGACGTGAGCAATTACCTGCTGAAATAAATTTAAGGCAGAAAGCTATTATGGATATTTCAGGCTGAAAAAAAATGTTCTTACTTCTTCCCCTCAGTAGTAGAATTGTTTTGACTGAACTATTTGAATATCAGCCTCCATTGTCTATTTCAATTTGTTTAGTTTATCTGTGTAACATGCATTCATTTATCATTTTGACTGATGCCTTTTCTTGCACCTAAAAAAAATATATCCATCCTCACACCTATAGTTTGGAAGGACCAAGAAGGCACATGTATATTAGATTTACCAGATTAGTTTTACCAAGTAGAAAGGGTAATTTGTGCCACTGTAAAAAGACTTGTATGCCTTTTTGTTGTGGCAAAAAAAATCCCCCTTTCAATTTGGTAAACCTAATTTGCAACTTAAATTGAGGCAAAAACAACCAGCCCAGGCCACCTGTGTCTAGTCTTGCATTCCTTTCAAATATATTTTCAGAAACTCCCAACTACTCTTGCTAAAAATGGACATTAAATTTAGTGAACTAAGCTCCATTTGGCTAAGATTATACACTGTATTTAGTAATTACATGATATCAATCCATCAATGAATGGCATTTATTGAGCACTTTACTAGGTTCAGAGCACTGTTCTAAGTTCTTGGGAGAGTATAATAAATATGAGAAGTAATCTCAGAATCACTTATTTGCTTGATGTGTGACTTCTGTTGCAGTATACTCTCCCATGGGCTTAGTTCAGTGTTCTGCATACAGGAAGCATTTAATAAATACCATTGAGTGGCGTTGATTGATTGACCTGGGGCAAGTCACTGAACATCTCTGTGCCAGTTTTGTCATTTGAAACCTATTCTCTCTCCTACTTAAACTGTGAGTCCCTTGTGGAACAGGGACACTGCCTGACCTGATTAACTTGTGTCTACCTCGGGGGAGGGACTGGGCAGATTTTCTTCCTGTGGCCCCCAACATGGCATCAAGATATAGACTGAACAGAATGTCTATAGAGCAACTGTTTGGTCCAACCTCTTTTATGGTTTAAGCCCTACAGTGCTCTGCACACAGTAAGTGCTCAGTACCCCTTCTCTCTTTCTACCGCCCACCCCGCACGCTCCGCTCCTCCGCCGCCCACCTCCTCACCGTCCCTCGGTCTCGCCTATCCCGCCGTCGACCCCTGGATCACGTCCTCCCGCGGTCCTGGAACGCCCTCCCTCCTCACCTCCGCCAAACCGATTCTCTTTCCCTCTTCAAAACCCTACTTAAAAATCACCTCCTCCAAGAGGCGTTCCCAGACTGAGCTCCTCTTCCCCCTCTACTCCCTCTGCCATCCCCCCTTTACCTCTCCGCAGCTAAAGCCTCATTTTCCCCTTTTCCCTCTGCTCCTCCACCTCTCCCTTCCCATCCCCACGGCACTGTACTCGTCCGCTCGACTGTATATATTTTCGTTACCCTATTTATTTTGTTAATGAATTGTACATCGCCTCGATTCTATTTAGTTGCCATTGTTTTTACGAGATGTTCTTCCCCTTGACGCTGTTTATTGCCATCGTTCTCGTCTGTCCGTCTCCCCCGATTAGACCGTAAGCCCGTCAAACGGCAGGGACTGTCTCTATCTGTTGCCGACTTGTTCATCCCAAGCGCTTAGTACAGTGCTCTGCACATAGTAAGCGCTCAATAAATACTATTGAATGAATGAATGAATGAATAAATACAATTGGCTGACAAAGGCACCTACAGACAGTGGGTCTTACAGTCCAATTTCTGTGAGAAGCAGTGTTGTCTAGTGGAAAGAACATAGTCCTGGGAATTAGGGGACCTGAGTTCTATTACTCTCTCTGCTCCTCTTTTTTTAAGCACTTACTATGTGCCAGGCACATAGTAAAGTTGGAAAAGCAGCGTGACAGTGGAAAGAGCAGTGGCCTTGAAGTCTGAAGGATGTGGGTTCCAATCTAGGCTCCACCACATAATAATTCCAGTATTTATTAAGAGCTTACTAAGGGCCAAGAACTGTACTAAGAACTGATCGTGATCTTGGGCAAGTAACTTCACTTCTCTGGGCCTCAGTTACCTCATCTATAAAATGGGCATTAAGAGTGTGAGCCCCATGTGGGACAGGGACTGTGTTCAACCTGATTAACCTCTATCTACCCCAGTGCTTAGAACAGTGCTTGACACATAGTAAGCACTTAACAAATACAATAATAGTAGTAATAAACACTGGGATAGGTACAAGGTAACCAGAAAGGAAATAGTCCCTGACCCTTGTGGTGTTTACAGTTTTAATCCCCATTTTACAGATAAGGTAATTGAGGCATAAAAAAGTTACATAATTTACCTAAGGTCACACAGCAGACAAGTGCTGGAGCTGGGATTCGAACCCCTGTCCTCTGACTCCCAGGCCCATGCTGTTTCTACTAGGCCACTGTGCTTCTCACTTTCTTTTTGTGAGCTTGGGCAAGTGACTTTACCTTCTTCCGGCCGAGTTTCCTCATCCGAAAAGCGGATTCATTACCTGTTCTCCTTCCCACTTAAACTGTGAGCCTCACCTGAGACAGGGATCATGTCCGACCTGATGATCTTGTATCTGACCCGACGCTTAATTCAGCGCATGACACACAGCAAGTCTTTCAAAAATACTACAATGCAAGATCCATCATAAACAATGATGCCCTGGAATATAATTAATACTCCAGGATTGAAGTGTCAGGTGGGACACGTGAGGATCCCAACCGGGCACCCGAACAAATGCTCTGTGGTGAGCAAAAATAGGGTAATTGTGGACTGGGAGGACAGAAGAAATACGGGAGAGAAGCAGTGAAGCAACACCTCAAAAGATTGGGAGATCAATCTGACTCACGATAATTAGTAATGGAAAATTGTGTTAAAAAAGAGGCTCAAGAAAAAACCGTGCTAAGAAATAGCAACAAAATAGGTTCCAAGCACTGGGGGTTAAGAAATGCATTCTGATCAAGCGTTAATCTTTACAAATTCATTATGAGGGCAAGACTATCATATGCTTATGGTCTTATCAGCCCCACTCATATAAAAATATCACCATCAGTGGCATTCTCTTCAAACATGAAAGCAGTTAATTAATGCTGATAAATTCTTCCAGACTACCATATAAACCCACAGGAATGAGTTAGAAATTGCAGCTGTCTTGGTACATTATTGATGATTTAAATTGTTTCAGGATAATAGTGATGTTAGGGTGTTTTTTTTCTACAAGTAATTGGGTAGAAGAGAAAAGCTTTGAATAAATACATATATTTGTGGTACCATCGAGCTAAGGAAGTCCTAAATACAATCGGATGGCAGTCTGGTAGAAACCAGGCAGCACTAAAGCCACCATTTTCTTTGGACTGGGTTGGTTTGAACCCAGTTACGCCGCCCATACTTTTGACTTCTGAAGTACACGGCTCATTGTGGTAGACACTTAATACCCAAGTGCTTAGAGCTCTAAGGAGGCTTTTTTTTTTTACCTAACATGATGTGGTTAGTTATTACTGAAGAGCTAAAATGGTCCATGTATTACATTTTTCCAAATGTCTAACCCAACCCTGTCCTAGTAATAATTTACGACCAAGTTACAAATATCGGTTTAGCATTACAAGCACTGCATAAACATTAAAAGTACTAGGCTCCTGCCGGCTTTGAGATTTATTCCTTTAGCAGCTAAATCACATAACTGACGATTTCAGTTTTGGTGCATCTCTGCTATGCCAATGTCGAAAAGATTGCAGTTACACATGCTGTCCAAAAGAGATAATAATGGTGGTATTTGTTAAGCGCTTACTATGTGCAAAGCACTGTTCTAAGCACTGGGAGGATACAGGGTCATCAGGTTGTCCCACGTGGGGCTCACAGTTTTAATCCCCATTTTACAGATGAGGTATCTGAGGCACAGAGAAGTTAAGTGACTTGCCTAAAGTCACACAGCTAGCAAGCGGCAGGGCTGGGATTCGAACCTATGACCTCTGACTCCCAAACCCAGGATCTTTCCACTGAGCCACGATACCTACGAGATCTCTATCAGAGATCACTTTCACCAGATAACTTTTTGCCTACACCTTTTTTATAAATACCCTCTTTGTTTGCTCCTGTCTGGTTGTTCTTACAGCATCTCGCAAGGGGGACTTTGTTTATGGCAGACAAGTTGGTGAAATTGTGGAATGAGAGAGAAATTGTATACTGTAAACTCACTGAGGGCTGGGAACATGTAACAACGTAACTCTGTTGTACTATACTCTCCCAAGCACACAGTACAGTGCTCTGCACACAGTATATGCTCATTAAATACCATTGACAATGGTGATGATGATGAAATTTCCACCACTTTTTTTCATTACTCTGGAGAGATACACTGGCGTACTATCAAGATCTGTTCTCTGTGCTGCCTACTGGCTCTCAAGTCCGTGCTCTCGAAAAGCTAGATGCAAGAAACACTTTAACCGTAAGAATTCCACATTAGTTAAAAATGACTAATAGATTTAGTAAGCTCGCTTGAAATGTCACATTTTCTTCTGAAATGTTTATTTATGCTTGCAGTTTGCTGAGCCTTAAAATAGCCATCTTTCAAAGGATCTGAGGTTGGTGGTGGTATTAGTCCTTAGTCATAATTGTAGAATTATTCTGGAATCATTAACTAAAAATGATGGATTTTGTATACTGAAAAGCTTAGCACTGTGCACGACGATAGCAGTAACTGAAAAAGCAAACCTGATTTTTCTGAGTAATCAGTCAATGGTATTTATTAAATGTGAACTATTTGCAGGGCATTTTACTAAGGTATTGGAGCAATATAATTCAATAAAGTTGGAAGGCATGATGCCTGCCATCAAGGAGTTTATAATATGAGGGAAAGAAATTATCAAGATTTAGGTTTTATTTGAGAAACTTCTTCAAAAAGTGCCAACCGGGAGTAGGGAGTATATTAGAGGTTTCTATAAATAGGTGACAGGAACCAGGGGTCGTTATCATTAATTATGCCCATGGATCACTTTTTTTCTGGGTAATTGGAAATTTTTGACAGTAGTATTAGAAGGCACCAAAACTATAGAAAAAGGAGGAGCAGGACACTGAATAATGTGTATCAGGATTATTTCATGGGCTTTCATAGTAAAAAAAATATTTTTTTGGTCTAGGATATTTATTAAATCTGTTTCGTTCAGAATTCCTCAGCTAGTGAGGACTTCTTCATCGGTCCTAGGTTTTTAGGATCTGAGAAGAAAGAAGATATTGGTTCCAAAGTAATAAACATACTTCTTTGAGCACAAAGTCTTTCAAACATTAACCCAAAGGATCTCTGAATGAAAACAGGAGAAAACCAGATCATCATTTTTTTTTTCAATTATTAAAAAGCCTTTTTTATGTTACTAATTAAAGCCTTACTATGTACCAGCCACTGCTTTGGATGCAAGTTAACTAGTCAGGTTGGATGCAGTGTCTGTCCCACGTGGAGCTCAGGTCTTCAACACTTTTTTAACAGATGAGTCAATGGAGGCCCAGAGAAGTTAAGTGACTTGCCCAGGCTCACACAGCAGATGTGGCAGAACTGGGGTTAGAACCCAGATCCTCTGACTCCCAGGCCAGCGCTTTTTCCACTAGGCCATGCTACTTCCATGTAGGAAGAATAAGTGCAGTCTAGGAAATGCTCTGTTGCTGAAGTCTTTTCTTGGTAAGCAACTCTTCTACCCGCCAGGCCTTCCTGCACATCATCTCCCAGCTCCATCCCTTCTTTTCTGTCTAAACTGTTATTACCACCTGCTACAAGCTCTGATCTTTCCACAGCTGGACTATTGCTTTGGCCTCAGTCAAATCAGTCGATCAGTCAGTGGCAGTTACTGCCTCCTTGTCACTCTTCCACTCCAACCCCTCTCTTCTCCAATCTGTACTCCATCTTCCTTGACGTTCCTTGAAGTTGTTTCCAGACCCACGTCTCCTTGTCTTCTAAACCCTTCCTGTTGTTACTGTCTCTCCCTCCTCCCTCTGTCTCCAAGAAAGTCTGTCTCTCACTGTTCATGTCTCTCTTCTGTCTCTCTCCTTAACTTTTTCTCCCTTCCACTTCGCTTGGTTAAGTTGCCCTCCAATGAAGCCCTCTTAAAGGTCCATCAAATAATGGTCATTTCAAGTGTGTGATGGAATAGGGATCATTAATGGAGAATCAAAAGTAACTAATTATTTTTTCTCATTCATAAGTTGTGACAATATAGCTTTTTCTGTTGCGGTATGGTGAATTTCACAGATAAACCTTTTGCTAGGTACCAGTCTTTTAAAAATGAAGCTCATATTTTTCAGTGGTTTTCGACCAAGATCAGTGGTTTTGAAACCATGGAAACCACCTGCCATGACCACCACACACACCCACACATGCACACACCCACACATGCACACACCCACATCACTTCACATCAATTTACATTACATGTTCTCCCCACTGAAACTCAGTGCAGGGGTACTGATTGTGTTGGTAATCCCAGGACAAAAAAAAGTTGGCATTTTTGCACTGCCATTAGACATCCTGAGACTCCTGCAGGAAGCAGTCTCCTAGGAAAACACCCTGACTGCCTTTGAGGGTTAGTATGCTGAAATACAACTAAAAAGAGCGATATTGATAGTGGATTTCATTTCGGAGGTATTGTTAAGACCCTTGGGTATTTGGGAAGCCATTTCAAACTGCTGCTGAAGAAACTGATCAGTATTAAGAGTAAAAGTAATAAAAATATCGAAGTGATACCTTAGTCATTTAAACACTATATATTGTGGGAAAAGATTTTTTGGAGTATTCCTTTTCAAACTCATAGTTTCTTATTGCATTTTGGGAATGCAACTTCGAGGGCAAACTCTAAACCTCTAAGTCTCATTATGTAGTTAATGTTATTTTTATTCTTGTTGGCTTAAAGCAGAAAACCCAGTCCAGTAGTGTAACTACATGTACTAGCAGCAAGAAACAACAAAATTAAGGAAAATGATACCTAATGGTACATAATTTGAGAAAGTATTTTTCTACGATAAAACAACTTATTTCTTGGTTAATTTTCTCTTAATGTTATTAATGGAAAGCGATTTTGTGTACGGCTTATTTTGTTCTTCAAAAACTCTTAATCACACTTGATGGGTAGCTGAATAAATTCAAGAAAAAGGAATAAAAGCCAAATGAAATACTGACAGCTTTCTTTCTTTATAACGTTTCCTTTAATAGGTTGTTGTGGTTGAAATCCACGCTACAATGGGGTTGTTCAAAATCTGGCTGTCTCACTCAGTACTTTAACTATAGACTTATGTGTTTAAAATTAGAACCCTTTCCAAAATCTCCAGAAAAGTAATATGAAATTCCTTTACCTGCTGGAGGTTGAGAAAATATAACTACTTCTGATTCATCTCTTTTGATATTTTATAATAAAATATTGGCTTACTGAAGCTTGATGAGGTCCTCATAGTACAGTGATTCCTTTGCATTTCAACTCACTCATCGAAAGTTGCAGCATCCATTTCTAAATTAAGCCTCCTCTCCAGCTCAGCAGCTGGTTTGGTTTTCCGCTCACGAATCCTGTTTTAAGAATACCGCAGAAATTATGAGGAAGCTTCCTTCAAGTCTGCTAATTTTTCAGCCCAAGGCTCAACACTGTTGTTCATTCTCATTCCAGTTACAGCCCTCCCAGAATTATTTAAGGGATCTGTTAGGTCAGTTATCAAGATAATAATGCTTGAAGGGCACAACTACTTTGAACTGAAGGAGCTTGGTCTAATGTAAAGAGCCCGGGCCTGAGAGTCAGAGGACTTGAATTCTAATGCAAGCTCTGCCATTTGTCTGCTGTGTGACCTTCAGCAAGTCACTTAACTTCTCTGTGCCTCAGTTTCCTCAACGATAAAATAGGGACTCAATAACATCTCTGCCTCTTACGTAAACTGTGAGCCTCGAGTGGGACTGTGTTCAACCTGATTACCTTGTGCCTACTCCAGAGCTGAGTACATGTTTGGTCCAAAGTAAGCATTTAACAAGTACCGTTATAAAAAAAAAGCAAATAGGTGGTTTTGGGGGAAAACTTGTAAGCTTAGTGTCAGCAGGGATCATGTCTTCCTTCTCTTCTGTACTGTCTTAAGAGTTTAGTACATAGCAAATGATCAATAAAAACCAATCTGTCAATCGATGGTATTTGTTGAGTGCTAACTGTGAGCAGAGCACTGTACTAACTGCTTAGGAGAGTTGATTCATTCAGTCGTATTTATTGAATCGTATTCAATCGTATACAGTGCTGTGTGCAGAGCACTGTAGTAAGCGCTTGGAATGTACAGTTGGGCAACAGATAGAGACAATCCCAGCCCAACAACGGGAGAGTTGGTAGACATGTTCCCTTGCCCTCACGGAGCTTACGTATTAGAGGGTCTCACGGTATGCAGTCTAATAATTATCACGGACGAATTGATTGATTCTGGAAATATGTCAGCTAAAAATGAAGATCGTGCATTGTCCAACCAAAACATCAGAGCCATATAAGCCAAAATATTCTTTACTAAACCTTCTTTCACTGCTGGAGATTGAATCCACAAATGGCAGGCACCAAAGTGAAACCTTCCCCTTGACAAAGCTCTGGGGTTGTCAGAGGAGTATCCATGTGATCGTAATAGCCTTCATGGAGCACCCATTGGATGCTCTGCACTGTAATGAATGCTCGGAACTGCAAAATGAGGAAGGAACATGTGCGCTGCCAGCGGGAGCTGTCAGTGGAATGGAGGGGACACAGATTATAAGGAACTCATAAACAGTGTAATCAAAATAAAAAAAATTGACAGATCAACTGAATACCAGCTGTACACCGGTGCTGAGGATAAGTGATAATAATGTTGGTATTGGTTAAGTGCTTACTATGTGCAGAGCACTGTTCTAAGTGCTGGGTTAGATACAGGATCATCAGGGTGTCCCATGTGAGGCTTACAGTTAATCCCCATTTTACAGATGAGGTAACTGAGGCCCAGAGAAGTGAAGTGACTTGCCCACAGTCACACAGCTGACAAGAGGCAGAGCCAGGTTTCGAACCCATAACCTCTAACTTCCAAGCCCGGGCTCTTTCCACCGAGCCATGCTGCCCATGAGTGCTAGAGGTGAAAAAGGGGTTATATCCATCAGTAGTATTTATTGAGCACAGATAAAGGGAGCAGGAGAACCACTGGGAATCTGAGTGGCGCTGATTAACCATAGTAAACCTTCAACAATTGCCGGGATAATAAACTACTTTAAGAATAGTCTACAGTAATGTTGCAAGTACCCTTTGAGGGGATTTCCACTGCCAATATTCCATAGAATAAGTAGAGACCGTAAGTCCTATATGGACAGGGTTTGTGTCTCACTTCGTATTTGGAGTAACCCTAGTGTTTGGCGTTTGGCACAGTGCTCAGACCATTGTAAGTGCTTAATAAATGCTACGAGTATCATTATCATCAATAATAAGAATAAGAATGTTATCAAAAATTTAATCTCAGGGAAGACATGGGCATAACCTGATATTTATTGGAGTTTAAATGAGCGGAGCTTAAAATAGATTCACTGTGGAATTAATTTGGTCCCCACAGAACCTAATCAATATTCTTTGGTAATGATTCAATAAATCAGGGACATTTATTGAGTGCTAGACCCTGTTTAATCTCTTGGGAGAATGCACAGTAGCAAGATTCATACTCTCGGCCCACAAGGGGTATACATTTGAATTTAACCAGAAATTGCCATATTCCATGTTAAATGAATGAATATGAATATTTTCCAGTCTATCACCATTTTAAATTGCTGATTTTCATTCTACCCTCCCCCCCCCGCTCCCAGATATACATAGACAATAAAATAAACAACATTAGCATTCACATCTATCACTACTGGCTCCGTGTGAGTAGCTATTTGCAGGACTGCTTCAATCTCTCCATGACTTATATTTTGCCACTCTATATTCTCAAACAGTGGTTGAACATTTCTGGGAAAGTTCAGGCTTCCCAAATTTTTTCCGTGTTTTGTGTAATACAGTAATTTAAAAGGAAATTACCTCTTGCCTTCCAGTAAAGTAGCAAATTCTTAAATCCATTAAATTCCATAATACATTGGAGAAAAATGCATAATGGATTTTAAGGTACTTTTATGGGTGATGTAGGGTACTTTAGAAAAAGTGTAATCCTAAGTGTAATAGCTACTTGTCGGAGTTAAGCAAAATGTCTGTATTTCACTTACCTCATCGCTCAAGCTCAAGAGAAGCTAAATGACAAAAACAGTCATTTACTTTGTCATTCTCTTGCCTCTACGCCAGCATCTCCATCATTCCCTCTTCCTTACGGCCTCTTCTCCCAACCCAAGTTCAAGAATGGAGAGTGCCGGGTGTAAGCTTCCTGACCTCATGGAGAGAAACCATGAACTCAGTTAATGCCTGCCCATGTTGGACTCCCAGAAAAACACATTAATATAATCCGTTAGGTGTTAACTTGGTTGGGAAGAGAGGAGGGTGAGGGGAGAAGAGAAGAATGAGGAACAGATAATATTCCAGTTAGATAGACAGAAATTTCCATTTGTCTCTGATGAACTGGCAGCTATATCATTGGAGGCCTATTATTAAGCAGCAATTCAACTGAAAGCTCAATTTTTAAAAATGCATTTAAAAATCATTGCTTCGTTATATATGTCAGAACACATGCCCTTTATATTCTGCAGACTTTTCTTTACACTTTCTTCTTTGGTCCCAGGAAAAGTATTTCTCTTTAGTTCCATCTCCATTTATTTGTCCTGTGTCAGTATTTTTGGGCAGATTATGTACATATATCTGGTTGAAATGTTTCCACCACTTTGGTTTTAACAAAGAAAAATGTATGATGTGTGTGAAATTACTCTGTAATGTAGACACATGTGGTTCTGGAATGATAGGAAGTATGAGGAGAAGGAAAACATAACATCATTTGAGACCTACTCAATAGCAAGAGGTCAGTCATTCATTCATTCAATAGTATTTATTGAGCGCTTACTATGTGCAGAGCACTGTACTAAGCGCTTGGAATGTACAAGTCGGCAACAGATAGAGACAGTCCCTGCTGTTTGACGGGCTCACAGTCTAAGCGATAATGATAGTACCTGGGTTCAATCAGTGGTATTTATTGGGCACTTACTCTCTGCCGAGCACTTTATTAAGCACTGCTTGGGAGAGTATAATCCAAAGGAGTTGGTTGACGTTCCTTGCCTACAATGAGCTTACAGTCTAGAGGTACAAGGATAAAGCGTTGCTGGAGGAGGACTGTAAGTTCTTCCACTAGACTGTAAGCCTCAAGGAGCTCCTTGTGGGCAGGAAATGTGTCTCCCAACTGTGTTGTATTGTACTCCCCCTGCAGTACTTAGTACAGTGCTCTGCATTCAGTAAGCACTCAGTAAATACTATTGATTGACTGATGATCATACTGAGAGCTGTCACTTTATCGAAGCCAAGGAGGCCACTTTACCCGAAGGATTGCTTGACATCAAAGCTGCAGGGCGGCAGTTGCTATTTCACAGTTATTTCTCTTCTTGGAAAAAAAAAAAACAAACAGCAAGTGTTTTCCACCAACATATTTGGAAATATTTATTTTCTCTTTTGCCCCAAATGCTTCAAGCCAAAAATTCCTTCAGAGACCTAGGGCTTTCAGTGAAATGGTTCTAGGGTGAAACAGTTGATCGGTACTATTTATTGAGGACGTACTGGGTGCAAAACAGTGCTCTAAGCAGCGTGGCTCAGTGGAAAGGGCCCGGACTTGGGAGTCAGAGGTCGTGGGTTCTACTCCTGGCTCTGCCACTTAGCTGTGTGACTTTGGGCAAGTCACTTCACTTCTCTGTGCCTCAGTTACCTCATGTGGAAAATGGGGATTGAGACTGTGAGCCTCACGTGGGCCAATCTGATTACCTTGTTACCCAATGCTTAGAACAGTGCTTGGCACACAGTAAGCGCTTAACAAATACCAAAATTATTATTATTATTACAGTGCAACAGAGTTGGTAGAGACATTCCCGGCCCACAGCAGGTTTATGGTCGAGAGGATGAACATACAGTCTAGAGAACTGATATTATACCAGATCTACACTGATTTCTATAGTTGGATGAAAGTGTTTTAATTGCTCACATTTTCTAGAAATGCCATACAAAGCTGTTCTTATTCATTCAATCGTATTTTTTGAGTGTTTACTATGTACAGAGCCCTGTACCGAGTGCTTTATTCATTTCAGTTTGTCCTCCTACTTAATCGGTGAAGTTTCTTACTGTTGATATCTGCTTAGATTGCTGGATTTTAAAATTTATTTTAAAGGTCTAAACCTAGTTGGAAATTCAGCCTCACATTAGAGGTGCATGAAACATCTATGCCAAACGTCAGCTGCAATTCCAGTGATTTCACAAAGCAAAGTGAAAATTCTGAATAGTTTATCAGGATCACTCATAGTTCTGATGGAATTATTTTCACTTATGAAAAGTTTAGGTGTCTAGTATTTATTCTGATCTCTGGTAATTATTTTAAATATTTTGAATGAGGTAGCAACTTCTATAATAACTTAAAAAGAGACAGAGAGAAAGTACCTTACTAATATTAAATAAATAAAACTTTACCTTTCATTGAGTTTAACAAAATGAGGCAAGAGCAAAGGAACTGTAAAAGTTGAAGTAAACTAGTGTCTGTCAGAATTGGTAATTTTTTTTTCTTCTTTTTAATTATGAACATTGAGTCCGTGGCAGTAAACACAGTGGAAGTGGTTTGAGTTTGCTGTCTATCCAGACTCTCAAATCTTCAATCTGCACTTCCTTCTCTGGTCCCAGAGTATTTCTATTTGCCTCCACGCCCCTCGTAGTAAAGCCAAACCAAAACAAAACTGCATTCAGAACTGTTCTGTACTCAAAATCTGATGCTGAAGTAAGCGCCATGTGTCTATCAGCCCCATTGAATTGAACTCTCCCAAATGCATAGTACAATGTTCTGCACGCAGGAAGCGCTCAAATATGATTGACTATTAGTAGTTGAATTGGATTTGATTATACTCCCTGGCTTGGTGGTATAGTTAGGGTGATCAGAAAGGGTTCTTCATATGGCATTCTGTAATTTTTTGGGTTTTATAGTTGGGTTAAAATCATTTTTTTAAATTATTTTATGGGTCTTCAAATATTTCTGCTTTAGTTCCCTCAGGGTTTTATTTCACTTTCCTTATATGTCTGTCACCAGTCCCTTCTCCCCATTTTTCATTTTTAGATTGTGAGCCCCCATAAGGGACAAGGACCCTGTCTAATTCCCACCTGCATATTCTCTCCCAGCACTGGGTACAGTGCTCTGCATTCAGTAAGCACTTACTACACATTACTACTCCTACTAAATTGTTTATCATTGCTGGAGCTTAATTGGCTCCAACACAAACACCACCATTAGGAGATGTAGTAACTAAAAAGTATCTAGAGAAAAATCTAAATGTAATTTCCAGGAAAGGGATGATTTCTTCTTGCCCTCCAAAATCTTCGCCAAACAACAGCAGCCTTCCCTCAAAAATCAGAGAGATTAACGCAATCTAGCTCACGTCGTGGGTGTGAGGATGGTAAAAAAAGATAAGATTGAAAAACACACTTTTTATGCCAATCACCAATCCTTATATGAGGAAAAAAATCTTCTCACTAGTAATAGAGTTTGACTGAACTGTCACCTGCAATTTTATTGGTTGGAGTGGGCAATATGCCAGAAGAAACTTTATGAATTTGGAGAACATGGTAAATCTCCACCAGCTGCTAAGAAAAAATACACAACTGATACCAGTGAGAAGCAGATATGAACACATGCAGATTACAGGCTTGCATGAACAAATTAGATGAGCCCCACAGCACGTTAGCACATTTCCATAATTTATTTTTTTCATATAAATGTCTATCTCCCCATCTAGACTGTAAGCTCACTGTGGGCAGGGAATGTGTCTGTAATCACCATCTCTGTAATACTATACTCGCCCAAGCACTTAGTACAGTGCTCTGCACACAGTAAGTGCTCAGTAAACATGATTGATTGACATATAGTAATAAGAGTAGAAATAGTATTTATTAAGCACTTACTGTGTGCAGAGCACATGGTGGGGAGAATATTGCTCTGTCATATGTCGCAGGGGAGGGACTTCCAGGCAGAGAGGGAGGACACGGGCAAGAGGTCAGAGGCAAAATAGGTGAGGTTTAGGTACAGAGAGTAGGTTGGTGATGGAGGAGGAAGTGAGCAGAGGTGTGTGCCAAGCAGTGTTGCCATATGCTGATCTGTGCAGCGAAGTATGAACTGGAGAGGGAAGAGGCTGAAGACTAGTGAGGACGCTTACCTGTAGTCTCACTGTTGAAGAGGAAAGGGCAGCTTCAAGTTATGCTGTGGAGGAAGAATGGCTACATTTAGAATTGACTGGATGAGTGCTCCAAAGCAGTGAGGCACTCCTTATATTCTAAGTACTTCTGAAACCATATAGTAATAATAATGTTGGTATTTGTTAAGTGCTTACTATGTGCAGAGCACTGTTCTAAGCGCTGGGGTAGATACAGGGTAATCAGGTTGTCCCACGTGAGGCTCACAATCTTAACCCCCATTTTACAGATGAGGTAACTGAGGCCCAGTGAAGTGACTTGCCCACAGTCACACAGCTGACAAGTGGCAGAGCCTGGATTCAAACTCATGACCCCTGACTCCCAAACCCGGGCTCTTTCCACTGAGCCACGGTGCCATATCTCCTCCAGGTAGCCTTCCCCGATTAATCTCTCATTTCCCCATCATTTTCCCCCCAGTACTGCTACTTGAGCTCTTCCGTTTCACATAAACACTGGGATCATCACATCCCATGTAGTACTTATGTATGTATCTTTATATCCTATTGCTTCTTCTTTTAGTGACAGTCTGCCCCAGTAAAACTGTAAGATCCTTGAGAACAGAGATCACGTCTACTAATTCTTTTGTCTCTCTCAAGTATTGGATAATACTGATTGAATACTCAGTGATTAATGATGCTATGCAATGTTAAATAAATGGTAGAATGCTAGAGGTGGAGTGATCATCCATTTAGAACTGTAAGCTCCTTGTGGGAAAGGAATGTGTTTGCCAATTCTGTTGTATGATACTTGCCCAGGTGCTTAATACAGTGCTCTCCACACAGAAATAAATATTCCTGAGGGATTGACTGAATACAACTGAACCATTGTAGACTTCAGGCTGGGAAGCAGTGTGGCCTAGTGGATAAAGCGTGGGCTAGGGAGTCAGAGAACTTGGGTTCCAATCCTGGCTCCACCGCTTACCTGCTGTCTGTTCCTGGGAAAGTCACTTAACTTCTCTGTGCTTCACTTTCCTCAACTCCAAACTGAGGATTCAATACCTGTTCTTGCTTCTATTTAATTCCGAGCCCTATGTAGGACAGGGACTGTATCCGGCCTGATTAATTTTTATCTGCCCTAGCTCTTAGAACAGTGTTTGACACACAGTAAACGCTTATTAATACATACCATTAGAAAAAAAAAGTCTGTAGCGCTCATAATAATGATAAAAATGTTGGTATTTGTTAAACACTTACTATGTGCCGAACACTGTTCTAAGCACTGGGGTAGAGACAGGGTAATCAGGTTGTCCCTCGTGAGGCTCACAGTCTTAATCCCCATTTTACAGATGAGGTTACTGAGGCACACAGAAGGTATATATATGTTAGTATTTGTTAAGCGCTTACTATGTGCCGAGCACTGTTCTAAGCGCTGGGGTAAACACAGAGGAATCAGGTTGTCCCACGTGGGGCTCACTGTCTTAATCCCCATTTTACAGATGAGGTCACTGAGGCACACAGAAGGTAAGTGAGTTGCCCACAGTCACACAGCTGACAAGTGGCGGAGCTGGAATTCAAACCCATGACCTCTGACTCCCAAGCCCGTGCTCTTTCCACTGAGCCACGCTGCTTCTCTAGTGTTCATCAAGGACCATATGCGGAAAGATTTCTAATTATCATTTACCATCTTTCCAAATAGCTTCCACAACCTCTGAGTAGTTTTTCCTAATGTTTGGCAACACATTTTTCTATATAATTGCTTTAGGTCTATGTTCTTCATTTTTTTATTGAAATAGTACTGCATTTTTCTCCTGAATGGAGAGAAAACTGGCAAGCATAATAACTCTTCTGAAACTAAGACAGTAAATATGCTGAGAGATGTGTAGAGCATACTGACATGTGTTTTATGGAAAACATCTCTACTTAAACATCAATAAAAGAAATATATGTGCTCATAGGCTTTATATAAAATATAAATCCAATAGATGTATACATTTTATTATCTTCCAGTAGTCGTTTAAATAATTGGTCACAGGACCTTTTTAGTGGTTATAGCCTTTTTTTCTGTAATCTTGGAATATTCCTTAAAACTTACTTGAGGTGTTCATTGAGTCAAATATTTGCATCTTCCTTTTCCTTTAATAAAAGGCAAAGAGTTATCTGATATATTATATAATTAAATTTCCTCATACAAGACTCAGAGCATCTTAAAGTTGCTCAGTATTATCCTGATAACTAATTTCTCATCTTGTCCATCTCTTTTATAGGACAAGAAGGTGAACATGCAGCCCATATAACTTGGAGATGGTAGTTAAAATAAATTCATTTGTCCATTTGCAAGATTCTCCACTAAAAAGAAATGTCTCTTCAGAGAAAGAGACAGTAAAACATTTTGGGCTCCAGAGAAAAGAGTTATTTGGTTGCATGCTAAGACAAGTCATATCTTTTTGTTAGCTGATTATAGATCTTATAGTTTCTTACCATATGAAAAGTTTCCAAAATATGCTATGAAATTGGCTCAATGCACTAGAGCGGGCTGGTAGTTGTATTTTAAGGAATTAAAGAGCAGCATTATTAGATATCAAACTGATGATATATTTACATAATTTAACTAAAATTTTAAACAAGTAGTTGAAGTGCTATGGTGTCCTAACCAGTGATATAGTGCAATAACCCCTGAATATCTCAGTGATTGTTACAGCAGAATATCTCTCTCTCTCTCATAAGTGACCTGCCAATTGGATAAAGGTTCAGCAGGGTATGTTACAGGTTACGAGGTCATATATAGATATTCTCCATTCCATGGCCATTCATTTCTGTTCTGCTGCACACTTAGCCTTACCAACCTTCTCAAAATATGCGCTTGTTGGCCTTAAGGAGACTTGGCAAGAGAGACCACACCATTACCATTTCAGAAAAACAACTCAAATATAGATCTTACTCTTCTTCAAATGCCGTTGAGTCGTTTCCAACCCATCGCGACTCCATGGAGGCACACTCGTCAGAACATCCCATCTTCTGTCATCAATTTGTTCTGATAGGTGTATTCATAGAGTTTTCTTGGTATAGATACGGAAGTGGTTTACAATCGCCTTATTCTTCCTTAGGAAAAACCTGAGTCTCTGCTGTTGTCTTTGATCAATGTTTTCATCCCTTGATCATCCATCTTTGACTCTTCCCCATTCCGCTGCTGCCCAGCAGAGGTGAAACTGACAGCTTATTCGTACTTCATATGAAATTACTCCCTTTCAAGTGAAAGGTTTGTTGTCAAAATCTCAAGCTTTAAGGCCTAAGGTTGACTTGTATTCATTTCTGTCAGGGTTTCTTTTAACTTTAGGTTGCATTTAGTTTGCAGCCCTGCCTTTGACCCCCTTTTTTTTAGATGGCCCACTTTAAATAGTGGATTTCAAATACATTTTAGTAGATTTCAGATGCTTTTTCAATGGAGAAGACATGCCCTCTTTTAACATTTCAACAGCTCATATGTAGTCATAGTGGTTCCAGGCTCAGTGAGGTTTATCCAGTAGTGTGAGACTCCATGCCCAGCTTTGTTCTGTCAGAAAGTGAAATTTAACTTTGTCACTGAACTTAGCATACTGCAGACTTGAAATAAGAATGTTCCAGAATCGATCAATGAAGTAATAATGAAACTGGGTTCACTGGGATGATTTTAAATGGAGTTTACTTGTTTATATAGCTTATTTGGCCATTCTGAAGGATCAGAAGAAGCATCAGAAGCTGGAATGCATGGATGATTTGTGCTAATGTAGCCCCTCAAAGTTTCATTTCTATGCCCTTCAAAATATATTTGACTAGCTTCACTATTTAGTTTTCCTTAAATTGTATTTAGAATTTTTTGCATAAGGCATATTTATGGAAATGTTCACAATTTTCAAATTACTCATAATAATGCATGCTAATTTAATCTCATTGAATTAACTTTCAGAAGTCAGTGTTGCCTTCCTTGTCTTCCTCCTCTCCCCTTCAAATTCAACTGTAAGTGGTAGGACTAAGGCTTTACTTATTATTAGACCAATAATAAACAGAATTTCACTCGCTTTCACTGTGCCTGGGCAACAGTTCTATTGTTTCCACAGTAAATTATAGATTTTTCTTGGGTACTGAACAAAATGGATATTACATTGTTATTTAGTCACTTCACTGCTAGATTAGAGCTCAAAATAGATTTTCAAAATGGAGTGTTTAAACTATTTATAGAAAGGATATGTATGAAAAGACTAAAGTACACTTTGTCTATATCTCTGTCCAATGGCATCTTTTCTGCAATAGTTCACTTAAGAATTTACCATGATTAGTGACACTTTTCTTGATTTGATGCCATAACATATTTAACTCTGTCGTTTATGCAGATGTCTTTGAATCAGATCCTTTCCAGGTTCTAGTTCCTAAAGTGGAAGGAGGTTTTCTGGATAAGCTGGTTGTGTACTGGGAACGTGGCTATCAGCTCTGTTATATTGTACTCTCCCAAGTTCTTAGTTCAGCATTTTGCTCACAGTTAAGTGCTCAGTAGATATGATTGACTGATTACTTACACTGCAGGAGCATTACAGTTCTGTAGTCAGTAAGGCTTTTTGATTTCTAACTGAACCGTCCAAAAACTCGAGCAAACATCTCTTAAGCATTTCATGATTTTATCAGTTTAAAACAACAAATTCTGAATATTATAGTTTGCTTTTGTGAAATTGCCTGATTTTGGTTGATATTGATCCTCACCCAACCAAGTGTTTAAAGGAAGACTGCAAACACCAATTCTATTAAGTTGTTCTTTCCTAGGTGCTTAGTCCTGTGTTCTGCATTGGAAGCGCTCAGTGATTACTATGAATTGATTGTAATTGTGCAAAGAAACTGGAGGGAGAGAACACAGAAAATGCACATCCATTCTGCACAAAGTTAGGGAATATCTTTGAAATCCTACACCATCTGGAGGAGGGCCTGGTGGTAAACTAGAATGAGGTGGTTGAAATAGACTGGCTGTAATTTTTCAGTATTTCAGTCATCCTTCTGCTCCTGCCCAATATCAGTCAATCAGTCAATGGCATTTATTGAGGGCTTATTGTGGGTAGAGCCCTGAACTAAGCGCTTGGGAAAGTATAATAGGGTTGGGAGATAAAATCCTTGCCTATAAGGAGCTTACAGTCTAGAGGGGAATGAGATGTTAAAATGAATTATAGATAGGGGAAATGGCAGAGTATAAGGACATGTAGCCCCAAGTGCTGTGGAGTTTAAGAAAAATAATCTGGAAGGCAGAGTGAAGTATGGACTGGAGTAGGGAGAGACAGAAGGCAGGAAGGACAGCGAAAAGACTGATGCAATAATCAAGGCAGGTATAAGTGCTTGGATCACTGTGGTGGAAGTTTGGATGGAGAGGAAAGGGCCAATTTTAGCAATGTTGTGATGGTAGAACAAATGGGATTTGGCGACAGATTGAATATGCAGGTTAATGAGAACGATGTCAAGAATAATGCCAACGTTATGGGATTGTTAGACAGGGAGGACACTGATAAGAAAAACAGAGAAGGCAGGGTTTGGGGGGGAAGATGAAGAATTCTTTTTTGGACATATTTAGTTGGAGGTGTTTGCTACAGATGTCTTGGAGGCAGGAAGAAATGCAAGACTGCAGAGAAGGAGAGAGGTCAGGGCTGAAGAGTGGGATTTGGGAATCATTTGTGTGGATGCGGTAGTTGAAGCCGTGGGGGTGAATGAGTTCTCCAAAGGAGTGGGTGAAATTGAAGAATAAATTGGACCCAGAATGAGCCTTGATGGATCCCCACGGTTAGAGGGTGAGAGGCAGAGGAGGAGGAGGAGGAGGCCACAAAAGAGACTGAAGATGATCGGTCAGAGAGGTAGGAGAATAATAATGTTGGTATTTGTTAAGCGCTTACTATGTGCAGGGCACTGTTCTAAGTGGTGGGGTAAATACAGGGTAATCAGGTTATCCCACTTGAGGCTCACAGAATTCAACCCCATTTTACAGATGAGGGAACTGAGGCACAGAGAAGTTAAGTGACTTGCCCACAGTCACACAGCTAAGTGGCAGAGTTGGGATTCGAATCCATGACCTCTGACTCCCCAGCCTGTGGTCTTACCACTGAGCCATGCTGCTTCTCTAAGATCCAGGGCAGGACAGTGTGAACCCAGGTTTAGATAATTTTTTTCTGGAGAGAAGGTGGTCCTCAGTGTCGAAGGCACCTGAGGAGTCGAGGAGGATTAGGATGGAGTAGACGCCATTGGATGTGTCAAGAAGGAGATCATTGGTGTCCTTAGAGAGGCAATTTCATTGGAGTGAAGATGGCAGAAGCTAGAATGCAGGTGTTTGAGAAGAGGAAGTGGAGGCAGTGGCTGCAGCAACTCATTCAAGGAACTTTTGAAAAATTGTAGGACAGAGATGGGACAATAACCTGAAGGCGTCGTGGAGTTAAGGAAGGTTTTTTTTTTTAGGAGAGGAGGCTTGGATGGAGAGGGTAGATTTTTCAAGGAGCCTGGAGATCGCCTCCTGGGAAAGATGGGATGGTTGAAGCGGGGACAAGAGGACATAACTTCTGTTATGGATTAAAACTGGTTACTTGAACAATTTCAGAACAGTGCATTGTGTCTTCAAGTCACAATTATTTATTGTTGCCAGCTCCAAGAGAAATCATCATTCATGGCTTAAGTCTAGGGGTCCCCAAAGTCAAATAAGAAGGGAAAACAATGTGAATTTCTGAGCATCCTTGGGTAGCGCCTGTCAGTCAGGAAGCCACTTAGACAAATTAGAAAATTTGCCTTCTATGACCCTGAGCCAAAACTAGTCTATCGATGAAATTTATTGCGTGCTTACTATGCACAGAGCACTGTAAGGAGCACTTGGGAAAGTGCAATGCAGCATAGTTTGTAGACAGACTCCTGGACCACAAGTAGCTTACAGTCTATAGTGGCAGACAGATATTAAAATAGATTAAGGATAGTTACCAGATGAAGAATAGAAAAAATAGTAGCGTATAAGAATATTTACATAAGTACTCGGGTTGGGGTTAGCCTCTGATTCACGGCCAAGTGCATAGTCAATGCAAAGCACTCCAGTTTAGTTTTTCTGATCTCCTTTCTTTAATTGTGACCCAATGAACTAGTTAAATTGGCCAATTATTTTTATTGACATAACAGTTCAAATTCAGTTTGCAGTAATTAAAAACAACTGAAAAATTTTGTGAATTTCAGGCACATGAAGATACACATGATAAGATGTACTGGTAAGCTTGAAGATATCCAATTATGTTCTTCTATCCCACTGGGGTGATTTCACACCCCCAGCTAGGTACTTGATATAGTCTGAACTCTCCTAAGATCATCTAAGAAAAAATGTCAGATTCCATTCTACTTGAGGTGATTTCACAGTAGGTGCTGTATAATGCAGAAGAGAATTATTTTTATTATGTCTTTTGATTATTTGCCAACTTAAATGTTGTGAATGGCCCATCTTTCAAATAGCTCTTTAAGAAGGTTTTTATGCTATTATGATTGCTTTGGAAAGACGCTGTTGGATACATAGTCTTTCAGCTAAATGCCTTCATTTACATTTTTCCCCCTTTCAGTCAGAGCTATTCCACGTTAGGGCCAAGTGGAAGAATTATCCTGGGCCCAGTGTTCTAGATGCCTTGGGTTCCCAGTTGTCCTCTCTTAGGGGAGGGACAGGAGGACCTGAATACGGATGCTTCATGGACCACTATGTTCCCACCTTTGCCACTGATCAGAATGGTTGCCGTTCTCTAAAGTCCCATGGCCGGAAGGAGAAGGGTTCTGTAAAGAATGGGACTGTCCACTGATATGCCCCAGGAACAGAGAGGGAGAGAAGGAACTGAGTTCTAATCCCGGTTCCTCCACTTGTCTCGTGTGTGACCCTGGGCAAGTCACTTCACTTTTCTGGGCCTCAATTACCTCATCTGTAAAATGGGAATTAAGACTGCGAGCCGCTTGTGGGACATGTACTGTGTCCAACCTGATTATCCTGTACCTACCCCAGCCCTTACAGTACAGTGACTGGCGCATAGTAGGAAATTAACAAAGACCATGAAAAAGAAAAAGAGAGAGATTTAGGGGCAGAAGTTTTGGTCTTTAAACCCTATTTTCCCCCTCCCCTCTCCCCAGTCCCACCAATTAATCCACAGTGAGTTTGTTGCCTTGAGTCTCCCCATCGGCCCTGGAGAAGACCCATCTTACTTCATTTATGTTCCTGTGATTTATGTTGAACTTTCTCCTAATGAACTGAAGACTTTGTTAAGTCCATATTCTGGGAGACTGTGAGGCAGGGAAGGTGGTATAGGAGGCAGGGCAGGACAGAGTAAGCGCTTAATGGATACAGATGATTTACTGATTGGGAGAAGGAAGGCTCCATCACTTTTCTTCCTCCCATTTCAGTCCCCATCCTTAGGCTTTGAAGCTCTGGAAACTCCAGTAGAACCCGGCAGGGTTGGAACTTTAAAACAACAAGATAAAAGTGTCACAAGAATAGAAAAAGACTAGAGGGGCAGACACCGTTAGACTGAGGAGAGGAAAGGGGAGTGAGTGTGGGGCATGGAGGTGACTGGGAGGGCAGTATGCCAAAGGGTAGGAAAGAGCAGAAGCTGATGTAAAGGGATTCAGGCAGATGGGGGCCAGAATCTTCCCCAGCGAGGAGCAAGCTGCAGTCCCTTCCAGAAGAGGAGACCTATATAAGTACAACATGTGCTCAAAATATAAAATGCCCTGGCGTTCCCTTCTGATTATCACATGTCAGGTATCATAGAAAGGAAATATAACAAGCAAATGATTTACAACCCTGTACAGATGTCTCCCTGAGGACCGGCAAATATTCCAAAACAGAAGAAGCAATATTTGGTATTAAAATTTCCTTTGCCTTTCCCATGTTCAAATTAATTTCTGCCAAGTTACTGATTTTAGTCATTTTTGTTTTATTGTTACTAATTAGAATAGAATAAAGGTAAGCGGCTTAAGTATATCTTTTTAAGCCCTCACACCTTTAATTTTTCACTTTTGGATTACTCTTCAAGGACAGGAACATTAATTGCCTTATCTGAAAGTGGAAGAGAACCTCACAGGATTCCTATTGTGTTCCAAAAATCACCAGAGGTTGCTTTAAAGTGCTAACAGCTCTGTGTGAACTTTCCAAGAACAACTCTGGCACCTCTTCCTGCCAGTTTATGCATAAATTACCCTCTCAAAGAGCTGGTATTTATTCTGAGCTCTTTGAAATTCTAATCACTTGTACACACCTCCTCAGGCCACTGTGTCCTTTAAAATTTGGATTACTTACAATTGGCTATTCATAAGTAATGGATAGACAATGTGGATTGCCATTCATTTAGGATTACTTAAAGGTTCATTGTTCCTTCCCTCAAATGACAGTTTAAGTACCTAATAATGATTTTAAAATGACTCAACAATTTGCTTTGTTTTATTAGTAGAGGCTTTGTACCATATAATGTGTGTGATAATTCAGGATCACTTCATATGTAATAGCAGAGAGAATCATGCAATTGGAGCACTGCTATAGATAGCATTTAGTCCTCTCCCCTCCCTCTGGGCAGGGAAATGACCAAACCTTCCTGGAAAGTTTGTTGGTTTTACTGTTTCCGGCCTGAGGGTGAGGAATGAGATGGGAGGAGGGAGAGTGATGGAGGCCTTCCTTGAAAAAGAGAATGGACACCTCCTTGGGAGATGCATTCCAGCCTTCCATCACAAAATGTTTCCTCGTGTTCCACTTAAATCCTTCCTGAAGCAACTGAAACCAAGTCTTTCCTTTCTTAACCTCAGTGGAAATACATAATGACAAACATCAGTGAGTAGTCATCAAATCAAGGGATGTTTTGTTTTTAATTTAGTTGATAGTGCAAAATCCTTTTTCTTTTTTTTTTAAAGCACCCCGCAATAAATATATTTTATTAGACAGAAAGGGATAGAAAATTGAAAAATAGTAATAGACTTTTGTCACTGGCCGGCCAGGCTCAACAAATGGTCGCTTGTTAGTTAGCTGTGTTAGTTAGCAAAACTGTGGCTTTTGCTAAGCACTTGCTGGTGCCTAATACTCTACTAAGTGCTGGGATAGATAAAATACAATCAGATTATACAGTCCAATAACCACGGAACAAAAATACCACCCCAGATGTCCTCTGCCTTTGCCTCTGTGTACCTTATTTGACGTTCTTTTTCTGTATGTGTGTACATAAAGTATGGTACTTGGTAAAACCAATCAGTATTATTTATTGAACACTTACTGTGCATAGAGCACTGTACTAAACACCTGGGAGAGCACAGGCTAAAGAGTTGATATGCACGTTCTCTCCCTTCAATGAGCTTACAGTCTAGAGGGGGAGACTCCTATCTGCCTTCCTGCTGTTTGCTAATACAAAGATTATTATTTATCTCTGTATGGACATAGTGATCCTGTGTCTCAACCTTAATTTTTTATATGTAAGTAAAAGTAGGAGAATACATTTGTGATATCTGCCTTTCAAAAGTAGCTTGGAACCTAAGAGTTGGAAGTTAGTGATTCATCTAAGATCCACCACAGACTTTCTTTCATGTGACTGGCTCTCAATTTATCTCTCCTGGAATATCTCATCTGTAAACATGGACAAATGCTAATCTACTTTCTACTGACTGAGATAGTAAAAATAAATTACTATTGAAATGAGGACTGCCTAGGTGCTTTGGTGAGAGATGCTGAATAGAAAGGGAATTTCAAATAGGACTGCAAAGGAGAGTTCAGACTTTACTGCAGTGTGTCATCTGATCTGTTTAATCACCCTCAGAGTGTTGCTGAGTTCAGCCCAATTATGAAGAGAGATATAACTAACTTAGAAAACTGTCTTTTCATGATAACTTATATAGGTCATTCCCAGCAAGTTCTTTCTGTGAATAGATGACTATTTAGATGCAGGAAGAGCTGGCATTCACATTTATGACTCAGTATCCAATGTTTTGGACCTGGAATTGCCAAAGGAAATGAAATGAACTACTATTTCTGTGATCATGTCGTCCTCCTTCATCCCTCCTCAGCCCTTCCAACTTTCCAAAGAGAAAGCTATTGCATTTCAATATGTGGCTTCCAACTGGCTTTTAATTACCATCTTTTCAAGCTTTAAAGGGGTCCTCTACATGAGCTGGGTCTTTGAAAAGATTGGGTTATCAAAAGGCAGATTGGAAAGCAGTGAGGACCGGGAATAGCACACCCATTAAATGTCTGAAAAAGGACTATTTGCATTTACACTTAGGGTGGGTGAGATTGACAATCCAAAGTGATCTTTTCAGGTATGTCCATACTCAGTGATAAGATTCCATCTTTAGTTATATTATCTTGAAACACAAAGGGCTATCTATTTTCCATACTTTTTAGCATACGTTTCCCTGTGGGGAAGAAACGTGTCTACTAACTCAATTACATTTCACTTCCCCAGGCACTCCTGCCAGTGCACTGCACAAAAAATGGTCAGTGAATATGACCGATTGATATTAGCATCATGCAGTACAAGATATATGTTTACATACATATGTGTGGTCACACACACAGTCCAGCTATCAATCAGTCCCTGTCCCACGTGGGACTCATGCCACTCTCCATTTTAAAGCTGAGGTATCTGAGGCCCCGAGAAGTGAAGTGACTTGTGAAGTGAAGGTCACACAGCAGACAAGTGGCAGAGCCGGGATTAGAACGCGTGGCTTTCTGAGGCTCGGCCCGGGTTCCAACCCGGTATCTATACACTATGCTGTGCTTCTCCATCTCAGGCAGCTGGCAGCACCGCTCCTTCAGTCACCATACTCTTCCTATGGAGCCCTTCCTGATCAATCGCCTGGCTGGGACTTATGATACTCAGTGGCCAGGAGGGATGGGGATCTCTCAAGGCCTCAGCTGAGGATTTTGAGGGTGGAGGAAGTGGAAAAGGGAGCAAGTGAGGGCATGAGCTTCCAACAGTGCTTCTCTTTCTGCATTTTGGAAGGTCTGTTCCTTTTCTGATTTACCGGAGCTGAGCTGGCTGGGGAGTGTAGCTCCCGCTGAGATGGAGGAAATGATTCTTGTTCATCTTCCACAAACTGGAGGTTTCATGTCCTGAGTCTAAGGGGAAACGGTTAAGATCCTGGAGAGCAAGGATCATATCTACCCACTGTATTGTACTATCCTGAGCACTTAGTACAGTCCTCTGCACAAAGTAAGTACTCAATAAAATGATTGATGGGCTGCAGTTTCCACTGGCCTCCTGTGCACTCTGACCAGCAACAGGCCAAAACTGCAGGGAAGGGAGGAAGTTCTGTGAGAAGGGAAAGGAAATATACTCCCCAAGTATTGCCTGATGATGAGTTTAGGGACCAGGGGTGTATTGCCAGGTGTGTATTGCCATCTCATACAGCTAGATGAGATATGACGGGGCAACATATTTTGGTGACATTCCCCTGCTCTTAGCCTAAAACAACTAAGCTTCAGTCCTATCAGCCATGCCTGATTTCGGCATTTCACTTTTGGTAATTTTGTTCGGTCACTGACATCGAGAATGGTGTGAAAGTGGTTCTGGTGGATCTGTGTCTTGTATAGTTAGGCCAAAATCTCACAATCTGTAGGAGACTGAACACTAACACAGTTGCTGTTCCCTATTTGCCGGACACTGATTTTCAGTCCAAGACCTCTAAGCTACTTCTTTGCCCAGGTACCCCAGGATAGTGTGCTGCCTGGTTAGCAGAATCCTTTTGTTATGTTTTGAGTTCCTCACTGCATCTTTACCCATGCCCCCTTGAATAGATTAAGCAAATTTGGATTTACCACATATGTCGTTTTCCAACACTAGCATTGGTGGGAAAAGTCTCAGAGAGAGCAGTTTTAATTCTGATTCGAACAACTCTTTTAGTTTCTTGGTGAATGGACAGTTTGTGGCACATCGTAATCACTTAAATATCACAAGCAATAATAAGGAATAATCCAAGAAACTTCTCCCATCCCCATTTTGCTCCTTCCCCACACTGCCTGCACCTTCCCTCTGAAGAGGGAACCCCTTCTCTGAAAATGGTCCCAGCTACTTTGACAGTTCGTGGACCAAACCAGAATCATAACTGTTTTCTATGATTCTAGGATATTTTATTACCAAGGATGTATTTCCTTCTATGTCCTCTTGCCCACCACACACTGCTACCTTTTGTTGGCTCATATTTGCTCCCTGTTTCCAAAAGTCTAAAAATATTCCTGTGCCACCAAATTTGTCTTTTTTTCATTTTCATCATTGAATGTCTTTTCTATTCATTGTCACAAAAAATCTATCGACTTTCTTGATTGAATGTCCATGCCCGTAATTACTTGGGGATACAGAGGAATACTTTGCCACAATCGTAAGGAATGGCATTCCCACCTGATTTTTTATTATTTTTATTTATCAAAGTTATTTTTCATACTATGCATTCATACCTAGCATGCCCTTTCTACAGGGATCATATGATTTATGCAGTCCAAGCCGTACTTGGTGAGAAATGACAGGAGAAAACATTGTCAATTCATCATGGTGACATTTTTGTTACTCCTAGGAATATGGGTTTAGTATTGTATTAAAAAGTAATCTGCAGGATGAAATTTTAGTCACATTTAATGGCAGAGGTTTGTAGTGTGGATTGTGATATGACAAGAACACTGCATTCTATTTTCTGGACTCAGTGGATGTCTTTGTTAATTAGTAAATTTTAACCTGTGTTGGTCAAATTCCTATTCTGTGCTTTGGAAGTGGGTTTTTTTTTGCATGTGCCTTCCTTATTTTCATCATTACATGCCTTGTATTAGTTCACTGGAATACATACATTTATTGGAGAGTTAAACCAAAATATTCATTCTTTTCCTAAGCTAGTTCTTATACTACATATCATGCTAGGACAATTACTCCACTTGTCAGCTGTGTGACTGTGGACAAGTCACTAAACTCCTCTGTGCCTCAGTTCCCTCATCTGTAAAATGGGGATTAAGACTGTGAACCTCACGTGGGACAACCTGATTACCCTGTATCTACCCCAGCGCTTAGAACAGTGCTCTGCACGTAGTAAGTGCTTAATAAATGCCAACATCATTATTATTATTATTGTTATTATTATTACTTACTCCTGTGTGATCAATTATAAAATGAGATGATTGCCGGTTTTTGTTTTTTTTGAAATGACATTGTTGAATGTAAAGCAACATACTCTCTTTTCAGTTAAAAAATACAAAGGATAAAATGATTGCCATTTCATCTACATAAAAATTATTTTATTTAATGTAAAGGGAATGGAAATTTGTAAAAAGTAATGAGAATGCTAATAAGATTTTCTTTGGTGTAATTTGTTTAGGCACATAGCTACTTTGTATGTTTATTGGCTGAATATTGAATCTTTTTGGATTCCTCTGATTTAATTGACTAACTGCAAATGTACCATTAGTCCATTACCAATTAAATTGACATCTTTGTACCCTCTGAAATTTTCAAGGTTACACAGTACGGGGCCGGTCTTTTGGATACAGGTTCCTACTTCCTGAAGGTAACGGAACCTATACAAAATTCTGCAGTTTGGGATTCACATTAAGTATAGAAAGAGTTGATCTGTCTTGAAATGTTGCTTTTTTTCTGGTTTAAGATTGCATTCATGCATCTTCACTGTGCCACTACTTTTGAATAGAATGTTATTTTTGTTTTACAGAAATTCTTATTAGGAAGCAAAATAAGAAATATCTGAGTCACATTTCTTGGTTTAAAACTTTGATTTAAAGTCTTAGAAAAATCAATTACTTTTTGGGTGGTTTGAAATCGACTCAGCCAACTGCAGGAAAAATTAATCAAGACTAGAGTACAAATTGAACATTTCATGAATTTCAAGTTGTTCTTTAAGGCTTCTCTTTCCATAATCCATTTTCCAACCTCCCTTTCTCTGTCTTCCTCTCCTCCCCTCCTTCCTCCATCCCAGTGCCTCTGTTTGTTATTCCCTTTCCAGTTGGTTTCACGTCTTGCTTGTGGGTTGAAGAAGTCATAAGAATGGATAGGTAAGAGAGTGATACTAACTGTCATTACAGACTGAAAACCTAACTGGTGTCAAGGTGCTGAGAACACAGCTTCTTCTCATAGTAGTAGAGAAGAAGCAGCGTGGCTCAGTGGAAAGAGCAGACTTGGGAGCCAGAGGTCATGGGTTCGAATCCCAGCTCTGCCACCTGTCAGTTGTGTGACTGTGGGCAAGTCACTTTACTTCTCTGTGCCTCAGTTCCCTCATCTGTAAAATGGGGATGAAGACTGTTAGCCTCATGTGGGACAACCTGATTACCCTGTACTTACCCCAGCACTTAGAACAGTGCTCTGCACATAGAAAGCGCTTAACAAATACCAACATTATTATTATGATTACATCAGAAATATGTTTTCATTGCAATCATGATAGCAATGGTCATCCTTTTGCAAATCTTCCCTTTATTCCTCCAAGCTTTCAGCTATGTCCAATCTTTTCACATAGTTAAAAAAAACTCAAATTAATTATTATCATTCGGTTCTCATAAGCATTTCCTTACCAGATGTAGCAGTGTTTAACAACAGCTCAAAATGATCACAGATCATCCAATTATTTTTAATTGGTTGGATGACAGGATATAGCTATCAAATCTTTTCTGACTCCTTCTGATATTGCTTAAAGGAAAATTAAGAAGCCATCCTTGATTATGGTGAGTATTTTAGCTAAGATGAGCAAACCAGAAAAAAAGAAAAAAAATACCCAAATTACCATTTTCATCAGCCCCATGGTGGGAATTATCGTTGACTTGAACGACAAAAAAAAAGTGTTTAATAGGGGTTAGGCTCTAAACGAAAGGAGGGTAGACTGTAAGTTCCTTGTGGGTTGAAACTACATCCAACCAACTCTATGGTATTGCACTTTCCAGAGTGTTTAATACAGTATTCAGCATGCCCTAGGCACTCAATAAATACCACTGATTGTTTGCTTGATTAGATTTAATACTATTTCTTAAGCATCACACAAAATCCAGGGAGCTGCTGAGGGACAGCAACATAAATAATACGCCTTTTACCAGCAAGGGTGAAATGGGAACATTAGGCAGGGAAGTGATAGAGAAGTTGTTTGTTTTTTTTGCTTCCCCATTTTGCCCCGAAGGACAGAATGATGGTGAATTGAGCACACCATCTTTCACATTTACTGACATCTCACACACTCCAACATAAACACTTTCTTTTCCCCTCCACCTTCCTCAGCTTTTTCTCCGGTTTGTCAGGGAACCCAACAGGGACTTGGCCCTGAGAATCTCCCTTTTACAATTAGATGCTTTTTTCCATTATTCACCTTGCTTTCTTCTACCCCTTGCCCCTGTCTCCAATAAAATCAGTCCGTGATATTCATTGAGTGCTTACTGTGTTCGGAGTACTAAGCGCTTGGGAAAGTAAAATATGATAGAGTTGGTATACGTGATCTCTGTGGTGGAGTCCTGTGGGGAAGCTCCTCGTGGGCAGTCTCCACTCGCCACATCTTCCTTGCCCAAACCATTTTTAAAATGGATCTTATTTAAGGTGTCTCCCTCCACCTCATCTCGATCCCTGCCTCACATCAACCCTTTACTCCATGATACTTTGGTTAGGTTTTCCAATATCAGTATACTGTTGCTCTATCCCCTGGGATGCTTCCATATTTCCAAACCTAATTTATCCTGGTCTGATGGGCACATTGTAATTTGAGTGATATTCTGACTGAACTATTTGGAGAGCCATCAAATCAAAATCTAAACTAGATGTTTCATAGGGTCATAATGATATTTCCTCTGCAAGTTGAGAAGAAACTAGAAGTACAGGTAGAAGAGCAGGTTCTTACGAGACAATGTGAAAGTTACACCAACAGGTTCTTAAACAAAGACTAAAGGGCAGGACACGCAAAAATATCAAATCGGTTTATTAAGGTTGCCTCAACTAACAAATTGTCGCCATAATTTTGAAGACTCAGGCAATAATAGCCTCCAACTTTATACCATTGAACTGATCCAGCAGACACCAGTTGCTTCATTACATAATGATCTTTTAGAAGATTCAATGGTTGTCCAAAGTTGGCTAGAATTATCTTCCTAGTTGGTAAAGAAAATCCTCTTAGCATCTTCCATGATGTCTGTGAGCTCAGGATCAATAATGTGTCCCATTTCTCTGAGAGAGTTTTAAACGTAAACAATTTTTTGAGAACATTTGTCCTTCCAGTTTTATGTTTTCTGTGTGGGAAATTCTTCCACTGCAGCATAATTGAAAAATTTAAAAAGTCTGTTTTGAAGTGGAGCCAAGAAATGGAAGGCCAAGGGACTCCCATAATTGGCAAGGATAATCAGTCGACATAAGGAAGGTCGTTTCAGAATCCAGTCGTAAAATCAGTGGCTCTCAGAGGCTTCCGTTTTTATTGTGTCTGCATTCCCTTTACATTCGTAGTCCTGAAAGGAAATATCATAGGCACTTTAAAGGACACAGGCCTCTGCATTACACATGAAGTATTAGCAAGCAAGCAAGAAGAATAGAAAATCAGCTCTTCAATAAGTGTTTCTTACAAAAGATAGGAACTGAATTAATCACTTACTACAGCTGTTCAATTTTAGAAAAAAGACATTTCTTGGTTCCCTTGTAGACTTACATTCTGATTCACTGCAGTCTCTGGGAAACGTTTGATCAAAGATATTGCTGCAGATGACTTGAATTTTAGAAGAAATATGATTATGGAAAATGATTATTTCATGGGATTAGGGAAACTCAGCCAGAGAACAATAAATTTAAATAATGACTTGTAATGCAAGATTCATCTTCAGCAATCACTGTCACAAACTAAGTGCCCAAAAATCAAGAAATCCACTGCTTGCAACATTTGCTGGGTGTTCTGCAGTGGAGAATGTGCTTAGATGCAGTCATTATTGTGAATTTGTAAACAAAAAGTGATTATCAACATGAAGAAAGTAAATTATCAAAGACTATAGCTGACTAGTTCTCATGTTAAAGAAGTCAGATAACAAAACTAGGCTTGACTGTACTGAACCTGAGTACATTTCACTGTGTTCGACTACCTGAAATATTAATGTTATCCAGTCTAGGCTTTGTTTGGAAATCGGTTGATTCAGGGATAGAGTCTTCAAAAAACAACTTTTCATTGGGTACATTTATTGAACATCCTCAACGAGGAAGATTCAAAGGCATAAAGGAGATTCAGTGTCCATGATGGTATTTGGGAGGTATTTTCAAACAGGAATTTTATTTTGTAAAATTAGGTTTATTTTGGACAACACTATGGTGTATGTGGTTCAATTTCCCATAACTCTGCTGGGTTAGTGAAGACCACACCACCCCATTAAGAACAATGTTTGTGGAGCCCAGTAACACCTGTCTCACCTCCCAATCAATGGATCAATCAATTTATTGGGCATTACTGGGTGCAGACATGTATTAATCTATCATAAAATCAGCCCTTCCACCTGCCTTTCAAACAGCATTTTCACTTTTTCTGCTCCACCTCAACCCTATCACCTCATCTGGAATAGCTCAAGGGATTCCAGTTTTGGTAACTAACTTGGTCAATGATCAGTGGTCAGTGACAGACTTCATCAAGGTTTCCTGCATTCTTAGCAGCAGCTATAGCAATCCGGCATCTCTCTCCTTCAAACCACACGTTCAGTCTGTCACCAAATCCTCCCCATTCTACCTTCACAACATCTGTAGAATCTGCCCTTTTACCCACCCAAATTGCTACCACCCTGACCCAAGGACTCATCATTTTCTGCATTGACTACTGCTTAGGCTTTCTCACTGACCTCCTGGCAGTCTATCTTCCCCCCTTCCCAGTCCATACTTCATTCTGCTGCTTAGATCATGATTATTAAAAAAACCTCAGTCCATATCTCCCCATATTTCAAAAACCTCCAGTGGTTGGCCCCGCTCACCTCCTCATCAAACAGAAACCCCTTTCCATCGACTTTAAGGCACTCAATCAGCTCTCTCCCTCCTACCTAACCTCACTGATCTCTTATTACAAGCCAAACTGCACACTTCACTCCTTTGACCCCATCCTACTCTCTGCCCCTTGTTCTCATTTATCTCACCACCTACTCCCTGTCCACGTTCGCCCTCGAGCGTAGAAGTTCTTCCATCATCATCATCAAATGACTATGGTATTTATTAAATACCACGTGCAGAGCACTGTACTAAGCATCTGAGAGTGTACAATACAAAAGCCTTGATAGACCCGCTCCTTGCCCACATCGAGCTTACATCCTCACATCTCCTCCAAGAGGCCTTCCCAGACTAAGCCCTTAATTTCTCTTAACCCCTTTCCCCTCTATGTCAACTAGGCAATTGGCTGTGTACCCCTTAAGCACTTTGATATTCAACCAGCCCCACAATATGTAGATAATTGTTCTCATACTCTACTATTTCCCCTATCTTTATTTTCCTCTCTTTTTTTGCCTTTAGACTGTAAACTCCATGTGGGAAGGGATCATGTCTACCATTCAGGCTGTATTATACTCTCCCAAGCTCTTGGCAAAGTGCTTTGCACAGAGTGAGTGTTCAATAAATGCCACTGATTGATTGACTGATTGATAACCATGGATCAAGACAATAAAACTAGGACAGGATATACAAACAAGTCTTCCATAAAATCCCAATATAAGATTATCTGGATTATTTACTAACCTTTGCCCCCTGGATCACTAGCCTGCTTGCTGGAGGATCTATTCCCAAGTAATAGACCTCGTTTAAGAATCTGGTGGCCACTAGACCATAAGCTCCCCGAGAGCAGGCGTTGTATCTACTCTTCCACGTGTTGAGTACAGTACTCTGTATAGAGAAAGCACTCGATAAATTTCAGTGATGGATGGGAGCTAATTGCCTCACCTTGGGTCCAGCATCACTGACAAATTCACATTTCAGTTTCCAGAGCCAAAATCCACCCCACTGAGGAATGCAGTGAGGAGTAACAGGTCCTCCCTCTGGTTCCTCCTGTAGTCTGAATGGTGGAGAAAACCTGGAATAAATTCCACTTCATCAGTATCATCTTTCACATCCTTAATAATAGCCTTTATTGAACAACTCCTCTTCGCAGTATGTATGCTAATGAAGCATTTGAGAAAGTATAATGGAAGGAAAGGCTCGGTTTTCTTCCTCAAGGAGTTTACAATCTAATTCAGAGAAAATTAGCCAACACATGAAGACATGTAAGAGTGTATCATGTCTAAATTCCTGAAGCTAATCTCCTGGGATCACACATAACTGTTTTGTGGTTTCCTGGAATTTGCTAATTTTCCTCTAGTATTTGTGATTTTTTTTCCTCAGACCATCCTATCAAGTTCATTTGTTTGCTGCGTGCACTCATTTGACTTCATGTACTGACTCCCACTTGATTTCCAAACCTCAGTATGTAGTCAAGCACGTTGCATTGTAAGGTGGGGGCATGGGTTTACTGGATAGCTCTGGCAGCAGCTGTCCTGAGGACATATTCTTGAGCCAGTCAGTAAGCGTAGCTAGCCGATCCATATCACCTACTATCTTCTGCCTGACCCAGCTCAAACTGACATTTTTGAGGCCTACTGTGCCGAATTGTGACAAAACCATTTAGTATCATGTCCTTCCAGAATTAACCGACTGAGGTGAAAGACATCATGAAGACCACGAAGAAAGGTAGTTGAACTTTTTCTTAGATCTGTTTTATATGAATATAACTAGTCCCTGATTTTGAGGAAATACTGTCCTTAAGAAGGAACATAAGGATGAAGACATAATTTTGAGCCTTTCTAGCTAAATAATGCAGTGTCAAAACCGGCTTTTGATTAATTCAATGTTTACTCAACCTCCTCCCCTACTCTCCTTACAGGGGAATTGCTTGAACACTAATTAGAAGTTGATTAGCACAAGGCAGAGAACTATGCATGCTAATGTATAATATCATCTGTTTTAGTTCTAGCTAAAGAAACTGGAGTGTATCACTAACTATGTAGGAAATTGCTCAAGATATCAATCTGTAAATATAAGAATGAATTGTTCAAGCACCAGAGTTGCCTGTCATTTTCATTATGAAACCATCAGGCTAAAATGGTGAGATAAGATCCGCAGCTAGGTGAAATGTGGTAAGAGCACTGATGGAATAAATGCTTTCTGACACAGCGTGAGGCCTATCAAATTTAAAAGACCAGCACTCTTCCAATCTTTAAAGCTCTACTCTAATCACATCTCTTGAAGGCAGTGTTGCCTAGTCGAAAGAGCGTTAGCCTGGGAGGCCAGGGACACTTTGGTCTGATCCTGACTCTGCCATTTGTTTGCTGTGTGACCTTGGACAAGTTGCTTCAACTTCTCTGTGTCTCTATTTCCTCATCTGTAAAATGGAGATTGAGGAACTGTTCTCTCTCTTACTTAGATTGGAGCTTCAAATGGGACGGGGGTTGTGATTAGCCTGATTATCTTGTATCTACCCCAGCACTTAAGAATAGTGTTTGGCACATAGAAATAATGTTGGTATTTGTTAAGCGCTTACTGTGTGCAGAGCACTGTTCTAAGCGCTGGGGGAGATACAGGGTAATCAGGTCATCCCTCGTGAGGCTCACAGTTAATCCCCATTTTACAGATGAGGTAATTGAGGCACAGAGAAGTTAAGTGACTTGCCCACAGTCACACAGCTGACAAGTGGCAGAGCCGGGAGTCGAACTCATGACCTCTGACTCTGAAGCCCAGGCTCTTTCCACTGAGCCACGCTGCTTCCCCTTAACAAATATTACCGTTATTACTGCTGATCAGTGATGAAATCTTCATCTGTTACTTTGCCAGCTCATTTGGAAAGGTACTAAGAATTACTAAATGAGCAAACCTGCTCTTTCCCCTGCCTCTAACTGCTTTAATATTAATTTTCATGGTGGTCAGAGAGCTAGGTATGGTTCAGGAAGACTTGAGAAGGAGATTCGTCCTACAGATGGCTGAAGAGAACTGTGTAATTAGGAATCAAGTCACCTTCAGTAGCCATTTAGCTTGAGATTTCTAAATGTAGTGGGGTCGGGGGAGGGGGATGTGGTGGTGGACGACAGGAAGGAGATCATTGGTTCTGTCTAAATTTAGGTTTTTGTGAGGATGCCATCCCTGGAAATTCCTTCCTTCAGCTAACCACTGAAACTGTTGCAGGCAAGAGGATAGCAAGAGGGGAAGAAGAGGTTGGCAACTGACACACATCAAAAACTGAAACAGTAAAAACACCAAAACAACGTAAAAGACGAGCAAAAGAGTTCTCCAGCTTCAGGATTTGTTTCTGATTCTTTGCAGCTCAGAGTGAAGCAATCATAACAAGCCATAGAGCCTGGCTCAGCCACAGCATTCTGCATACAGCCAGTGCTCAATAAATTGATCGATTAATCGATTGATTGTATTTTACTTCCCAAACTCTTCATCCAGGGCATTACAGCATGTTGTACCCAATTAGGTTTCCACTGTCAGGGGAATATTACTAATTCCCTAACAGCATTCTAGCCAAAATGCACAAAGAAAACCCATATTACAAAACAAGGTAGAAAGAAATCTTGAAGCATAACCAAGATTCTTTAGAAATGCCATCTTGGAAGACTATTATTACTTTAAGTACATAAACATGTGCATATAGCCTGAAATTCTTAGCATTAGACTAGAAGAGACAATATGATCTCCTGAATAGATTTTCTGGAAAAGTTACACAAATAGAATAGAAAAAGGTTATTTTCAGAAAGCAAAGAAAATAATCAAATTTTCTATTTCCTAATATTATGAAGAAATATGGATGTTTTTCATTGAAAAGACAACTTATTGCTTACTGACATTCAAAATCTCTTCTTGAGGAAATTTACCCTTTAATAGAGATTGAGCTTTATAGTAGCCATTTATACCTATTAGAGAATTAAAGCTAATTCTAGGTGCAAGTGGCTTAAAATGACAACAGACACTTTTTAAATTAAAATTTAAAGTAATTCCATATCTCTACTATATACAAATATATTTTAACTACCCACTAGGTTTCTCTTTGCTTTCTCCCTTTCTGCCTAGCTCGGCAATTATGTTTGCACTAAATTTGGGGGAGAAAAGTTTCCAGAAAAATGTATATTTATAGCCAGATTTTGGACATATAGCAAGTATGTAAGAAGGACTAAATTTAAATAATCTAAAAATAATCATCATCTAAAAATAACACTAGATTGTCATTAATGGTCCAACTTAGGTTTCACCACTGGCATCTGGGCATTCAGGAAAAACGCAGAAGCTCCTCTTTTTCCCAGTGGTACCGACTTCCTCGATTCCCGTGTTAGGCTTAGCCTTCCACAGACTCCCCTTCTTTCCTCCTTCTTTTCCTGTTTCTCTGCACCTCCACCTTATCTCCATTTCTTCCCTCAGAGCCATCGCTCCCTTTATGCCTCTAATAGTTTTTCTATTTTTCTTTTTGTCTATATATGAATATTTTCTTAAGAGTATAAATTGGATTTGGAGTATCTCAGGCCATAATTTTGAAGGAATGTCCCCAAATATAGTTTCTAGGAGTAACTAGGGTCACTGTACTTATCATTTGACTGGAAATGTAGCTAAGTAATGAATTCATCTACTCAGCCACTGTTACTGTAGTATTGCAGCACCTAATCTTCTCCAGTAGGCTGAAATATTCCTGGAACGCTCTAAAGTTTTAAAAAGGACACATTTCAGCCCAGGGGAGAATCTGGTTCAGATCGTTGGGGTTTTAATGCCGTCTTGGTAGGTGTTAGTGATTTAATGTATTTTTCCTACATGAAATAAGTGTTTCTTGGCAATATGGAACTCTAAAAATTCATGTTGAAAGTACAAATTAATTCTGTTCCCAGATTTTCTCAAAATAATCAAGTATCCATAATTAGTGTCTTTCAAAATCTGGTTGTCATCAATTTTTATTGGCTACAGAACTGTACAGTTTGAAAGATGGATTCTGCCTTCCTGTCTGCTGGAGTTCTCAGAGAACATTTGAACAAAACAGTTGTGGATTTCTTTAAACACCACCGTGATACACAGACTGCAGCAGTTCATTGAACTTCTGAGGAAATATTCTTGTTATGTTCTTTCTGCACCAGTGATTTTCTGTCTCTTTTCAACACAAATATAGTGTGAAGTTGACAATGACATGAAAAGCCTCAAATAGCAGAGAACAACATTTTTCCGGACTTAAACTGATCCAATAAAAACTGTCAACAGGCCAGTTTGACAGATTTGAAGTTGAAGCGATAGAGGCACCACTCCTGTATCAGTTTTTAATTAATTGTTGCCAAAATTTTTCAGTGTGTATTCTTCCAAACACGTCCTTTTAACCAAACTCAATCATTTTTTCAGGGAGACTTCAGGGTCAAACGCCCTGTGGTTCACAAATCTTCTTGTGATAGAAATGAAGAATAAACAGCAAGTGTTGCTTAGAAGCTAAATTATTGATTACTCATTTGGAATAGATTTGAAGATGTGGCAATATTGTGGTTTTCAGGATGAAAGTTATCTTGACGCTTTTAGTCATATGTCCACAGGCATTTTTGGAGCATTATTGTAGTTTTGAAACTCAGTTGTAGAGAAACAATGGGAAAGCCGAGTACTAAATACCTAATAAGCGTGGCTCAGTGGAAAGAGCCCGGGCTTGGGAGTCAGTGGTCATGGGTTCAAATTCCGGCTCTGCCACTTATCAGCTATGTGACTGTGGGCAAGTCACTTCACTTCTCTGTGCCTCAGTTACCTCATCTGTAAAATGGGGATTAATTGTGAGCCTCACGTGGGACAACCTGATTACCCTGTATCTACCCCAGCGCTTAGAACAGTGCTCTGTACATAGTAAGTGCTTAACAAATACGAACATCATTATTAAGAATCATTCCAGAGCACATATTTAAGGGCTACAATCCCAAGCTTCTCTATTTCGTTCCATTTGCAGTTCTTTGTGAAGTCATTACACATTCACTGGACCCGTACACCAGCCTCTGCCACATGTGCTGGGAGGAGGGAGACTCACCCAAGGGAAGGGACAGTAAATCTTTTCTTGTCTCATTGCAACTAAGTGTCAGAAGCCAGCACTGGTTTATTCCTCTGTGAGACGTTTCTGTCTCGCATATAGATTTAAAGTTGTGAATCCACCAGGGAGGAAGTTTGGTCTTCATCAGAAAGGGTATAGCAGAATCCATGGAAGGAAAGATGAAGGATTTTTGACTTCCAAACCTCTGTGTGTGTGTGTGTGTTTGTGGGGGTGTGTGTGTGTGTGTGTGTAGTAATTAAAAGATGAAATCTTTACATGTTTTTAATATATACTTTTTCTTCATCCTTCACCATTTTATGTTTCTGTGAGTTTGTTTAGACTTCAATTTACTGACACCAGCCATAGTTTTCGGTGGATTGTTTTTCATTACTTCATTTGCGAATGTATCTTAAATAATTCCCTAAAAAAGCGACACGTCTTCTGAGATGTTGCTCATTTTTTTGCCAGAATAGTTCCTCTTACCAGGTCTTAATAGTGAATGTACATACCCTATTCTACAATCTATTTGGCTAGGAATAGATTGGGGGTGGAAACACCACTTAGTTATTAGAACTAGGGCAGACTTCAAACCCTCCTTAGAACTATTTCCCTCGTCAGTCCAATCCTAATGTATTAATAATCTTTGAAATTATTGATGAATAAATTGTATTGGAAAGAGCCCAGGCTTGGGAGTCAGAGGTCATGGGTTCGAATCCCAGATCTGCCACCTAGCTGTGTGACTGTGGGCAAGTCACTTCACTTCTCTGTGCCTCGGTTACCTCATCTGTAAATTGGGGATTAAGACTGTGAGCCTCATGTGGGACAACCTGATTAGCCTGTATCTATCCCAGTGCTTAGAACAGTGCTCTGCACATAGTAAGTGCTTAACAAATATCAACATTATTTCCAAAAAGTTTCCTGTTGCAGGCATGTTCTTTTTAACTTACATGAGAATCTTCTTTCAGGGAACTATTAGTAAAGTGGAGTATATTGATTCCCTTCTATTTTAGCACGTGGTCACAGTTGCTCACAGTGAATTCTAGGATAGAATTATCCAGTCAGATGTGTTTACTAAGCCCCAGTTACCTCAGAAGCAAAGTATTTTTTGAAAGACCAGAATTTGAGCTCTTATCATTATCACCGTTAAAATCTAAAAATAGCAATGGTTAAGAACTGAATGGAAAATTAGATTTTGATTCCCTAAATTATTACTGTCCAACTTTTTAAATTTTGACTAGACAGGCTAATAACCAAATCCTTGGTATAGAGTTATTTTTTTAAACGTTTACCTCTGGCAAAGACATTTAAAGTGTATCATTTCTCAACTTTTCCTAAGCAGTGCAAGAAGGGATAGCTCACCAAGCATTTTACTTAGCAAACCAGATATTGCTTGTGCTGAAAAATAAGAGCAAGGAAAACATATATTGAAGCCCTTCCTATAAATATTTAATGGAAAGAATTTCTTGGTGGTGTACTTTATTTCCTCGCGTAATTTCGGGGGATTTAGTTCTTATGTGCTTAAGTAAACAATATTTTGCAGGTGTAATGAAGCCATTAGCAGTAGGAAGCTTAAATAGCTCAATTGAGTCATCACCTTTCTCTTCATTCAACTGCTCAACTGCCAGGGGATAAGATGGTTTTCTGAGTGGTTAAGATGGATGGGGCAAAACTGAGCTCTGTTTAATGAGGGAGGTTTTATGCTAGTTTTCTTTTCCATAAAAATGATTGGTATAACTAAGTGATGAAACTGTTTCTCCATTCATTGTTTATTTTTCCATTTAGATCTTTAATTTCCTTTTTCCCCCTGTTTTTGATGGCGCTCCTTAACTATTGCCTGCTATGGTTTCTACTGTTCAGAAAGCTTAGGGATGTCAGTCGTTTGTTCTCTGTCAATATTTACTGAGCATTTACTCTACACAGAGCAAGGTGTTAAGTGCTTGGAGAGGACAGGTGAGGAAAATTTAAATTGCAAGGATGAAAAGCGTAATAACACAATGACAAGGATAAACACAGTAAATGACGGGAACATAGGGTTGCCGGATATTGTTGGTCCATACTAAAGGCTCATTAATGCTAGGAAAAAAATGAAGGAGGTGTTCTCAGGGCTCTTCAGGGTCCTGTTGTGATGACAACAACAGCCATAACTTTCCGCCATTCAAAAATGTGTGCAACTGTGGCTGGTTACCTCAGTGCTTTCCTGATTTGCTTTGGCAAAGACACTTGGGAGCCCCAGAATGGTATGTTGCAGGCGGCACAGGTCCTAGGTGGCATGACCGATGGGCCAGTGCCATGGAAGGACAAACCTGTAAAAGGTGAGTGGAGGAGAAGACTTAACTGCTGTAGCCATCTTCCCTCACTGCTGATAATGAGACTGGAACTATCTTAACTCTTCCAAAGCACTAGGAGGAGGGTGTATTTGGCCACGTATAACATCTTGAACAATATCTAGAAGTTCTAGATGATGAGACGGTCTGAAGAGCCTCTTCTGCTTTGTAATCCCACCCGCCCCCGTCAATCCTGTTCCTTAATTTGTTTCGAGGGTCATGAAGCCATTTCTGTAAGGCACGCTGCTGACTGAGTGCTTTCGGACCTGGGGTCTTGGGGTGCGATTGATGGAGTAGATGGATCACTAGAAGGACAGCTTTTATCAGCTTCATAAAACCAGTCTGGGTGATTGCTCTTGGACCAGCTCAGTACCTTAAGAGCTATGTGGAATGTGAATGGCAAATACAGCCCTTTCATTGTTTACACTGGGAATATGAGCAGCAGCATTGCCTATGGAAAAAGCACAGGCCTGAGAGTAAGAGGACCTGGGTCTAATCCCAGATCTGCCACTTACCTGCATCGCAACCCAGGACAAGTCTCTGACCCTTTGCGCCTCAGTTTCCCCATCTCTCATTTTGAGGACAAAATACTTGTCCTTCCTCCTACTTTGGCTGAGAGTCCCGTGTTGGACAGGGACTGGATTGACCTGATGAAATTACATCTACCCCAGTTCCTAATATCATTCTTGGAACATAATAAGTGCTTAACCAATACTAAAATCATTTTATTTATTATTATAATGATCGTAATTACTGTGTCCCGAGTTTCCTTTTCCAGCCAGGTGATAATGCTAGTTCCTTGAGGAAGTCTTCATTCTTCACAAATTCTAGGCCCCTAGTGCAACTTCCAAAATCCCCATGACTCCCTCTCCCTCTTCCCACACTTTCAGGGAGTCTCTTTGCCTCGGTCCCGGGAGCTACAATTTGTTGCCGGCTTCCGAGAATATCCGTGCCCATGTCTCCACGGTAATGGTAGGGGCCGCTCTGCCCGAGTCAGATCAGAGGCAAGACTAGAAAGAAAGTGGAAGCCACAGAGAGTGGTGGGAGGAGAGGGAGTGGTGAGAGTAGGGAAAGGGCAGGGAGGCCAGTTGGTTCAAACTATCCCTCTCCTATCGGCAGCATGGCTTGAGTCAAGCACTCCTTGTCACTGGCTTAAAAAGAAATTGGGGAATTGAGTGTGGGGAGGAGGGTAAGGCAGGGACTGAGTTTGAGGTCTGAGCGGAAAGAGGAGGAAACCTGCACGGAGCAGGAGAATGGAAATGGAAAGGGGTAGAGGAATGACGGGAGAAAGTTCGTTGATTTTTCTAGTAGCTACTGGATGCACCCTTGAGGGCAGAGCTTCTGATTACTGGGATATGTCACCAGTTAGTACATGAGGTCACTCCTCATTTAATGTATTGTGGAGGTGTTTGGGACTCAGGGTATACCTACACCAGTCCCTATTATAAATACTTAGAGAGAGGGATAGAGGGAAGAAAGAGAGAGAGAAAATAAATCATAATGTACAAGAGATTGGACCTGCAGACTTGAGGCATATACCATTTTTGGGGATTTTCATGAAACCACAACCTAGAGTCATATTTGGACTTTCCTAAAATCGGGACAAATCAGAAATCCTAACTAAGCAGTATTCTACCTTTTCAGAAAAAGATCTAAGAGTACTGTTAAACTTTAGAATGTGCATGTAAAATTTAAGAAACCTATGAAATAAATTATTAAATATTGTAGTGTTTTGGGATCTCTATAAAATATTTGAGTTTACAACATGGAAAACAATCAAATAGACTGTTTTATAAGCCCAAGTGTCAAACCCAATGAAAACAAAATATAGAAGTATAGGGGAAAACGTTGCGCCATCTTAACAGATAAAAGAATTGAAGTATGCCTTGTACCAGACTTTTTACCCAAAAGTCAGAAAATAAAAGTATGAAAGTTTTCTTAACATCAGATCCTTCTAATAAAACAGTATGCTAGAGTTGACAGAACAGTTAACGGGTACTCGATGGACTTTTTTTTTCTGAATAAATCAGAGAGCTCTCTCTCTATACCTATTTCGGTTTAACATGAGATAATCATAATTAGGAATGTTCTGGAACTATGGAGAGAGAAAAGCAGCATTGCCTAGTGTGTAGTGTGAAATATAGACCTGGGAGTAAGAAGGACCTGAGTTCTAATCCCAGCTCTGCCTCTTATCTGCTGTGTCACCTTGAGCAAATTACTTAACTTCTGTGTGTCTCAGCTCCCACATCCGTAAAATGGGGTTTTAAAACTGTGAACCCCATGTGCGACAGGGACTCTATCCAACCTGATTAACTTGTGTACTGAATACCGTGCCTGGCACATAGTAAGTGCTTAAAAAAATATCATTTAATATCATTAAAAAGAGACAGAAAAAACCCCAACATTTCATTATCCCATCTTTTCTATAATGTGGTTGCATTCTTGTAGAACTCTGTGATAAGGAAGACTTGCGTTATGAGAAATGTACTCCATGCCTGCTGCATACAGCTTTTCTTCTGGAACATGTCACACACCAGCCACACATTGTTGAAAAAAACGTTGCCCAGTTCTTCAGTCATATTTTTCGAAATGCACAGGAAATACATGTGTACTGACAAAAGAGGGCACCAAATTAAGTCAACAGAAGAACATCAAGGTTAGGACAAGAGTGAAGGGAGGTTTGATTTGCATTCACCTTCCTCCCAGCACCATCAAACACCTGTTTGGAAGTCCCAGATCAATTGTCCCGGTACTACATTATTAAAGAATCTCTATCTCTTCTCACTCTCCATCTCTTCTCTCTCTCTCTCTCTCCGGTCCTGCCCCCTCCCCCCCAACCCTCCCAGCCCTCTTGACCCAGAGTCAGAAATTTTAGTCTGTTGTTTAAAGCTGAATACTAATACTAAATTTTACTTGCTACACAACTCACTATTCAATGCAGGCCTGTTGGGCAAAAATGAAATAGGAATCCTGAATCAAGAAAAGTCATCAGTCATTCTAACCACATTCTCTCTCATGGACCTCTCTGTCAGTAGAGTCAACTTCAAAATTGAAATGTGTACACACCAACACCCATCATACGCCCTGCACACAGGGCATAAATACGATTGAATAAATACGATCGAATGAATATATTCATGGCGAGCACACATTTCTGTTTTGGCATATATGCCAATGACTTCTTTGACCATTTAGAAGACAGTTTTATTGATAATAACTTTCAAATTAAATTGTAAAGAAAACCTTAATTTGTTAATAGGTGTCAATGAAGATGGCTATTAACTGTTTTTTTGAATATTTGTGAAATATCTTCATTTTCATGTAATAGGATTGTATAGCGGAAATCTAGGAAAAAGATACAAAATAATAATAATTGGGTTAGTAAACCATAGGGCATCTCAATAAATCTCCACTATTAGAACATCTGGATTTTCTGGCTAAGCCTCAGTTTATGAGGTTTTTATTGGAGAACAGTGTATTCATTAAATGAAATCAGCAGGGATATTGGAATAGAAGTCTAGTGAGTTTTATAGTTAAATTAATTTGGCACAGCATTAACAGAAGTATAGTCAGTTCTTGTTTTTCTTTTGATTCTTAGATTCATGAAACAAAAGCCTTTCATCTAACAGGCATGATGTAGTCTAGAATTAGTATAAGAAAGTTGAAAATGCTAATCCAATATAATTTTCGGTTCTCCACACTTGAAAGAAAAATAATGTCCTCAGTATTCTGAATCCAAACAGGTGTCAGTTTTTAGATATAAAGCTCAGAAGTTGCCAGATGAGTGATGAGGATTATTAGTAACCTTTCTTTACAGAGCAGAGTGTTTCCAATAATTATATTGTTGCTTCAATTTACTAAACACTTGGAAGTATCAGCCTGCAGGCAGCCAAGCTAACATTTATCAGATTCTTCCCACCAGTATTCATCGTTTGCTAATTTGTTTGATTTTCTTTTCTGTTGTGAAAGACTTACTTTGGTGCCCTAATGGAACAAGTTTCATCACTTTACTTTGAATTGCTTGATGCTGCAGGGATTATTTCATATGAAGGAATGACTAAAGTTCAGATAGATTTTTAATGCTTTGTTCTCCACTTTTTAAGAGGAATGTGAAAAAACTGAAAGGGTCAGGAAAAAAGGAAGAAATAGGCTCACATTTTGGAAGATTTTTGGATTAGATATGAAAACATTTCTACAGTACGCTAGAGAGACTCTCTTCTCTTCAGTCTGCTACTTAGAGCATCTTATTAAAATGTCATACTATCCATGTCTAGCCTGTCCTAAACATTGTCAATGATCACCCATTCCTCTTTGCATCAGGCAAAATCTCCTACCATTAGCTTTAAGGAAATTCAGGAGCTCTTTTACTTATTCACTTTCTTTCTCTGTTTCTCCCAGCTTAAATAATTTGTCTCTTCCCTCACTGTACCTCATTCTCAACATTCCTGTTGCCATCCCCATGTTCGGATCCTTTCCCCTGCCTGGAAATTCCTCTCCTTTAAGTCTGTCAGAACACAGCCCTGGAAATCCGTATCCTTTAGGATCCAACCCCTGATAGCTTCCAACCATCTGGGATCAACTCAAAACCACATTCACACTTAGCACCATCCATTTAGTATATATCCATTTATGTCCACTCACTCATTTACCTATTCTTTTTTGCATTCTCCTGATATTACCCATTGTCATTTCATCCTGCCTTACACTATTTGTTTCATTAGACTCTAAGATACTTTAGAAGGGGGACTTTCTGACGTGCTCAGAACAGGACATTGCATTCATTCATTCAGGGCATTTATTGAGAACTTCCTGTGGAGAGGATCCTTCATTAAGTGCTGTGGAGGAGTACAGTGAAGGAGATAATTTGACATAGGCCCAGCCCACATAAGGGTTCGCAATCTACACAGAGTAGATACCCAACCCTATTGATTAATGTTATCCATCTCTGAAAATCTTTAAAGATAAGAACTAGGTATCTGTTTTAGTTGATCTATAGCTAGCTTTTACTGAAGATATTTTGATATTAGCACCCATTATTCACCCCTCCCTCAGCCTCACAGCACTTGTGTATATATCTGTGATTTATTTATATTAATTTCTGTCTCCCCCTCTAGACCGTGAGCTCATTGTGGGCAGGGAATGTGTCTGTTTACTCTGTTGTACTTTCCTAGGTGCTTAGTACAGAGGTCTGCACAGTAGGCAGTTAATAAAGATGATTGATTGAATGATTCTCTCCTACCTTTATGATTCTAGGTTATATCACAGAATGGAGCTGTGAATTCAGAAGGACTTTAAGATGTGGGAAGATATACTTTGTTGGGTATGAAGGTGGAGAGATTCGTCCAGAAAGGGAAAGTGAGAGACTGAAGCGAGATACAGTGATTAGGTTTAGCGTGAGAGCAAAATTAATTTGAGTTTGGGAGTAGTGGTGGACGAGTGTGAGAGAGTGGACGAGCTGGAGAATAGCAATCACTGAGTGCCTTAAAACCAAATGTCAGAAGTTTCTGTTTCATGTAGAGAGGAGTGGGCAGCCATTGGAGGTTTCTGAGGAGTCGGGAAATCTACGCAGAAAATAGTTTCCGAAAAATGATCCGAACTACAGAGCGAAGTATTACCTGGAGAACGGAAAGACTGGAGGCAGAGAAATTGGCAAGGAAGCTAGTGTTGTGGGCAAACCAGGTTAAGACAAATGCTCAGACCAGTTTGGAGATTGCTTGGATGAAGAAGATCCTGGAAATGTTAGGGAGGAGAAATTAGCAGAATTTGGCAACAACTGAATATGGGAGTCAAAAGAAGGGATGAGTCAATAATACCCAAGTTACATATCATGGTAGACAAGATGATTAATCCCCCGATATTGAGTAGTTAAATTTCTGTTGCAATAGAACTTCATGGGATGACTGGTTAGTCCTGCCAGATAAACAGGGGGAGTGACATATTTTCCAGAGATCTCCTAGAAATCTGCCTCATTCTGGCTCAATCAGTGCTGCTTAGTGAGCACTTGTTCATTCAGTATCTCCTTCAGAAGTGAACTAACTGTGCCCCTATTCTCAGATCTGTAAAAGTTTCTGGTTTGTTCATGGGTGATTTTTGCTTATATGTTGAGATTTCTTACGCCTCTTGGTTTGCCATGTCTAATAATGTGCTTTAGGTATATTCTTTTCAGGTATAATTTGAAGTGGCATTTTAGATAGATATTTTACAGAGATCATTGCTCATTCCAATTATTGCTGCATACCTGGAGAAGTGCCCTAGTAATTAAAATGACGTTTTTCTTCACATGATAACTCTAGCTTTCCCATCTGTCCCGAAGAATTTCTTTCTGATCACCATGCTCACTGAAACATGTTCACTCTTTGTGTATTCTGTGATTTAAGTCCTTATAATCTTAGTAACAGCGCTCTGTATTTTGGGATTGATAATTATTTGTTCAATCATATTTATTAAGAGCTTTACTGTGTGCAGAGCACTGTACTAAGCGCTTACCATTGTTTTCTGAGGTGGATGATTGATATTTCCCATAGCTCATTCTCTTATTTTATTTTTAAGCCCTCTGATTCTCCACTTAAGCTGCCCCTTGGAGCCCATGGGAACTGTTTCCTGGTCATCCTGGCAAAACCATCTGGGGAGTAATCCATGGTTCCTGCCAAAGGTGGAGTGATGCAAGGAACAGAACAGAGCACAAAGCCAAGAGGTGAAAGCTGGATATGTTTGCTTCTAAGTGAACCCGCATAAGTGAGATGATTCACTTTTTCACCCAGAGAGCTGTCCATAATGATGGCAGCCACAGAGCTCTTTGAAGCAAGAGCATCCCAGCGGAGAAGGAAAGGTCATTCTGCCAAAGTTTCCACTACAGCAAATCTGCAGGGTCATGAAAGTGGAAGAGCTGCTCCAGCAATGTTGGTCAATTACTACATCGTATTTATTGAGTGCTTACTGTGTTCAGGGCGCTGTAATAATAATGTTGGTATTTGTTAAGTGCTTACTATGTGCAGAGCACTGTTCTAAGCGCTGGGGTAGATACAGGGACATCAGGTTGTCCCTCGTGAGGCTCACAGTCTTATTCCCCATTTTACAGATGAGGTAACTGAGGCACAGAGAATAATAATAATAATAATAATGTTGGTATTTGTTAAGTGCTTACTATGTGCAGAGCACTGTTCTAAGCGCTGGGGTAGACACAGGGGAATCAGGTTGTCCCACGTGGGGCTCACAGTCTTAATTCCCATTTTACAGATGAGGTACCTGAGGCACGGAAAAGTCAAGTGACTTGCCCACAGTCACACAGCTGACAAGTGGCAGAGCCTGGATTCGAACCCATGACCTCTGACCCCCAAGCCTGTACTCTTTCCACTGAGCCGTACAGCGTTATAATGTAACAGAGCAATTCCCTGCCCATAATGGGCTTACGATCTAGAGGAGAAGGCAGACGTTAGCATAAACAAATTAATTACAGATATGTGCATAAGAGCTGTGGCGCTGGGGTGGGGGTACGGGTGGGGAATAAAGGGAGCAAATCAGGGTGACTTATAAAGGAGCGGGAAAAGAGGACATGAGGGCTTAGTCAGGGAAGGCTTCTTGGAAGAGATGGGCCTTTAGTATGAGGAGGTGGATGGATGAGCACTGGAGGCACTTGAGGAGTGGGGAAACATGGACTGAAAGTTTCTGTAAAAAATTGATCTGGGAGCAGAGTGAAGTATGGATTGGAGAAGGGAGAAGCAGGAGGCTGAGAGGTTGGCAAGGAGGCTGATGCAGTCATCAAGATGGGATAAGTTAATTAATGCTTAGATTAATTTACTGAGTGCTTACTTGGTGCAGAGCACTGTACTAAGTGCTTGAGAGAGTACCATACAACAAAGTTGGTAGACCTATTCCCTGCCCAAAACGAACTCTGGGTTAGTATTCGATTCCTTTTTAAAGCAGCCCCACTGACTGGTTTCTGTTCCCCAAACCAAATTGGCTGCAGGAACTGCCATTACCCGACAACAACAGGGAGGAATGTAGGCCTGAACCCCTCATGGTTCACTTCACTTTCTGTTCAGAGCTATTCTGTTCTTCTACAACATATGGCCTCCCTAACTAAATTTGTAACCCTCGGGTCATTTAGCAAATAACCCAGAGAAGCAACCAAAGGCCTGGCTTGTAATTTTCAGGGTACGAAATTAATTGCAAAGGGCAATAAATATGCTATTTGATCATCTCAAGAAGAACGATCTCTTGGTATAAGCAGGCAGATGATGCGCATATAAAGTCCTTGTAAACAGAGATCAGTTATGCATTGTTCACAATGTATAGGTTGTTTTCCATTCAGGCACACACATAACAATTTAGCAACTGTTTGGCTGACACAAGTATGTTTTTATGATGGAGACTGGAAATGTTACTGGAAGACAGATTTCTATTTCACTAATTACAATCATTTCTTCATCTTAGAGGTGTTTACATTCCTTGAAAATCATCATTAAAATGAACATTCTTTGCGAACTAAACTAGGCTTGTTTATCATTATGGTTTTCCAGAATCTGTTGGATTGCCTCTGTTGCTATGACAGACCTAGGAGCTCAACCATTATTCAAATTGTTTCTAAACAGCATAACACACCATTAACTATTGCACCTCACTCCTGGACCAAATCGATCCATTTGGCCAGGAAATAATTTGCTCCCACATTAGCACAATGTTAACCTTTGAAAGTATTGACTAAACATGTCAGTTTCTCACCCTTTCAATGAATAGATTTTCACTTACCAAAGTGTAGAGATGGATTTGCCTTTTCTAGAGCAAATGTTGCAGGACGCTGGTTTCCACCTGTCATCCCCAATGACTTGGCCATTTGAAAATGGTTGCATTCATTGCTTTAACTGAACTCATGTATTCATTCAGTAGTATTTATTGGAATGTACAAATCGGTAACAGAGACAGTCCCTGCGCTTTGACGGGCTCACAGTCTAATTGGGGGAGACGGACAGACAAGAACAATAGCAATAAATAGGATCAAGGGGATGAACATCTCATTAAAACAATAGCGAATAAATAGAATCAAGGCGATGTACATCTCATTAACAAAATAAATAGAGTAATGAAAATATATACAGTTGAGCGGACGACTACAGTGCTGAGGGGAGGGGAAAAGAGAGGGGGAGGAGCAGAGGGAAAGGGGGGAAAAGAGGGGTTAGCTGAGGAGAGGTGAAGGGGGGGTAGAGGGAGCAGAGGGAAAAGGGGAGCTCAGTCTGGGAAGGCCTCTTGGAGGAGGTGAACTTTGTGATTTTGAAGAGGGGAAGAGAATCAGTTTGGCGGAGGTGAGGAGGGAGGACATTCCAGGACCGCGGAAGGACGTGGCCCGGGGGTCGACGGCGGGATAGCCGTGAACGGGGGACGGTGAGGAGGTGAACGGCAGAGGAGCAGAGCGTGCGGGGTGGGCAGTGGAAAGAGAGAAGGGAGGAGAGGTAGGAGGGGGCAAGGTGATGGACAGCCTTGAAGCCTAGAGTGAGAAGTTTGGCTTATACATAATCTCTCCCAAATTCCTCCTATATGCTTTCTAAGTGTTTCCATCATGATGTGAAAACTGCTTTAGTACACCAGGATCTATAGCGGCTCTCTTGTATAAAATTCAGCTAAGCCATTGTCTTCCCATTCTAGCATGGTGGGGAGGCTGGTGGAAAGAACACCTCCAGAGTTTTCTAGGCTTGCCCTCAGTAGAGAAACCCAAGAAGGGTGTCTGCATTCTATCTATAAATGTAGAGGGATCTTTTCTTTGTTTTCCATAAGGTCTCATCCATTTGGGCAAATGTGGCTGAAAAAGCTACTGCATTAGCAGCGTTTTGTTTACACTTAAGACTAGGTTCTTGCTGCTCTCAGGAATTTGCCTTGTTTTTTCTTTTTTGTTAAGGTATTTTCATTCAATAGTATTTATTGAGCACTTACTATGTGCAGAGCACTGTACTAAGCGCTTGGAATGTACAATTTGGCAACAGATACAGTCCCTGCCCACTGACGGGCTCACAGTCTAATCGGGGGAGGGAGGGAGACAAAGACAAGTTAATCGCAATAGAGTCAAGGGGATGTACACCTCATTAACAAAATAAATAGGGTAAGAAAAATATATGCAAATGAGCACTGTGCTGAGGAGGGAGGGGGGAGGAGCAGACGGAAAGGGGGGAAAGGGGGCTTAGCTGAGGGGAGGTGAAGAGTGGGCAGAGAGGGAGCAGAGGGAGCAGAGGGAAAAGGGGAAGCTCAGTCTGGGAAGGCCTAAGCTCCTAACTGTGTTCCAGGAACTGTACAAAGCACTGGGATAGATGCACGTAAATCAGTTTGGACCCAATCCCTATTCCACTTAGTGCTCACAATCTTAATCCCCATTTTTCAGATGAGGTAACTGGGGCTCAGAGAAGTGAAGTGACTTGGCCAAGGTCACACAGCAGACATGTGGTGGACTCAGGAGGAACGCCCTCCCTCCTCACCTCCGCCAAACTGATTCTCTTCCCCTCTTCAAAACCCTACTTAAAACTCACCTCCTCCAAGAGGCCTTCCCAGACTGAGCTCCCCTTCTCCCTCTACTCCCTCCACCACCCCCCCTTCACCTCTCCGCAGCTTAACCCTCTTTTCCCCCCATCTCCCTCTGCTCCTCCCCCTCTCCCTTCCCATCCCCTTGGCACTGTACTCGTCCGCTCGACTGTATATATTTTCATTACCCTATTTATTTTGCTGATGAGATGTATTCTATTGATTACATCTAGTAATCAATAATTCTAATAATTCTTCTTGATTCTATTTAGTTGCCATCGTTCTTACGAGATGTTCTTCCCCTTGACTCTATTTATTGCCATTGTTCTTGTCTGTCCGTCTCCCCCGATTAGACCGTGCACCCGTCAAACGGCAGGGAATGTCTCTCTCTGTTGCCGACTTGTTCATTCCAAGCGCTTAGTACAGTGCTCTGCACAGAGTAAGCGCTCAATAAATACTATTGAATAAATACTATTGAATAATTAGAACCCAGGTCCTTCTGACTCTCAGGCCCACACTCTGTCCACTAGGTAACACTGCCTCTCAGTCTGGTACTGTTCTGTCTCTATTTAGGAGCCTGCCTCTCAGCATCTTTATGAAGCCTTTATTTAAGGAGAGCAACCACTTTCCTGATTGCTGCATGCCAGGTTCTTTCATTTTGAGTAACAGAGCTCGTCAGTCCACCGATATTTCAGACTGTTTGAGTCTGTACTTCACTGTATCTTTAGGTTGCTAATTCTGCCTTCCTGGCTTGCAAATGCCCCCTATCAGTTCACCACACATTTGCTTCAGTGAATTGGAACATAAATCTCAGGAGGAAGTACAAGGAGGGAGGTGGGCATCCTAGTAGTAAACCAGTAAAAAAATCTTGGAAGCTGTTCGATTGGGTCCAAAGTTCATCCTTAAAAACCTCTGAACGGGAGTTGGCAGTCTGTGGTTCATGGGCTGTATCTTTCTCTTCTTGGAACCAAATAGTGCCCGGGAGTTATGTACTAGACACTGTAATAAGCACTGGGGTAGATACAAGCTGGTCAGGTTGGACACAGTCCCTGTCCCACGTGAGGTTCATAGTCTTCATCCTCATTTTGCTGATGAGGTAACTGAGTCACAGAGAAGTTAATTGACTTGCCCAAGTTCACACAGAAGACAAGTGGCAGAATCGGGATTAGAACCCACGACCTCTGACGCCCAAGTCCGTGCTCTTGCCACCGGGCCATGCTGCTTCTATAAGATGCGATGAGAGGAGGCCCAGGGGTGCAGTAATAATAATAATGATAATAATGTTGGTATTTGTTAAGCGCTTACTAGGTGCCGAGCACTGTTCTAGGCGCTGGGGGAGATACAGCGTAATCGGGTTGTCCCACGTGGGGCTCACACACTTGTAATCCTCATTTTACAGATGAGGGAACTGAGGCACAGAGAAGTTAAGTGACTTGCCCACAGTCACATAGCTGACAAGTGGCAGAGCCGGGAGTCGAACTCATGACCAGGGAGAAGGTGGCATGGTTAATTGCAGGGCCAGGCCAAGATATCTCGGGGCCCTGGGCAGGAGACAAGGGTCACACCCCAAGTGACCTGCCCGCACCCAGGCTCCTTTGTCTGCTCTGATCGCCCCTTGACTGCAAGCTCACTGGGGGCAGGGAATGTGTCTACTGTCACATTGTATTGCCCCAAGCGGTTTAGTACAGCGCTGTGCACACAGTAAGCGCTCAGTAAATGCAATTGACTGACTGACCCCAATTTTATCGTGTAAGCCTGTGACAGGCACTGGATTTCCCTCTGTCTTTCCACCTTATTCCCTGTGGCCCTTTCTCTTTCCACCCGTGACTTGCTTTCCCCTGTTTGCCTTTGAGAGGAGATGAGGTAGGCCACGAAAGGCCGGCTCAGAGTGACCTGGGTGATGATAGGTTGTGGGGATCCCAGCTCACTGTGCCCTGAGGCTGGGAATCCTTTGATTGCGGTGTCCTTCCGCTGCCCGGGGGACTCCTTGCGACGGCCCCCTGCCCCACTTTGGCCCCACTCCCAGCAAGGGATCCCATGCATGTGCATGACTTTAGGATTGGGGAGTATGAGCGGAAGGAGGAACTGAAGGGAGACGGGAAACAAAGTATTTAATAATCAGGTTGTCCCATGTAGGGCTCACAGTCTGCATCCCCATTTTACAGAGGAGGTAACTGAGGCACCGAGAAGTGAAGTGCAGATCCCAGCGTACGGGTGACTCAGAAGGGAAAGGCAAAGGAAGGAGGGGTAGGAGTAGGGGAAATTCATTCATTCGATAGTATTTATTGAGCGCTTACTATGTGCAGAGCACTGTGCTAAGCGCTTGGAATGAACAAATCGGTAACAGATAGAGACAGTCCCTGCCCTTTGACGGGCTTACGGTCTAATCTGGGGAGATGGACAGACAAGAACAATAGCAAGAAATAGAATCAAGATGGTACGAAATGTTATGGAAGTTCTCTTGGAGGAGATGGGATTTTAATAAAGATTTTGAAGATAGGGAAAGCGCTGCCCTGTAGGGTATGAAGAGGGAGGAAGTTTCAGGCCAGAGACGGGACTTGGATGAGGGGTCAGTAGTGCAAAAGATTGAGATTGAGGTGCAGTAAGTACCCCCTCTCTGCAGCAGGTGAGGAATATGAGTCACAGAGAGGTTAAGTAAATTTCCCGAGGTCACACAGCCGGAAAGCGTCAGTGCCGGAATTAGAACTCAGGTCACTGACCCCCAAGCCTGTGCTCCTTCCTCTAGACCATACTGCTTCCAAAGCGTTTTGTACTGTACACCCCTAAGTGCCCTGCACACAGTAAGTGCTCAATCAATACTACGGTTAGATTAAGTGATCGATCATCTTCACCATGTCTAAGAAGAAAAACTGCAGCAACTCTTGAGGCATCTCTTGACTTTATATCACTGGCAAGAACTCAGGAAGAATTCTTTTGGCTACAGAGGAGCACTGCTAACTGCTGACTCCCGGAATTACAGCGTGGCTTGCGAACCCTGTGTGGCACAACCGACGTCATCTTTGCAGGACTTCAGGTGCAGGAGAAGTGCGGGGACCGTGGGCCAAGAACCCTCTTCCGTTTTCATAGACTTGATGAAACAACGCTCCCTGTTTATGTCCAACCACTCTTCCCACCTTCAAAGCCCTCCTAAAATTGCATCTCCTCCAAGAGACCTTCCCAGACTAATAATCCCTTTATTTGACCTTATCTGTTCTCCCCTCTTCAACTAAGCGCTTGGGTGTGTAACCCAAAAACGATCTGTCTCCGACCCGAGCCCCATAGTACTTATGAAAAATCTTATTCTTTGCTGTTTTCCCTCGCCCTAACCCTTAATGTCTGACTCCCCATAAGCTGTAAGCTCCTTGCGCGCAGAGATCGCATCTGTCAACTCTGTTGTATCGTACCTTCCCCGGCATCTAGGACAGTGCTCCATTCAAAGTGAGCCCTAAATAAGTACCATTGACGGATTGAATGATTGATTGATTTGAGACCGTCAGTACATACAGATGCTGGAAGTGGCACGGTGAATGTGGCTGCCCTGAAAAGTTCACTAGGATTAAGAAACTGTTTCACGATAACATGGCCGGTCGGATCAGAGCTAAGGGTGCCTTGATATATCCAGTCCCCGTAGTCAGGAGGGCATAGAAGAGATGTGTACCAAGCCCAGTCCTTTCAGGTGATGCTATTGAGCCATGTTATCCACAAGGGACCTGAGAAGAAGCGTTAGAATGTGCTTCCATTCTTCCGGGAAGCTTTTCCAATACATCAGGCTCCCAGCACCATTGAAACACTTCATTCATTCATTCAATAGTATTTTGTTGAGCGCTTACTATGTGCAGAGCACTGTACTAAGTGCTTGGAATGTACAAATCGGTGCAGGTAGAGACAGTCCCTGCCCTTTGACGGGCTTACAGTCTAATCGGGGGAGACGGACAGACGAGAACAATAGCAATAAATAGAATCGAGGGGATGAACATCTCATTAAAACAATAGCAAATAAATAGAATCAAGGCGATGTACATCTCATTGACAAAATCAATAGGGTAATGAAAATATATACAGTTCAGCGGACGAGTACAGTGCTGAGGGGATGGGAAGGGAGAGGGGGAGGAGCAGAGGGAAAGGGGGGAAAAAGAGGGTTTAGCTGAGGAGAAGTGAAGGGTGGGGGGTAGAGGGAGTAGAGGGAAAAGGGGAGCTCAGTCTGGGAGCTTCCAGACCACGACTTAGCCAGTGGAGATTTTTCTGTTTCTTTCTACCGTCCTTTCCCCCACCCAGAGCCTTGCAGGGCTTGCTGTGAAGGAGAGCGCTTAATACACTGCTCTGCACACAGCTCAGTAAATGTGATTGATTGAATGAATGAATGAGTGCCCCTGTGATGACCATGGCTAACATTATTTTTTTCTAATAATAGTGTTTATCAATTGTTCACTCTGTGCCAAGCATTTTGCTAAGCACAGAGGTAGATAGATTATGCTTGCCTCTGGGCTTCCAGAGCCTGAGAAATATGTGCTGCAGGGCGAGGCCAGAACAAACTGTGAGCAGTTGTAGGTAGGAAATGTGTCCGTTGTTATATTATATGCTCCCAAGCGCTTAGTACAGTGCTTTGCACATAGTAGGCGCTCAATAAATACATTTGGACGAACTGAATGAAAAATATTCCAGCTCTGGTTTTTTGGGTTGTTATTTTAACCAGAATCCTCTTACGGTGCAGGAACGTGAGAAACGACGTTATTCAAGATAGATGGGTATATGGCGTCCCCTCAGTCTTATCTATTCTTCCAATTTAGCTTCTAGTGTTAATAGAAGACTTTCGGATCCGAAGAATTCATGCAACAATTACGGAGGCCAGAAATCTAATCTCGTAAATGACGGTTGTACAGTGAACTCGGTCTGCATCAGTTTAACCTCTTCAGTAAGCAAAATGGAACCTTCCCCACAGAGTAGGTCAGGTTGAAAATGGGAATTGCTAACTAAAGGGAGGAGCAGTCATATTTCATAGTGCAGACTTTGGTACAGAGTATCATCTCAGTCAGGCTGTTTGATTTTTCACTGTCCACCCGAGTTGTTGACTTTTATAAAATTAGTTTCGCAAATTTAACTCTTGCCTTTTCCTCTGATGTAGAGCTATCAATCTATGGTGACTGTTGTGTACTCAGTAACTGATGGAACTCAAATACATCCGAAACATTTGCACTTCCCAAATTTTGACAAAATCAATCCTGTTATTCTCTGGGCAGTGACATGAAGGTCGGGTCACAAGGGTTGGCTCTGCCCACCATCAGCCGAGCCCCACTCAAAAAAAATTCCATATGTCTGGTAGTTTGAAGGAAATTGAGATATTTTTGGAATAACATTAAGGGTTAATTTGTATTAAACGTTTTGCCACGAAACACATATTCGGTGCCACAGTGTTGCAGATGTTACATGAAACAGAAATCCAAGCACTTCCAGGGCTCTGAACTGACAAGGTGACAAGTGCTGAGTCCAAGATCTTTCAATCAATCAAACACTCACTGGTTCCAGACCCGCATATTAAGATCTTAAGAGAGTATAATATGGTAGAGCTGTTAGAAATATTCCCTCCCCACAAGGAACTCACATACAAGTAATACGTACAAGATTTGGAATAAATTATTATTTTAATTTCTGATTTAAGAAATGCAACACCAAAGGTTTCCTTCTTCTGGCAGTCATTTGAGGACATAGTTCATTGAAAATATCCTCACCTCAACTGAAGAAACCAAGGAGTAACATGGCTCAGTAGCACCTGCCTGGGAGGCAGAGGACCTGGGTTCTAATCCCATCTCTGCCTTGCTTGCTGTGCAACCTTGGAAAAGTCACTTGCCTTCTCTGTGCCCCAGTTAGGTCAATTGTAAAATGGAGACTAAGAATGTGAGCCCCATGTGGAACAAGAGAGTGTGTCCAAGCAGATTATCTTGCATCTACCCCAGTTGTTAGTAGTCCCTGGCACATAGTTGGTGCTTAATAAATACCATGAAAACAAAAATTCAGGCATTAGGTAAAATTAAATAAAAACAGTAGCCTAAGGTAAATTACAAAACTTCTTTCTCTATTCTCTTTTCTTTGTATAGTTTCCTTGGGAAGCTATCATAATGGGGAAGGGACTCACAGCATATTTTCTGCAGTTTGAAGTAATAAGCTCTTAAGACTAGTGATATAGAAAACAGGAGAAAAGTGAAATTTTAAAAACAAATTATGGATGATGTGACCTTTTAAGGAGTGGGGATTAATGATTTCAGAAACAATCTGAAAGAGAACATTTTTTGTGGTTTTTTGGAAGGTCTCCCTGTTTGGTTCTTAAATTTAGAATTTTAAAATTAGATGAAGGAAACTTTTTTGAAATGTTTTCAAAGGCTTCCAGGACAGGATCTCTGATAGGTATTTACTGTGCATAACATCTGTGTTTTACCAATTTCTCGTGCTCTTCCTCTGAGAATGAGTGAAATATGTGGTAACAGCTGCGTAAAGCCAGTCGTGAATGGTAATTACCGAAACCATCATCTTTACTTGATTTCCCTCTCATCGTGGCTCCTTTTTCATAAGTCAAGCAATTTAGCCATAAAATTAGGTCTATTCAAGTAATCCATATAGAAAAAATATCAGACTCTTTTTAGCTAGGTTTAGAGATAGTAGAAGGAGGAAGTGAAAGCACTGATGTTAACTGGGGGAGATTCAAGGTTATTGGACATCAGAGACAGAGATTTGAGGCCCTTTATCTCATTTATATTAATATTAGCACATTTATAATGTGCTGATAATGTCTCGAGGGAAGTAGGAGGTTGTTCTTTGAACTCGGGGCCCATTTAAATGTGATACAGACTTAGGTGGGGCCTCGGTGAAGAGGTTAAATGACTGTAAGTGGTGACCCCATGACATCTTCATCATCACCCTTCATCAGCCTTTTCAATCCCTGAGTTAAGCTGCTTCTTTGGGATATCCTCTCTAAAACTGCAGGACCCTCCCCTCCCCCCCAACATATTTCAAATTATTTTTGTATATTGCTGTGTTTAGCAACATCCAAAAATAATTCTGCAAAGGAGAAATAAAAGGATTGATACATATATATATATATATATATATATATATGGAGATTTGCTGCACATGCATATATAAATATAAGTATGCTATACAACACCATGTATGCCCATATTGCTTTATATTTTTTTATAGCTAGTTATCAATGAAAATGTGATATATTTGTTTTGGATGCACCAAATAGTTTCAAATACTCCTATCAGAGGTTTATCTCCATTTCAGTGAGCTACACAATGTTCGAGAACCCGTCTGAAGCTGAAAAGCAAAACTGGGATGAACTTTTGATGACAGTTTCCCAGTTCGTTCTCCCTTCTGCTTCGTCTCTGCACTTGGATCTTTGACCGAAAATGAAAATCTGTGACTTATTTCCTCAGGATTCTTAGATCAATTCTGTGGATAGAATGTGCTGAATGCTCTTTTACCTAATATTTAGGTAAATGACACTTGTTAGTGATTTGTTCCATCCTTTTATCTCTGCGCATCAGCAGAAGGATGTTGAAGTAGGTGATAAAAAGAAAGAAGTTGTAAGATTTGGTAGAATGAAGAAAATGCCTTAGCAACACAACAAAGCCTGAATTATTACAGTTATTTCCAATACCTATCAGATCACCTCATTTTTAAGATAATTTCTTGTTTATTTTGATGAGAATGGTTCCTCTTAACAGCTTTGACATACAAAACAGTATCAGTCAGGGGTATTTGTTGAGCACAGACTTGTATTCACTCAGCACAGGCCACCTTTCTTTGAGACCAAAAAGTTTAGCAGGGATTGTAAGTGACTTGTTAGCGGATATTGATTAGAGGCTTTTTGACAAAAGCCTGATTTCTCACAATGCAATCCTAAAGGCAGCAAAGTGGTAAATTGACTTTATGAAGCAAAGTATTGTTGTTGTCAGTGGGCAGGCCTCCCGTTAAGTCTTGGGATTTGTCTAATTGACAGCTTCCCTCTCACTTTCCTCTTACCATGTTGGCATCTGAATCTGAGGTCTTCTCTGATGTTATCCAAGATAATAATAATAATGTTGGTATTTGTTAAGTGCTTACTATGTGCTGAGCACTGTTCTAAGCGCTGGGGGAGATACAGGGTAATCAGGTTGTCCCACTTGAGGCTCACAGTCTTCATTCCCATTTTACAGATGTGGGAACTGAGGCCCAGAGAAGTGAAGTGACTTGCCCACAGTCACACAGCAGACAGGTGGCAGAGCCGGGATTCGAACCCATGACCTCTGACTCCCAAGCCCAGGCTCTTTCCACTGAGCCACGCTGCTTCTCTAAAGCTGTAAAATGGGGATGAAGACTGTGAGCCTCACGTGGGACAACCTGATGACCCTGTATCTCCCCCAGCGCTTAGAACAGTGCTCTGCACATAGTAAGAGCTTAACAAATACCAACATCATCATTATTACAGGGTAATCAGGTTGTCCCGTGTGGGGCTCACATTCTTAATCCCCATTTTACAGATGAGGTAACTGAGGCACAGAGAAGTTAAGTGACTTGCCTAAGGTCACACAGCTGACAAGTGGCGGAGCCGGGAATTAAAACTCATGACCTCTGACTCCTAAACCCGTGCTCTTTCCACTGAGCCACACTGCTTCTCTAGATAGCAGTGAAATGGTGGGGTGAGAGCTGGGGGAGGTTGGAAGAGTTTCAAATGCTTGTGTCAGTCAATAGGCCATGCTGGTATTACGGTTTGCTAGGGTGGGCTTGGAAGTTTGACCACTGTGGTACGTGACCCTAAACATTGATATTTTCTCTGTGGGACGACAACGGGTTGGTGCTGACGCCCGGGTTTTGAATACTGAGGCTCATACTATTTCAACCCCTAATATTTTTGTTCGGTTCACTTTGTTTACTGGGGAGCAACTGAGTGCATAGCACTGAGATGGAGTTTAGAGGAATTAATAAATATTGCCTCATTGAAAGAATTTGAGTACGGGAGTCAGGAAACCTGGGTCCTAATTCCAGCTTGGCTCCTAACTGGCCATCTGACCTTGGTCAAATCACTTAACCTCCGTGTGCCTCGGGGTCTTCATCTGTTCTGTGTGTGTTTGCATGTTTGTGTGTACATGCACATGCGTGGGAGGGGGAGGAGGCGGGGAGGTGGAGAGATAAACTATCTAACTCTTCAGACTTGAAGGCTCTGTGGAAGAGACTATGTCTGATCATCTTATTATGTAACTAACCCAGAATTTAGCACAGGACTTGGAATCTAGTAAAAGCTTAGCAATCGATAGTATTTTCTGAGGGCTCACTCTGTGCAGAGCAAAGATTTGAGAGACCCGATCCCTGCATTTGTTCTTATCAACGTTTGTTTTTTTACTGCCCAGAATATTTTTGAAATTATTCGCTTAAAATGAATCTGGGCTTCACTCCAACTGATTAAATTCCAAACAAGTGCCAAAATATGTGCAATCCTCAACTGTGACTAGAAAAATGCCACTGTCAAAAGATCACGAATGTTCTATGAATTATGGTTGACTGTTCACTGTGATAGTGGTCCCAACGAGATCTTGGCATGATGGGGGTATTTTGCTCGCTGAAAAACATCTCATATTTTATCACCACAAAGGTTGTGCAACCTGGAAAGTCATCGTCAGTCATAGTTAAATAAGAGGATTTATTGGTTAAGTTTTCAAGGGCCGAACATATTATAGTAGAAAATAAGTTGTCCATATTTAAGGATGATTCTGAACAGTGTTATTCATTTTCACACAAGAAATATTGAATTTTTGTTTCAAACCGTGGGTCAGATACCTATTAGCGGATATATCGCTAGGCACTCCAGTGCCATCATTATTCTGAATACCTTCAGGTGCAAGGGCACCAAGAGGCTAGAATAGTTTAGAAGTATCCCAACTTTCTAATGATAAGTATTCAGCAAGGGTAAGGAACTTTATCTTTGGAAACTTAATCCTCACAGATTCCTAGAAATGTTTCCCTACATTCCTTCCCCAGTGTTAAACACAATCTGAAGTCTTAAATGGCAGAATCAACATTTAAAGAGCCAAATTGAACTAATTGGAAAGGAGACTTTTTTTGATGACTATGAAATTATCCTCTTATAATGAAGTGGCTTCCAAGCAGAGATGACAAGGGACCTTAAGGTTCTTAAATTATCATCAAGGCAGAGAAGTCTTTTTCTTGTAACTCGTGAATTTAAAGTTCACCTATTGGTTCAGTTTAAAAATTATGTCTCAGAAAATTTAGTAGTACGTGTTTAGAGCAGGGAAGTCAGAGGAAGAAATGTAAAGTCATTATCAGTCAATGGTACTTAGTGAGCACTTGGTATGTACAGACACTGTACTAAGCACTTGGGAAAGTACAATAAAATAGAGTTGGTAACTATGATCCCTGCCCACACAGAGTTTACAGTCTACATAGAGTAGCAGTGTGGCTCAATGGAAAAAGCACGGGCTTGGGAGTCAGAGGTCATGAGTTCGAATGCCGGCTCTGCCACTTGTCCGCTGTGTGACTGTGGGGAAGTCACTTCGCTTCTCTGTGCCTCAGTTACCTCATCTGTAAAATGGGGATTAACTGTGAGCCTCACGTGGGACAATCTGATTACCTTGTTTCTACCCCAGCGCTTAGAACAGTGCTCTGCACAAAGTAAGCGCTTAACAAATACCAACATTATTATTACATGAGGGGAAATAGTAGAGTAAAAGGTAGGTGCCTAGGTTTGGTCCTGGGTTGAGTATCAGAGTGCTTAAAGGCATAAAGCACTTCCTGGTAGAGGAAATGAGAGGTTAGAGAAGGCCTCTAGTAGGAAATCAATAGTATTTACGGAGTGCTTACTCTGTGCAGAGCACTGTACTAAGCACTTGGGAGAGTTCTATATAATGGAGTTATAATAATGATAATAATAATTATGGTATTTAAGTGCTTACTATGTGCCAAACGCTGTTCTAAGCACCAGAGTAGAATACAAGGTAATCAGGTTGTCCCACGTGGCGCTCACAGTCTTAGTCCCATTTTGCAGATGACGTAACTGAGGCCCAGAGAACTGAAATGACTTGGTCTAGATCACACAGCATGTAAGTGCAGAGCCAAGATTAGAACCCACATCTTCTGACTCCCAAGCCCATTCTCTTGCCACTAGGCCATGTTGCTTCCCCTAAGCAGACACATTCCCTGGCCACAGTGAGCTTCGGTCTAGGCAGAGCTTACAATCTGGAGAGAGTTTACAGTCTGGAGGGAGCACATGATTTTAGGAAGGTTTTTAAGGTGGGGAGACTGGTGGGCTGTTGCATATGAAGCTGAGGAGGGAGTACCAAGCCTCAGGGAGGAGAAGAGCAAGGGGATGGCAGTGGGATAGTTGAAAACAAGGTATAGAGAGTAAGTAGGTGGCAGAGGAGCCGATAGAGTGCGTATTGGGTGGTAGGAGATCAGTGAGGTAAGGTAGGTGGGTGAGAGCTGATTAAGTGCCTTAAAACTGATCTTAAGAAGCTTCTGTTTGATGCAGAGATGGATGGGCAATTATTGGAGATCTTTGAGGAATGGGGAGATGTGGACTGATGGTTTTTCACTAAAGTAACCTAGACAGCAGAGTGAAGTAAAGATTGGAGAAGGGAGAGACAGGAGGATGGGAGGTCAGAGAAGAGACTGATGCAGTAGGAAAGTGGGAAATTTGTGGTTGGATCAGTATGGTAGCATGGATGGAGAGGAAAGGGCAGATTCTAGACAGGTGAAGGTAGAACTGACAGGATTTCACGACAGATTCGCTGTGTCTGTGACATAGTCAAAAAAGAGTGATTTATGATTTCTTGACAGATGGAAGGTGATTTTAGTCACAGATTGAATGTGTCAGTAGAAAGTAACTATATATTAAATGACTTGACCAGTGCATGACCTGATACTATTCTTCATTATATGTGTTACAGATAGCAAACAGTGTTAGAAGAGTTACTTATCTAATGGTATTTGTTAAATGCTTACTATGTGACTGGGTTCTAAACACTGCAGTAGATATGAGTCAAAAAGATTGGAAACAGTTTCTGTTCCACATGGGACTCACAATCTAAGGATACTGAGGCATGGAGAAGTGAAGTGATTTGCCCAAGATCACATACCAGGCAAGTTGCGTGGCCAGAATTAAAACCCAGCTTCTCTGACTCCCAATCCAAAGCTCTTTCCACTAGGCCATGCTGCTTCAATTTGATCCCATATTGAAGGCCCAAACTACTCACTGTGCCCCCATACCCGAAAATTGTTTAAGAAGTGTATCTACGGAAGGTTCAAGGACCAAAAATATCCAAAGATATATGAGATGTCAAAATCTTTAAATCATACAGCTACATAGTCTGCCCTGGGTTTTGAAGACACGGAAATGAATTATCAGTAATTCCAGTACAAACCTGTCATACAGCTAAATAACAATGGAAAAAAGTTATTTATATTCATCTAGAACGTCTCGGTAGTTTTTGCAAAAAGCAATGAAATGAATGGAAATATCTGTGCCTTTTTTAGAAAAGATTTTTTGACTGCATTCCCATGTGGTGCTTGAAATGATAGATCAATGAATACTCATGTTTAAAAATGTTATTGATGAAAACCGTGTTAGAGCACACTTAGTTCTATATTCATGTTATTGATTTCTTTCAGCCCATTCGTTCATTGCATGTTGGGCATTGTAACACTTTAAAGGAAATAATTTGTTACCAACACTTAGTGAATGATGGTTGATGCCATATTACATTTTACCAATGAAAACAATTATAATCCATTATTGATGTTTTTAATTACTTACATTTCAGATTGTTCACCACCTTGGAAAATAAATGGATTGGGCACCAACTCTAAAATAAAACGGACACGGGTAGCAAAACTAAAAGCAACATTTGGGTGAGTTTCAATTATGAAGATAACTTTTTCTAATTACTTCCAGACTTTTGACCAGTTCATCTGTCCATTGCAATTATAACTGAAATGTACATTTTCCACAGGAATTGAAAATGTCATTCAAACAAATGACATTTTGTTTTGTATTTTATATTGAAGGAAATAGCATTTCATTCGTGTTATGTTTTTTTCCAAAAAACAAGAGAACTGGCAAATGACTTGTAGATTTTTGTTACTGATGAGGCTGAAGTCCCATTATGGCAGCGGGCAAATGCCATCATTTTTTTCAAGTTTCAGGTGCTACAATTCATTGCTGTGTCGATAAAGTAGCCTAAGAACTCCAGATAAGCTTCATTAACTACAGCCAGGTAATACCAATCTTGAAAAACACAATGGAATTGGTCAACGGTAAGGAAATACTTTTTCACCCTTTTACTGTAGAGTGTCACTTGTGAAAAAAGGCTGCCTCCTGTCCATACTTTCAAGAAATACTTTCCAGTAAGTGCTTGAGTCAAGAACTGCTTAGTGCTTGAGGCACTACTTCTGGTATTAATTCCACTAACTGCATTACAGCAAACTACATCTAACTTCTTAAACCCAGATTTCAGCTTTTCCATTGACATCATGTCTATTTTGGTATGCATATTCTTTCCAGAGATTTGGGTTTTTATGGTCCAAGAAAAGATTCAGTGTTTTTTGCACCCCTCCGTGTGCCTTATGACCCCTAGCCGCTTCTCCCCCAGTTAGTTATCTCTAGAAAGGAGAGAAAAGGTGGTTCAATCCTTCTTTCTAAACAGTAATAAATCGAGGGCTCCTGATTTGCAATGGAAGCCAAATTTATGGTAAGAAAATGAGGTGCATAATTTAACAAATTAACTAGTGGCTCATTTTTTTTAATGTGTCTCTTAGAGCCCGTGCTTTAATCCAGCGCGTATTGTAGGTGGTGGTGGTGGAATTTCTTAGGAAGTCAAATGTGCCATCCTTATTAGGAGCCGTACAACTGACTTTAAATGTATACACGTAAATGTCTTCACACAGTTAGATAAACAAGAACTAAATTGAATTAGTTCAATAATTGAGAAGTATGTCTATAAAATGCATTCTAATTTGTGGAAAATATTAAAATAATCATAGCAGCACAAATTGAAGTTCCAAGAGCCAGTCATACTCAATTCTTTCTTATGTTTTATTTAAAATGTACATTCGGTACCTTATAGTGGAATAGTTCCACAGTGTCAAGTGATAGGCCCATTAGTGCTGTGCATCCCAATTAAAAGGAAACGGTGACCTTTTAAAGCATATACAGTCTACATTATGGAGAATACATTAATGAATATGTATGCAGTGACACTTTGGGCACAGGATAAATGCCTAAATGCAGATTTCTGATTTTGATCACCTTACCACACAGGTCATAAGAAATATCTTCAGGAAAAAGAGCCTTATCAATAGTTGTAGCACAAATATAGTTTGATTTTGTGAAGTTTCATTTCAGTAGAAAGGGTTTAATTGACTCAGTTTATTTATTTCATTTACTTCTTAGGCCATGCCAGCCATTTTTATCTGGATTCTTTCCTGATGTAAGAACAATATGAATTTTTTTATCTAATCTGTCATTACAAACAGCTTTAAAATTTAATGAATAATGGGAGAATTTGTCTTCCCAGAAATATTTATAAAAGTTAAAAGTATTGAAATGATCTGCTTTATTTTGAAATTTCAGCTGGCAAATTTCAGCAGTTATTTTTACATACAATTCAGTGAGTGTGATATGTACAAAAGAACATTTTTCACATACGGAAAGGTACTTTAAGACCTACATGTATAAACCCAAAAATATCAGGCTAGACCCGAAGGTAATTCAGGAGATAGAATAATGACAATCAGCTAGTGGGTACAAATATATTTAATTATAGTATTGTCTCTTTTTTTAAAAAAAAATTTTATCAGAATCTCTGTCTTTGAGGAAACTCGTGTGGTTGACGTGGAGAGAAATGTGCTCTCACTGCACCTCACGTTATAGGAAGCTGTAGGTGGAGAGAACCAGTCCATAAGTGAAAAAACATGTTTTTCATAAATGTAGGAAACTGGAACAGTGGGTTGCTTTTGTTGAAAGATGAAATTCAATATTTACAGGTTAAATTCAATTTGAAAAATATTTAGATGACTGTTTAGGCTTCTTAGTAGTGGTGGGTTTGGAACAAATGTTAAGAGATTTGGAGAGTTTTCTTAAACATCATCCCTGCCAAGCAAAGGACAGTCAGAGGAAATAGAGGAAAAAGGGAATTTTCCCATAATCTGTGTCAATTCTTCAAAGAGCTATGAGACCTCAATTAACCATGTTCACTAATAAATAGTATCTTAACGACTCAACTGAAAAGAATGTGAAAGGAAATTCACAGACTCTAATTTGCAACTGTAGACTAAAGGATTAGTGGAGAACTAGAGTGAGATTTTGATCAAGTATTTGGTACCAGACCACCAAAGCACATGGCCATATGGAGCTTATGCTTTGTATTTGTGAACAGGATGGAATCCTAAATTTCCTAGGTAAATCTTTATATTCTCGGGATCTTTTTATCCCAGTTATTGGTTAAGCAGAGAGAGAAAACTCCCCATGTATCAAAGCAGAGCAGGACAGCTTTTCTTCCAGGCCCAGCGATCAGTGAAGAGGGTCTGCCTGTGTGGGGAACAAGCAGAGACAGCCTGGTGGCTTTTCCTCGAGGAAATGTATGGTTGAGTGTCTAATGTTCAATCCTCTTTCAAGTTAGTTGAGCAATTGCCATAAATTGGGCTTTGGAGATTGTTCCCCAGCTTCTCTGAGTGGATCTTGTCATTCAGAAAATAGCTAGCTACCAGAGCTATTCATCAGCTCCACACCTTTGTGGTGTCCTTCATACACACAGTTCTCAGTCCTTCAGTTACAATTTCCATTCCTCGATGAACCACACCTTGAATACCTCTACTCCTGTTGTCCCACTCTACCCTGAATCCTCATAGTGCCTCTCCCCATCAGCTCGACCTCTGCCTTCCTCCACTTTTACCTGCTGCTCCTCATCGTTCCTCCTGTCGAAATTTGGTTTATCTCTTCCTTTTCCTTCCCTTCTCTTATTTTTTCCTTTGGTTTTCCTCAGCTGCATCCACTTTCCTACAGCTCTTCTGATCCCCTCTTCCCCTTTGTTCTGCATATTTCAGGATCAGATAAAAGCTCTCCAAAATCTCCCTCCCACTTAATTAGGAGTGGAGGATCTTGGTGGTCAGTCGTAGGGGAGAAAGGTAGAAGTTCTTCCTGAACAGTCTCAACATACTTCCTGCAGAGACTTGTGGAGGACACAGATCTTTGGAGACTTCCTTCAGAGGGGAATTCTGTCACAGAATTCAATAGTAACCTCCAATCAGACCATAACTTGGATAGGATGGAAAGTCTCGCTTCTTTAGCCAGAAAACCTAACCTCAAGGTTTCTAATCCCAGCTCTGCCCCTTTTCTGCTGTGTGAACCTGGGCAAGCCACTTGGCCACTCTGTGCCTCCGTTACCTCATCTGTAAAATGGGGATTAAGACTGTGAGCCCCATGTGGGATGTGGACTGTGTCCGACCTGACCAGCTTGTATCTACCCCTGTGTTTAACACAGTGCCTGGCACATAGTAAGTCCATAACAAATAATAACAACCAAAAAAGATGATTAAAACTCCAAAAGAGACAGGAAATTCTGCCCTCAGAATGTACTTAGCACATGCAGTTGTCTTTGTGCTTCTACCGTATCAAGGACAAGGCTTATGCTTATGAAAGGAAAGAAATAACTGAATGAAAAGATGGTGATAGTTCTGCAATTGTTTAAAATCACTTCATGATGCCAAACTTAAAATATTAACTGTATCCACTAATGTTTCACTTCGAAAAGCCTCTGGTAGCATTAAAACCCAATAGCGGTTTTTGCTGAAGATTGATATCTATAAAATTGACTGGACAATGTTGGAAATCTTTCAGAAAAACCTGGTCTATTTTTAATCTAACAGTCTGAAAAAGCAATTTGAAGGGGGGAAAATATCAGCAATGGAACCTTTCGACTTGTTCGGACACTTGCTCAGTGCAAGTAAGATGGACATTTTAATGAAGTATCTGTTTGTATTGCACAGCAGGACATAAAACTTCACGTTAAAAGTCAATGGCCCTTGCCCAAGAAGTGTGATTTTGAGCAATCCATTGAATTGCCAAATGAGGACTGATAACAGATCATTTTGTTTCTGTTTTCTTCCTTTTGCAAGACGTGTATTGATGTTGACCTCTCATACTATGTGTGCCTTATCATTGCCCTGTTCTATAAATTGGCAGTTTAAATAAAAAGGAATATCAACTTTTTTAAAGTTTATTTTTTTAACCACATGAAGATTATGTGCTATCTAAAGTTTGGCTCAATTTGACATGAAGCAAAACTATTTGGATGCCCTGAAAGGCTTTTGGCTATTTCCTCATTTTTAAAAGTTGTAATTAATATTTTGGCTCCATTTATAGCCTTGTGATTTGATCTCATCTCTTCCTAGTGGGCAAGTACAATCTTGGATAATTACTTGGATAATTGAGATTTATACTTAAGAGCTCCTACCAATCATTCCTCTTACCCAAGCAACAAAAGGGACTGTACCTAGTGTGTCTGGATGTAGCAGGCATATTCTGAAATAAATTTTCTGGTAGAATATTTCACTGGTTAAATCCAGGTTGAACCTAGAAAATGGACCAAATTTTATTGGGATTTATGCCATATAGTAATAATAATAATAATGGTATTTGTTAAGCACTTTCTCTATGCTAAGTACTGTTCTAAGCTCTAGGGTAGATGCAAGATAATGGGGGTTGGACACACAGTCCCTGTCCCACTTGGGGCTCACAGTCTCAATCCCCATTTTACAGATGTGGGAACTGAGGCACAGAGAAGTTAAGTGACTTGCCCAAGTTCACATGGCAAATACTTGTGGTCTTGCCTCTAAACTCTGAGAACTACTGAGAGCTCACCTCCTCCAAGAGGCCTTCCCAGACTGAGCGCCCCTTTTCCCGCTAATCCCTCTCCACACTCTGCTCCTCCCCCTCCCCCCTTCCCCTCCCCTCAGCTGAGCCCCCTTTCCCTCTGCTCCTCCCCCCTTCCTCTCCCCTCAGCACTGTGCTCATCTGTATATATTATTTATTACCCTATTTATTTTGTTAATGAGGTGTACATCCCCTTGATTCTATCTATCGTGATAATGTCTTGTTTTTGTTTTGTTCTGTTTTGCTTTGTTGTCTGTCTTCCCCAATTAGACTGTGAGCCCATCCCTGGGCAGGGATTGTCTCTATCTGTTGCCAAATTGTACATTCCAAGCACTTAGTACAGTGCTCTGCACATAGTAAGCACTCAATAAATACTATTGAATGAGTGAATGAAACTCTATATTTTGTGATATTTTTCCACTCTTCTCCCGAGACTGTGAGCCTCATGTCTTAGACTGTGAGTCCCCTGTGTGACAGGGACTATGTCCAACCTGATTCACTTATATCTACCCCGGTGCTTAGAACAGCGCTTGGCACACAGTAAGCACTTAACAAATACCATAATTATTATCATTCATAGTCCCCCATATTGCTGCAATTTTCTGGCAATTTAAGGGAATTCCCAGTGTCTGGGCGCTAGTGAGCACTTCTAAATATTGGTTGTCGATCCGGTGGTTTCTAGGGCCAATTAGGAGGTAAGCCGAGGACCCAATCTCCAAGAAAAATATATCTGTCCCAGTGAGCTCAATGAATACTTTTTGAGTCCAAGAAGTGGGATTTCAACTAAGTACAGTATACGGACAAAACCTCTTGAAGTTAGGTTTCTGTAAATGTAAGTTGATGCCTGTGTATTTTGAAAGGTCAGTCCATTCAGATCTGTTTAAGATGTGTAAGGGAAGAAAGAGTGAAAGACAACTTTGTCTTTTATTTTAGAAGGTGACAGTGTAGGTGCTTAGATTTCATCAATTTCATATTTTGAATCAGGGTTGGGGCCTGTACATGACAATCTGGCAGTTGCTATCATGATCTTCCAGGGACCTATGCTCTAAAAAAATAATAATGTTGGTAATTGTTAAGCGCTTACTATGTGCAGAGCACTGTTCTAAGCGCTGGGGGAGATACAGGGTAATCAGATCGTCCCACGTGAGGCTCACAGTTAATCCCCATTTTCCAGATGAGGTAACTGAGGCACAGAGAAGTTAAGTGACTTGCCCACAGTCACACAGCTGACAAGTGGCAGAGCCGGGAGTCGAACCCATGACCTCTGACTCCGAAGCCCGGGCTCTTTCCACTGAGCCACGCTGCTTCCAGTAGGAATCTTCCTCCTGTCTGGCCTCTGAGCAGTCCCCTCAGCTACAGGAAATCTGCAAAGCTTATTCCTCCATGCATTGCTTTTGACTACATTCCCGTCAGAGCCCCCACTTCATTGACACCCAGAAAATGTTAGGCTATCCTGCTGTTGATCCACATTTTGCTTTAAAGCTGTTAGATTGATTAAATTTGCAGATCTCCCTGTTTGTAATCTGAAGTATGGCTATCTTGTGGCTGCTCAGGAAATGAAAAGTTACTTCGGGGTTAGGCATGAGTCTCTCATTTAGAAGGTAGAAGACCAGACCTATTCTAATAGATCTTCGGATTGGATTGCAGTTCAATTCTACTTCAGTTCTAAAATATGTCGGTCCATCTTGATGCAGATCTTCTTGATTTGACTTTCTACTCCTGTGGCTTTGAGGGTCCGTGTTATTCCTAAGTGACAAGAAGTCAGTGATATCCTACAGCTCCAGAACAGCAGTGAATAGCTTAGTTTTCAAGAGGAACCCCTAACCTCAGTCATCATTAGTTGTACAGTACTATTTGTTTCATGGTACATCTCCAAATCAATTTTGAGATCATTTGTAGGGCTTCTGGTGAATGTTCACTTGTGCTTCAGAACATAAGTAATCTGAGTAGAGACGCTCCAGGTTGATTCAAGGGCTTAGGAGGTTCTTGTAACACGTTGAATCGGAAAAGCTTTCCATTTCTAAAATCAGCTTCCAGATGCCTGCTTGTCTGCTAGCATTAATGTGTGTGTGTGTATGTGTGTGTGGGTGCCCTCTGACAGTGATATTTATATTAGAGTATGTGCGCATATATATGTGTGTGTAACTTATAAGATCAGTGTGTGGAAACTCCTTTGCTGTATTTGCTTCTTGATACATTGTTGAATTTTTTACCCAAAATGCCTGATGCTGTTGGTTTCTTTCTCTTGGTTTCAGGATCTTCCCGAAAACTGGCAATTTGTGATTGGTTCAGGCCTACCTGGACCTGTCTTCTGTGGATATCTACCAATTGTCCATAGTTAGGCCACATTATTTGAGGTTTTGCTATATTTTGGAAGCCCATTTTCACTTCATCTTACTTTCTAGTTTCCCAGTTTCAGCAGCTCACTGAAGATCCTGCCGCTGTCAGTGGTGATTAAAATATCCTGCACAGTGATGGTGTCATATGCTAAACATTGTTTCATTACTGGTGGTCTGTGTTCCAGGACCTCTTCTTCATCTTGCTACTTGATTTTTGTTTATCATGGCATTTGTTAAGCACTTTCTATGTGTCAAACACTGTTCTAAGCTCTGGGAAAGGGACAAGTTACGTAGGATGGACACAGTCCCTATTCTTCACTGCCTGGCACATAGAAAGTGTTTAGGAAATACCATAAAAGAGAGTATCAAAGCATTTTTTATAAAAATCTCACTGGATTAGATTACATTTGTGAGACTACGACATGATCAGAGTACAGAAAAAAATTTTCCAGTATAAATCTGGGAAACCAAACTAAAACATATTTTTCCTAACAATTGCTAACATATATTGTGACTACAAATAATCAACATGAATCCTATTTACTGAGCTGGTTGCAGTGTTGTATTAGACACATGGTTGAGTGGCATTTAGAGGAAGCATTAGATAGCCTTGAGGAGTTTATAAATGAATATGGGGAAGACAATGAGACATAAATTGATGAAAATGGAATAGACTGGGAAAATAGATATACATAATAAACACAGATGAATAAATATCGGATATTAGATTCTGCTAAAAAGCAATTTCTTATTTGGAAACTGACCTGATCCCTTCTGAACAAGGTATATGTAAACTGTAAATCATTATAGGCAGGGAACATGTTCCGCTAATTATGTTAGGGGGCCCAGGCTTGGGAGTCAGAGGTCATGGGTTCTAATCCCGGTTCCGCCGCTTGCAGCTGTGTGACTTTGGGCAAGTCACTTAACTTCTCTGTGCCTCAGTTACCTCATCTGTAAAATAGGGATTAAGACTGTGAGCCTCACATGAGACAACCTGATTACCCTGTATCTACCCCAGCACTTAGAACAGTGCTCTGCACATAGTAAGGGCTTAACAAATACCAACATTATTCTGTTGTATCGTACTTTCCCAAGCTCTTAGAACAGTGCTCTGCACACAGTTAGGGTTCATTAAATACCATGGATTAGATTCACTGATGAAGATTGTCATTAGTTGCAGTGGTAAACTTCTGTTAAACCTTCTGAAAAATTCTAGAGTTTCTTTTAGTAAACTGTGGAAGAGGATATCGGGTGTCTATGCAGAACTGGTAGGTAAGGCCTTTAAGTCAAGTTCAGTTCACTGTGCTAACCAACAGAAAGCTCAAAAGATTTGCAGAAAATACATGTATCATACAAACTCCCTCACTATACCAATCTGTTACTTTTACAAAAACATACTTTCTAAGGAGATTTGGTTTCCTCTTCTAGATGAGGTGAAGGTGGGATGAACTTCAACAGAGGCAAAAGGCCTGGAAAGAATCCAGTTAGCGAAAAATGCCAAAGATGGATTCTGCCTCTTTGTTGGTACTTCACTTGGGAGATTTCCTAATATTAATGCCCCTAAGGAAGGGATGTTTCACTGTGTGGCATAAATGTTATTATAGCTTATTAAATATTTATATCATGCTGGATAAAATGTTCTTCGTGAGGTACGGTGGAGAAAAAGGCACTAAAATGAGAAACATCCCTACTGCTAAAAGCTTACAACCTGAACCTACAAGTGATAGTCCAGTAAACTTGACAAATGAATGCAGAAATCCACGGTTATTATAAATCCAAGAATCTGGGTGCTCTGTACCTCCCGTGGGATCCTAACACTAAGACTGAAAAGTCGAGTCCCTGTACACCTTCTCGTCATAATTTCAATCACCTAGCGCTCAGGCAGAAGGTTTTTGGGGTTGCCACTTAATTGGCTGCCCCAGATATTGCTTACTGCTTAATGCGCATGATTTTTTTTTCTCCTGTCTCCTCAAATACAACCATCCATCAGTGAAATGTATTCCACATTTGGGAGTTACTATTATTAAATTCGAAGAAAATTCAAACTCTTCCTCAAGAAATACCTCCTTGGTGAGCCCATTTACTGATTTAACCACAGGAAGAAGGTACTTTATGAACAGAGTGTGTAGTGTTTGATAGGAACTGTAGAAATTCCAGTCACAGATTCAGAGAATGTGTTCAGTCACATCGAGGCCAGTGTATTTGATCTCTGCTAATCAGTTGTAAGTGGTGTTTTCTTGACATACATTCCAGCTGGCATTAAAAATTAGAAAGTTGTGGCATAGATTTTAAAATAAAGACTGGGTTAAGCGAGTGTGGAAAATAATGAGATGTGTATTGAGAAGTCCCAGAGAGGGATGTGGCTTGATCTTAGAGAAGTCCTAGGAAGTGGAGTGTAAGGAGGGCAAGGAGACAAGCAAGAGGAAATCAGATGATATTGGTGGACAGCCAGGAAAGAGAATCAGTCAGTCAATCAATGATATTTGTTAAACAATTTCTGAGTGGACAGCACTGTATTCAGCACTTGGGAGGGTACCAGAGAATTAATACAGACTATCCCTGCTCACAAATTACCAATGATATGAAAAAGTTGGAAGATATGGAAATCAGAAAGAAAAAAGCCAATCCAAAACAAAGAGCTACTCCTCTAGTGTAGAAGATAGAAGTGAATTGATTGGAACCTTTCATTCATTCATTCAATCGTATTTATTGAACACTGACTATGTGCAGAGCACTGTACACACTGTACTAAGCACTTGTAAAGTACAATTGGGCAACAGATAGAGACAATTCCTACCCAACAAAGGGCTCACAATCTAGAAGACTTGACAACTAGTAGTTAGAACCCTGATTTCATTGACCTCTTTGACACTAAATGGAGGGAAGAAAACCCATGAGATTCAGGGTTGTGAGACTCTAAATTCAATATGTAATAATAATGGTATTTGTTAAGTACTTATTATTTGCCAGGCAATGTACTAACTGCTGGGTTGGATACAAGCAAATCAGAGTGGACACAGTCCCTGTCCTACATGAGGCCCACAATCTCAATCGCCATTTTATAGATGAGGTAACTGAGGCACAGAGAAATGAAGTGACTTACCCCAGGTCACACAGCAGACATGTGGCGGAGCCGGGATTAGAACCCATGACCTATGACTCCCAGGCCTGGGCTCTACTCATTGCACCATGCTGCTTCTCTAAAGGCAGGGATAGGGATGTTATTGAATGTAATAGCAGCAATAAACAGTGGTTATGCATAAATCTTACTGATAAAAGGAAGCTTATGGACTTCCTCGGGATAGATTAACTAAATCTGACCGAAAATATTGTTCTAACACTGTGCTATAGACAGTGTGCTATCGATGAGGCAAGTGAAGAGAAAATTATAGTTGAGAGTGGGGAAATAATTGTGAAACCAGGACTTCGGGAAACTTCAATTATTCTAATATAGATTTACTGAATAATTAATTTTGATGAGAAGTGGAGTGGTAGAACAATTAGTCTGAAAGTCCACAAGGAAATAATTGTATACTGGGGCTTAATTATGAGTAGTAAACAGGACCAACTGTGGAAGATATGTAACAATATATGGTATTCGTTAAGCCCTACTATGAGCCAAACATTGTGGTAAACATGGACTGAGACACAGCCACTATCCCAGGTGGAACTCACAATCCAGAATGGAAGTAGACAGATATAGACCATGGTAACAGTGAATTACAAAGAATTATAAGGAACAGAGCCAATCAATGGTATTTATTGAGTGATGTCAAGATAAGTAGAAGAATAGATTGGGGAAACGGGAGTCCTCTGACTCCTCACTGTTCCACGTAAAACGGTTTTACAAATCATCGTAACTCCTCCAGAGTTATAAAGGTTGTAGAAGTCCCTTTTTGTGGTTGGGGTTGGGACACCTCATGGCTTGCACCCCTGGGGCCTTAGGTTTCCCCACACTCTAAAAGGAGGGAAGAAGGTGCGGCTGGGAGTTCGGGAATGTATGGTACTAATAATGATGGTATTTGTTAAGCGCTTACTATGTGCCAAGCACTGTTTTCTGGTTCCTGGCAGGATCTCTGGGCTGAAGGGCTTTCCAGAGCCTTCAGAGGAAGACCCCATTGTATTATGATTCCCGGAATTCCAGCAGTCTCTGTGGCACAGAAACTGCTCTTGCTGCCTAGCTTCCTTAGATCCAAGTCAACACTGTGGGGAATTCTGATGTAAACAGAACCATGGGCGGGAACCAACAAGACAGGAGCAGGGATGGTTGCAAGCCAGGTACAATGTTGTTCTGGGAGAGGGAGAGGTTCCATGCCCTCTGGGCCAAGGCTGAACTGGGCTTCGCCGGAGACCCAAGCTAGTGAGGGCAGCTCATTTCCCCCACTCCATTCCTGGCCATGGGCTAAGACTTATTCTCATCTCAGTAGTTTGTTTTGTTTATTTTTTTGGTGGATTCATTCATTCATTCAAAAGAATTTAATTGAGCGCTTACTATGTGCAGAGCACTGTACTAAGCGCTTGGAATGAACAAGTCGGTAACAGATAGAGACGGTCCCTGACGTTTGACGGGCTTACGGTCTAATCGGGGGAGACGGGCAGACAAGAACAATGGCGATAAATAGAGTCGAGGGGAAGAACATCTCGTAAAAACCGATGGCGACTAAATAGAATCGAGGCGATGTACATCTCATTAACAAAATAAATAGGGTAATGAAAATATATACAGTTGAGCGGACGAGTTCAGTGCTGAGGGGATGGGAAGGGAGAGGGGGAGGAGCAGAGGGAAATGGGGGAAAAGAGGGTTAAGCTGCGGAGAGGTGAAGGGGGGGTGGTAGAGGGAGTAGAGGGAGAAGGGGAGCTCAGTTTTGGAAGGCCTCTTGGAGGAGGTGAGTTTTAAGTAGGGTTTTGAAGAGGGGAAGAGAATTAGTTTGGCGGAGGTGAGGAGGGAGGGCGTTTTGAGGAGGGAGGGCGTTCCAGGACCGCAGGAGGACGTGGCCCAGGGGTCGATGGCAGGATGGGCAAGACCGAGGGATGGTGAGGAGGTGGGCGGCAGAGGAGTGGAGCGTGCGGGGTGGGCAGTAGAAAGAGATAAGGGAGGAGAGGTAGGAAGGGGCAAGGTGATGTAGAGCCTTGAGAATTGACAATAGTATTTGTTGAATATTAAGGAATCTTCAAATGAGGATATGTATTCAGTAGCCTTCTGTCTAGTGTCATCTAATAGTTGATAGATTTCTGTAGATGGTCGGTAACTCTCTCAACTTTCCTTTTTTCTGCTTTTTGGGACTCTCCTGGCTTCCACCAGGATAATCAGATGGCACCGAGACAGCAGTTCTTCAACCACACAGCCACCAATTGGGCTTAATTTGTAAAGGAGGAGATGCCAGGGTTCATTTGTGCTGCATAACAATATTCCAGGCATTTAACTGAGAGGTGACAGGGCTTCGCGCTACCCTGCCACACCCCGGGCCAAATTAAATGCTGTCCACCTGCACAGAATTTTCCATCAGATGAGTCTAAAAATAGTTACCTTATGCTCAGAGCATGAAACTGCAGAAAACTCAGGGGAATTAAAAGGAATTTGAGAGATAAGGGGGGTGATCATAGCTATGTTTCAAGAAAATAAACTGTCTAGAATAAGGTAGAGGGAAAACCATCAGCTATTACCTTAGCCCTGTAACTGACCTGATTATCATCTATCTACCCCTCTGCCTACACTGTATTTGGCAAAGTGCTTGATTAATGCCATTATTAATATTTGTAGTGTGTTCAATGTTGATTTGTTATTGACTCACCTACCATCAATCTAGGTTGTTTCTCTGGGTAGCTTTTGGATGACATGAAGAGTAGCTCTGCGCTTCTTCATTCCTTTGGATTTCAGTTTATTCCACGGTTCCATCCATTCCTTAGCGAGCGAGGCTCTGTTAGAGCAATGCTTAATTTGTTGTAGAAGCAGCACTGGGCACTGAATCATGGCACCTCTATCAATCCCAGCTACCAAAACAGGTTTGTCTCATCCAGAATATATATCCGGAAGGAAAGGAGACACTGGGAGTGAGAGGAGAAGTTCAGAAACAGATGTTCTTTCATTTCCACTTTAGAGTGCCTGTCCTTAGAGTGTCAGTCTTAGCTTCATCTAAGATAATGATCCCTTTAAGCTCCTTGGGTCCAGAGCATCCCAGAACAACTGAGGCGATGGTACAAAGCCTAGTCCTGTGCCTACAGGTTCTGGACTCCCAACACACCGTGGAACAAGTGAATACCTGCATTAGAGAAATCCACAGTTGCTCGTCCCCAGACCAGAGGAACTGCCTCATGAGGAAGCCATGCTGGATAAAACTGTTTATCTCTCAAAGATATTGCTTTAAACTATTTTCTTTTAGAAACTCTGTCGTGTTCCTTGATAGATTTTTTTTGAGTTGAAGAGAAAAGGAAAGATAATATTTCCGAAGCAATAAAATTCACAGTAATACCTGAAATGATGTTGCCATAAGTAGGTCCTTAGACCCTAAAGAGCTTTCTAAATGATAGAGATGGAAGAGAATACTGGGAGTTACACGTTCAAAGTAAATATCACCCACATCAAGAAACCAATGTCAGGATGTCCTCTGGGGGGGCCCAAGACTCCAGAATGGCACAATAGCCATTAGATGATAATGGCTTTCTAAGTCCTGGCCACTGGGCTTGTATCTTCCTCTCAGGATGCAATTCTTCTCAATGATCAGTCTCTTTTTCTTTTTCTTTTTTTTTACTTTTTCAAGGAATGAGAATCTGGAGTTCAGGAAGTTAAAGCACCATGGTATTAAGTGACCAGCTGCTATAGAAAGCCTTGTCAATGACATGAATGACATTGAGAGTCTTCCATTATACATAGGTTTCTGATGAGAAAGTGACTCTCCAAAATCATATCCAGGCAGCGTGACAGATATCTGTGTTATGTTGTCTGCCCTTAGACAATACCTAGGAATAAGAAAAGGGTGAGGGAGAGGGAGTGCATATATATTGGGAATTAGGCTGTGCAATAGCTGTTCTGATTGTGAACATCAACCTGGGAAAACCTGTGACCTACTGAATTGTTTCAGACTACCCAGGGATAGTAACAGATTTCTGAGTGACGAGGCAGTTTGACAATTCTCTTAAACTCTAATGTTTCTTGTCAGTTAATGCAAAAACCTGCAGTGAAGTTACTTTATCGACTCTCCCTTCCAATGCTACATCAGATTTAATGCACGTATTCCCAGTTTCCAAGTTTTCCATCATTAAGGAATGACTGTAGTAAGCAAGAAGTCGGAACCAATACTCACTGAAATCTTTACATGTTCATCAGCACAAACCAAGGCAATTGAGAAGAAGAGCATTTTGGATTCCCAGACCACCCAAGAGCAAGTGTTTGCCTGGACTGAGTTGATCTGCTGAGTTTCAAGCTAATGAAAACCAATGATCTCACCCAAGACGCTGGTGGCCATTTGTTTTATAGACAAGGGATCCTACTAATCTTTCCCTTTCTGCTGAAAATAATTTCCTCTGAGGAGTTAGGATTTACAAAATCAGTGACATTAAAAGTGACATAAATCGGTGATGCGGCTTCTTAGAATTTAGGTGATTGTTGTTAGTTAGCTATGCCAGGAAGCTTGAAGAGCCACTGCCTTCATTAGAGGGAAGGCTTTTCATTACTGTAATAGGACTATAAGGGTTATTAGGGTAATGAAGACTTGAAGTTCCCTTATCTTTCACTTTAAGGGGATCACAAATATCAGAACACTGGAAAGAAGGAAGGCTTTTCAAGGATTTTATAATGGTCAGTATGTGCATTTTCCCCTTAGTCTTTGTTCCTGTAATTACAGAGACTTTCAAAATGCATCTACATTCAAAACACACTGGCTGGGTTTCCCTGGAGTTGTCTCTCATTGCAACTCCCTTCTTCCATGAAGGTCCTCAAAAATGGCTGTCTTGGATTTTGCAAGACAGAGTGCATCAGTGCAATTGGGTTTTGCAAGTAAGAGGCACGTCTGTATGCCTCAGTTACTTCATCTGTAAAATGGGGACTGTGTCCAACATAATTAGCTTGTGTCCAGCATAATTACCTTGGATCTACACCAGTGCTTAGTACAGTGCCTGGCTCTTAGTAAGCACTTAAATACCACTGAAAAAATGTTTTAACAATATGCATGAAACAAAGTGATACTGGATATGTGGTGGATGGGGCACATATGGATTTATAGGAGTCTTCTTTAGAACAGATGTATTCTGGAAGCGAAGGCCAGTATTTTCACCACCTTCCAGTGAGGAGACAAAATGCATAGGATTTTTATAGTATATATGGAAATAAAATGAATTTCCTGTTGTTGTGACCAGTGTAGCAATGCTGTCAAAGTAGCATTTGTATGTTTATATTGCTGCTGTATTCATAAGGAACTGAATTTGATTCCCCATTTCCCAAAGTTTTTATTGCCCCAGAAGCTCAAAAACCAAGCTTTTTCATTAATCATCGGCAAATTTCTATGCTGGAGAGAGAAAAATAAGCACTAGAATTCTTATTTTGCAAATGGGAAAATGAGAGGTCAAATAAATTATCTCACATCATACAGAAAGCCTGGGGCAAACTTGGGATTAGAAGATGTGAAGTGTATGTTTTTGCTTCTCTTGTACTCTGCAGAGTACTTGTATTCCATAGATGGCCCAAAAATACCATTAACTGATTGACTGATAAATATCAAATCTTACAACATTGCGTAGTTAAAAGAGTCCGGGCCTGGGAACTAGAGAACCTGGGTTCTAATAACAGCTCTGCCACGTGCCTACAGTGTCACTTTGGATAATTCACTTAATCTCTCTGTGCCTCATTTTCCTCATTTGTAAAATGGGGATTCAGTACCCGTTATACCTCCAATTAGACTGGGATTCCCCCTGTGGGACAGGGACTGTATATGACCTAATTAACCTAATTAATTGATGGTATAATTTAATAGCTGCCTAAGATTATGAAGGGGTTTTTATGGGAAATGTTTCTGATCAGGTGTTTTCCATGACTAATGAGTACTGAACTACAATTAAATAAATGCAAGAGTTTTATTGGACATAACTGAATTATTGACCAACAGGCTGATAAAATGTGAAGTGTGTTAAAAAGAAGCCTTGTGGAGTGTCCGTCCTTGGAGAGTTGACTCGAAGATAAGAGAGCCAGATTAAACATACTCTTCATTAACATTATCACTGTTGGGATCTATCCGGAGAGTTGGGAAATAACTATCGTAGAAATATGGTTATTATAAATCTGCTCTTTTAAGCCTCCTGAGTGTGTAGACCAGAACAAGTATCTCTATAAGTACGGTTTTCATGTCTGCGAATGGGTTCATATTTATCATTATCACTGGAGAATGCTAAGAAACAATTCCCAGGCAATGACTGGGATAAAGTCCTACTAAAATAGGTATTATCCAGCAAGAGAGTTAGCCTACATGATCTAGAGGGTCTTGGCAACCTCAGAAATCCAAGAAATGGGATCAGTGAGAAATTAAATTTGAATGGTCACTGCTCTAATGAAAATTGGCCTACCTCAATAGAGACAATTTGTCCATCAGGCTCTGTTTGACACAAAAGAACATTACTTTCCCATAACTTCCCAAGTAAAAACTAATTGCTCCCTTTTAGGTCTGTGGCCTGTGAAATTGGACTTTTTAAATCAGTGGAAAAGTCACATACCTCGGATCAAGTACACTGTATCATAACCTCTCTGAAAACAACCACATCTATGTCAGCAGGAAAAATGAACTCCTTTATTTATATCCTGGATGGAAGTTTCTGATATGATGATAGGACAAAAGTGTCCATTCGTTTTTTTACATTTGAACACATAGAGAAGTCTGAATTGAATGATTCACTCTCAATGCAAAAGATGCATTTCAAATTCGGGTATACTCCATAGCTTTGAGATGTTTCCTTGAAGATGAAATTTTTTATAAGAAATAGTATTTTTAACTTGTCGAATCATCTTGAAATCATTGAAGTCACAACAGGGATACAGTCAGCATGCCTTTGGGAGTCTGTCCAATAGAGTATGGTGACGACTGTAACATCAAGCTTTTGACCATCAGTATGCCTGTGAGACATCACATCTGCTTTATGATCATGTAATCAGCTCAAGATAATCTGTCAATCAACGAGTACTATGCAGAACAATATACTAAATCCTAATGAGAGCATAATAGAGCTAATAGAAATGAACTCTGCCTTCAAGAAGTTCTCAACTTAGGACGGGAGACATATACTAAAATAGTTTATAGATATAAAGAAAAGTAATTATGTATATGAGTTAATGCTTAAATGTTAAATGTAAATAAACCCTTATTCTACCCCTGTAAAGGATTAACATACCTGCATAATACATAATACATACGACATGCATAATACTGTAGACTTTAAGATGGTTCGAATCCCGGCTCTGCCACTTGTCAGCTGTGTGACTGTGGGCAAGTCACTTAACTTCTCTGTGCCTCAGTTAACTCATCTGTAAAATGGGGATTAAGACTGTGAGCCCCATGTGGGACAACCTGATTCCCCTGTGTCTACCCCAGCACTTAGAACAGTGCTCTGCACATAGTAAGCGCTTAACAAATACCAACATCATTATTATTATTATTATTGTTGTGGGCAGGGCACATGTCTTGCCAACTCTGCTGTACTGTACTCACCATAGTACTTAGTTCATTGTTCTGCACACAGTGAGCGTTCAATAAATACCATTGACGATGTTACTGAGAAATGGAAGTTGATATGAACGGCTATGTTACAGATGGTTGGGAATACACAAGGGCATAATTCAAGCAGAAGGCCTCAAGTGCTTGTTGGAGGCAAGCAATAGATTAAAAATTCAACAGGGAAGGTTTCTTAGAGGAGATGTAATTTCAGAAGGACTTTGAAGGTTGGGAGAGCTATGGTCTGATTGGTTTAGAGGGAGAAGAGAGTTCAGGGTTGGGCTCGGGCATGAATTACTGGAGGTTGTGGGAGAGAGAAATGGGAGAAAAGCACAATGAATAGGTCAGGTTGCGAAACATAAAGCGAGCCATCTGGGGCAGAGAGGAAGGGGAGATTGGATAAATTGGAGGGAGAGAGTTGACTGAGTGACTTTTATCCAATCAATGATATATACTAAGTGCCTATAGTGTGCAGAACATTGTAGTAGTCTCTTAACAATGGTCAGAAGTTTCTGCTTGAAGCTAAGAGGAAGAGGCACCATTTAAGGTTTTTGAGGAGTGGAGAAACATGTGCAGAGTGAGGTTTTAGAGAAATCATCTGGGTAGCAGAGCGTAGTATACACAGGTGAGAGGAGAGACTGGAGATGCAACTAAGCATGATGAAAAATTGAGTTATTTTGGATTAAAGCTTCATTTTAGATGAAGTGTAGCAGCATTAGTTAGCATATGAAAAGGAAAATTTTGGAGTACATGCAGAATGATGTTTTTAAAATACTTGCAGATGTAAGGCGACCAACAAACCTCATTTGTTGATATTTCCAAAATCCACTGAATACATTCAGATTGCCAAGTCAGATTGTTCACATGAAAGCAGATGGACAATTTCATTTGGGCCTGTTTCCTTCCTTCTTAGGTTGCATGGCAGAAGCATGTACAAAGAAAACTCTGAGATCTAAGCAGTGCCACAGGTCCTGCCAGTGACTCACACTGGCACTGGGTTTCAGTGACTTGCCAGCGTTCTCCCAGACTACACTTTGAACTATGTTAAATTCTATTTTCAAAGCTAATGTAGGAACTAATCTCTGCCAGAAAACATGCCTTCAAAGGCTCCCGGAAATACTCCAGGCATTCAGGAACTCATTCACAGAAAAAGGAAAGGAAGAAGGAATGAACATAAAAAGGATAAATGGCAGGCTTCTAATCCAGTGAAAACAATTTAATTATAAATTGCTTTTGAAATCCATAGAATTCACTGTTGTAAAGCAGATGGCATCTTTATTTGTGTAATTGGAGGATGGCCTCACTTGTCTCCAGATTTTATTTTTTTTGGATCTCTGAAAATCTTAATACTCTTGAGGATAATCAATCTGGCGATAGTATACCCTCAACACCCAAGGAAAGCAATTTAGAGGGAGGCCCCTATTGTCAGTATGGAATGAAAACACGAGACCTAAAAATGTATGTATAAATGGCCCGGTTAAGCACATAATGAATGGTTAAGCATTTAGGACAGTGAAATTTATCGAAATGCTTAGAGCCATTCATGATTATCCTGAAAAGGATCCATGCCACTTGTGGGGAATTTCACTAATTTGGAATAAGGGTATATATTTCAAGGAAGGAAAGAAAGACTCCAGGATTTATTCCATCACAGTGGTCAGTGGTTTATCAGGTTGTTAGCCACAGTGAGGGTCAGATTTGAGAAGTCAAGTGAGGTGGAGAACTTAGATCATGCAGTTGCTTGATCGGATTGTGTCAGTGCCTATTGAACTTCTTGGCTGTGACTTACCTCATTTCGGACTATATTTCCCAAAATGACAAGCGGTTAAGACCAGTTTCAAAAATCATACCCAAAAGTTCCATAGCAAGTCTAGGAGATAGGTCTTAGAGACCTGAGTGAATCCCAGGGCTGGAAAAGTAAAAACAAAGAGGGAAAGAAAAGGAAATGGAAGATATAATATTCACTAGTATACTGGTATAAATTATACATATATATAAGCTGTGAGGCAAACAAACCTATGGCGGGCATCTTTTTATACTCATTAACAATAGCATTAACAGTATTGAGGTGTGTTACAGAGCATGAGATTTAAAAAAAAAAAAACAGGTGGGCCAAATACCTCAATTATTATTTTATACACTTGGAATTAATTATTACCTTAGGAATATGGCCTCCACAATACGATGTTTCTTAGAAAGTTGAAAACTTTTTTGGCTAAATACTTAAAGATGGAGATATCTGAAAACCACAGGGTTTTTCTGGAGCAAAATGTGTTTTGTTAAATATAAATGAAGTGATCTACTTCTATTAGACTCTCCACATGTTTACCTATCCAGGTATCATGGATGTAAGTAATGGTCTAATGAAAAGTCATTTCAATCAATCAGTCTGTTTAAAAACAGTGCAGGCTGGCTAAAATCAAATGCAATTTGACCAAAAAAAAGTAAAAAATCTTGTGTAGTTTGACAGGATTTTCTATCTCACTTGAGGAATCATGATCTTTCTTTCCTTCCCTGGGGGTTGGAGCTGATATCCACGGTTAGCAGGGGAGAGCCCGTGCAGTTTGTTTCCTCTCCCTTCCAACATACAAAAGTAGTATGTCTCCTTGAGTATTTCACCTTTTTTCTCTCCCAACAGACCGACTTCCTTCCAAATGAAACTTACTTTCCTTCAGTTATGATCTCAATGCCCAAAATATCATCATCTGACTGTGTCCCATGGAGCTCACAGATGTCCCTTGGATTTTCTTTTTTCTCCTCTAGTCTGCCCCTTTCCCTGGCAAGGGGTTGAGCTAAAAATGAAAGATTTGGCTTGTTTCATTCTTACACTCTGGAGGATTTCCAAACTGAGTGGGCTAAGAAGGTTATCTATAGCATGGTGCTTGGAAAGAGACTTGTATAATCTTCTCATCCATTTTACCAGTAACAAAATCAAGCATAAATATACTAGTCTAGCAGTTTTGATGAAACAATGCTGCATTACATTAGAACATATATACTAAGTACACATGAAATGCCTTATTGGGTCACATCAGTGTTTAATTGATGGTTCAAATGAGATGAGATAAAACCATCAAATAATTTTATGGAATCAAGTGATCTCTTATGGACATTTTTATTGTAAGGAGTCAAATCATCCCAAGACATTTAAGCACAAAAATAGCTTAGAGATTTCCTACTCATCTGATGATTAACCTCCAGCTTATATTGCCGTGTTAGGAACGTTGTATGGCTTATTTTGTGTGTTTTGCAAATTTTCCAAAGGTGGGTAGACCCTGGGCAAGGCAGTCTTGGTTGTTTTGAGGGTTTCAGTCATCCTTACACAGGGAAGGGAGAATGGACCTTTTACCTTTAGCACTTTCAAGGTCATGGTCAGGACACATTAGAGATTAAGTGGGAATAGCTGTATGTTCTCTCTGGAATGCATAGAATTGATGTTTTCTTCCCAGTTATAGTTCAAATTTGTGCTCCAAAGGAGAAATCTACGACAGACTGGAACATCCTCATTCTCCCTTCAACCTGGAACTTCTTCTCCTGCTGAATTAGCCAGACTACCACTCTGCCTACCTTCAAAGCCTTTTTCATTCATTCATTCAACAGTATTTATTGAGAGCTTACTATGTGCAGAGAACTGTACTAAGTGTTTGGAATGTACAATTCGGCAACAGAGACGATATCCCTGAGGAAATAGAGATTTTTGAAATCACATCTGCTCCATGAGGCCTTCCCCATCTAAGCCCTCTTTTCCCCTACTCCTTCTCCCTTCTGCATCACCTATGCACTTGACTCTGTACCCATTAGGCACTTAATATTCACTCCAACCTCAGCACTTTGCTATATATTGGAAATTTATTTATATTGATAATAATAATAATAATGATATTTGTTAAGCACTTACTATGTACCAGGCACTATACTAAGCACTGGAGAGGTTACAACAAATCAGTTTCGAACACAGTCCATATTGATGTTTTTCTTCCTATCTAGACTTTGAACTCTTTGCTGGCAGGGTACGATTCTTCCAACGCTGTTGTGCAATACTCTCTCTTGCACTTAGTACAGTGCTCTGTACACAGTAAATGCTTGATAAATACCATTGATTGATTGATTGATCTAGTTTTCTCTCTGGGAAGGTTAGACAGGTTATTTAGCACTTTCCTCTATCTTCTCCTCAGGCTTTCCTACTTGTACCAGAGTTTATATTTTGCCAAGATAATAAGGCAAAACATGTACATACCACACTGCAAGTATTGAAACATGGTGTGTGCATAATAAAACCTGGGATTATTATTTTTGTTAATTTTTCCCTCCACTGTCAATTCCATGAGAAGGCCAAATGCTATTGATTTGATATCACATCGGTTTCTGAGCGACAGCTTGAGTATATGAAACATTAATTCTATACCAGAACGTTTGTTTATCTCCCCATCTGTCAAAATTACCAGTTCATATTACCCCTTAATGCCAGTATCAACTATTTTTACTAAATCAATTGCAATGCCAACAGATCTAATCAGGCATGGAAGGTGTTTTTGTAGATTGATTTGTATGAGGCACACATTTTCAAAATGAAGCATGTGATTATGCCCTGATATAAATTCTCTAATTTGGAGGAAATACTAACTACAGTGACTGAGATTTTCAGATGAGAGGGATGTTATGAAAGCCTGTCACTAGAATGAAACCATATTACAAATGGCTGTTCATCTTGAAAGAGGACAATGTTAAATAGCAGTAGAGATGGCAGCTTACATTTTAGGTGTATCGAGTTGACCTGGTTTCAAATTTACCTACTGAATGTATTTCTTTATTCAAGATCCAGTGAGAAAAAGGTTTTAATATTAGATGTTAAAGATTATACTACTATGTGTAATATCCAAAAGCTTCCTGAGAAGCTTTAAGGCTGTGCCAACAGGTTTTTAGTTGTTATTCTTTTATGAACAGAACATCTTAATGAATATATCTCTTTGTCCTTTCTCAAAATGCAATGTCACAGTTTTTATTTTTCTTTTTATGTTAAGATTCAAAGTTATACTCAACATTTCATTTTAGTTCTGCTTACAGAAAAGCTCCAGCTAAATTGAATAGAACTATACATTTCTTTACAGAGAAACAGTATGGCCTAGTGAAAAGAGCTTGGGCCTGGAAACCTGAGGACCCGGTTATAATCCCCATTTCGCCAATTGCTTGCTGTGTGACGTTGGGCAAGTCTTGTTACTTCTCTATACTTAAGTTTCCTCACTTGTAAAATGGGGATTAAATACCTGTTCCCCCTCCCTGACAGCCCCAATCGGAACAGTGACTGTGTGCAATCTAATGTGTATCTATCCCAGCGTTTAGAACAGGACACATAGTAAACACCTGACACATATAATCATCATCATCATCATCATCATAGTGACCAAAAAGGTAATAGTATATTGACTTGCTTTGTACTGGAAATATTAGAATGCACATCTGAGCCTGACTGAGGGGCTGGTAGTAGGATGGTGAGTAGAAAGGAGGAGAATCCCAGATGGGATTGACACTGGACTTTGGAACTGGAACAGAGAGAGGCAAGGGAAGGAAGACTTAAAAATATCCTCCTCCTTGTTTAGGTGTTTGCTTTTCTGATCTCCCTTTACTGTTGACTGCTGACTTCTATGGAAAACCTGTTGTTTATCACCTACTTCAGGGATACCAAGACTTTGCTTCTACACTTTTTACAGAAAATCAACTGCCACCATCAGTGATGGAAAGGTTTGGCTTAATGTCCAATAGATGGTGGAAATCATAAAAATCATAGTTGGTCAAAGAACATCACTTAAAAATCTCTAGTGGCTCCACATCGTTTCTGACATTAGAATCACTTTTCTAATTATGTATTTGGTATTTTTTAAGCATTTAACTATGTTTCAAGCACTGTCCTAAGGTCTGGGGTAGGTACAAGTTTAAAAACCCTTTAAAATCCAATTTAAAACCCTTGAAAAACCGATTTAAAACCCTTGTGTACAGTATTGCATCAAAACTCTTTGAGAGGAAGGATTGTTTTATTCTTCTCTAAGCTCTGCACCCAAGTGATGATCAATAAACACTGCTGATGAAGCGATGGTCACTAATCATCATCCGAAAGGAACTTTGTTAAATCATTTATTTCCCTCCCTTACAGAGGGAATAACTATTCTACGTAGAACACTGTGATTATCTTCTTGCATTGATTGTTAAATGTTTAATGCGTGAGAAGGCATGAGATTGAAAAAATCATTACTCTTTGTATTTAGATTACAAATTAATTATCTGCAATGCAAAAATAAACGAAATGTGTTTCTAGTTTTGCTTCATTTTCTCTCCTCTTCCACCTCCTCATCAAACAGAAACTCCTTACCTTGGCTTTAATGCACTCACCTTGCCCCTCCTAGCTCACCTCCATTCTCTCCTATTACAACCCAGCCCACACACTTTGCTCCTCTAATGGTAACCTTCGCAATGTACCTCCATCTCGTCTATCTCATCACCGACCTCTCGCCCACCTTCTGCCTCTGGCCTAGAACATCCTCCCTCTTCATATCTAACAGACAATTACTCCCCCCGCTTTCAAAGCCTTTTTGAAGGCACATTTAGACTGTAGACTAAATGGAACAATGAAGTGCTTTTAGGCTACTGTTTTGCTCGGATTTCCTCTTTATTTGCTTCATGATTCACTGAACTGATTTATGCTCAAAATTTTTCTGTCCTGTTCTCTTTTTGTTTCTATTGGTATCACAATAATACATTTCATGAGGAGAACACAAGCAATATTTATTGTAGATCACAAAGTGTCTTGTACCAACTGATCTCACATTGAGATAAAATATGCGATGAATGTCTTGGCTTCTTAGGTCCCTTTGAAGATGAAAAAGGCATTTGTGGGTTCCGCCATTTCAGTATCACAGCTCTTTTCTTTCTAGTCCTTGGTCCAGTTCCAAATCTTTGACTACCCAGTATAATTCTAATTCTGTTCTGCAAGAATTTTTATTTATTTATAGCTGAGTCTCAAGTTTTTTTTTTCTTCTAAATAAAATCGCTGTTCGATTCCACAGTAATTCTCTTCAATTGCAAGGATACTTGATTTTCCATATAAAGCATATTTTTGAGCCACATTCTCCCTGGGATTATATTAGACATTTTCGGGAATTATGATATCCAGTAAGCCAACAAGGCCCATCCAACACTAGGCAGTGTAGAAAGTGGATAAAAGGCACATATCTTGCTATTTTTTCATGAACATGTCAAGAGACAAATGCACATCAAGATTCTAATTTATTTCATAATTTGTGGTGTGAAATTAGGTTTACAATTTTGGAATTTTGCTTTCAACGATATTGTCTTTTTACTGGCTTCTGAGGGCTCTTTATGTTGAACTTAACACCATGGCTATATGTCACCTCGGGATTTCAACAAATTCTCTTTGTGATCTGTTGACCTTTTGTTTATTTTGTGAATAGAAGTTTCCCTAATGACTCAGTTTCATGCATTTTTTACATTTCTTTTGATTCACCTTTGTTTTATATCCAATTAGCACTCTCTAGATAATATCTGCCCTGGTAGGACAGATTTTACTTTTTTTTTCCTTCTGTTGTTATCACAACCTGGAGATATCAGTTGTGGTTCGGTAGTCAGTTAGCCTCTTTGTAGTTTATTTCTCAGTGGCAAGAGCAGTAACAGAATAAGATTAAATCAATTCAATTATATTATATTTATTGAGTGCTTTCTGTTTCCAAAATGCTGTACTAAGCACTTGAGAGAGTGAAATATAACAACAGACACATTCCCTGCCCACAGTGAGCTCACAGCCTAGAGGGGGAGATCGACATGTAATGAATGAATTACAGATATATACAGATTTATACATATATGCTGTGGGGATGGGAGAGAGGATGAAAGGAGTAAATCATGGTGATGCAGAAGGGAGTGGGAGAAGAGGAGATGAGGGCTTAGTCAGGGAAGCCTTCTTGAAGGAGATGTGCCTTCAATAAGACTCTGAAGTGGACAGAGCAATTATCTGTCTGATATGAGGAGGGAGGGTGTTAGAGGCCAGAGGTAGAATGTGGGCGAGAGATTGACTGTGAGATTGATCAAGGTACAGCGAGAAGGTTAGAATTGGATTAGAACCACTTTATAAAGAGAAGCATTTCAGGAACCTTCTTTTTTCTATTGATCTGGAGAATTTCTTCACCAAGTCCAGAGAGTCACACTGTTTAGGGCACTGACACCAAGGTGACAAATGCACAAAGGCCAGTTTGTGGGCTGGACACTGATTCGCAAGTTTGGTTTATTTTTTCCCTAATTCCTGTGTAGAAATATTCCAGGGAACAGAAAGAGTGGCATATGGCAGCAATCAAGATCCGCTACCTTTAACACTGTTGGCCACCCCCTCTGCCTGGAAACATTATCCAGCCTTGGCTTCGCTGACTCTGTCCTCTCCTGTTTCTCCTATTTCTCTGGTCTGTCATTCTCAGTCTCCCCTTGTTGTGGGTGTTTCTCAAGGCTCAGTTCTGGGTTCCCTTCTATTCTCCATCTCCACACATTCCCTCAGAGAACTCATTCACTCCCATGGCTTCAACTGCCATCTCTTTGCAGATGATTCTCAAATCTACATCTCCAGCCTTTATCCCTCTGTTTCTCTGCTGTCTCGCCTTTTTCTTCCCTTCAGTACATCTCTACTTGGATGTCCCATGGACACCTCAAACTTGTCCGAAACAGAACTCCTTATCTTCTCACCCAAGCTCTGTTCTCCCATGACTTTCCCATCACAGCACCACCATCCCCTCGTCTCACAAGCCTTTATCCTTGGCATTATTCTTGTTTCATCTCTATCATTCAACATATATTCAATCTCACCAAATCCACAGTTCACAACATTGCTAAAATCTGCCCTTTTTCCTCTGCCTAAACTGCTACATGTTAATCCAGCGTGGCTCAGTAGAAAGAGCACGGGCTTTGGAGTCAGAGATCATGGGTTCAAATCCCGGCTCAGCCATTTGTCCGCTGTGTGACTTTGGGCAAGTCACTTAACTTCTCAGTGCCCCAGTTACCTCATCTGTAAAATGGGGATTAACACTGTGAGCCCCACGTGGGACAACCTGATTCCCTTGTGTCTACCCCAGCGCTTAGAACAGTGCTCGGCACCTAGTAAGTGCTTAACAAATACCAACATTATTATTATTATTAATCCAAGCCCTTGTTCTATCCCTCCTTGATTACTGCTTCAGTCTCCTCACTGACCTCCCTGCTTCCTGTCTCTCCCCACTCATGTTGATATTTCATTCTGCCACCCCATTTATTTTTATAAAAAAAAGTTTTGTGCATGTTTCCCCACTCCTCAAGAGCTTCCACTGGTTGACCATCCACCTTTGCGTCAAACAGAAACTCCTTACCATAGGCCTTAAAGGTCTCAATCACCTTGCCCACTTCTACCGTATCTCCCTCATTTCAACTCTGGCCTGGAATGGGTCTTCCCTCTTTATATACAACAGATAATCACTCTTCACATCTTCAAAGTCTTATTAAAGGCACAATTCCTCCCAGAGGCCTTTCACAACTAAGTTCTCAATCCACAATCCACCCTGATTATCATCACTGGTATTTATTTAGCACTGTCTTTATTTACTCTGGGCTGAGCACTGTACTAGTGCTTGGGAGAGTCCAGTACAACAGAGTTGGTAGACACGTTCCCTGCTCACAACAAGTTTATGGATTGAGAGCTCTACAATTTATTAATAATATTAAGCTCTTACTATGTTGCAAGCACTATAAGAAACACTGGGGTAAAGATAAATTTATCAGGTTGGACAGGGTCTATCCCACATAGGGCTTACAGTCAAAGTGAGAGGGAGAACAGGTATTTAATCCCCTTCGGCAGATGAGAATCTAATCCACTTCTGAGGAGGAGAATACTGAGTCCCAGACAAGTTAATTAACTTGCCTAAGCAAATAGTATTTGCTTAATAAAGATTAGTATTAGTAGAATTAAGATTACTGGAGCTGGTGTAACAAGTACTAGAGTCCAGGTCCCCTGATTCCCAGCCTTATGGTTTTTCCCTTAGGACAGACTGCTTCACTTATTCGTTCAGTTATCACCTCTCTCTTCTCTTGCTATAACCAGTTGTACCTCTGTTTTTCCTCCCAGCTCTAAGTAAAGTGTTTCTCTCTTTCTCCTTCCTTCAATTAAAGGCCGTTTAGGGTCAGGGGATGAGGTAAGTTACCTTCTTGGTACTCTTCAGTTCTGATTTTTTTGGACTGAAGTGATTTCTTTGGTCTGTAAACTTCCTGTTTAAAAATGAACTCTATTTAACTTGTCCAAATTCTGAGTAGTGTGCTCAGCTTTGAGTAAATATTCAAATTGACATGAGTTTAATTTTTCATTTTCTAAACAGACATAATGTTTGCCTTGCTGACTAATATTCTGAGAAGTTTAAGGGTAAAAAGAAAAAAATGGTGTAGTCTGTAAAGAGATAAAAAATTATTCATTCATTCATTCAATAGTATTTATTGAGCGCTTACTATGTGCAGAGCACTGTACTAAGCGCTTGGGATGAACAGGTCGGCAACAGATAGAGACAGTCCCTGCCGTTTGACGGGCTTACAGTCTAATCGGGGGAGACGGACAGACAAGAACAATGGCACTAAACAGCGTCAAGGGGAAGAACATCTCGTAAAAACAATGGCAACTAAATAGAATCAAGGCGATGTACAATTCATTAACAAAATAAATAGGGTAACGAAAATATATACAGTTGAGCGGACGAGTACAGTGCTGTGGGGATGGGAAGGGAGAGGTGGAGGAGCAGAGGGAGAAGGGGAAAATGAGGCTTTAGCTGCGGAGAGGTAAAGGGGGGATGGCAGAGGGAGTAGAGGGGGAAGAGGAGCTCAGTCTGGGAAGGCCTCTCGGAGGAGGTGATTTTTAAGTAAGGTTTTGAAGAGGGAAAGAGAATCAGTTTGGCGGAGGTGAGGAGGGAGGGCGTTCCAGGACCGCGGGAGGACGTGACCCAGGGGTCGACGGCGGGATAGGCGAGACCGAGGGACGGTGAGGAGGTGGGCGGCGGAGGAGCGGAGCGTGCGGGGTGGGCGGTAGAAAGAGAGAAGGGAGGAGAGGTAGGAAGGGGCAAGGTGATGGAGAGCCTCGAAGCCTAGAGTGAGGAGTTTTTGTTTGGAGCGGAGGTCGATAGGCAACCACTGGAGTTGTTTAAGAAGGGGAGTGACATGCCCAGATCGTTTCTGCGGGAAGATGAGCCGGGCAGCGGAGTGAAGAATAGACCGGAGCGGGGCGAGAGAGGAGGAAGGGAGGTCAGAGAGAAGGCTGACACAGTAGTCTAGCCGGGATATAACGAGAGCCCGTAGCAGTAAGGTAGCCGTTTGGGTGGAGAGGAAAGGGCGGATCTTGGCGATATTGTAGAGGTGAAACCGGCAGGTCTCGGTAACGGATAGGATGTGTGGGGTGAACGAGAGGGACGAGTCAAGGATGACACCGAGATTGCGGGCCTGCGGGACGGGAAGGATGGTCGTGCCATCCACGGTGATGGAGAAGTCTGGGAGCGGACCGGGCTTGGGAGGGAAGATGAGGAGCTCAGTCTTGCTCATGTTGAGTTTTAGGTGGCGGGCCGACATCCAGGTGGAGACGTCCCGGAGGCAGGAGGAGGTGCGAGCCCGAAGGGAGGGGGAGAGGACGGGGCGGAGATGTAGATCTGCGTGTCATCTGCATAGAGATGGTAGTCAAAGCCGTGAGAGCGGATGAGTTCACCGAGGGAGTGAGTGTAAATGGAGAACAGAAGAGGGCCAAGAACTGACCCTTGAGGAACTCCAACAGTTAAAGGATGGGAGGGGGAGGAGGCTCCAGCATAGGAGACCGAGAATGATCGGCCAGAGAGGTAAGAGGAGAACCAGGAGAGGACGGAGTCCGTGAAGCCAAGGTGAGATAAGGTATGGAGGAAGAGGGGATGGTCGACAGTGTCAAAGGCAGCAGAGAGGTCAAGGAGGATCAGAATGGAGTAGGAGCCATTGGATTTGGCAAGAAGGAGGTCACGGGTGACCTTAGAGAGAGCAGTCTCGGTAGAGTGGAGGGGACGGAAGCCAGATTGGAGGGGGTCTAGGAGAGAATGGGAGTTAAGGAATTCTAGGCATCGATTGTAGATGACTCGTTCTAAGATTTTGGAAAGGAAGGGTAGTAGGGAGATAGGACGATAACTGGAGGGGGAAGTGGGGTCAAGAGCGGGTTTTTTTAGGATGGGGGAGACGTGGGCATGTTTGAAGGCAGAGGGGAAGGAGCCCTTGGAGATTGAGTGGTTAAAAATAGACGTTAAGGAAGGGAGGAGGGCAGGGGCGATGGTTTTAAGAAGGTGAGAGGGAATGGGGTCCGAGGCGCAGGTGGATGGGGTGGCACTTGCGAGGAGGGAGGAGATCTCCTCTGAGGATACTGCAGGGAAGGATGGGAAAGTAGGGGAGGGGGTTGTTGGGGGGGAGGGGAGAGGGGGAGGGGTGACTTTGGGGAGCTCAGACCTGATCGTGTTGATTTTCGTGAGGAAATAGGTGGCCAGATCATTAGGGGTGAGAGATGGGGGAGGGGGAGGAACAGGGGGCCTAAGGAGAGAGTTAAAGGTCCGGAACAATCGGCGGGGGTGACGGGCATGGGTGTCGATGAGGGAGGAGAAGAAGCTTTGCCTGGCGGAGGAGAGGGCAGAGTTAAGGCAGGAAAGGATAAATTTGAAGTGTGTGAGGTCGGCTCGGTGCTTGGACTTTCGCCAGCAGCGCTCAGCAGCTCAAGCATAGGAGCATAGGAGGCGGACGGAGGAGGTGATCCAGGGCTGTGGGTTAGTGGAGCGAGAGCGGCGGAGGGAAAGGGGGGCGAGAGAGTCGAGATGAGTAGAGAGGGTGGAGTTGAGAGCGGAGACCTGATCGTCGAGAGTGGGAAGAGAGGACAGGGCGGCAAGGTGAGGAGAGATGCTATTGGAAAGACGGATGGGATCGAGAGAGCGGAGGTCTCTGTGGGGCCGTAGCGAAGATTTGCAGGGGGAGGGAGTGTGAGAGATATAAGCTAATATCTTAGAATTGAGACCTGAAGGGCAAAAGTATAATAAAATCCCAAGAAGCTGAAATAGAACACAGCAAGAAACAATCTACATAACTTCATTTCTTTAGTTCACTTGGTTTTCTCTGCTCTAATTATGTTAGCTGAATCCCTGCAGTTTACCATGACAGTTACTCTTTTTCTGCCCACCACCAAAAATATCAAAATACAGGCAGTAAAAAGAAAGGGCTCTCTTTAATAATAATAGTAATAAGTATTACTAATACTTACTACTGGTACTAATAAGTACCAGATTAAGCTCCAGGTTCCGTTTTCACCCCCAAGGGGCAAGGTGGTAGTGGGGGCAGGAAAAGTGATATTCTAGAAGACAGTGTGAAGCAGACTCAAATTTATTTCCAGACACTGATGTTGCTCAAACCAAGAGCATATTCAAGTTTGAGTTGTGATAGAGGGTGATTAATAAATCTGAGGTGGAGAGAAAGAAGACTGCCTGGTCATCATTCCATTGTAATTGCAATCCTGGTGCTTTGGTGTTTTATTGGGCCTCTTTCAATTCACTTCCTGCCATGAAACCAAGCTGTGGCAGGGAAAATGCCAGAAGTAGAGCTGGTTTTTAGAAGAGGTGGAGACCGAGTATGAACGCAGTGTAGAATGTGTAAATGTAAACCTGGAAATCTCTGAGCACCATATCCCACTCCCAAGTAGTACTTTAAATGAATAGATAATTATGGTAAATGAAGACCGATTGCTAAAGTCATAATCTTATGAGGAATCCCCATCTGGAACTGTATTGTGACAAATGCAGAACGGGTGTGTTATAACCCATCCAGGAACAAGTTAAAGGAGAAAAGAGAAAAAAATTAACCAAGATAATAAAAACACCATTTTGCCCATACCATTATTTAGTTGGATCTTTAGGAATATATCTTCACTTTTCAATACATTTCTCAAAATGATTGACAGAAAGAACTTGTTTTTAATATTGTTCCAGTACAACCACAATAGGCCTTCTGTAGAATTTTTGAAAAACATTAGAAACAATGCCTCATTTGATAACAGCTGAATTTAAATGGATCTTGGCATAACAGATGAGAGAATATTTTCTGCCAAGATCTCATTCAAAATCAACAGTCTACTAAGTTCCAAACCTATTGCTAGTACCCACTTTTTTCCAAAACCCAGAGTGGTCATTTAAAATGTCCCGGTTGAACACTCCATTGCTGGCATAGAAACTATTTTCCGTAGAACAGCTGAAAGTACTTCCACCCGGTTTTCTGTAAGAGTAGAGATCTATCAGCTATTTCTCACTCTCTGTTATTGGTAAACCAGGAATGGTCATTCCTAGGTGGCTTCCTGGGGGAACGTGTGACCTTGATTTTTAGAGATCCAGGGGTTCACGCTCTCCCAACCTCCAAACACACCCCTTCTTGCCTATGGCAATTTAAAGGAGTAGCTGCTGCTTCCAGTCACCAGCCCAGGTGAGGGAGAAGAAAGGGGAAAGGGGGGAAGAGAGAGAGAGAATGAGAAAGAACTGAGAAGCAGTGTTGCCTAATGGAAAGAGCATGGGTTTGGGAGTCAGATGACCTGTGTTCTAATCCTGGCTCTGTCACTTAATTGAGGTTTGACCTTGGGCAAATCATTCAACTTCTCTGTGCCTCAGTTCCCTCATCTGCAAAATGGGGATCCAATAACTGTTCTCCCTCTTACTATCAAAGTTTATTCCTTTTTAACTTATTACATATACACTTATTACTATGGTATTTATCATAAACTTACATAAGTGCCAAGGCCTGGTTTTTTATTTTATTTTTGTTTTCAGGTTTTTTAAAATGGCAATTGCTAAGTGCTTTACTGGGTTCCAGGCACTGTACTAAATGCCGGGATAGATCCAAGCTAATAAAGTTGGACATAGCCCATGTTCCACAAGGGGCTTAAAGTCTAAATCACTATTTTATAGATGGAGAAAGTGAGGCACGAGGAAGTTCAGTGTTTTGCCCAAAGTCACAGCAGATGAGTGGTGCTTCTAAGCACTGGGGTAGATACGGGTCAATCAGATTGGACACAGTTTCTGTTCCGCATGAGGCGCATGAGTCATTATTACCTCATTTTCATAAAAGTGTGGAGAAAAACTCTGAATTATTGTTTCACTGACATATTTTCAGGAGAGCTAAAGGCTTTGGAGGAGTGTTCCGAATCAAAGTGCTACTTTGTGACATCACAGAGCAGAGAAACTGTGTGGCCTGGTGGATAGAGCAAGAGCCTAAGAGGCTGAAGGGCCTGGATGGTAATCCTGGCTCCTCTACCTGTCTGCTATGTGACCTTGGTCAAGTCACTAAACTCTTCTATGCCTCAGTTTCCTCATCCATAAAATGGGGATTAGCACTGTGAACCCTATGGGGGATGTGAGCTGTGTCCATACTGATTATCTTGTGTCTATCCCAATGCTTAGTACAGTCCCTGACACATAATAAATGCATAAAAATAATTTTTTTAAAAAAATGACTGGGAATTGTAGTTCCTTCTGGATCTTAGAGCTCATGCACTGTTTATTCCAAATTCAAGTATCTACTGGGCAAATCGAGAACATGTCTTCCAAGAATCTAGATAATGGACCCCTGTGTTTCATAACTTGCTGCAGTGACTGAGCAAGATGCAGGAGAGCCCTAGGACTATGAAAGTTTCCTTAAATTATAGACCACTTACTCTCCATTCAGTCTTATCATATCCTGCCTTGACTCCTATGTCCACTTCCTTGCTGATCTCCCCGCCTCCTGTCTCTCCTCATGCCTGTCCTTTCCTCTGCTATGTGGATCATTTTTCTGAAAAAAATTCAGCTCACATCTGACCACTCCTCAAATCTCTTCAGTTGTTGCCCGTATAACCCTCCATCAAACACCTTACTGTTGGTTTTAAAGTAGTCAATTAGCTTGCCCCCTCCAGACAACACACTTCATTCCTCCAATGCCGACCTACTCATTTTCCCTTGATTTTGTCAATCTCGCCACCCACTCTTTGCCCACACCTTCCATCTAACCTGGAATTTGGAACTTCCTCTCCCGCCATAAGACAGGCCACCACTTTTCCCACCTTCAAAGTTTTATTAAAATTACACTTCCTCCAAGCGGCCTTCCCAGATTAAACCCTCTTTTCCACTACCCCTTCTCCCTTCTGTGTTGCCTATTCACTTAGATCCATACCCTTTAAGCACTGGATATTCATCCCACCCTCAGCCCCATAGCACTTAGTGATATGATTAGACTGTAAGCCCGTCAGTGGGCAGGGATTGTCTCTATCTGTTGCCGAATTGTACATTCCAAGCGCTTAGTACAGTGCTCTGCACAGAGTAAGCGCTCAATAAATACTATTGAATGAATATCTTTATTTGTGTTAATGTCTGCCTTCCCCTTTTAGACTGTATGGTTCTTGTGGGCAGGGAATGTGTCTACCAACTCTGTTGTATTATACCCAGCGCTTAGAACAGTGCTTTGCACATAGTAAGTGCTTAACAAATACCATCATTATTATTACTCTCCCAAGTGCTTAGTACAGTACTCCAACTCACACTAAGCACTCAATAAACACCATCGATTAATTGATCACTTGAATTATTTTAGTTTTAACAACATTAAAATGGCCATACCTAGCATGCAGACCTTTTGTCTTTACAGTGTTGTGTGGAATTAAATATGTGATCTTTCTGAGATAGCTATATTTCTATTACTCTGACCATAGATAGAGGAATTAAGGCAGTAAGCAGCATGGTCATCCACGATTCAGAGATTTTGAAAAGTTGTCAAGTGGTGAGAGGCATATTGGAGGTCACTTTTTAATCAGAAGATGCAAGTTTTCTTGATTCCTGTTAAAATGAACCTTTAGAATCAGATGATTCATTCCTTCATAATGAAGTAGAAAAATAGCCTTCTTTGAAATGATGTGCATCTAATTTGATCTGTGAGAGAAGTTGAGCAATAATCCCTCCTTGTCAGTTGCTGTATGAGAAGGAACAACCACAAGAGGAATGGGTGTTGTAGAAAGCAAAATCCCACCAAAAGCTAACATTATTCTTACTGCACAAGTGGTTTTTGTAATAAATTTGTTGGGAAATAGATATGGGGCATTTCCTTAAGAAAGGATTAGTATTTCCAAAAAGCAGATGCATTTCTGGTCATCATTAGCTTCTTGCCGTGCCGGCTAGTCTGAGAACCAAATCATTTTTCGGTTTGTATTTAGGCACCTTTCCAGGCAGACCGAAAAGGCGATGTTAGCACTTTGGGAGAAAAAAAAAATGTAACTGCTAGTCATTAAAGATGCATTAAGAACATTATCTTACAAAGTGTCTTTTGAGAAAAATCTTCCATTAGGAACATCACCTCTCCTTATTAATTCAGAGAGTTCCTATAAACACTCAGTTTTCTTTAATGAATTGTTACTCAATTGTGCTTGCACCCTGAGGTGATTTTATTTTGAGGTAAAATTCATATGAATAGATGTATAATGAGTGTGCATCACTGTTTCTTTTAACCTCTAAGTGGGATCACTTCATAAGCTTTTATATAAAAAAAATTGCTCTGATGGATTCCTTCTACGTATCTCTCTAAAACGCTGTTGGGAAAATAGTAAATGCTTCTACCTAGACTGCATTTTGTAAACAGTTGTCACATTATAATAGCTAATTATAAAGACATGTAGGTGGGATTGCCATAAATTTGGCTTGGGCATGTGAAACATTATTCCATCTTCTGAGTTGATGTAGTCTAAGATGCAGTGGTTTTTATTCTAATTAGTAAAGTTAGAAAATATAGCCATATTATATTCACTTTTGCAGTCTACCAACTCTGTTATATTGTCCTCCTCCAGGTGCTTACTATGTGATCGGCATAAAGGAAGTACTAAATAAATGATTGGTTGATTGATTGAAGTTGATTACTGTTGTATATTTTGTTGAAAAGGTAGATCTTAAATTCATAAAGTAGCAGTAGTTAATTAATCAGTAGTATGTGTGTAGAGGACTGTACTAAATACTTGGGAAAGTACAATACAATAGCACTGGTAAACACAATCCCAGCCACCCTCAAAATTAAAATGTTGAAATGAAGTTGAGACTTCAGACTTTTTCCTCGTCTTGAACACTACAACAATGGATTTTTATTATCAAGTGATTAAATAGAGCTAAAACCGGTGGATTGGATTATTCAGATACCTGAAAATGGCCAAGTAATCACTATACCTACCATGCATGCAGAAAGTAGCATCATTTTTTTCCCAGAAAGAATATCTTTCTCCTTCTCGGAGTATGGGGTGATCACAGGTAAAGCCAGCGGCAATGAAACGTATCCTGACCGGCAACTGAAGACCTCAGAGTGACCTTACCTGCCCCTTAGGGCCCAAGGGATGAGGCAGATCTTGACACGGGGCATTTAACTGCCCTTTGCCATTCTGCTGCAATGTTGTTGTCACTCTAGAAGAAGCTTTGGCATTAAGCCTTTTGATTTGATCCTTTAACCATTCGTTCCTCTCTAAACTCTTTGAGAGAGTTGTCTACATTCACTGACTCAAATTCCTCTCCTCCAATTTTCTCCTTGACCCCCTCCCATCTGGCTTCTGTCCCCTTCACTCCACCCTATCAAGGGTCACCAATTTTTTCCTTCTTGCCAAATCCAATGGCCTCCTCGACCCACGCGTTCAAACCATCACTAAATCCTGTCGATCCCACCTTCAAAGCATCACTAAAATCCACCCTTTCCTCTCCATCCACCTTAATACAATCACTCGTCCTATTCCACCTGGATTACTGCATCAGCCTCTTTGCTGACCTCCAGCTTCCTGTCTCTCCCCACTCCAGCCCACACTTCACTCTGCTGCCTGGACCATTTTTCTACAAAAACATCCAGGATAAGTCACCTCACTCCTCAAAACACTCCAGCAGTTGCCCATCCACCTCTGCATCAAACAAAAACTCCTCACCATTGGCTTTAAAGCACTCCACCACCTTGTCCCCTCCTACCTCACCTCACTACTCTCTTACAACCTAGACTGCTCACTTCATTCCTCTAGTTCTAACCTTCTCCCTGTAAACCAGCCTCAGTCTTGGCTGTCTTGCCACTGACCCCTGGCCACCTCCGGCCTCTGGCCTGGAATACCCTCCTTCCTCAGATCTGTTAGACAATTACTCTCCTTGCTTTCAAAAAGCTTTCCCAGACAGGACCCCCTCCCTTTCCTCTTCTCCCGCTCCCTTCTTAGTGACCCTGACTTGCTCCCTTTATTCTTTCCCCCCTCCCAGCCCCACTGCACTTATGTACATATCTTTAATTTATTTATATATATTGTTTGTCTGTTTCCCCCTTCTAGACCGTAAGCTCATCGTGGGCAGGGAATGTGTCTATTGTCGTACTGTATTTTCCCAAGTGTTTAGTACATTGCTCTGCATACAGTAAGTGCTCAATAAATACGATTGAATGGATGAATTCATTTTTTTCATTCAATCGTTCTTATTGAGCACTTACTGTGTGTAAAGCACTGTACTAAGTGCTCGAGACAGTACAATAAACAGATACCTTCCCTGCTCACAATGAGTTCACAGTCTAGAGGGGGAGGCAGACAATAATATACATAAATAACTAAATTACAGATTTGCACATAAGTGTTGTGGGGCTGGGAGGGGGCGATGAATAAAGGGGGCAAGTCAGGGTAACAGAAGGGAGTGGAAGACGAGGAAAGGAGGGCTTAGTCAGGGAAAGTCTCTTGGAAGAGGAACCAGACCATTTCACCTGGTGACCTACATTGTTTAGGTCCCCCCTACCTGAAAGCCTGCCCTACCCCACGATTAGCCCTTTAGAGACATGTCCGGGACCTTCGGGAGGAAGCAAAGAGAACACCAGATGAAGGTGTCTCTAGGAGGCTGCTGGAGAAGGGGATCTGACGATGTTCAATGGAAAAGGAGTTGTGTCTCCCACTCCAGACTGTAAGCTCCTAGTGGGCAGGAAATGTGTGTGCCGACTTTGTGGTATTGTACTTCCCCAAGGGCTTAGCACAATGGCCTATGCAGAAAGGCATAGTAATGATGGATTGATTGACTTTTCCAAGGTCACATAGGCAAATGGCAAAGCCGGGTATAGAATCCAGGTCATCTGATGCCCAGGGAGTCCCCTAGTCTTTCCACTAGGCCACGCTGCAGTAGAAGATGGTACTTCTTGCTGTCATTTCCATCATTATTAAGTCTGCCAGAGTTTGGCAAATTCATACATTTCTTGTCATTGATATTTTTGAGAGCCAGTTGACCTAGTTTAGCAGGGTTGTGGGCATAGGTACGCTGAGGGCAAGAGTAGAAACAACCATTTGCCATGGCAGTCTTTAAAGTCTCGATGTAAGTAACGAGATGCATAGAAGCGGGAACCTGATATTTATATTATATGAAGCAGCACAATGGTGCCATGGATGGATCTCAAGGTTGGCTGTAATGTGTACTTTTCCTTCTGATGTTAATTCTGAAGGCAACCAAAAGTAGGATTTCATTTTTGGATTTGAAAAAGACAAAGCTAATGATAGGGTTTGAACTATTGTCTCTGAAGTCCTGAGAAGTTTCTTTGGGAAATATTTGCATCTGTGTAGGTATACCCTGCAGTTTGGTGTGACTTTAGGCAGTATTCCCCATATAATTGGGAGGAGGTGGGGGGAGGTGAGTTAGTCAATAGTTCATTGCATCATTTTGTTAATGTTAAGATGATTTATGGTACTGAGTAATGTAGATCCCTCAATTAAGATCTAAAATGTAAGATGTAATAAATGAAGACCTAATTAGTGATTATTTTTAAAGGAAGATTTAGCAAATTTAACTGAACTACTTCTCTTTAGACTTTCCATAATTTTTTTTTAGTAAGCAGCAATTGAACACAGAGGAGGAGGGATGAGTCTGCTATACTAGAGAAGACTGCTCTAAAAGAAAAATAACTAGATAGTGTTCTGTGATTTTTCCAAGGCATGTTTTTAATCATCCATTTGCCTCTGCATCATTTAGGGCCTATTCGTCTGGGTGACGATCCTGTTCTTACCAGTCTTAGCTTACTGATAGTAATCACTTTCCAGCCTCTCTTCTACTTGTTTTTCTTTCAGTCTACAGAATATCAAGCTTGACCTGCTTCAACCTTACATCATAATGTGACAGTTCACTGACTGATGGTTCAGAATACTTGATTGATAGTTCATTAGTGAGTTTCATTTTCTCCCCTGCAGAAGCAAAGACTGGCTGCCATAAGCTTATGGAAATGCCCCTATTTTTACTTGAGGACAGAATAATTTGTACCTCCCTTCTGGTGCAAGTGTATTCTACGGTAGAGCCCAACAACGGCACCACAGGAATTTTGTGCTTACAGGGTATGGTTGGAAGCAACTCCAGGAGGCCTTCCCAGAGTAAGCCACCCTTTTTCCTCAGCTCCCCATCCTTCCCACTTCACCCCGACTCATTCCCTCTGCTCCACCCTCCCTCTCTGCCCCACAGAACTTGTGTATATATGTACATATCTAGAATTCTATTTATTTATATTTATGTCTGTTTTACTCATTCTGAGGTGTATATATTTCTAATTGATACTATTGATGCCTGTTTATTTGTTTTGATGTCTGCCTCCCCCCTTCTAGACTGCAAGCCCATTGTGGGCAGGGATTGGCTCGCTTTGTTGGTGAATTGTACTTTCCAAGTGCTTAGTAGAGTGCTCTGAACACAGTAAGCGCTCAGTAAATGCGATTGAATGAATGAATGAATGAAGCAAGCAGAGGTAAGATAGCTAATGTGTGCTTCCAAAATATATTTCTGTAGCTCTCTTGCCCTATTAATGCACCCCACAGAGGGGCATTGGTAAGGTGCAGAGAGCACAGCAGTGCAAGGTAAATGGGATTCAAGAGATGAATCAAAATGGAAAGGTGATTTTTTTGCAGCTCCCAAATCCATATTAAATACCCTTAGAGATGAGACCTATTCTGGGAGTCTGCCAAGATAAATTACTACTGAAAGGATATGGCTGCCTGATTTACGTTCCATAGATATTCAGCGTAGCATGGTTATAATTTTGAGCGCCATACGGCAAGATGGACATATCATCTTTAACATGAATTTATAAACTGCAAACATTCCTCAGTAGTAGAGTAAAATGAGAATGCTTTCCAGATTGTTTTGGTCTGTCTAACCTTAACTAATCAAAACGATTGGAGGTTGCCTTAACCTTTTGACAGAGCTGCAATTTGGCCCATTTTGATGCTGCAAATGGGCTCCTAACAAGAAAAAAAGTGGCCTCAGCAATTGGAAGGCAGGTAAATGTGCAGGAGCTGACAGAATTAGCCAAAAGATGAAAGGTTGGCTTCCCTTTAGACGCTTTACTTTACTTAATAGCTTCAATGGTGACAGATAAAGAATTGACATGTCTGTGTTGAGCGGCATGATTTGAAGAGGGCTTTTCAGGGGAACTCTCCACTAGGGCTATATCGGAGCAGTGGGCAAGCCTGTCACTAAGGGCCAAACTAATGTCATGTGTGGTGGGTCACCCTGCTGGCTTGGGTCTGGGCCTGCTGCAGGAGACCGGGGGAACTGAAGTGGAATGAAGGGAGAGAAGTCCCGAGAATCCAAGCATGTTTAGTAATATGATAGGTAATTTGAGAACTCTTTGATGTGGCATTTTTCTTTTAATATGTCTAGTTATAATGATCAGAGAGTGTTATTGATTTTGTGTTAGGACAAACAGCAGCATTACTCTGGTTCACATCTTCATTCTTAATGGAAAGAATCTGGAAATACCATATGTAGAAATCTGAGTGTGTGCGTAACAGTACGAAGAAAACAATTTTCAGTTCAACTTGATATAAACATAAATTATTGTGCTCATGAATCGCATTGTATCCTAAATGTATTCTCTAAAACCAGATCCACAGGTACATCTGGGTATTCTCTGGTGATTGTAAGAGGGTGCCAGAGAGGGAAAAATTAATTGTTTAAGATTTTTTCCTTTGTAGTTTAAATGAAATGCAAAGTAGCTACCGATGCTCCAGTACCATAAATATATGCTGGTTTAATGTAGTTTGACTATAATATACCTCTCTTCCTGCATAAAAAGGTCACCAATCCCAGGGATAGAGAAGAACAAGCTTATGATATCAGACACATCCCCTGCCCCATCCAGGGCACACAATCTGTTTTATCCTTATTTTACAGATGAGGAAAGAAAAGTAGAGAGGTTAAGTGACCTGCCCAAGGTCACAAGCAGGCCACTGAAGAATTGGGCCTAAAACCCAGGTGTCCTCCTGAATCCCAGTTCGGAGTTTTTTCCACGTTTTAGAGAGACTACAAATTTGACAGTAGGCAAATTCAAATTTTCAATATTTATCCTAAAATCGTCCCTTTCAGTACATGCTGTAATGCCCTGGTGGTAAGAGAAGGGGAGTGGGAGTCAGGAGGTCTGGGTTCTAATCCTGGATTTGTCACTTGCCTGCTGTGTGACTTTGGTATCGTCATTTAACTATTTTGTGCCTCAGTTTCCTCATCTGCAAGCTGGGGGCTCAATGCCTGTTCTGTCTCTTCCCAGGTGGAGAAGAGATCCCCCTCGAATCTTACCTTTTCTATCCATCCAAACTGCATGCTAATCCAAGCAGTTATCATATCCCACATGGAACTATTTCATCATCCTCATTGCTGACCTCCCTACCTTCAGTCTCTCCTCTCTTTAATCTGTACTTTGCCCTGTTGACTGGATCATTTTTCTAAAAATATGTTCAGTCCATGTCTCCCCTCTTCTCAGAGTTCTCCACTGGTTGCTATTTTCCTCAATGATCTGGACAACTTCCTTCACTTTCGGGATGCCTTTTAAACCCCGATGTTAAAATCACGGGCAGGTTTGCCCTGCTGACTTTTAGAACAATTAACCTTTTAAAATGTAACATCACGGCAGTCATGGCTGTTGGGTAACTTCTGCAGCAGGGCTTAGTAGAAGAGCATATTCATTTATGAAAGGCCAACCATATGTTCCATTCAACTCAAGATTTCCATATTTCCTCATAGAGAATGAGTTAAAAGAAATCTAAATATAAATAAATTAAAATAAATAAAAATAAATAGTAGACCGAAGTGTAACAAGGTTTATTGTCCTTTTTTGCTTATTACCATTTTGGGAACATGAATAGAAGGAACGGACACATGGCCCTCATTGCCAACCATGCTGCCAACCATATTATAGAGGCGCTAGTTCACTCCAGTCTGGCCAATGCATTTGAAAGAGGCAACTGGGCGTGTGAGGAGCTGGAGACAGTTGCAACAGATAGTTGCCACGCAGGGAATGATTCTGTGCGGGAAGAAGACGGAGGTCTCCACCCAGTAGAGACTGGTTTTCCTTTGAAACATCGAGAGTGTGTCATGAAATACTCTCCTCCTCTCACACCTCAGAAAAGGACCCTTCTTAATCCACTTTCATTAACAATTAGTTTCTGCCCAGAGTAAATCTGCATATTTTGATTCAAAAGAAGTGTTTGGGGGCAAGTTACCACCATCATCAGTATCATCATCATTATTATCAGTGGTATTTATTGAACACTTTCTGTATGCAAAGCAGTGTACTAAGTGCTTGGGAAAGTACAGGACAACAGAGCTGGTAAACACATTCCCTGCCCACAACCGGTTTGCGGTCTAGAAGGGGAGACATTTCTGATTGAGACGAAGAGCCTTTTTGTTATTACTAAACTCCATGACAAATTAAAAAAACACATTTTGTGAGTTTTGAGATAGCATAACTGCCCTAAAGGTTGAGTTGGTGGCCTAGAATCTCAACTCAAATATAAAAATTGCTGAACTTAAAATTTTGTTTTACAAAGCAAGACATATTAAGATGGTTTCATTAGTGGCATTATACTACCAGGATGAATATCTGACCATTATGGTAGAAAAAAAGAAAACTCTTAAAGATCTAGGCATCAGAATTTTACAGTATGATACTGCTAACCATAAAGAAAGATAAGGCATGAGAGTCTTATAATGAAAAGGCCATGGTATCTTTTCTCTTTCCTGATTTTCTTTCCAAAGTGTTATGGTTTGTCATTGCAGAAACATCTTTTCCTTACATGATGTATAAATGTGAATAATGCTTAGCAGTATCTGTAACGTGTTTCATCAGTTTGCTATTTATATTTTCTAGTTCTTGGCTAGAATGCAAAAGGAGTTTTACAGTTTTGCTGCAGTGTTATAGGTATAAAAAGCACTTATTCTTAATATTTTCAATACATCTCCCAATAATGCAATTGTCAAATAAAATCTTTGAGTTTTTTATTCTTGACTTTATGGGAACAAGCAAACTCAGGCTATTTTCTGGCTATTAGTAAATTATTTTGGATTTGAGACTACAGAATTTAAAAATTGCCTTGAATGGCAATTATGCAGTTTCAAATGAATTTCTTTTAGAAAATCATAATGGATTATCCAAGAAAAGATTAAATGGGCCTGATTCTTTATTTGTCCAATTAAGTTTCTCGAATTTTCCTTAAGGAATTTGCTAAGAACATCCAAACACATACTCTTCCTCCTGCTATTGCCTGAATTACCAGCAAGACAGAGTAAATGCCAAGATTCTTACGTTCTTTTTTTCAGTTGATTATTGCATGTAGCTTCATTTGTTACACTAGAACGTCACCCTAGATAGAAAGATAATGACGATTGCCTTTTATTGACAAAATATTTCAAATTAGGAAACTCTTGAGAAGTTTTTCATATGTTACATTTAGAATATGGAGGTAAATGAATTTTAAAGCTATTGATGGAACTATGTAGACTGTGATACAGAATGGAGAGCTGGTAAAGCTTTTATTCTTCTGTTTTATTTGAAAGATTATGCAGGTTTGCTCAAACTAGTAGACAAAATGCCAAATGACTTTATACCATTGGTATATTGTATTCTTGCTTATGTTTAATATTACCTTCTCCATCATATGTCTCTTTGGAAAGAATTCCCATTGAATTTCATCCTCATTCTCTTTATCGGATATAGTGTGGCATCTAAGTACTGGAATAAAATATACCCCTTCCCTTGCAGTTCATATCTATTTTTCTATACGAACACAAACCGAAAACCAGTTCATGAAAAAGTAGAAAGATGTTTGCCTGGTTACCTTAAAAGTTAATGACACTCGTAGTATTGGCCCCATTTTCCATCTGCCCCATCAAGAGTATTCAGTGCTCTAGGCTCTAAGGTCGTTGTGGGCAGGAAACGTTTTTATAATCTTTGTTATATTGTACTCTTCCATGAGCTTTGTACAGTGTTCTGCACAGAGTAAATGCTCAATAAATTTGATTGATGGATGGATTGATTGCAGATTATTAGTCAGACTTTATGCTTGGGAGAATAGAGTAGAGGGAAAAGACATAATCCCTGCCCTAGAGGAGCTTAAAGTATAGAGTGACCCATTTTATACTGTAGGAGGAAGAAAATAGAAATATGGAAGGGTGAGTAAATAAAATAAATAAAATATGGACAGATGAATTTCGCTCTTATGCGCTCTAGCTAATACTCTACCTATATTTTATTTTAACGTCTGTCTCCTCTGCCAGATTGAAACCTCCTTGAGGTCAGTGATCCTATCTACTAATTCAGTTGAACACTCCCAAGTGGTTAGTGCAGTGCTCTGCACTCAGGAGGCGTGCAGTAAATACCGTGAAGTGATTAACTGATAAGAGAGATGTAGAGTGATGAGGGCAAAGTACTGAAGTGTTGCATAATTGTGAGTACCTCATCTGGAGATAAGAAAACTTAATTGGGGAAAGCTGCTTGGGGGAGGTGGGATTTCAGAGAAATTTGAAGGAAGAGAGAACTGTAATCAATCAGTCAATCAATCTAGCATTCTGTGGCAGGGAAGAGGCTAAGTAGTAAAATTGGATATTAATTTTGTGTTGTCAATAAATTCCTGAGTTGTGTGGAGCATTTGTCAGATGCCATAAAAAGGTGTGCAAAGGACTATTAGCAGTGAACTCAGTGGAAAAGAGGACGGGTTTAGAAGTCAGAGGTCATGGGTTCTAACCCCGGCTCCGCCACCTTTCAGCTGTGTGACTTTGGGCAAGTCACTTCACTTCTCGGTGCCTCAGTTATCCCTTCTGTAAAATGAGGATTAAGACTGTGAGCCTCACTTGGGACAACGTGATGACCCTGTATCTACCCCAGCGCCTAGAACAGTGCTTGGCACATAGTAAGCGCTTAACAAATACCAACATTATTATTATTGTTATTTAAGAGTCTGCATATAGTTATGCACTGAAAATAAGCCTGAAGGAAACTATTTGACAGGCTACATCCACGATATCTTACACCATAAACAAAGATGTACATATCAAACCGCAGTCAGTCAGTGGTATTTAGTAAGCACTTCTGTATACAAGGCAGGGTCCTAAGTACTTGGGAGAGTACGATACAACCCCACAAGAAGTTCACAGTTAAATAGTGCAACTCCACTGTTATATTCATAAAAAATCCCCCAAAGACAAGGCTTATGCTAACTGCCATAAACCTTGCCTGTCGATCCCTGAAATAAAACACACTGACAAAACTTGTTGTGGAAAGATGTTAACGGATTGTAAGCCTCAAGTAAATAAATAAATGTATTTATAGCTTTATATTTATTTTTTATTTTATTTATTTGAACTATTATGAAAACTAAAACCACCTCCTGGAGAAAAAATGTCATCCTAGATGCAGGGCTGGCAGTTTTTTTGGCCAGGATTTCAAGTGTGGAGCAGCCAGGGATGGGAACAGTAAGGGGTGAATAAATCACTGAGGAGGAGTGTGAAACAGGGCTTTGAGGAGAGAGGGAAATTAAGGGGAAAAGAGAGGTGAAAGGAAGGAAAGGGAGTAAAAGAGAGGAGAAAAAGAGGGAGGAGAGGAGAAAAGGGGAAAAGAGGCAAAGGAAGAGGAAGATAAATATTCTCCCTATCCCGTTTGTAGGGGAAGCACTGTGGCTCAGTGGAAAGAGCCTGGGCTTCGGAGTCAGAAGTCATGGGTTCGATTCCCGGCTCTGCCACTTGTCAGCTGTGTGACTGTGGGCAAGTCACTTCACTGCTCTATGCCTCAGTTACCTCATCTGTAAAATGGGGATTAACTGTGAGCCTCACGTGGGACAACCTGATGACCCTGTATCTACCCCAGCGCTTAGAACAGTGCTCTGCACATAGTAAGTGCTTAACAAATACCAACATTATTATTATTATTATTACTGGCTCCTCCTCCTCCTCCTTCTGCTACCTCAGTGCCGCCTGTCCCACCACCATTTCTCTCCCCACCTCCAGGATCCAGGGCCAGTTTAGAGGCTCCTGTCATTCTCCACCCAGGAACCTGTGAGGAAGAACTAATTGTCCATCTCTTCACCTTGGCATCCTGCAGGAAGGCTCCAGAGGAGGAAGGGGGTCACGGATCTGGGGTTTATGCAGACCTGGGGCGAGGTGGCTAGATAGGTCCTTCTTACAGAGATCCAGGAGTAAGGGCTGAGAAAAATCTCCACCTAGCCTAGGCGCCGAGACTGTTGAAGATGAGGAAAATTTGGGAAGTAATGGTGGCAATGAGTGTACAGCAGCTTCTGAGGGAAATCTCTATGATTAATAATAATGTTGGTATTTGTTAAATTCTTACTATGTGCAGAGCACTGTTCTAAGCACTGGGGTAGATACAGGGTAATCAGGTTGTCCCACCTGAGGCTCACAGTTAATCCCCATTTTACAGATGAAGTAATTGAGGCACAGAGAAGTGAAGTGACTTGCCCACAGTCACCCAGCTGACAAGTGGCAGATCCGGGATTCGAATACATGACCTCTGACTCCCAAGCCCGGGCTCTTTCCACTGAGCCACGCTGCTTCTCTAGGCATCAGGGCGATTGCCCTCCCCACTCCTGTGGATTTGGTATTTAAGCCTAGGTGAGGAGAGAGATTTTTTGGAGGGCAGAAGTGAAACTGGGCCGCCATTCAGATGCTCTCTTGAAGAGTATGTTGACGCAACCTCCAGATCTTGGTTTCGGCTACAGCTTTCTGAAATGCCATTTAGCAGAAGGTGAAAGTGTTCTGATTTCATCATTTTTATCTGTTTATATAGTTTGACTCCAAATAGCTTTAGAATTTTGATAAATCATTCAGAAAATTCCCCAAGAAGTTTAAATTAGAAGTCTATTTGCAGCTTAGTTTCCAGACATACATGTTGACTGGTGGAAGTGCTGCGTATATCTCAGTTTAAAGACAGTTTTTTTGCAAGATAGAATTCTGAATTCATAACATGTCAAAGTACAGAAATATGCACAAGTTAATGAGGTAAGATATTTTTAACTTGTCAGAAGTTGGAGAGAATGTGGAGTGTTTTTTCCTGAATCGTTGCCTTAAAATCAGATTCTTCCAAGTGAACACAGTAAAATTCAGGTATATTAAATGGCTTACGAAGATGCATGAACTGCTCCAGACCTTTAGGACGAATTTCTGAGTGATAGGACTCTTAGTGGTGCACTCTGGGACTTTAATTCAAGGTAAACTCACCATCTTGGATTTCAGAACATTGCCATGGGAGTATCCTTTCTTTTAGGAGTATGTTTCTAAGATGAAACCTGGACAGAGTAGAGGTTGCCCAAATGGACTAGTGTGTGAGAACTCCCCCTCACTCTTTTAGGCATCTTTTGGGGTTTGGGTGTGTGTGTGGAATGTGTGCCCATTGACCACTTTCCACCTCAGTCATAAAAGCCAGAAAGCATTGCATTAAGGTACTAAGATTGGGGTTGTTCTCTTTGAAATGAGGCTTCGGAAAGATGGGGTAGAAAGGGGCAATCTCAGACCCATTGATAGACTCTGGAAGGGGCAAATTCACTAGCCCAACCAGACCTCTTTGGTGGATTTACAGTATCAAGTGCATGTCCATCAACCATAAATCTTTTCAGTCACAAAGCATAGACCGGATGGGTTCTCCTCAGGAGGAGTAGCTTCTAAAAAGGAAAAGCTATTCTCACCCGCCAAACACACACACACACAAACACACAATTATCCCATACTCCCCTAGTTGATCCGAAATAGTTAATGCACCTTCCAAGCAGGGTTGCCAACTGTCAGTATAAATGCAGACAATCTGTACTCTAAGGTCGATGATGCCCCCACTAGATTAGGAACTCCTTGAGGGCAGGTATCGTACCTACTTGCTCTCCTTACTCTCCCAAGTGCTGAGCACAAAGCTCTGCACATGGTAAGTACTCAATAAAGTCCATAAAGCTGTTTGAGTGTCTGACCATGTAGGCGGCTATCCCAGTGGGGAAAATCCTGTTTCCTCTGTACCGACCCAGAAATTTCCCTGTGCAGAGTCCTGCTGCCCAAGCAGTGGCACAAAACTAACACCTCCACCTCCTGGTCAGGCAGGAAGGGAGCTTACAGCCTCCGGTCCTGCCCTTCTTGGCCAGTCAGTGCAGGTGGCAGTTGTGGTGGAGGGTGGAGCTTACTTGTTGTGGTCCAAGTCCAGGACAGAGGAGTCATACTAGCTGCCTCTTCCTCCTCCACCTGTCCCACTGAGCCACAAGTCCCAAATGTGAGGTCCCACAGGCCAGGAAGCTCCCCGAGTCGGGTCAGATGTGACCTTTCCTTCTCATTTGCTATCTCGTTTTGTAAATGATGCGTCTGGGGTTGTTTTCAGGACAGTGGGGAGAGAGGTGTGGTGAGAGGGCGATTTTTCCACTCTCTCCTTCCCTTCACCTCATCCCTTTCCTCTCCACATTTCTGCTTCAACCTTATTTTTCCTTTTCTCTTTCTCATTTCACCTGTCCTTTCCCCATGCCTTTTTGCTCTATCCCCCATCCTCTTTCTCTGTCACTTCCGAGTCCTCCTTCTTCCCTCTCTCCTTCCACCTTACCTGCTCTACTTTTCCATCCTTTCCCTCCTCTTCAACTCACTCCTCTCACCCTCCGCTCTCTCCTTTTTAGTCCCTTTCCTCCTGTCCCTGATTCAGCTGAGCATGGGAGACAGGCAGCAGCAGGAGAAGTTGTGGTTTCTAAACAATTTCTAGTTGTCCTGCACATGTCCGACCTGTTGGCTGGACAATTCACATCGCCTATCTAGGGGCAAAATCGACGCCACAGCTAAAGCCTAGTTACTGTCTATTTTCTAGAATAAGGTCAGTGAAAAAGTTGGAAAGTCAGTCATTTTTTTCACCCTCTCAGTAAAAATCAATCTCTGGAGTTGGCAGCCCTGTTCTCTCAGATATAATCTAAACGAAAAGGGTTTGCTCTGAGAGCATCTTACAGTTTATAGAAGCAAATTCTTGGCGTGATAGACCACATACATATTTTACATGGCCATTTGAAGAATAGTGTTGAAGACAACCTTTTGAAAGTTCGATTTGACTTTAAAGGTAAATCAAATCCTATCTCAATCTGAGTATGCTCAAAACCTTAGAGGCAACTGATACACTCAGAGAAGCAGTGTGGCTTAGTGGAAAGAGCAGGGGCTTGGGAGTCAGAGGTCATGGGTTCAAATCCCGGCTCAGCCACTTGTCAGCTGCGTGACTTTGGGCAAGTCACTTAACTTCTCTGGGCCTCATTTACCCCCTCTGTAAAATGGGGATTAAGACTGTGAGCCCCACGTGGGACAACCTCATCACCTGTATCCTTGCCAATGCATAGAATAGTGCTTTGCACATGGTAAGCACTTAACAAATTCCATCGTTATAATCCATGTTGCTTTCTTTGGGAGTTATGCTTGCCTGAGGCACTAGTTGCCCCTGAGGCTACACAAATATCCTAACTGGTACTCTCATATAGAATGCACAGAGTAATTTCCCACATTTATGAGGTTGGACGGGAGAATAAGACAGTGGTGAATGAATGTTCTTCAAGTGCATTTCCCACATTTCACCTGAAGGTCCACCAAACAGTATGAAAGAGGGAAAATGTAAAAAGCAGAGAGAATGCTGGTGAAGCAGACTATCAGGTTTTTTGACCAAATCGAACAGGGCTGAAAGGAGCATTTCCATAGCTTTCTATGGACCCCTTGCTTCAGGAAGAACAGCTTGTTGCGTTTTCCTTATTATGCACATTCAGATAGCCAAATGTCGATACAAAAAGTTTGAGTTAAAGAAAAAACCTGCAGAAAGCTAAATTTAATGATGCAAACATATAAAATGGAATCCTAGCTGTTCTCTGCAAAGTTTCAGGACAATTTCTATTGTAGTGAATTGTTTCACTCAACTCTAGAAACATTAAGATGAAGTAGCCAATTCAGGGGAGTATGGAATCAAGGTAATCCATTTTTTTTCTTTTGGCCAGAGTTTTACTTCCTTATTTATTTTCCTTCTCTTTGCTTTAGATCTGCTCACTTGCCCAACGTTGCCAACTCTGATTGTAAGCAACCAGACTTTTTTCTATAAGAAATTCTTATTTAGAAAGTCCTGACACAGCTGAAAGGGGCAGCTTGTATGGAGAATGCCAGTACGGAACTTTCTGATGGGCATAAATAGTTCAAAATTTTTCTCACTAGGGTTCAGCATGAATGATACCCTCTCCTTTCCCATGGTTCCTCAATTTTACTTTACAAGCAGAGCCCATTCTATCAGAATGGCACTATCGCTGAAAACCTTTCCTCAGTAATTTCCACTTGCAGCTATCCCCAGTGTCTTGCCATTTTCACCTCTCTGTTCTCAGACATGCAGCCAAATGCCCTTTTTTGGGAGCTGAGTTAGCTCTATCTACCTTCTCTTTCCCCTCCCAGCATCTTTTCAAAGGTTTTTGTTTATAGCTACTCTGGAGTAGAATCCTGATTCTCCGAAAATCTGCGACTATGGAAAAGGCTTAATTCTAACCAGTTCTCTTTTCACAGCATAAATCTCTAGAACTTAAGGGTTCCATGAACTTCACTTCTGCAGTAAGTACTCTAGATGTGAGCATCTACACTCTCTGCTTGCGGCCCTCATCGTCGTCATTTTTTTAGAGCGCTTACTCTGTGTGGAGCACTGTACTGAGCACTTGGGAGAGTACAACAGAGTCGGTAGACATGTTCCCTGCCCTCAGGAAGCATACACTTTAGAGGGGGAAGAGGAGCACATTTAGGAATCCCGTCTCTGAACCCCCAACATGCCCATTCCCTGGCTCTGCACCCCCAGTCTCTTATTCACCTCCCCATGTACCACCACCCTTAGCCTGTGACCAGTTTCCATGGGGTTTGATTTCCTGGTACAACCCAGCCCTCACATTTCAATCCTTTAATGCCAATCTAATGCTAATAATGATAATAATAATAACAATAATAGTATTTGTTAAGCACTTACTACATACCAGGCACTGTATTAAGCAGCGGAATGAAATATGAGTGAATCAAGGTGGACAAGTCCCTGTCCCATGAGGTGCTCACAGTATCAATTCCCATTTTATAGATGAGGTAACTGAGGCACAGAAAAGTGAAGAGACTTGTCTAAGGTCACCCAGCAGTCACGTGGTGAAGCAGGGATTAGAAACCATAACCTTTTGACTCTTAGTAGTAATGCTTAACTACTTCTCTATAGAGAAGCAGCATGGTTCAGTGGACAGAGCACAGGCTTGGGAGTCAGAGGTCATGGGTTTAAATCCCAGGTTCACCACTTGTCAGCTGTGTGACTGTGGGCAAGTCACTTAACTTCTCTGTGCCTCAGTTACCTCATCTGTAAAATGGGGATTAAGACTGTGAGCCTCATGTGGGACAACCTGATTACCTTGTATCTATCACAGTGCTTAGAACAGTGCTCTGCACATAGTAACTGCTTAACAAATACCAACATTATCATTATTATTAACAAATGCCATCATTATTTATCTGTAATTTATTCATTTATATCGATGTCTGCATCCCCCTAAACTGAAAGCTCAATGTGGGCAGGGAACATGCCTACCTACTCTGTTATATTCTACTTTCTCAAGCACTTAGTAGAGTGCTCTGAACACACTAAGTGCTCAAATGCAATTGATGGATTAGGTTAGCTTAGGGGAGAGATAAAACGTAGTAATAAAAATGGGCAATGATTTCCTGTCCTGCCTGTGCTACTTTGTTATGTAAATACGTTATACCTTTTGAAAAGAATCTTTATAACTGTATGGAATCATCAGTGCAATCTGGGGGACATCCATGGGACCATGAATAAAACATCCTTGTTAAGAAAGTCATGATCTGCAATTCTGTAAAATCTCTAAGTCTGTTTCAAATGACTGATTATTCAGAGGTAAATAGAACCATTAGATCATAAAATTCTCAACTGACTTTTTTTAGTCTGTTTTGATGCAAGTGTCATTTAGTCAGAAAGCAAGATAGGCATCTTCTGACATGGCTTCCCCCTCAACATATTCAACCTACACCCTGCAGTGTATAAGCCCCACCACCCCCAGACACTCTCCTCACCCCACTTTCCCTACTCAATCAATCAATCGCATTTACCGAGCACTTCCTGAGTGCAGGGCACCGTACTAAGCGCTTGGGAAGGTACAACACACCATTATAATAGACATATTCCCTCCCACAACTAACTTACCCTACCTATCGCTGTTCTTTGTAAGCTCTCTCTCTCTCTGCTGCTTCCCCCTTCAAGCTCCACATCCTCGTTCCTGTTTCCATTGTGCACCTACATCCATGATTTCCCTGCCAAGCTCATCTCGTGATTGAAACCAAACTCATTTATCAATTCTTTGAGCTTGTTTTACTCCTCCTTTCTTGCCACAGTGGTGCCAACCAGCCTTTGCTGCCTCAAAGCTAAAAGGAGACTGTACCCTCCACCCCACCATCCCCATCACATTTTACAAAAAAGAAAAAGTCCTACTGCCAATGAAACTGTAAAAATATTGCTGGTGGGATATCACTCAGTGGTGACTGAGTAGTAGTCCAAGAAGGCACAATTGCAGGGATCCTACTAGGTATGTTCTCAATACTTTTCCTCCAAAAAATTGTTAACATGTTGGAAACAAGTTATAATATATGCTATATCCTTCTTTTCCACAACTTTAGTTCTCAGGGAGTCAATGAATGATCTTGAATAACCAAAATAATATTAGGCAATATAAGTATTTATCAAGTAACAGTATATAACTTTCTAGTGTTTGAAAGCCAGAGCATAAAGAGATATGATCTTTATGCCAGGTTTCATTAAAATGATAGATAAATTGGGGCATGATTCAATCATTCAATCATATTTACTGAGTGCTTTTTGTGTGCAGAGCACTGTACTAAGCGCTTGGAAAGTACAATTTGGCAGGATGGAGCAACTAAGTCAAAAGGAGCAGTTTTTCTTGGGTTTTGATGTTTTTGATCTGTTCAGATTATTTTTAGATTCCCTTTTCCATTTTCCTCTAAATTTGGCTGGTAATCAGCTAATAGTAACGTAATGTTGGTGAAAGATAAAAAGAGAGGCAGCAGAAGAATTTGGAATGGAAAGTTTCCCAGGTTCTTAGACTACTACAGAGAAGGATATAAAGAAACTAATTCACAGCAGTTTCCAAAATCTGTATACTAGCAGTCTCCTGCTGTTTCTGATTTGAGATATTTGCTGAAAACACATTCCAAGTGCTTTTACAAATACAGAATTTAGGATATCTTCACACATTTCAACGACTGTAGAGCATTTATTTGGAAAGTCAGAGAAAGGTAAGTGCTAATTTGTGTAGTCTTTGTAAGTGCAGCATTTATCTGAGATCCATCCTTCACTGACTTCAGTTGAATCTCTGCCTCTACTTTCAAAATGTATCTCTTGCTCCATTTTGTTATAAAAGATTCATTTGACTATTCTGCAAGGCCTACAAGATGTAGTTTTGATATAATTTTGAAGGCAAGAGGGAAAAAGCCACCCAATATACCAGTCATAGGAAATGCCCCTGAAAAATTATGCCATATAGTCATTATATTTAATCTTCTCACTTGTCTTGAAATAGGAATTTCTTCAAAGTAAGTGGTATTGTCCAGGAATGTATTATAGTTCCCCGCCTCAAAACTGTAAGCTCCTTATTGGTAGGGAACTTGTCAATCATCTCTGTTGTAATTTCATCTCCCATGTGCTTAGTTCACCTGCTCTGCATCCAATAAGGGCTCAATTAGTACTATCGATTCATTGACTCTAGTATGACCTATATAGTATTTTAAATAATGCATGCAAAATCAGTACTATGTGGCCATATCAAAACTAAGAAAAACTACCAATATTATCCTTCTTCTTTAAAAGTATCTAAGTAAAATGCATTTCAGTCATTTTCTGTTATGATGGTTTAAGACAAGCACCATAAATGGAGTCAAGTTCTTGGGCCAATGTATATTCATATTTCCACAATTTAATATTTCTAGATTTCTGAAGTAGGCACAAAAGTTAGGTTCTGCATTATTATCGTGAGTATTTGTTGATGAAAAAAAATTCCAGTCAAATTTTTGACAAACTTCATAGAAGCGGAAATAAAATCTGACATTCTAGTTTAACTTAATCTTGAAATCTCTGAAATCTCTGAGAGAGGGCACAGAAGCATGCAGTAAGAAAAATAAAATTATTCTAAATTTCAGCCTTTTGAACACTTCTGTCAAAAGATTGTTGTTGAAGTAATGGAGGACCCAACAATTTTATTTGTATTTTTTTCTCCAAAGATTTTATGTTTAACAATCAATCAATCAGAGGTATTTATGGAACGCTTATTGGGTGCAGAGCGCTGTACTAAGAGTTCTTTGTGGGCAAGGGGTCTACCAACTCTTGAATTGTACTTTCTCGATTACAGTACTCAGCATGCAATAAGTGTCCAATTAAATTCCACTAATTAACTGATACAAAGTAAGAGTATTATTCTTCTTTTAGAAGTTTTGTTTGCTGGAAAGACACTCATGCTAAGTTACTTCATGCTATTGTCATTCATCTCCTAAATCCACTTAATAAAGTAGAAATTACATTTTGACCTGCTGAATCCAGTGATTCATCTGAAGAATCTAGATTTAGCAAGCTACTCTGTTAGTAAATGGCTTTTTGACGAGTTGGGCAGGAACTGGCATCTTCCTTTCATCGCAGTATGGTTGCCATAAATGCACTTCATGTCATATGTAAACCTCTTCAAAACAATTAGGCACTCCATAAACAGAGCACAATCATATGCTTTTTGAAAACAATTCCACTTATATAGGAAGTGAACTTGACTGCCCTTTATCCATCAGGCTCTAATTATACACAAATCACTATCTGCTGTCATTCTTCTGGGAAGTTGGTGTTTCTAGGGAATCTGACTCTCCAGGAAATGAAAGAGCGGGGTATGGCAAGTCTACAGTGAAATGCTTTGGATACCGGGTGTTGAGAGAGAATTCACGTTTAGAAACCAAGAAGCAGGGGGGCGAGAAAAATCAACTACACAGTATCCTTGTCACATACGTGTTTAGAGCTTCCTCCATTCTGCTGCGTGATCCCGATCATCAGTGTTGTCACCATCATCCCTATTTCTCCATGAAACACACGGTCACTGGTGGAAAGGAGAAGGAGGGTCAGCGTATCAATCAATCAATCAGTAGTACGTACCGAGCACTGAGGCATTAGAGGCTATTTTTATTCTTTATGAAGAGGGTCCTTGTGTTTGACAAATGTGATATTTTCCTCTACCAGATCGATTCAACTGTTACCTTGAGTTCTTTTTTAAGGTTCAAACATGTCCTTCTAAACGGACTAGGACAGCAAATGGGCAACGGAGCAGAATTTTATTTATAAAATGTTCTCTGTGTTGGATCAAAGGACACACTGGCCATAGAAACTGATGACATGTGACACTCTTCAGGGGATATTTTGGCGGCACTAATAACAGGGCTAATGACCAGCAGTTACAAATGCATTCACCAGGATCGGAAGTACCAGAAATAAACCAAGTGTGAGCCCGGTGGGACATTGCAGGCTGTGTTGATGACTCCACTAATGGCCCGCAATTACAGGAGCATCCAGGCCTGTAACCTTGTACACTCCCAACAGTATGAGACCAGACCGCCTTCTTCGTACACAATGAACTTGGTATTCATTGAGAAAATCTGTCAGTCACAACCGGAAGTCATTTAGATAACTTATGACTCGTCTTAAAGTTGAGTTTTAATTCACATTCCTACGTAGGAGATGTCGGTTTAAAATGGGAAAACTGAAAACGGGGTCTTGGGGAAGGGGTGATCACATCAAGAACTAGGAAACTAGATCTCTGTGCTGGTCGACGCAAGAATGATGAAACCCGGAGACATTTTTCATTAGTGGAATTCCTTCTGATCATTAGCTTCACAGGTCTCCATTAGTTGAGTTTTTCTTATCTTTCTCTTCTCCAGCGTCACTCCAGCTCACATTCTTCCATTTTCACAAGCAAGCTTCCTAACCATCCTTTGCCCTTGACCTTCCTAACTCCAGCATAGTTACTTTTCTCTCCTCTTAAGAACACGTTCCCCTTTCAGCTTCACCCAATCACATATCCCCGTCCTGCCTCAAAGCCCTTCTAAAAAGCCTCATCCTTCACAGATTGTCTTCTACCTCTGTCTCTCTGCCCCTCTTGACTGTGAGCTCTTTTAGGGGAGGGAACATGTGTTCCAACTCAGTTGTATTGCACCCTCCCAGTTGTTTAGAACAGTGCTCTGCACCCAGTAAGTGCTCAGTATTATCGATTCTTTGATTGGCAGATTGATTTCTATGCAGTTTGACCTAATGAAAAGAGTGCAGGCCTGACAGTCAGAGTAACTGGGCTCCAGTTCCAGTTCTGGCGTTTGCCTGCTGGGTGACCATGGACAAGTCTCTTAGCATCTCTCTGACTCAGTTTCCTCATCTGTAAAATGTGTCAGACATCTGTTCTCCTTCCTGTTTAGACTGTGACAGGACAGCGTCTGACCAGGTTGGTGCATCTTGCGTTATTACCCATTAATCAAATAAAATCCTTCAAAATGATCTGTTCCACGAGTGAATTATGGTGGCTCCTGATCGATCATCTTCATAGTTGATATTGCAAGATCATCTGATCTTTCGAGCAGAGGGTGGTGCCAGGGAAGAGGGAGGTGGGAAACTTTCTGTCATGCCCTGTAGGAGGAAGGGACTCAGGCCAACCCATTAGATCTGGGCGAGGTTGGGCGTGAAAGGACCAGACTGACTTGGGAATGCGTCATGCGTGTGCACAGTTTCCTCCAAAACCCAAGTGGTTCTGTCCCAGCTTTCCCTCTGGATGCCCCTGCCCTGGGGCTTCCACTCCTCTAAGGGGCAGAGAGGAGACAGAGGGGTGAAAGGGGATGTGCTCACGTGCTATTTCTAGAACCTGACATAGGGGACATAGAGACCACTCCAGCAGAGGCTGAGGGGAGTTTAGTCTGTCTCAGCCAGTCAGTCTGTCATTTATATTTACTGAGCACATAACGTGTGCAGAGCACTGTACTAAACACTTGGGAGAATACAATACAACAATAGAAAGTCACATCCCCTGTCCACAAAGTGCTTCATCCCAGGCTCCAGAGTGGGAAAAGCAGGAATCTCTGGCCTAGGGATGGGCAGAGGAAATGAAACAAGAAACCCCCTGTTTGTTTTCTTTTTATTTAAAAAAATTAAAAAATAGAAATCTCCTTGGGCCATCAGTGGTGCGGATTAGGGGTGACACCTGGATTGGGGAGTGCTGCAGCCCCTGCATGGTACCGGGGGGCAACTTCTGTGACACCATCTGGACTTCACGGATGCGGGGGGGGGGCGGGGGGCCGAGGCGGTAGGGAGGGCAAGGCATAAGAGTCAGGCTGGAGTCAGATTGCAACTGTCAGGGGGAGGGGGTGCCATGTTGGGTCATAGTTCAACCCATTCTATAAGGACCCGTGGATTTGATAGGGTGCCTGGACAAATTTATAACTCAAATTGAACCCTCATCCCAGCCATGAGAAAATCAGGACATGTGGAAATGAGCGATCCTCAGTGTTCATATATATATATACAATTCTAGAAGAATTAAAAATAATGTTGAGAGAGATAAAAAAAAGTTACTTCAATCACTGTTATGAGAAAAAGGAGTCTAATTTCCCAATGTGAACTTTAGTTGCTGGAAAAAGGGTGATCAATTATTTCATCATGAAATTTTGAAATGTCACATGTCACTGTGTGAGTAATTACTCTTTTAAGCCTGTAGAAAATGTTTCAGTATGGCTTGTTGGTTTGTTAAAAATATGAGAGAAATGTATTCAAAAGGAGATTAAAAACAATGTTCACAAATACCACTGCAGTGTACAGCATATTCTACTGGTATTTAATTTTTAAAGTGCTTTGCACGCAGTACGGGCACAATAGCATTGATTGATCTGGTAAAGTGCCGTTGATGCCATTTAAGATTTTTAATATGTTAAACATTTATGATTTAGAAAGAAGATTTATTGTTTACTATTTTAGGTAGTCATTATATAGATTCCCCCAAATCTTGATGAACCTATAAAGGTCTAACAGAATAGTCCTTGTACAAATGACAGAATATTTTCTTCAATTACAACTTGGAAGACAATTATTTGTAATGAAATTCACAGTGTGAAACTGCTTCTTCCATGTCTTTTTTCCTTTCTAAAATGCTATACGGTAGAAAAAAACTTCTTTGGGAGACAATAGAATTGATAGGCACGAGGCCCACTCTCAAAAAATTGCATTTATTGAGCGCTTACTGGGTGCAGAATACAACGTTAAGTGCTTGGGTGAGTACCACATAGTGTAAAAGACACATTCTCTGCCCACAGTGAACTTCCATTCTAGAGAGGGCCAATCTCTCATGGAGCTTACAAACTAGTATACTAAGTGCAACCTATGTAGTCTTTTTCCTCCAGGGATTGGCAACAATGATGTCATCCTTCAGAAGATTCTTCCATCTTTAACAATCTAACATTACATTATTCATAGTTGGACCGAGAAGCTTTTGCTTCATGATATTAAGATTGGCGCTAAGATGAATAACACCAGACAGGGATTGGTAAAGTACTGCTGGGTCACAGCAATTCAGTAAAAATATAGGGTTAGAGGTTCTAGCCAGAATCCAGTTAATAACTCTGTGAGGGCCTCCATTATCAAGGTTGAACCAAATTTGTGAAGCAGAATAATCACAAAAGTGAGGGTTCAACTGATATCACACATCTGAAAGCATAGCAAACAAAAGATGCAAAGGCTAAGATTTTTTTAATGCTACCTAGGGTCACTGTGGTCTAAAGCTGCAAATGGAAAGCTTAATTACAGGATTATCAAAAACAACTCACCCTGTGCTTAGTTCCAAGGGCATCTTCAAGCCGTGCTTGAGGGAAGCAAATGGAAAAATAATTTGGATGAAAATAACTCCATTTTAGCTCACCCTTGTTTCCCTTTTATGTGGGAGAAAACTATATTACTTTGTGGAACTCTTCTAGTTGTGCAGCCCCAACCAGGGGCAGACCAGAAGGAGCACAGTACATCAGAGAAACCTGCCCGAAGCTTCTTTAACAAGTTCCTCTGGAGAAAATTCAATTTTTCACACAAAGGGGTGGAGCTCTCCCGCTGTGGCAGAGAGGCCAAATGCTTTCCAGAAGGTCCTGGTAGATTTTGAGAAATGGAAGTGTGACCAGCCTCTTTGAACTTTGGACTTTATAGTTTTACTTGTGCTTCCTTCCCTGAAATTCTCCTGCCAGGCCTGTTTAACAGGGTTTTAAAGCACAATACTTTAGATGTGACCTTACCATCTCACACTCTTCCATCTGACAAGAACTCTACAGACTATTTGGTTAACTTACGAATTTTATTGTTGTTGTTACTGGTGTTGTGATCATTATTTTTATTATTACAGTACTTGTTAAGCACTTACTATGTACTAATCACTCTCATAGGACTGACAGTTTTAAGGAGGAGGGAATAAGCCCCATTTTACAGATGAGGGAACTGAAGGACAGAAAAGTTGGGACATGTCCGAGGTCATACAGCAGAGAGTGGTGGAGTTGGAATTAGAACCCAGATCCGCTGACTTCCAGGCCATGCTCTTCCACTAAGTCATGCTGCTTCCTTTAAAATTTTATAAAATGCTTTGTTTCATTCATTGCACATTGATTCATTCATTCAGTAGTATTTACTGAGCGCTTCCTGTGTGCAGAGCACTGTATGAAGCACTTGAGAGAGTAATATATAGCAAATAAACAGACACATTCATATTACCTGCCCAAAATGAGTTTTCAATCTATCACAAGAAATCTGATACTTTTAGGATCCAATTTCATGAAGGAGCAGAATGTTTCATTATATTGAACTGAATTACATATTTTTATTTGCATTTGTAAGAAAAATCAAAATATTATTCATCTCCTGCTTTACAAGCATACTTGGTAATTCTTTGAATATATATAGATGTATAGGATACATTTAGTTTAAAAGAAATAATAGAATTAAAATGATACATTAATTTTTTATAGATGAACAATTAAAAATAGGATTGTCTTGCTTTAACCTTGTAGGTTGAGGTAGAATATTCTAGAAGAAAGTTTGACTAGTACTTTACCACTGAAGTGATAAATATACACCAACAGATTTTTTTTTATCAGTTGTACCAAAATGTCAGCTTCAGATGGATTAACTTGACTTGCAAAGGACAAGACCGTTATATTTATTCAGTTCAAACAAAGAGCCGTAAATCCCTCCTGTGTGATCTGGAAGGAGAAATACCATAAATGAGAAAACTTTGTTGAAAGACTTAGTTGAAGTCTCAAACTCATTCTATCTTCCACACATTCTGGTATGCTAGAAAAGTTAAAATGATTTTTAGATTAAATATGATAAATACTAGGAAGGAAGAATGTTTTAGTAAAGTTAAGTATTCAGATCCCAGAAATGGATAAAGCAATTTGGGTTTTTTTTATTAAATTCAACATAAAACAGAACAACTCATGGTAAGTATGAAGTGCTTCAAATCTTATATAAAAAAAGGAATGGTATGTATATTGTATTTTAGATGTTTCAAACCAAGCCACGTTCATTAAAAGCAGTCAGTTCAAATCTGAAATGAAATCTGATCATTTTTTTTGGAATATCGGTGAAGAGTTACATTTTAGGAAAGAGGCTGTTGAATTGACTAAGTGTATTTATTTAGTACCTACAGTGTTTAGAGCACTGCCCTAAACGTTTGGGTGAAAACACCAGAAGGAAAAGACACAGTCCTTGACTCCAGTAGGCTTGAAACCTAAAAGGGGAAGATAATGCTGATATAAATGATATACAAATAGTGGGAGCAGGGGGAGGAACAAGAATAAAACCGGTGATTGTGCAAATGTGAAAGGACAAAAAGCAGAGTCAATTACTGCATGCATTACTGAACACATGTACATGAGGGCTAAAGGTGGTTTCTTGGGCCGATGAAAATTCAGGTTTAATGAATTTATTGGAGGAAATGTGATTTTAAAAGGGCTGATAACTGAATGAAAATCATTTTCACCCCCTTTCTAGAAAACTGCTATATTATGGAAATTTTCAGGATTTTATAAAAGGAACAAATAGATTTACATTCATTCAGACTTTTTAATAGTATTTTTAAGCATTTACTATGTAACAAGCACTGTACTGAGTTCTGGGTAAGCACTTGTCTGCACTTGTCTGCTCCGCCACTGGTCTGCTGTGTGACCTTGGACAAGTCACTGACCTTCTCTGTGTTACTTCATCTGTAAAATGGGGACTAAGGCTCTGAGCCTAATGTGGGACAACCTGATTACCTTGTTTCTACCCTCGTACTTAGAACAGTGCTTGGCACATAGTAAGCACTTAACAAATATGATAGCTATTACTATTATTATGAAAGATAATTGTGTTGGACGCAGTCCCTCTCCTACCTAGGGCTCACAGTCTTAATCCCCATTTTACAGGTGAGGTAACTGAGGCACAGAGCAGTGAAGTGACATGCCCTTGGTCACACAGCAGCCAAGTATTACAGCTGGAATTAGAAACCAGGTCTTCTGACTCCCAGGCCTGTGCTATTCCCACTATGCCACACTGTGACGGCACGGTATCTTTAAATACAATTTATAGATACCCTCATTTTCTGGGTCCTGAGCACAGACTAGAACTATGATCTGTTGTTGTATGGAGAGTGCCTGGAGTGTCGCTAGGAATTATATTTGCTACTAAGATAAACCTTCAAGTTAAAGGGAACACAAATGTCTATTAAGAATTCCTTGAAAGTGTCTGGAAGTGTGGAATGAGAGAGAATAGTTTAGAAAAGAACATTCTGTCCTAAGTCTGCGGAGCTGATAGTAAACTTTCAGGATCTTGAACATAAAATATACAAAGCAATTAAATCAGTCAAATTTACCTTCTCTTCACTGAATGTTTCATTTCTTATATATTACATTTCATAAAGTACATTTGCTCCTTTTTTGAGAGGTATTGCAATACTGTGAAATCTAAATCTCATTATATTCGCATGACAAATGGGACTAGAGAAGCTATTACATCTTATCTAAAAATGTTCCCCAATGTCTCTGTCCTCCCAAGTAGCTCCCATCAAGGAAGAGATGGAGCTGGGACTGGGATTTTATGACCGGTGCATCCGGAGTTCTCTGTCGTCCTCACTTCCGAGACTGCTTCTCTTAGCACTCTGTCATATGCTTTCTTTATCATAAAGCTAACCCAGAGAATGCTAAGATGAAAATTAAAAAAAAAATAAATGAATGGTTTATAATGGCTGTCAGGTTAACAAGATTGCTCCATCACTGCCTTGGCCAGGTGGGGAAACACGAGATCAGGGGCAGAATGGAGAAGGAGTGCAGATTAGAAGGAGGCCTAGCTTCTAGTCTAACCTAAATTGCATAATTTGGTTAGGGTTGAGGGAAAGAGGATAGTATGAGAGCCAGAAGTCATGGATTGCATAGATTGCAATTGGACAACATCTTGGAGCAAGGGAATTAGATTTGCTCTTGTTCAAGTTAATGTTGGCAATTTTAGGCTAAGGTACTCTGGTGCTTCTGCCCCTCTCCCATTGCTTCCAGTTAACTTCAACCTCTTTTGGATATTTCTTTCCCTAGGCCCTTGGAACTGTCTCACGAAGTAGTGTGGCCTGTTTAGAAGCAGCGTGTTCTGGGACTCAGAAGGACCTGGGTTCTAATCCCGGGTCCCCCACTAGTCTGCTGCGTGACCTTGGGCAAGTCGCTTAACTTCTCAGTGCCTCACATCCCTCGTGTAAAATGAGGATTAAGACTGTAAGCCTCATGTGGGGCAAGGACTGTGTCCAACCTGATTATCTCTTATCTACCTCAGTGCTTAAAGGAGTGCCTAGGGCAGAGTAGGTGCTTAACAAATACCACAATTATTATGTTACAACCTATTCTTAAAAGCAAACAAAAAAAGCCCGAGTAAAACCTTCTTTGGAGAATTTCTTCCTGCTCTCCGCCAACTCCCTCTGGGTTTTCCTGTCCAAACTCCTTGAATAGGTTGTACACACCTCCTGCCTTTGGATTCTGTCCACTTACCACTTAGGTTTTCACCCCCTTCCCTTGACCAAGACTACACTCTCCAAAGTCACCAAGGATCTTTATCTTTGCTGGGGTCATGGGCTTTACGCTGTCCTAATCCTCCTTAACTTTTTCAGTCCCATTTGAACATGTTTGCCATCTCCTTATCCTTAGAAAGATATCTGGTCTTGGTTTCTCTGGCTTGGTTCTCCCCTGCTTTTCCTCCTACCTCTGTGACCACTTCTTCTCTATTTTCTTTGATGGCTAATCCTCCACTTGTACCATCATGTACCACAAGACTCTATGCTGGTTCTCTGTTATTTTCCCTCTGCAACCATTCTCTTGGGGACTTCATCCACTAGAATGGATTCAGCTACTATCTCTATATAGATGACTCAATCATCTGCCCCTTTTGCCATGAGTTCTATGCCCAATCCTGCCTCTCTTCTTGCTGCCAGGATGTATCCTCATGGATGGCTACTGGCTTTTCACGACTGAACTGCTCATTTCTCTTCCAAAATTTTTCTTTCCTCTCAATTTCCCTATCTCCATTCGCAACACCATCATCTCCCCTCTGGTGAAGTTTGCAACCTTGATGTCATAATAATAATGATAATAATGATGGTGTTTGTTAAGGGCTTACTATGTACCAAGCACTGTTCTAAGTGCTGGGGTAGATACAAGGTATTCAGATTGTCCCACGTGGGCTCACACTCTTAATCCCCATTTTACAGATGAGGTAACTGATGCACAGAGATGTGAAGTGACTTGCCCAAGGTCACACAGCTGACAAGTGGCGGGGTCGGGATTAGAACCCATGACCCCTGACTCCCAAGTGCTTGCTCCTTCCACTAAGTCATGCATCCTTGGCTCCCTACTGTCATTTTGCTCTCCCAACAAATCTACTCCTAAAATTGGCTGATTTTTCCTCAGAATCATGTCATAGATCTTCCCATTCCTCTCCATCCAAAAGTCACTCCCCGCATTCAAGTCGGGGGAAGCAGTGTGAAATATTGGAAAGACCTGGGTTCTGATTCTGCCTCTACCAGTTGCCTGATATGACCATGGGCAAATCAATTAACTTCTCTCTGCCTCTGTTTCCTCAATGGTAAAATGGGGATTCCAGACCCGAAGACTGTAAGGTTGCTGTGGAGAGGGAATGTCTCTCCCAACCTTGTTATAATTCACTCTGCCAAGCAGTTAGTAAAGTGCCCTGCACACACAGAAAGTGCTCAGGAAATACAATTGATTGATTCTCCCTCCTAATTGGACTGTGAGTCCCATGTGGGACAGGGACTGTGACCAACCTGATTAACTTGCTTCTACCCCAGAGATTAGAACAATGCTTGACACATAATAAACACTTAATGAATACCATAATTAATTAAGCACTGGTCATATCATGATTAGATTACTGTATTTGCTTCTTCACATGTGTCTCTGCATCCAACCTCTTGCTATGTCAGTCCCTATTCCATCCTGCTGCCCAGATCATCTTCCTGAAATATGGCTCACCATACGTCTCTGCTGTCTGTGAAACCTTCCAGCATTTTTCGTCTCCCTCTGCTTGAAGCAAAGCCTCCTTCTGATGGACTTTCAGCCTCACTAACTCTCTCCACATTACATATAGGCCTACCTAGTCTTCCCCTCCCACTGCTCATGCTCTTTGCTCCTCCCAATCCCAATTCTTGACTGTAGCCCATTCTCTCCTGGCCCGTCTCTAATCCCTTGCTCATGATTCCCTAAGACCGGAACTCTTACCTCTGCCAAACCTCAGCCCTCCTCTCCTTCACAGGTTTCCTCAAATCTCATGTCCTCCATTAATCTTTCCTGACAAATTAGATGTAGCCTGATGCTTATTCATGTTTCATCCACCTTTAGCCTATTATCCACCTATATCTATGTATTCATTTACTTATATCCACCCTTAGCGCATTTGTTATTTCTAAATCAATTTCCTCAGAGTGGAAGCTTGGTATAGGGAGGGAATGTGACTTGTGATTCTGTTGTATCCTTCAAGTGCTTAAAAACACTACACTGCTCTCTTAGTGCTCAATAAATTCTATCCCTACAAGCTCTTACACTTCAGTCTTACCGAATGAATATGATTGAATGAAAAGTGGTTAGGCATGAACTCTTGCAGTGTAGGGCACTTCAACCTCCTATATTACCCTCTCAACTTCTATGCTGTCAAGAGCCAAGAATTATTGAGATATGGCTTGGCCATTCCGTGGCACACTGGTAATAGTCTTCAAGAAATGATTTTCACACAGCATTTAGCAGATGAGTAGTGGCAGATTGTTGCATCCCTTCAGCATTTGTTAATAGTTATAAATATGGATTTACTAGTAGCAGCCTATGGAAAGGCACACATTGTATAACGCAGGTTCTCCACAGGAAAATTTGTTCATTTCAAACATATTCTGGGTGAAAAATGTAAAATTGTTTGTAACACCTCCTATTTTACCAGCAGCTAAGTAGCCTAAATGTATCTAAAGGAAGAATTAGTGTTGAAATAACACTTGAATAAGCCCTGAAATGATGGAAAATCTATTAAATGAAAGGTTACCTTTGAAGTTGAGTCAGTACATAATAAATCATGATTCAAGAATGCTGAGGAGGTTGGAGAGAATTTGACTGAAAAACAACTGTGTTGACATTTGTCTACATTACACTGGTAGGTATTAGGGGCAGATAAATTTAAAATTAATTTAAGGGTGAAGATTGGCACATAAAGAATTTTTTCTCTGCCTGTGAGAACTTATGAAATGATCAAAAATCAGATCTGGGAAGTAGACTTCATATCACTTCCACCCACAAGTGTTTTCTTAAGATCCCCTAATAGGTTAGAAAACTAAAAAGATTATAGGAATTTGGATATGAAACGTTAATTATACCACAAAGCTAAATGGCCCAAAGTTTGATTTTTTATTTATTTTTTTTTGCAACAACCTGCTTGAAAGGGCCCTCAGTTTGATATCTACTGATCTGAAGTGAATAATGGTAGGGTATAACTTTATCCATGGAATTTTTTAAGGGAAAATACTTTCTTTTCAAAGTGCTAGTGCTAATGGCTAACTCACCATAAGTTTTTTTCTAATTTACATATAAATAAAATGATCTAGCAAGCACATTGCCATTATGTCTCAAAAGCTTTGGTTTCTCATTGTTAGGAGAGCCTTGAATTTCCCCCAGTTGTGCTGTTTGAGTAATTTTTGTCCCAAGGAATTTAAAAGGTCCTTTAGTAACTGTACTTCCCTTTTAAGAAACCATTTGAAAAGGTCTCCACACATCAGCTTTGATCAAAGTGGTCAACACAAATTTATATTCTACGTGTTACTTTTATGTTCAGGCATTAGTGATTCTATCCCATCTGTCCCTTCAGTATTTTCTATTTGAGTTGTTTCTAAACCAGTCTTTTATGTGTATTGTCAGACTCTTCATTCTTTTTTCCATTCTCTTTTATCTCTAGTTATTCTACCTTTTACATCTTAATAGCTGTCACCTATTGATTGCTACATTTCTTCAAATAAGGGTTGAGCTGTTTATGTCAAAGTCTCTAAACTTTTCTCCTCAAGGTTTTCTCATTAGTATGCTTGACATTGAAACTTCCTGAAATGCTTAACATGGTTTGGCTTTCTTCCTATATTATACTTTTTTTTTAAAACTTCCTATATCAACATGTTGCCATCAACAGTATTTATTTAGGGCCTATTTTGTGCAGAGCACTGAACTAGGTACTTAGGAGCAAACAACATAACTAGAGTTGAAAGATTGGCTTTTTAAAATTTAAATCCTATATTGGCATTTTTATCCCATGAATAATAATAATAATAACAATTGTGGTATTTGTTAAGTGCTTACTATGTGCCAGACACTATACTAAGCACTGGGGTGGATACAAGCAAATAGGGTTGGACACAGTCCCTGCCTCTTGTGGGGATCACAGTCTCAATTCCTATTTTACAGATGAGGTAACTGAGGCACAGAGAAGTAAAGTGACTTGCGCAAGGTCCCAGAGTAGAAAGGTAGCAGAGCCAGGATTAGATCCCCTGACCTTCTGGCTCCAGAACTACGTTCTATCCACTACATCATGCTACTTTCATCCTTGGTTCTAAAGCTCTAACCTGAGAAATAAATCTTCTTGATTTCTTTGTGAGCCGACTACTGCGGGAAGTGGTGAAGCTTGGATTAGGGCCCATGACCTTCTGACTCCCAGTCCCATGTTCTGTCCACTACGCCACGCTGCTTCTTTATGAATCAAATGTGCAATAGCTCTGTTCCACAATAGCATATGCTATCCCTACCCAGTTGGTTAGAGCCCTATCCGTGACTTTTCTTCCAGTGACACAAGGCTGTGTCGTTGGAAGAAAGTACCTGTATACATGCATGTTGCTCCAGCATGAGTTTTTCTTAATGTGAGGTTTTGCAAGAACATAATCCTTGAACTGTAGAACAGAGTGTATCATAAAGTTACATTTGCAAAATGATCCTTATCGGGCCCTATATAAATCCCAGAATGCCAATCAAGTAAAGCTCATTTAGAAATGAATCGAAGCCGTTTGTAAAGTCACCTCTCACACGGTAGCTTATTGAAATGTCTGGAGTCAAGGCCAGTTATAATTGGAGCATGCCACAGGGCTCTAAATCAATCAATCAATGTTATTTATTGAGTGTCCACTGTGTGCAGAGCATAATATTCAATGCTTGGGAGTTGGTAATTATCCTTAACCATTAGAAGCTAAACTGCTTACAAGGCTTGGAAGAAACATCGTTTTATAATCTGATGGTGGCAGGGATGTAAAATCAGATGTTTGGCAAATTTTTCAGCTTTTCGTTGGAGATTTTGGTACTCCTGTGCCTCTATTTTGAGATTAAACTCACCAGCACATGCATCTTATCAAAGTTCAGCCTATAGTTCTACCTATAGAACTGCTCATTGCAATCAAATTTGAAGAGTTTGAGGTGGTATGAACTGACCACTTTGGGTTTAAATTATATCGCCTTCAAAGAAGTTATTCAGTTTTGTGCATATATTAACTTCCAGGTCTTTCAGAAGGTAAATGGCTAAAAATAATCTCTCCCATGAAAATTCAATATATTTCAAGTAAACCCTACCCTTTAAGGTTGTTAAGTACGTGCATTGTAGATGCAAGGTGTACAAAAGAGAAATTAATTAATCTTCAAAGCCTTTTGGCATCTATCAAAATATGTTTTCTGTTTTTATACAGCACATATGCAGCTGATTTAAAGTGATGACACACCCAATAAGAAATGTTCAATAACACCATATGCCATTAAATATCTTCCTTTATGTCAGTCAGCACATTACCCCCCAAGGACAAAATGCCTGATTGAGGAAAGCTTATGTAAAAATGAAAACAGTTATCTCTAGCCTTGAAGAAGAAACTTTCAAATAGGAAATACAGATTCCATCATCCTGCAATGTGATTTTCGAGAGTAATTTGCCCTCAAATAATTTTTGATATCATTTGAAGACTAAACTCTGTGAGCAGAGTTCAAGAACAGGAACAAGGAGACTAGAAAAGAAAAAAGGGATCCTAGGAGTTCGTATTCTTAAAACTATAGCCTCTTTCATAGAGAATTTGATTCATTTATGCTTTCTATATGAGAGGAGTTAATAGGAGGATTTTTTTTTCCAATTTATCAGGAATAGTAGTTGGATATTATCAGACATCTATCAAACTTAAAGACACACATTTGAACATAATAATAACAATAACTGTGGTATTTTTTAAGCTCTTACTTTGTGTCAGGAACTCTGGGGTGGATACAAGCAAATCAGGTTGGACCCAGTCCCTGTCCCATGTAGGGCACACGGTTCAATCCCCATTTTACAGATGAGGTAACTGAGGCATAGAGAAGTGAAGTGACTTGCCCAAGGTCACACAGAAAAGACTGTAGCAGAGCAAGGATTAGATCCCCTGACCATCTGACTCCAGAACTATGTTCTACCCACTACATCATGCTGCTTTCATCCTTGGTTCTAAAGCTCTAAACTGAGAAGTAAATCTTGATCTCCTGGTGAGCCGGCTACCGCGGGAAGTTGTGGAACGGCCATCTGAGAAAAGATTTGAGAAAAAAAATTCAAAAGTCTCCATCTTGCAAGTTCAGGCTGTTTCCCTGTCTGAGGCAGAAGGCTGGGCCAGATGTCCTCTCCTCCCAATATCCCTTGCAGTTCTCTAAAAGCTGATATGTCGACTGTAAAATGAGTTCTTCTATCTGGGTATGAAATGTGGGTGTTGTTTTTTTTCAACCATTTTAAAGGAGAATGCTCTGATAATTAAAAAAAATACCACAAAAACTTAGGACTCCTTTTCAGTCCCAAATGTTTTGAAGGAGTAGAGTGTTTGGAAGGACAAGCAGATCATTGGACCTGAAGCTGTAAGTCTCTAGCAGAGCCCCTCCAGTGTTTGGGCCTGAGGTCCCCTGCTATCAGGAGAGTCGGGAAGACTATCAGAGCTGCTCTCCAAGCTTTTTACCCTGCAGCTGTCCTTCGTTCCCTAGTTCTTACCTAGGGACACCTCCACCATGACTATTGCTCTAGATTAAAATAAACTATAGTCAGAGAGGGAAGTGCTTCAGGATGTGCTTGTTCAAAGAAGGACTCCCTTCCTCTCGACAGACCACCACTGTCCCCGCTTTCACACTTCCTCCAAGAGGCCTTTCCAAATTAAACCCCTCTTTCCCCTACTCCCTCTCCCTTCTGTGTCACCTATGTACTTGGATCTGTACCCCCAAAGCACTTGATGTTCTCCACCCCGTCAGCCCCACAGCACTTACGTACATATCCGTAATTTATTTATATTACTGTATGCCTCCCTGTCTAGACTGTAAGGTTCCTGTGGAGAGGGAACATGTCTAACAACTCAATTGTATTGAAACACTCCCAGGAGATTAGAACAGTGCTCTGCACACAGTAAACCAGTCAGTCAATGGTATTTATTGAGTGCTTACTCTGTGCGGAGCACTGTGCTAAGTTCTTGGGGGAGTACAATATAACAGGCCCATTCCCTGCCTACAACGATCTTACAGTAAATACAATTGGTTGACTGTTTACTTCTTGCAATACTTTATTTCTATTTGCAATTTGTGAGAAATGCAATATTTAAAAATACAGAATTACTATATTTCTAGCCAAATATTTAAACTTTACAGGCTTTATTATCATCTGGTTATAAACCCCTCGTGTGTTGAAAGTGAACCTGTAAATGTTCAGTCCATTAGCAGCCAGAAGTTTCTTTAGATTTTTAAATTTTTATTTTATCTCTGTCATGATTAAGTGGCTGAAACTAATGGGGATTCATTCTAGATTATTCAATAGTATTTATTGAGTGTTTACTATGTGCAGAGCACTGTGCTAAGTGCTTGGAATGTACAAATCGGTAACAGATAGAGACAGTCCCTGCCCTTTGATGGGCTTACGGTCTAATCAGGGGAGACAGACAGACAAGAACAATAGCAATAAATAGAATCAAGGGGATGAACATCTCATTAAAACAATAGCAAATAAATAGAATCAAGTTGATGTACATTTCATTAACAAAATAAATAGGGTACAGAATAAATAGATTATGCTCTTTTACACAGTAACAAAATCAACACAATAAAATGTCACTAATTTGGATATTATTCCCTAATTATTGAAAGGCCTAGATTGTATTTGTGTTTTTAATATTTCATCATAGTAGTCCGTGTGTGTTTATCATCTATGACTTCATCTCTAAATCCTGGAGATTCAGGAAGTGCTTCATGATTCTCTTCCCGGCAGAACTCCCAGTGACTAATGATGATGATGATGATAACTGTGGTATCTGTTCAGTACTTACTATGTGGCAACCACTGTACTAAGCACTGGGGTACATAGAAGGCAATCGGATCAAACACAATCCCTGTCCAATGTGAGCCTCACTCTCTAAGGGGGAGGAAGAAGACGTACTTAATCCCCATTTTACAAATGAGGAGACTGGAGCAAAGAGAAGATAAGTGACTTGCCCGACATCACGGAGTAAGCAAATGGTAGAGCTGAGATTGGAACCCAGGTCCTCTGACTCCCAAGATGGTGCACTCACCACTAGACGACCCTGCTTCCTGGTTCTTTTTGCATATTTTCCTCCCATCCAGGGGTTTTACAGCTAAACTACAACTGTAAACTTAAAAAGATTTATTTTTAAACTTCTTAATCAGCAGTGGAAAGAGAAAAGGAATCCATCCATCCTTGGGGTCTATTGAGCACTTTTGGTGGGTAGAACAGAATACTAAGTGCTTGTTAAGGTACAATACAATAGCGTTGTTAACTGAGAAGGAAGTAAAGCAGATTGTTACCTGTCCTGACATATCACAAATTCTCTGTTAATGAGGTCCGAATTGGAATTGTTTCAATGCATAATTCATTTAGTAGGCGTTTGAAATATTCATCGAAGAATAATCTTTAACTACACGTTCAATGATTTCTTGTTATGAAATGTAAATATTATACTGGAAGAAGTGTTAATTGCAATTAGATTTCCTATTACACCTCCTGTCTAGAATTAATTAATTCATTCATTCAATAGTATTTATTGAGCGCTTACTATGTGCAGAGCACTATACTAAGCGCTTGGAATGTACAAATGGGTAACAGAAACAGTCCCTGCCCTTTGACGGGCTTACGGTCTAATGGGGGAGACGGACAGACGAGAACAATAGCAATAAATAGAATCGAGGGGATGAACATCTCATTAAAACGATAGCAAATAAATAGAATCAAGGTGATGTACATCTCATTAACAAAATAAATAGGGTAATGAAAATATATACAGTTGAGCGGACGAGCACAGTGCTGAAGGGAGGGGAAGGGAGAGGGGGAGGAGCAGAGGGAAAGGGGGGAGAAGAGGGCTTAGCTGAGGAGAGGTGAAGGGGGAGTAAAGGTGGAGCAGAGGAAGCAGAGGGAAAAGGGGAGCTCAGTCTGGGAAGGCCTCTTGGAGGAGGTGAGCTGGGGTAACCTGGTGTACCTGGGATTTAAATGCAGGTCACTGTTCCCACTGACCCGCTCGGGTAACAGGACTATCCCGCTAAGGAAACATTCCCAAAGGGTCCACATACGGGGATCAGGGTTCAGGACTATGTTGACCCTTTGGCCCCACACACCAGGATGCCCCATCCCAGCACAATCGGATAGATACACACCTTTGCAGCAAAGGTGCTTTCCCAAGCACTTAGAGTCCAGCGCTCTGCATAAAATGAATGCTCAATAAACCGATCAGTGGGATTCATTTAGCGCTTCCTATATGCCAAACACTGGACTAAGCGCTTAGGAGAGTATGATTGATTGATCAAGCAAGTTCCTCCTTCCTTTTAATGATGTTTTGTGGGCGCGTGCAGGAACCTCTACTCAAGGAAATTCCTCTTCTGATCATGTCGACGGTTCTGATTCCTCTGCCTTGTTTACAGTGTATGGGAACACTTTCCTTGAGAGACCTTTGTTTTGACGCTAGTGTGCATGAACCTTGTTCTTGAGCAGTTCGAGAGGTGAGCAGATTGTCTGCCCTGGACTAATCCTGGCTCTGCCACTTGTCAGCTGTGTGACTTTGGGCAAGTCACTTAACTTCTCTGTGCCTCAGTTACCTCATCTGTAAAATGGGGATCAAGATTGTGAGCCCCAAGGGGGACAACCCGATAACCTTATATCTATCCCAGCTCTTAGAACAGTGCTTAATAAATACCATCATCATCATTATCATTATTATGAATCCAGTCTCAAAGCAGGTATCTTGATGTGGTTATTGTACAGCGGGCACACCGTGTACCCAGCGGCCCTCTGGACCCCTGGTAACAGTTACAAATGATTACATGATAACAGCTGCATTGGCCCAGATTTCATTTTAGGTTAGCAAGGCAAGAATGGAAAAAATCAGGAGAGGAGTTGGAGTGTTTACCAATCCTCTGGGCAGCAAAATAATGGACAGAATAAAAAAAAAAGCCCAGAAAATTTAAAACAAAGAAGATAAGCAGCTATGGAAGCTGCAGCTACTGAAGTTGAAACTCGACTATTAAAGGAAACCATAGAACTATTTACCACGTGACTGCCGGCCCTTGAGATTTCAGAAAGTGGAGGGAAGCCAAAAAATAAAAAATCAAAGCCCAGAAGTTAAAACGTTTACAACAGCAATGGGACAAAACAACATCTGGCCGAACAATGTAGTAACAATTATTCCCTGATTCCATGAACTGTATTCTCTAACTGAATCAATACCTTTGTAATACACCCCCACGGAGTTAAGAGAGGACTGAATCTCTGTCGTGACAATCCCGTGCAATTGACCGCTCTGGCCCCATGTCTAGCAGTAACCCCTTAGCTTCGAAGTAACAAAGTTTTCATTTTTCAACTTATGATTTGAGCATTTTTTTTTAACACTCTGTCCCTTTCAGGCTATTTTTTACAGAGAGACTGCGGACTTTCCATGAAAAAATTTGGAATTTTGATTTTCTATGTTGAAGTTCATTCATTCATTCAGTAGTATTTATTGAGCGCTTACTATGTGCAGAGCACTGTACTAAGCGCTTGGAATGTACAATTCGGCAACAGATAGAGACCATCCCTGCCCAGTGATGGGCTCACGGTCTAATTGGGGGAGACAGGCGGCGGAACAACACAGAACAAAACAAAAACAAGACAACATTATCACGATAAATAGAATCAAGGGGATGGACATCTCATTAACAGAATAAATAGGGTAATAAATAATACATACCAATGAGGACAGTGCTAAGGGGAGGGGGAGGAGCAGAGGGGAAAGGGGCTCAGCTGAGGGGAGGTGAAGGGGGAAGGGGGAGGAGCAGAGGGAGAATAATGTTGGTATTTATTAAGCGCTTACTACGTGCAGAGCACTATTCTAAGCGCTGGGGTAGACACAGGGTAATCAGGTTGTCCCACGTGAGACTCAGAGTCAATCCCCATTTTACAGATGAGGGAACTGAGGCACAGAGAAGTTAAGTGACTTGCCCACAATCAGCTGACGAGTGGCAGAGAAAGGGAGATCTCGGTCTGGGAAGGCCTCTTGGAGGAGGTGAGCTTTCAGTAGGGCAAGTGGGACAGTGTTGAACCTCAAAGTAGGGGTAGGGACTCAAAGCAAAGACAAAGAGAAAGAGACAGAGAGGGGCAGTGGGAAAAAAGGGAACACAGAGTGAAGGACACGGATAGAGCCCGGGAGGGAGAGGAGGGCGTCAGCCAGTAAGCGATGCAGAGACAGAGAATTGAAAAGGAGAGACGTATATATTCAGGCAGGGGTGAGACATACACAGACACACACCCCAACACACATGTACATTCACAACCCGGCACCATTTACATTCTGTTAGCTATTCATCAGGATGATTTTGGAGTGACAGAAGCTGTAACTTGGAGCCCTATCCTTCAAACAGCTGGTAGTAGATAGAAATATGAACAGAAAGTAAAGGATAATTCCAGCCACCACCTTGGCCAATGAGAGCCGTGTGGCTTCCCACAAGTCTAAATCAGGTGCAAGGACGCTGGCCCAAATTTTATCACCGCCTCACCGGTGTTTGTAAAATTCACGGAGTAGCGGAGATGAGTACAAGACTGGAGATTGGGAGACCAGATTTATAATCTTGGCCCTTATACATGACAATTTCCCTGTGTCTCACTTTCCTCATCTGCCAAATGAGGTTACCCTATTTATTCTCCTCAATAATAATAATAAGTATGCTACTTGTTAAGTGCTTACTATGTGCCAAGCACTGTTTTAAGCGCTCGGGTAGATGCAAGTTAATCAGGTTGGACACCGTGCCTGTCCCACATGAGGCTCACACACAATTCTCATTTTACAGATGAGATAACTGAGGCCCAGCAAAGTGAAGTAACTTGCCCAAGGTCACACAGCAGGGATTAGAACTCAGGTCCCTCGGACTCCACTAAACTATGCTGCTTCTAGGTCTGTGTCCGGTTAGATGATCTTGATGAAGCTCAGCACTTAGGGAAATCAATCAGTCACTGGTATTTAATGATGATGTCATTTGTTAAGCACTTACTATCTGTCAAGGGCTCTTCCAAGTGCTGGAATAGATAGAAGCTAAAAATAATTATAATTACGGTATTTGGGAAGCGTTTACTATGTGCCAGGCACTTTAATAAGCGCTGGGGTGAATATAAGCAAATCAGGTTGGACACAGTCCCCGCCCCATGAGGGGCTCACAGTCTCAATCGCCATTTTACAGATGAGGTACCTGAGGTACAGAGAAGTTAAGTAACTTGCCCGAGGTCACACAGCAGACACATGGCAGAGCCGGAATTAGAACCCAGGTCCTTCTGGTAGTTGAGTGTTTATTGTGTGAGACAGTGCAATACGTTAATATCTGTAGACATCTCTGCCCTCCAGAAGGTTATGTTCTGTGGGAAATTGTAATAATAATAATAATGTTGGTATTTGTTAAGTGCTTGCTATGTGCAGAGCACTGTTCTAAGCGCTGGGGGAGATACAGGGTAATCAGGTTGTCCCACATGAGGCTCACAGTTAATCCCCATTTTACAGATGAGGTAACTGAGGCACAGAGCAGTGAAGTGACTTGCCCACAGTCACACAGCTGACAAGTGGCAGAGCCCGGGAGTCGAACCCATGACCTCTGACTCCGAAGCCCAGGCTCTTTCCACTGAGCCACGCTGCTTTCCCTAGTTGTGTCTCCCACAAGTCATAGCCCTGTGTTTGGCATACAGCAGGAATTTAATAAATATTACTCATATCAGTAGCAGTAGTGGTAAGAATGAAATAAGAACTTTTCATTAAGGGTAAAATCCTTACTTCATTCTTAAGCTTTCCACGTTGTTAAAAATAAATATTAATTTGTACTCTCCTAGACCGTATGAGCCCCATGTGGGTCAGAGACTGCCTGAGCTGCTTATACTGTATAATAATGACGGTATTTGTTAAGCGCTTACTATGTACAAAGCACTATTCTAAGAGCTGGGGGGAGCCAAGGTGATCAGGTTGTTCCACGTGGGATTCACGGTCTTCATCCCCATTTTACAGATGAGGTAACTGAGGCACAGAGAAGTGAAGTGACTTGCCCAAAGTCACCCAGCTGACAAGTGGCAGAGCCGGGAGTCGAACCCATGACCTCTGACTCCCAAGCCCGGGCTCTTTCCACTGAGCCACGCTGCTTCTCTATATTACCCCAGTGCTTAGCTCTCTGCGTGGCAGAGTGCTTAACAAATACCACAACAGTCATTATTACTTGAAAATAAAATTTGGAACTTCATTCTTCAGTAGTTTATTTCCACCACAGACCTTGCATTAATTTGAATAATTCTGGGCAATGCATACAAAGAAGGTACTTTAATAAGATTTACCTTCTTTGGTTGATTAATACACTTTTTGCCCTTGAACGTGAACCACAATTTTCTGGCACATCTTTCTTTTATGCTTAATTAAATCTTGGAAGGGTTTTGGTTACTACCTGAATAATAATGTGAAAGCATTAAGGATAAAAATATTGAATTTTAATTTATTTGTCTAAGAATCTAGCTCTTTCTTCCCCCGAACTTAACATAGAAAAGCACTTGATAGATTAAACTAATTTAAGTTTTGTAATGCAAAATAGCGTTCCTGTTACAGGACATTTGTAAGGATGAGGAAGGGAGGTACTGGCCAAGACTCAATAGCTTCTGTTGCTATTACTCAATACCAATAATAATAATAATAATGTTGGTATTTGTTAAGCGCTTACTATGTGCAGAGCACTGTTCTAAGCGCTGGGGTAGACATAGGGGAATCAGGTTGTCCCACGTGGGGCTCACAGTTTTCATCCCCATTTTACAGATGAGGGAACTGAGGCCCAGAGAAGTTAAGTGACTCGCCCACAGTCACACAGCCGACAAGTGGCAGAGCTGGGATTCGAACTCATGAGCCCTGACTCCAAAGCCCGTGCTCTTTCCACTGAGCCACGCTGCTTCTCCAGCGCTTCCTACCTGAAAAAAAACAAAAACCAGAAACAAAACACTGATCCGTACGCTTCAGTGTATAATCAGTCAACTAATAACATTTATTGAGCACTTCTTGTGTGCAGAGCACTGTACTAAGCGATAGGAAGAGTGCAATATAATGGCATACGTGGAAAGGTACACATATATACTTTTTTACAAGAAAAAATTTAAATACGGGGCCCTACTGGGACAATATTTATTTCATTTAGTTTTACTACATCTACCTTCAAGATGTTACCGGGATAAGAATTTTGTTAGATAGGATACTCTGAATCAAATATACCCATAGAGCTTTTATGAATCGGAAATGACTCGACGTTTGATGATAGTAATAATAATCTCTTCAGAAGGCGCTTCATAGTTGTGAACAATTGCATTCTCTGAAAAATAAAACAAGCAGAAATCCTCAGATGTTATTACTTATCGTTCAGAGTCAAAGCAGTATGTTCCTGATAGCTAAAAACACAGTATTTGCAAAGAAATATCCCAAAAGACACACATTCTTTACCAGTCCATGAAATCAGAATACTTTGGTGGATTTCCACTGAAATTGGCTATGAAAGGAAGAGTGACAGCTTTGGCCTTAGGAAAACATCCGATAACATTTATTTAGTTTAAAATAGATTTTTCTCACAGAAACTGTTGCACCTTTAGGGCACAAAAAGCAATTTTTTCTTTAGATAAATGTTAAATAATTAATGTGCTTAGAGCAAACTGCAGCATCTCTCTTCCTTTTCCTGTAAGAGAAACAAGCTATTCCATCTCCACTTATGAACTAGACGAAGTAAGTGAACAAATCACATCATACAGACTTTAGTAAATTTCAACACAATAAAGAATGAGATGCATTAATCTCAAGGCAAATAGAAAATCAACGTGATTTCACGACTGAAGAAACCGGTGACGTGAAAAATACTGGAAAACAGAAATGCTGTGGTAGACATTGTGTATTTTCAGATTTATGTGGCGAATATAATTTCAGTCTTTTACACACCAATGAATGGCACACAAAATTTTAAACTGCCTTAATGCTTCCCCATGGCTCTATAACGTGTTATAGCTAACTAACGAACAGTTGCTGAATTAGAGTAGCAGTGAAATCTGAAACTCCCGCTGCCCCACAAACTGCACAGAAATGGATGCATTTTGTTGTCTTGAACCTGCCCTAATAAGTAATGTAAAACTGAAGGGGCGCTTAAGAGCTTCGGTTCTTCTTCAAAGTTTTAGTCCCTTTGCTTATCATTAAAGCTAACTCGGAAATAATTTCTCAAAATCATTTTGCTAGAAAATTCTGTCTTGGCTCCATCCTCAATTATCAATATCAAGCCTTTCTCGCCATCCACGAAGAACACTTATTTTCCTAGTTGAGGAGACAAGCATCTTCTTACAGAAGATCTATTCCATATCTTCTGTCGAATTCTGCGTGCCAGTGAAAATACGGCAGAGTAGTAGGAGAAGGGAGAGGCAAAATGTAGGTGAGCCCTGCATCTGCATAGATGCACAGAGAAGCAGCGTGGCTCAGTGGAAAGAGCCTGGGCTCGGGAGTCAGAGGTCATGGGTTCAAATCCCGGCTCTGCCACTTATCAGCTGTGTGGCCGTGGGCAAGTCACTTCACTTCTCTGGGCCTCAGTTCCCTCATCTGTAAAATGGGGATAAACTGTGACCCTCATGGGGGACAACCTGATCACCCTCTATCTACCCCAGTGCTTAGAACAGTGCTCTGCACATAGTAAGCGCTTAAATACCAACAAATACCAACATTATCTGGGCATTTGTTGATTTTAGGCATGCAGTAAACCAAATTGAAACCTAATGAGAATAATGAGCTTTAAAGAGTCAGTGCAGCTTCAGAAGGATTCTCACAGCCAGGGAGTAATATATGCCTTAGGAGAAACTAGCTTCATAAGCAATGAAATGAAGAATGAGAAATATTAATGCATTTATATTGCGTTATTAATAAGGGTCCAATTCAATCACCATACGGGGAGAACTCAGTTCTCTGGGATTGGCTGATCATTGCAGATACGGTGTTAGTTACAATCTAGGTAGAATTATCCTTCAGTGCAAAGACCACACTGCTAATCATGACGGTGAATGTCTCTGAGAGAGTATACCTTGCTCACTTTGTCATTTTTTTCTTTTTTTTGTGGTATTTAAGTGCTTACTCTGTGCCAGCACTGTAATAATAATAATGTTGGTATTTGTTAAGCGCTTACTATGTGCAGAGCACTGTTCTAAGATCTGGGGGAGATACAGGGTAATCAGGTTGTCCCACTTGAGGCTCACAGTTAATCCCTATTTTACAGATGCGGTAACTGAGGCAAAGAGAAGTGAAGTGACTTGCCCACCGTCCCACAGCTGACAAGTGGCGGAGCCGGCATTCGAACCCATGACCTCTGACTCCCAAGCCCGGGCTCTTCCCACTGAGCCACGCTGCTTCCCACTGTATTAAGCACTAGGGTAGATACAAGCTAAGTGGGTTGGACACAGTCTATGCTCCATATGGGGCTCACAGTTTGAATCCCCGTTTTACGGATGAGGTAACAGGCACAGAGAAATCAGTGATTTGCCCAAGGTCACGCAGCAGACGAATGGCAGAACCAGGATTAGAAACCAGGTCCTCTAATTCCCAGGCCCATTCTCTATCCACTAGGCAATACTGGTTCTCAGCGCTTTCTGCGTTTGTGTGAGATTTTGCTCGGACACCCCCGGTCGAAAAGGGAAAGAAATAACCTACTGCCTGCAAGACTTGTGGTAGAGATGCTGATTTGCACTGAGCCATCCACACATTCTCTCACTTGGACCAAAGTAGTTGCGAACCCTCAGACCCAGGGGTTGTGAATTTAAGTCAGGGTAGAAAAGCCCTTTGATTTATCTAAATAATTTCAAAACCAGAACATTTGCGTAGGGGCAATTTCAGGCTTATAAGTACTTTCCAGACGGTTTAGGCTTGAAGACACTTTAATGGCTTAGTTGCATCTGGCTGCTTTCCAGTTCCATGTCATTCTAAAATGGAGATTGCCATCCAGGAGTTTATGAGTCCCTAGGGGTACTTCAAAACACCCCAGGAGAATATACCATTCTGACCCACAATGGGCACAGATGTTGGTCCCCCGGAAGATGTCATTAAGAAGAAGCTGCAGCAGCCCGCTACTAGCAACAGCAGAAGCTGCTCTTGGCTTCGCCCCAGGATTTGAGGTATGTCACAGTCATAAGTTGTTATTTTCTTTTTAAGTCTGATTTTCCGTCGCTCTCCTTAGCTCCGCCAGAAGGCTCTGGTATTTCTCTGAATGAGATCGTGGCAATGTGGGCGACTGTGAGGATAAGTTCATTAGTTCATTTAATTGTGTTTGTTGAGGGCTTACTGTGTGCAGAACACTGTACTAAGTACTTGGGAAAGTACAATACATTGGTAAAAAGACACATTCCCTATCCAAAGTGGGCTTGTAGCCTTAAAGGGGGAGATAAACACTGATATAAATAAATTACAAATATGTACGTAAGTGCTGTGGGGATGGGGGGTGGGGATGAAGAAAGGGAGCGAGTCAGAGCGCCGCAGAGGGGAGTGGGAGAAGAAGAAATAATGTTGGTATTTGTTAAACGCTTACTACGTGCCAAGCACTGTTCTAAGCGCTGGGGGAGATGCAAGGTAATCAGGTTGTCCCAGATGGAGCTCACAGTCTTCATCTCCATTTTCCAGATGAGGTAACTGAGGCACAGAGATGTTAAGTGGCTTGCCCAAGGTCACACAGCTGACTAGCGGCGGAGCCGGGATTAGAACCCCCGACCTCTGACTCCCAAGCCCAGGCTCCACTGAGCCACGCTGAGGAGGGCTTAATCTGGGAAGGCCTCTTGGAGGAGCCGTGCCTTCAATAAGGGTTGGAAGCGGAGGAGAGTAATTGTCTGTCGGATATGAGGAAGAAGGGGAGTTGTTTAGCAAGGAGTTGAGAGGGGAGTAACGTTAAAGGAAGGTCCAAGATGAGTAGAAGAGGCAGATCTCTTGTGAATACCGGAGACGACAGGGATGCCTGCAGTTCCATTAAAAGTTAAGTTTCCCATCCCAAAATAATACCTTCTCTTTCCTTCTGGAGAGGTAGAAGGATAAATAATGAATATATGAATAATAACTCTGCATCCTCCAAAAGATTGAATCCAAGATAATTAAAAATGCCAGTATTTTCATTTGGACAGAATGAGCAACCCAATTTAATATATCTCACTTAACTCAAATTAACACCGAGGAACCTAGAGAGGTAAGCCGCATATTCACAACCTGAGAAAGTTCTGCTCTGCTGAGAAAATGAAAAACTAATAAAGCTAAGCAATTATTACCTAAACATAATAATAATAATGTAATTGAAAGAAAGTGGCAATGCCGTTTAAGACCTAAGGCTGGGAGTAGATGGCAAAACGTATTTGAGCTTCAAAAGGAAAACAGTAGGAAAAAGAACAAAGAATTGGAGCTTCGGAGCGGAGATGAATATTTTATGAATGAAGGTTCTCAATGAGCGCCAGTACAGCCCAACTCGTGTCGACAGTTGCGGAAAATTGCCTTTCTCTGGCGTAGCCTTTTGCCCTCGTTTCCAAAACTCTCTCCCAAATTCACATCCAACAGTATGGCCTGCTCCGGCCTTTTTTCCTCGGGTTTCCATAGCGCACCAGAAACCTCACCGCCGGAAAAAGTGTGCAGAATAGGCAGCAGAAACCCCTTAGAAATGGCCGAAAGAATTAAGTAGCAGAAATTACAGCTTTGCTGGCAGTGGCGCGGTGCTGCTGCGGCTGAGGAGGAAGAGGAGGAGGAAATGACTAGACACCATCTACCTTCCTGCTGCCGTGCCGTCGGATCACCTCCCGTCACCGTTCGAAGTGGACAGCAAAAAGTGGGAAATCCCGACCTAGTGAAGAGTGTCCGATCCAATTAGATAACGAATGAAAAATCTGATTAATTTCAACTACCAATTTTACTGAATCAACTGTCATGGCCCCTCTAGAATGTAACCTCGTTGTGGGCAGGGACCGTGTCTACCATCTCTGTTATACTGTTTATTGGACTCTCTCAAAAGGTCAGTACAGTGCTCCGCACGTAGTAAGCGCACGATAAATACAATTGATTGATCCGTTGATCCGGTTCATAGCAGGTACTCAAATTGCCATCTCTTATGCCACTCCAGTCCTCTTGAAGATTAGAGTTATCATCAAAAATATTTATTGAGCCACTGAATGTAGTAGTAGGTGATTAGGAGACATAGGGTAGTAGAAAAGATGCTGTCTCAGCCCTTGAGAATCTTACAATCTGATGGGAAAGATGAGCAGACTTAACTGATGAATATATAAAGGAGTATAGAGCCGATAGAAGTAATGCCCGGAGATAGATAAATCCGTGCAAATAAATTACAGCCAACAAGTAATTAACTTCAGAAATCTCTCGAACGACCCCTGGCCCCTTAATTGGAGAAGTAGAAGGAGAAACTTTGAACAGTAGAAATTTGGTTTAACAGATCTGCAGGACCATATGGCGACAAAATTTGCGGCACCCTAAAATTTGCTTTAGGTCATAGATTAATTGATCTACTGGTAATTGGCTACTAGAACCAGGCGAAATCATGCATTCGATAAAACTGTCAGCCTCATGGCCGGTGGGGCAAGGGAAGAGCTTATACAATAAGAAAAAGGACAAATAAAGCCCAATGGAAGTGATCTTTTAATCGTTGGATGTTTTAATAATAACAAAAAAGCCACCTTTCATTCATCCAGCAATTTCTCTCTCTGTGAAGTGTGGGGTGATGATTCCGTGGACTCTAGGTTGGGGAGAAGAAATGCCGGGTGGGAGGGATTTGGGAGGGAGTTATTGGCTTCATCTCAGTAGAGATGACTATGTTTGTATCCACCTCTGTACAGAAGATATAAAAATAATCGATGTCATTGTGTGGTAACCTTTCTTTCCTTTTAAGGGTTTCCGGTGGAAATATGTCTTAAATTAATCTATGGGGAAAGGTAAGATTCTGAATAGAAGTGTCTATTCTTTGATGGATATTTTAGCTGCCAGTAGATTAGTGTACGTCGGCATCAGGAAGGGCATATGCCCAGCCCCATGCTCTTTCCAGTTCGATATACTGGCTTCCTATAAAAGTGGAGTAAAACCCCTATACGATTTAAAATGCATATGCTGAGAACTCCAGCACTGAACACTCCTGCGGAGAACAATTACTCCCATAAGATGATTTTGGTGCTCATCATGCGGCGACTTCTTCAAACATTATATGCACTTAGACAACTATATAGGATTTACATCAGCTAGTCATAGTAAAATAATAGTCATTATGATGTATATTGAGCTCTTATTCTGAACTAAACACTAAAATAGATTCAAGACGATGAGATTAGACAAGTTTTCCCCACATTTTTTTTTGTTTCCATTTTACAGATGAGGAAACTGAGGCTGAAAGAATTAAAAAAAGGTCTTGCCTGAAGTCAGATAGCGGATCAGTGTCAGGACTGGAATTGAAACCCAGGTCTTCTGATTCCCAGCCCCATGCTTTTTCCAGTTTGATATACTGGCTTCCTATAAAAGTGGAGTAAAACTCCTAATCAAGCTTGGGAGTCAGAGGTCATGGGTTCGAATCCCGGCTCTGCCATTTATCAGCTGTGTGACTGTGGGCAAGTCACTTAACTTCTCTGTGCCTCAGTGACCTCATCTGTAAAATGGGGAGCCCCACGTGGGACAGCCTGATTACCCCGTATCTACCCCAGCGCTTAGAACAGTGCTCTGCACATAGTAAGCGCTTAACAAGTACCAACATTATTATTATTATCATTATTACAAACATGGTAACTGACCACATTTTTTTCCATAAATGATTGGTTCCTTGCTATCATACTAAATAGAGAAGACGCCCATCTCATTAAAGCTGGTATAGGTTGGGAAAGAAACTGTAGCCAATGCATGAAAACATTTGGAGGGACATATGTTCTGAAGGAATAGTCAAGGTTTCCCATGAATGGAAATCAGGGAAAAGGACAAAAGGCAAATTAGTAAATAGGAACTGCCAGATGAATCTAAAGCCCGATATTTGCTTTGGAGAGATGTCCTTGAACCAGAGGAAACAAAGCTACAAAGATGTAAAAGCTGCTGTATCGTTTACCACTGTGTAAATATCGAAGAGGTCAAGCTGACTTCTAGTTCTGCAGTGTATCCATATCTTAAGCTTTTCTAGAAATACTGTATTTTAGGAACAGCCACAGTGTAGAAGGTAGTTCTGGTGTGTGACTCACCACGCAGTTATTTAAAGTTTCATTTCAAAGTGTTTTCTGCTTCGTTATACCGTATTTTCTTGTGTGGTCCATATAGGCAAATTCTACTGATTCAAATTAAAGTCTTGGCCCAGTTGTTGATTGTGGTTCAATTCTGAGATGGTTTCCATGTTCCCAATGGTCAAGTGATTACATTTTTCCATTTTTCGATCAAGAACTGTGCCTGAATTCAGTAGTACGGTGAAAAAAGTAGCTGAATGAAATGTCGAATTTGAAAAAAATGCTAGTTACTCATCAGTCGTCTTGTCTCTTCTTGCTCCCCGATTTCCCAAGGGGCGCTTCCACTTTGGGGAGTCCGCTGGAGAAGAGAGAACCATCTCTTCTTCTCTCGACTGTAAACTTGTTGTGGGGAGGGAACAAGTCTACCAACTCTGTTGTATTGTACTTTCTCAAACGCTTAGTCAAGTGATCTGCACACAGTAAGCACTCGGTAAGTACTAAGGATTGATGGATTCCTTTTTTTGCCACGTCCTCTGAATGTGCGAGGAAGTAATCACTCCCATGGAGGGACTAGAGCAGTTTCTACTTCTCTCTCTCGCATGTTGGGAAGTTGCGGAGCAGAGCAGCAATCCTCCTAGCAGAAGTGCTTGGACATGGTCTTCCATTCCACCCAGTGCTCATTACTGGCCCACGCCCCTGAAACCAGTACCTGGTGCTGCTGACGGTCCGAGACTGGAGTCCTATCCTCCCAGGGTAGGGGGGCTTGGAAGGGAGGGACGGCAAGGAGAGTCACCCATAAAAGACAGGACATTCCTTGGCTTGCCCTCCTGACCTCTGCCTGTTTTATCCAAATGTTTTTCCCTGAAAATAATTATATTTTAAAGTCCTTGTGGGTCCCACTTCCTCAACGGACCTAATGATGGTAACAGTAACAACAGTTAAAAAGAAACATTGGGGCCTATTGGCAAGAGCGCGGGCTTGGGAGTCAGAAGGCCCTGGGTTCTAATTCGGACTCCACTACTTGCCGACTCCGTGACCTTGGTCTAGCCACTTCACTTGTCTTTGCCTCAGTTCCCTCCTGTGCAAAATGGGGATTTAAGACTGTGAGCCCTCTGTGGGACGTGGACATGGTGTACAATCTGATTAACTTGTATCTACCCCAGCGCTTAGTACAGTGCCCGGCGCATAGTAAGCGCTTAACAGATATCATAAAGAAGAATGAAAGCTATCACAAAATATGCATTCAAATGTCAAAAGTAAAATCTAGGCTTCGCTGAGCGGTTCGGTCAGGTACAAATCAGGTCCTCCAAGCTGAGCAAAGTAGAAGCAGAATTGTGTCTACATCGGTCCTTTCCTGGATGGTGCGGTCTTTCCCTTCTTTGGTGGTCGACATTGAGATCCCAGGAGGGGAAAGAGCTTGGAGCTCCACCTCTGAGGGGGTGGTGGGAGGGATGGTTCAACTGTGGCCCAGCTAGGAGGGGGGGACAAAGATGCCCCAAGACTCACTAATAATAATAATAATAATGTTGGTATTTGTTAAGCGCTTACTAGGTGCAGAGCACTGTTCTAAGCGCCGGGGGACATACAGGGTCATCAGGTTGTCCCACGTGAGGCTCACACTTAATCCCCATTTTACAGATGAGGGAACTGAGGCCCAGAGCAGTGAAGTGACTTGCCCACAGTCACACAGCTGACAAGTGGCAGAGCCAGGAATCGAACCCAGGACCTCTGACTCCAAAGCCCAGGCTCTTTCCACTGAGCCACGCTGACAGTGGGCAGTGTCTGATCCAGATTAGCACTAGTCTCCGGGGGGCAGTGGAGGCTGAGGTGATTTGGCTTGAAAGCCCCAGGACTTGGCCTTCTCCTACCCCAGACCACGCCCTGCAGTAAGGTGAGGCTGGAGAACCCAGCGACAGCAGGGTGGGAGCCCGGGATGGGCCAGAGGAAGGGAGAAGGAGACCTTCGGGAACTTCCCCACCCGGGAACAACCTGCCAGGAGGCTACTCTGGCCTGCCTCCCATGGGATCGCCCCAGAAAAATGGCCAGTGGGTGCCCCGATGCCTTAGATAACCCCCATGAAGGCCCCCAGAAGTGGAAACTATTCCTCCTGTCCTAGGTCCATTACCCTATTTATTTTGTTAAGGAAATGAACGTCGCCTCGATTCTATTTAGTTGCCATTGTTTTTACGAGATGTTCTTCCCCTCGACTCTATTTATTGCCATTGTTCTCGTCTGTCCGTCTCCCCCGATTAGACCGTAAGCCCGTCAAGCTGCAGGGACTGTCTCTATCTGTTGCCGACTTGTTCATCCCAAGCGCTTAGTACAGTGCTCTGCACATAGTAAACGCTCAATAAATACTATTGAATGAATGAATGAATGAAAGGTCAGGATGACCCAAGCTAGAGAAGCCCCCATCAGAGGATGGCAACTGACAGTCCTCCCCAGCATATACCAAGTAACATAACACCATCCCCTGCAGCAGTCAATCTAATCTAAAAACTATCTAATCAATAGTTTTTCTTGAGTGTTTACTCTGGCGTGGCACTTTCCTAAGTACTGGGAGAGTACAGGAGGATGAGTATACATCATCCTTATCTTCAAGGAGTTTACAATCTGGCAGGGAAGACAGACTCTGAACTAAATTACCAATACAGGAGGGAGGAGCAGAGTGTAAAGATATGTACATAGATCATAACGTTGGCATTTGTTAAGCGCTTACTATGGGCAGAGCACTGTTCTAAGCGCTGGGGTAGATACCGAGTAGACGCTGTGGGGGAGAGGTTGCTTAGAATGTGAGGAATCAAGTGCACAGATGATGCAGTAGGGGGAAAAGAGGGGTTTTTTTTGGTTTGTTTTTAGTATTTGTTAAGCACTTACTGTGTGCCAACCACTGTTCTAAGTGCTGGGGTAGATATAGGGTTATTAGGTTGTCCCACGTGGGCTTACACTTTTAATCCCCATTTTACAGTTGAGGCAACTGAGGCACGGAGAAGTTATGTGACTGGCCCAACATCACCCAGCGGACAAGTGGCGGAGCCGCGATTAGAATCCGCGTCCTCCCACTCCCAAACCTCTGCGGAGTTGAGAGGTGTAAAGGGGGTGGGGAGGTGAGGTTAGTCAGGGAGGGCCTTCTGGAGGCGATGTTATTTTAGTAGGACAATTCAGTGGTATTTATTGAGCACTTACTCTGTACATAGCACCATGCTAAGCACTTGGGAGAGTACAGTAGTAGACAAGATCACTGACCTCCGAAGCTCACGATCTAGTGGGAAGTTGAGGAGAGTTGTGATCTGTTGGGTATGCAGGGAGGGAATTCCAGGCCAGAGGGAGGGTTGAGTGAGAGATCGACAAGGAGAGAGACGAGTGAAGCACAGTGACGATTGACGATAAAGAAGTGAAGTGTGCGGGTTGTTGAATATTTTTCTCCGGGAGCCCCAGACCCATTTCGAGCTCCTCCCCAAGCCCCCTGAACTCTGGTGCACTGTCAGTCACTGAACTTGGCAGCAAGAGTCGTGGTGGAAGGAGACTAGACACAGAAATGTTATAAAGGAAATAAAAGCACGTGGTGCCGTGTCAGAAAATGATGAGAGACAGGTCTTAAACAAGACTAATGACCACCTTGTATGCAAAAGACGGTTCTCCCCCTGTGCGGGTTAGATTTACTGGCTCATCTTTTTGTCGCAGACTTCCTTACTGCTAGTTCTGCTCGTAAGAGATTTGTTTTTAAAATTGCTCTTTTTTTGGCTTTCATGTTCCTCTAATGCCCGTGAAGTAGGGCCCCTCCTATGGCAGTCTGTATTAAGGAATAGTTCTGAATTATCATTCCATATTTTTGCACCAAAGCCTATTAAGCTTTTCTATTTTTCTGGTGACAAATGAGCTATTCCGGTCCCAGCCATTCATTCTGCAAAAGTGGGGGGAGAAATAGGTCAATCAAATTATCCAGTGAATTCAAGACAATACTACAAGTCATCTTGACAGTGGAAGCCAAGGTGTTTAGAGTACTGTTCCCAACTCAGTGAGTGATAACTCGCCACCCTGCTTCTCCTCCTGCAAAACAGGTCAGGGAATCAGAATAACTAACGCTAGGAGGAGAATAAATGCATAATATGATTCTGATCCTTCTTGAGGTAACCTTTCTTCAAAAATTACTTTCTATAAGTGAATGCATGTGAACAGTTAATAAGGTCTTTTTATAGACAGGAAATTTCAACAAGGTCCTTTCATACTTTTGCATTTAGAGAATTCAAACCAAGAATTAGTAATTTCGTTTTAGCAACTCAAGCCTAAGTACGTCATTGTTTAAAGATGTCATCAATTAATTTATTATTTTTGCTTTGAGAGATTTCAGTAATTGCATTTCATTACTGGGAATTTTTTATTAACCCTAGAATTTCCTTAAAATGTTCAGCTGGGAGATAGGAACATTTTTAGTAACTAAGCAACCAGTGTGAACGTTTCACAAGCATATCCTTCTAGAACTGGAAAAGAGCATAAAATACTCAAATGCATAAACTTATACCTCTCTTTACGTTACCCTGAAATATCAATTGTGTTTATACATTTACGGAAACTATAATCGTATTCTCTCTCTCTCCTCCTCTCTCTCGCTGTATATAAATTTGAGCACCGAAAAGTAGATTAAAATACTTTTCCTAAGACCCTCACACATATCCAAGTTGAAAATTGAAGGTTTGGCAAGTTGTACAGAAAAATAACTTTCCTGTGATCCATCTTTGATCGGTCTGTCTAGGTATTAGATTCCACACAGAAAAATTAAACTATCCTTACCCGCGTAGAAAATACTATTTTCCAGCCCAAATGCAGTCAGCTTTCATAACGATATTTCTCTTAAATGGTGCAAACTCCTAGCTGCTGCATTTTGAAGGTAGCATTTAATGCCGTGAAGCTTTTCAATAAACCTGGTTCGAAGAGGCCGCTCTGTCCAATTAAACATTTATGAGGCACTTTCAAATTTTTAAGTACTGTCAAGAACATTATATAAGTGAGGGGGAACAGCTTCAGAGATGTTTTTAATAATTTTCCTAAAGTCATACCAAAGTCAGTGGCCAATACCAGACTTCAACCAAGTTAACTTGAATCTTTCCTCTGTGCTCAGTAGTGTTACAGGGCCCTGGATTTCTTTTTTTTTTTTCGTAAAAAACAAAGTATTCTCCAGATTGGCCACAGACCTGACTCTACGGTGGCCATTTATCTGGTTTCACAGTGGACAGTCCGATGATCAGGTGGTCTGTCCTGTGCCTGGTCTCAATATGGCACCAAATTTATGCCCAGATTCTTCATTTTAAGGGTCCCTCAGGCTTTCGCCTTAACTCCTTTCTTTTCCCCTGGCTTTCAGGCTGTGTGCTCGTTCACAGGAATCTAGGGAGGGAAAAACAAAGGCACAGGAGTGGGTATGGAGTTGGGAGAGCGGGCGGGGAGTTCAGTGGGAGTGGAGTGGACTTGGATAGACTTCCATAAAAAGGTGCTTATGACATCATTTTATTGCACTCTGTGCTCTGGTTAAGGCATGTGATCCATGTAGGGATACAACTCGAACCAGAATTCCCATGGTGCTTAACAAATGCCAACATTATTATTAACTAAATACATTCTTGAAATTTTCAAATTTCAAATATTACCGTACTAAGTAATAATAATAACAGTGTTGGTATTTGTTAATAATAATAATAATAATGTTGGTATTTGTTAAGCGCTTACTATGTGCAGAGCACCGTTCTAAGCGCCGGGGTAGACGCAGGGGAATCAGGTTGTCCCACGTGGGACTCACAGTCTTAATCCCCATTTTACAGATGAGGTAACTGAGGCACAGAGAAGTGAAGTGACTTGCCCACAGTCACACAGCTAAGTGGCAGAGCTGGGATTCGAACTCATGACCTCTGACTCCAAAGCCCATGCTCTTTCCACTGAGCCACGCTACTTCGTGCTTACTACGTGCAGAGCACTGTTCTAATCTCTGGGGGAGACACAGGGTCATCAGATCACCCCACGTGAGGCTCACAGTCGATCCTCATTTTACAGATGAGGTAACTGAGGCACAGAGAAGTTAAGCGACTTGCCCACAGTCACACAGCTGCCAAGTGGCAGAGGTGGGATTCGAACCCATGACCTCTGACTCTCAACCCCCGGCTCTTTCCACTGAGCTACGCTGCTTCTAGCAAATCAAGTTGGACAGAAGTCCTTATCCCATATGGGGCTCAAGGTCTCAATCCCCATTTTATAGAGGAGGTAACTGAGGTACGGAGATGTGGTGACTTGCCCAAGGTCACACAGCAGGCGAATGGCAGAGCTGGGATCAGAACCCGGGTCCTTATGACTCCCAGGCCTGTGCTCTAGCCACTAAGCCATGCTGCTTCTGCTCTCCTTACATATAAATTGGCATACACTTATAATTTTGAATCTCTTTATGGTAATAAACAGTATAAATGTTTAGGCAATAAAACACTATTCCCCACAGGAGGATTTTCCCAGTGGTGCAGACTTGCATTTTGGGGAATATATGGGCAGAAACACCTTTCATGAGGAAGCAGCGTGGCCTTGTGGAAAGCACAGAGGACTGGGAATCAGGAGACCTGAGTTCTAATCCTGCCTCTGGCACTTGCCCAGGTGTGTGACCTTGGGCAGGTCTCTATCCGTGTCTCTATTTCCTCATCTGTAATATTCATTCATTCACTCAATAGTATTTATTGAGCGCTTACTATGTGCAGAGCACTGTACTGAGCGCTCGGGATGAACAAGTCGGCAACAGATAGAGACGGTCCCTGCCGTTTGACGGGCTTACGGTCTAATCGTTATATGAGCATGAAATACCTGTTCTCTCCTCTCTAGACTGTAAGCCCCACATGTATCTACCCCACCACTTGGCATATGCTTGGGGAAGCAGCGTGGCTCAGTGGAAAGAGCCTGGGCTTCGGAGTCAGAGGTCATGAGTTCGACTCCCGGCTCTGCCACTTGTCAGCTGTGTGACCGTTGGGCAAGTCACTTCACTTCTCTGTGCCTCAGTTCCCTCATCTGTAAAATGGGGATTAACGGTGAGCCTCACGGGGGACGACCTGATTACCCTGTATCTACCCCAGCGCTTAGAACAGTGCCCTACACATAGTAAGTGCTTAACAAATATCAACATTATTATTATATAGTAAGCATTTAACAAGTACCATCATTATCATTATTATTTAACAAATACAATTATCATCATCATTATTTCCTTGGCCTGATGTGTGAAATAATGATTAGAGTAGGAATAGACCGCTTCAGACACCTACCTTGTCCACCCTGGGAGTAGAGTGGTCTGGGACAAGCCTTGACTTACCTGGCACCTGACAAGGGTAGAGTTAGGAAGCAGTATGGCCTAGTGGATAGAGCAAGGCCCTGGAATTCAGGAGACCAGGATTCTAATCCTCCTTGGCCACTTGTCAACTGTGTGACTTTGGGCAACTCATTTCACTTCTCCTTGCCTCAGTTTATCTGTAGAGAAGTATGGCCTAGAGGAAAGCGTATGGGTCTGGGAGACAGAGGTCATGTGTTCTAATCCTGGGCCTGCCACATGTCTGCTGTGTGACCTTGGGCAAGTCACTTCCCTTCTCTGTGCCTCATTTACCTCATCTGTAACATGGGGATCAAGACTGTGAGCCTCATAAGGAACATGGACTATGTTCAACGTGACTACCTGGTATCTACCCCAGCGCTTAGAACAGTGCCTGGCTCGTGGTAAGCGCTTAACAAATACCGCAATCATTATTATTAATATTAAAATGGGGATTAAGACTGGGAGCCCCATATGGATGTGGATCGGGTCCCATCTGGTTAGCTCGTATGTATCTCAGAGTACATACAGTGCCTGGCACACAGTAAGCATTTAGCAAATGCTGTTTTTAAAAGCAAAAATGACAAAGAAACAAAACAGAACAAAAACCTTGGTGTCCTCTGAACTACAAGTGTCTCCTTGGGAGAACTGGACCAGGTTAAGTCACTTCCTAAGCAGCGTGGCTTAGTGGATAGAGCAGAGGTCTGGGAGTCATAAGGACCTGGGTTCTAATCCCGGCCCTGCCCCTTGTCAGCTGTGTGACGGTGGGCAAGTCACTTCACTTCTCTGTGCCTCAGTGCCCTCATCTGTAAAATGGGGATGAAGACTGTGAGCCTCACGTGGGACAACCTGATGACCCTGTATCTACCCCAGCGCTTAGAACAGTGCTCTGCACATAGTAAGCGCTTAACAAATACCAACATTATTATTATTCCCAATTTCAGGAGTCAGCCAAGCCTGGGCCACCAGGAGAAATCCTGTAGCTCGCTGCTCTCTTCAGCTTCCCCTGTCTTCCTGGAACTCTGCCAGGCCTTGATTCCCACCAGCTACAGAGGGACTCGGGGATTGTAGCCCCACATGCTGAGTTGGGCGTGTCTGCTTCCGGGCATGGGGGAAAACGGCTCATTCCCATTCATAATTATCCTTACAGATGGAGTTACAAGCTGCTGCCAGCACCATAAGGTGCCTAAGCATCCCTTTATTTTTATTCTCGGTTCATAAGGAATAGTAGAGGGGAAAAGTTGAAAATAAAAACCGGCAGCAATAAGCAAAATTAAGTTTTTATTACTTGGACCCGAAGAAGGCTCCTCCATTCGGTAGCAATCTGAGTCGAGGAAAATAGCTTAGCCCATATTTTTCGGGAAACAAGCTTAGGGAAAAGCAACAGAGGTAAAATGAGACAATATTTGAAAACCTTGTCTGTCTTGAAAAGAATTTCATTCTTAAAAAAGATTGTATAAATATTTTCTTTCTTTGTTTACCTCCAAATGTCCAGTTTTTCTATTTGGGGAAAAAAAATATCAGAGGTAGGGAAATTATTTGGGGATAAAAAATGAAAAAAATATATATTTCGAATATTACCGCTCTTTCCCCCCTAAACATGCCCCCTCCTCACATTCTCATCTTTACCTAGGATTTAGCCCCTTTGAGCTGGGCCTAATGTGTCAGGAAGCAGTTCTCCTCTCCTCCCCTGGCAAATCGGTAAATCCATTCTTAAACTTCTACTGCAGCAAAGAAGAACTGGCTGATAGTTTGGTTTAGCCTACTGACTCAGCAACAGCAGCAGCAGCAGTCACTGACCTGAGCACAATTCACAGAACTGTGCTAAGTGCCTAAAGAACATAGATGTAAAAGATGCAGTTCCTGACTTTGAAGCGTCTAAGATTTATTGAGGAAGACGAGTGGACACAAATAGTCAAATATTCAGTAGGTTAAAAAAAAAAAAAAACCAAGAAAATATACACGAATAAAAATTTAAAAAGAACCCCTACTTTAACAGGGCTGCTTTTTAATAGGGTGAAATGACCAGGAAGGGGAGAAATTGGTGCTGAGAAAGGCTTTTGAAGGAGGTGAGTTTCTACAAGGTATTTGAAGTTAGCGAGGGATATCAAGCGCTTAGTACAGTGCTCTGCACATAGTAAGCGCTCAATAAATAAATACTATTGAATGAATATTTGGTGGAGGTGAGGACTGAAGGAGTTTCAACAAAGGCAAAGCGTTGAATTCACAGAAGGGAAGTGTCAGGAGGGTCATGCGAGAAGTATTACTCTCTTCGGCAAACTTCATAATTGACTCTAGGGTCATTCCACCATTTGTTTCTGCAGAATAAACACGGGAAATTATTCAACCACCTCAGCAGATAGTCTGTTCTTTTATAAGTAAATAGATCTCTAAACAAAGACATTCTCTTTCACGGGGTTAATGCGTAGTTAAAAAAATATATATTTCACCTGATCTACACTTTGAACGCGTTTCCATGGTTTGTCACTACCTCCATTGTTCAACATTACCTCCCAACCTAGAAAATTACAAAGTATCAACACCCCTCATCACAAAAACACTGACTTAGCAAGTATCAGGTAGAAGCAAGTAAGATTGAGTCTGCCCTGCTAATGATGTAAACGGTATCAATCAATTAGTTGAGCACTTACTGTGTGCTTTGCTGGGAGAGTATACACAACAATATAATAGACCCATTCCCTGCCCAGAACGAGCTGGAGGATTGTAACTATTTTAATTTTCCCTTTAGAGGATCAAACAACAGCTCTTTAGTGTGAGCTACTCTGGAGAGGCAGGAGGAGCATGAAGGAGGGAAATTGGAAGAGCCTGCCTGTGACCACAGTCCAGGGTTTATTGATAAAAGAGCTGAGACTACTGGGAAACTCAGCAGTTGCGTCCTCTCCAAAGGCACAGGGATTCATTCGGCAGAAGGTCACCCGGAAACTCCGTTTCCCAGAGCCGTCTGAAAAGAAGAGCCAGTTAGTTTAAGTGAAGCCTTTCAAATTCAGCAGCTGGCCTCCTCTTTCCCCAGCCCCTTGCCTGACTGTAAAGTTGTGCTGAAGTTCCGGCCCGTGTGCTATATAATAATGTTGGTATTTGTTAAGCGCTTACTATGTGCAGAGCACTGTGCTAAGCGCTGGGGTAAACACAGGGGAATCAGGTTGTCCCACGTGGGGCTCACAGTCTTAATCCCCATTGGGACACGGTTTCAGACTCTAATATAGCTAAGAAACTGCTTGAAAATATAAAAATGTATTACATGCCTAAAGATGACTATAAAACTCAGAGTGTCTAGAAATTGGAATTAGGTTTGACCCTCACCTCTATATTAAAACAAAATTTGTGTGTTTCAGTTCTGAGGGTTTGGGAAACTACAAATTCCTCTCAGGCCTCTCCTGCGTAACCCTGACCGACCATCTCTAAGGGACATATGGATAATGCCCGTAGTTGCTCAGCTTGGAGCCATGATTTGAGCCATCTTGAAGAGCGTGGTGTCAACATCACATCCCAACCTAGAAAATTACAAAGTATCAACACCGCTCATTACAGAAACACTGACTTAGCAAGTATCAGGTAGAAGCAAATAAGATTGAGTCTGCCCTGCTAAGGATGTAAACTGAATCAATCAATTAGTTGAGCACTTACTGTGAGCAAAGCACTCTACTAACGGCTTGAAATCTAAAAATGTATTATATGCCTAAAGACGACTTTAAATTTGTGTGTTTCAGTTCTGAGGGTTTGGGGAACTACGAATTCCTCTCAGGCCTCTCCTGCGTAACCCTGACCGACCATCTCTAAGTAAGGGACATATGGATAATACCTGTAGTTCCTCAGCTTGGAGTCATGATTTGAGCCATCTTGAAGAGCGTGGTGTCCCAAGTAGTTACTCTGGGAAAGAGGAAAAAAGAAATAAAGAGGATTTCTCTAAACTAAAAGTCAGACTTTTGTAAGTTTACTGCTTCTGTGGTGATTTGCAGAAGGATCGAGTTTGGTTAAAACCTGTTAAAGGACAGACGTTTTCACAGCTTCTTAACTGCTCACAATGTCTGTCCCCCTCTCGAAGAAGTCCTTTGGATTTCCCGTTGTTCAGATGTTTTATTCTCCTAGTATCTCAAGAAATACCATAAGAAAAGTTAACTGTAACAGAGTACATACCCTTTAAATAGCCACAGCCTGAAATCTCTTAAAGGAAAATGTATTATGGGGGAGAAAACATTTTCTACCACGTTAGCAATTCAAAACTACTTGGCCTATTCTCTCAGCATCACATCTTTCTGCAAAGGGTAATGTCATGTGAAATCAAGTTGTCACTGTATATCTTCTAAAACAAGTACTTAAAATATGATTTACAAACATGCTCGCGGTGAGCTATCTTCTGCTGTTTTTATATTCTGTTCCAAAATTTTAGTACTTCCTGAGTCCCATAGAACATCATTTTCATTCAAAGACTGTCTTCCTAACGCTGCTTTAGATGGGAGGTATCGGAGAGGTAGACGTTGTCAGAGAATCAGTTTGGCCTAGTGGATAGAGAAGGGCCTGGGATTCAGAATGACCTGGTTTCTAATCCTGCTGCCGCTTGTCTGTTGTACGACCTTGCCCAAGTCACTTGACTTCTGTGTGCTTCAGTTACCTCATCTGTAAAATGGGAATTAAGACTGTGAGCTAATTGTGAGCCACCTTCTATCTACCCCAGCACTTAGAACACTGACTGGCACATAGTAAGCGCTTAACAAATACCACGATTATTATTATTCTGGACTAGGCCTCCATCGTGATTCGAAGGTAGTTGATACTCAGTTCTGATGGAGTCACCGGTGTAGTTATTCAGATTTCAGTGTATTCTCATCTGCCGTTGTGGTGTTGGGGTGTTGGGGAAGTGGGGTTAGCCACGCTGATTGATTCTAGCCACTATTAGTCGTTTCACAGTTGCTAGTTAAGAGCAGAGTTTGGGTTGAATTTCATTGTTGCCTGCAAAACTCTCTCCACAGATAAGTCATGCATTCATGGAGATAAAATTCATTCAGTAGTATTTATTGAGCACTTACTATGTGCAGACCACTGTACTAAGCCCTTGGAATGTACAATTCAGCAACAGATAGAGACAATCTAGTCATCTTGGGGAAGCAGCGTGGCTCAGTGGAAAGAGCCCGGGCTTCGGAGTCAGGGGTCATGGGTTCGACTCCCGGCTCTGCCGCTTGTCAGCTGTGTGACTGTGGGCAAGTCACTTCACTTCTCTGGGCCTCAGTTACCTCATCTGTCAAATGGGGATTAACTGCGAGCCTCACGTGGGACAACCTGATTACCCTGTATCTACCCCAGCGCTTAGAACAGTGCTCTGCACATAGTACACGCTTAACAAATACCAACATTATTGTTATCTTTCCTTGTAGACTGTGAGCCCTGAGTAGGACAGGAACTGTGTTCAGTCTGATCGTCTCGTATCAACCTCACTACCCAGCACAGTACTTGGGGCATAGTAAGCTCTTAAATATTGACATCATTAAACGTCTGTATTTCTAACCCAACGTAGTCTGTTGCAAGATCTTGACAAACAGTTATTCTCAGGCAGAGTTAAAGGTGAACAAAGGATGTCATAAAATGAAATCAGATATTTCCAACTAAGCTTGTGATTACAGCTCAGGAGAGAATTTGGTCTCTGCCACCGGGTGCCAAACTCAAGAGACTGGTGATCAGACCAGTTTCCTTGGAGAGGAGGGGGGCTCCTATGCTTTGCTCTTTACTACCTGTGGTTTCCTTTTCAGGCCCCAGGAAATCTGCAGTAGTTTCGAGACTGACTTTCTGCCTGAGTTCTTTTAGGCTGAATACTCCCCATTTCCTTTTACTCAAAATGCTTGTTCTGAGGTCCCAATTCTTTCAGCAGTTGCCTCCCCACTCTTTCCTCATAGCCAGAGGAAGGGGAAGAAGAGGGAGGGTTAGACTCCGCAGAGACTCAGGCCAAACACTCACTTTTTCCCCCAGCTGAGGAGGCTCACTCCAAATCCCAGTGGCTAATAATAATAATTATGGCATTTGTTAAGCGCTTAACTATGTGCCAGGCACTGTACGAAGTGCTGGGGTAGATACAAGTATTCATTCATTCATTCAATAGTATTTATTGAGCGCTTACTATGTGCAGAGCACTGTCCTAAGCGCTTGGAATGTCCAAATCGGTAACAGATAGAGACAGTCCCTGCCCTTCGACGGGCTTACGGTCTAATCGGGGGAAACGGACAGACGAGAACAATGGCCATAAATAGAGTCAAGGGGAAGAACATCTCATTAAAACGATAGCAAATAAATAGAATCAGGGTGATGTACATCTCGTTAAACAAAATAAATAGGGTGATGAAGTTGAGAGGACGAGTACAGTGCTGAGGGGGTGGGACGGGAGAGGGGGAGGAGCAGAGGGAAAGGGGGGAGAAGAGGGTTTAGCTGCGGAGAGGGGAAGGGGTGGGTAGAGGGAGGAGAGGGAGAGAAGCAGCATGGCTCAGTGGAAAGAGCACGAGCTTGGGAGTCAGAGGTCATGGGTTCGAATCCCGGCTCGGCCACTTGTCAGCCGTGTGACTTTGGGCAAATCACTTAACGTCTCGGTGCCTCAGTTACCTCATCTGTAAAATGGGGATTAAGATTGTGAGCCCCACATGGGACAACCTGATTCCCCTGTGTCTACCCTAGCACTCAGAACAGTGCTCGGCACATAGTAAGCGCTTAACAAATACCAACATTATTATTATTTTTATTATTAAAAGGGGAGCTCAGTCTGGGAAGGCCTCTTGGGAGAGGTGAGCTTTAAAGTAGATCGGGTTGGACACAGTCCCTGTCCCACGTGGGGCTCACAGTCTCAATCCCCATTTTACAGATGAAGTAACTGAGGGCCAGAGAAGTTAAGTGATTTGCCCAAAGTCACACAGCTGACAAGTGGCAGACTTGGGATTAGAACCCACGACTTCTGACTCCCAAGCCCGGGCTCTTTCCACTGAGTCCCACTGCTTCTCATCCAGAGCTCCTACATCCAATTTCTTTCTCAGTGGCCCCTTCTGTATCCATCCTCTTCTAAAAGGACACCAAACTTCCTCAGGCGATGGTGAGGGTAGATGGGGTCTTAAAGGCAGATGTTACATCTGAAGCTGCTGTCATCTGTTCAGCTTTAGGGCCTGACAAAATCTTACAAGCCCATTCTCCATATTAAAAGCCCTTTGGTTTTGTTTACCAAATTAGTGTTTGGATAGGCACCAGTTTGATTGGGGCTTGTGGGCCAGGGAGATCCACCAAAGATGATAAATGAAACTAATTTTAAGTTTGTGGTAAAAGTCACTCTGCTGGAAAATTCCTTTAAAAAAGAAAATCATGCTGTCTCTGGCAAATCTAGTATTGTGTCATTCTTATCAGCATAGTTGTGTGTGGAGGCGGGTGGGAGGGGAGGGGGCTGTAAACATCACCGTGGGGTCTACAATTCCAACCACACCATGTATTCACAAAGATTAACCTTTTTGTTCTGGCACAGTAATCAATCGAATATATTTATCGCATGTTAACTTTTTGCGGGGCACCTGTACTAAGGGCTTGAGAGACATGGTTAAATCCTGTGTGGGACGGGGTTGTGGCCAACCACATTAACATTTACCCGCCCCAGAGGTTAGTACAGTGTTTGGCACATAACACTTACCAAATACCATCATCATTAATAAGTTCAGTCTAACAGGGGAAGATTGTTAGACCCCTCAATCTTCCCGCCCTCCCTCCGCAACAACCTTAGCATACACTCCACCAGGGACTGGGAAACCTGATCTTTTTTTCCACTTGTAATTTGGGAATGACGGAATAAACAACTTTCATAACCATCCTAGAAATACTCTAACGAACGTTTTCTTTCACATTTTCCCCCAATACCTCAGAATGGAGAGAGTAGAATTCTGTGGGGTTTTTTCCCAGTTTGTATATTTCCCTTCTCAAAAAAATAAACATGAGCTAATTGCAGCCCCAAACACATCAGTATTAAATGAGACCCCATTTAAATATGAATTGATAAATTTCATTAGCAAGCCTGTTTATCCTGTTAGATAAGCACCAAGAAAATGAGCTCTTGATGTCTGTGATGTAGTGTTCGTTTCAGGAATGACTTTTCTTGACTAGACTTGTGTTAGAAGGGAGATTTGCAAGAGATCAGAAGAAATGCTTTGGCAAAAGCTTGACATAATTTGATTGCAAGAAAAAATGAATTATTTGTGAACAACATTCACAGGGTAGAAAATGGATAGGGATCTCTCTGGTTTATCTTTCTATTCATTGTGACATGCTTAGTCATGAGTATAATAGTTTAAGAAGGGTCATTGGAAAACAAGATAAACTCAGTAATCCATGTCAAATACATTTTGTACCGTGTACAATAATAAAACGCATAAGGATTAAAACCCGAGTTCTAGTTTCCACACGTGTGGGTTAGAATTTTAAAGTCTCTTACAAATGACTAGAACTCGGAATTTATTGAACTGCAGTAATTAACTCACTATAATCGAAAGGTTTGCCAGAGTTATAATAAAGTGTAAGTACATGTTGCCATTAGCTCGAAAGACCCCCGACACCATTATTCTCAGTAATTTCAGCAATGCCTATAATCTTAAAACAAAGGCCCAAATTAAGGAAAAAATTTTTCATTGTTCAAAAGATGACTCTCAACTCTAATATATCCATACTTTTTATATGAAATGTATTATTTCCTTCACAATATTTTCACAATCCACCACCTCCTCTCTTTCCAAATAGCCACCGTACTGGTCCGGGCAATTTGTCATATCCTCACATTACTCCATCAGCCTCCTTTCTGACCTCCCTGCTGTCCCTCTCCTAGCTCTCACGTTCCTATTTCACTCTGTAGCCTAATTTGAAAACGTTGCTGGAAACACAGCTCTACTTTACTCAAATATTTTCAGTGGTTTCCTCTCATCATCAGCTAGTGAAGGATTAGGGTTAAGGCTAGATCTAGGGTAAGGATTAAGGTTAGGCCTAGGGTTGGGTTGAGGGTTAGGGTTAGGGATAGGGATAGGGTCAGGCTTAAGGCTGTAGCTAGAGCTAGGATTACTGTTAGGGTTTAGAGTAGTGAATTGTGCTTTCCAAGAGCTCTGCACACGGTAAGCGCTCAATAAATGCGATTGAATGAATGAATGAGTATTCAATACAGTGAAGTGGGTATTCCATTAACTACTTAGATTGTCAGCCCCTTGTGGGATAGGGACTGCATCTAACATGAACATTTAACACGTACCCCAGTGCTTAGTACATCTCACATGAACATCTTGTATGTACCCCAGCACTCTTCCCCTCTTCAAAACTCTACTTACAGCTCACCTCCTCCAAGAGGCCTTCCCAGACTGAGCTCCCCTTCTCCCTCTAATCCCTCTACCCCCACCCCCTTCGCCTCTCCGCAGCTAAACCCTCTTTTCCCCCCATTTCCCTCTGCTCCTCCACCTCTCCCTTCCCATCCCCTCAGCACTGAACTCGTCCGCTCGACTGTATATATTTTCATTACCCTATTTATTTTGTTAATGAGATGTACATCGCCTCGATTCTATTTATTTGCTATTGTTTTAATGAGACGTTCATCCCCTCGATTCTATTTATTGCTACTGTTCTTGTCTGTCCGTCTCCCCCGATTAGACCGTAAGCCCGTCAAAGGGCCGGGACTGTCTCTATCTGTTACCGATTTGTCCATTCCAAGCGCTTAGTACAGTGCTCTGCACATAGTAAGCGCTCAATAAATACTATTGAATGAATGAATGAATACTGTGATTGCAGCATAGTAAACATGTACGAAATATTATTTTTATTATCATAACAGGAATGCCCAATGGGAAGAGACTCACAAGGAGCATGTTACCCTTAGCTTGTCTCAAAAGGAGTCAGGACACCCAAATTCTAATCCCGGCTCTGCTACTTACCTACTGTGGGGTTTGAGCAAATCACTTCACTTCTGTGTACCTTGGTTTCTTCATCTGTACAATGGTGATAAAATGCCTGTTCTCCCTCTTTCTTATCCTGTCGACGCTGTAAGGAACAGGGACTGTGTCTGATCAGATTATCTTGTTTCTTCTACAGTGCTCGGCAGGGTCACCACTTAAAAAAAACACTATTTTTTGTTATTGTTTTATGTCACCCCCGTAAGTGTGTCTGTAGACCTTCTGGTTACTCTGAAGTTGCAATTAATTAACTAATCAATCGATCAGTGGTATTTACTGAATTTAATGTGTGCAGAGCACTGAACTAAGCACTTGGGAGATTACAATCCAGTTCTCTTCCACACCTACAAAGGCCATAAGGAAAGTCGCCATAACCAAGAAACCCTATTATCCCCCTTCCCACCTCCCTGGTAATAGGGAGAGTTAGATTTCTTGCACTTTTAATAATAATAATAATGTTGGTATTTGTTAAGCGCTTACAATGTGCAGAGCATGTTCTAAGTGCTGGGGGATACAAGATGATCAGGTTGTCCCACGTGGGGCTCACAGTCTTCATCCTCATTTTACAGATGAGGTAACTGAGGCCCAGAGAAGTTAAGTGACTTTCTCACAGTCCCACAGCTGACAAGTGGCAGAGCCAAGATTCAAACCCATGACCTCTGACTCCCAAGCCTGGGCTCTTTCCACTGAGCCACGCTGCTAGAGGTTTGAAGCAAATCAAGAAATACTCTTCTCTAGCACTTGTCCTGTAAACTTGCAGTAATCCTAATATTTTCTTCGGGGCTCGCTGATGGCCGGTGATATAACCAATAAGATGAAATTCCTTTGATTTTAGAAGCGTTATGGTGCTTGACATAAAGATATGTCAAGCTAATAAAAGATAAGCGATTGACTTTAAAGAGGTGTAGTACTTGAGAAAGAAAACAAATTCTCCACCCTGTAGCTGACTTGGAAACATTCACACATGGAGATAGGCATTTATAATTTACTTCAGCCTCAAGACACATTTTACTAAAGAGGTTATTTCCCTGAAGATCTAAGATCTGAATAGAGCTAATAAAGCCGCATCAAGATACGAAAAGGATGAAGTAGTCTGAAGAAATTTACATACGTGAATAAATATAGTAATGCTTTAGCAAATAGTTTTAGATGAAAACATGATTTTTCAAATTATGAACATCCCACTCTAATTTATGATGTGTATCGCATAATTTCTACATTCGCAAAGCGAGGCAAACATCCATTATTAACAATAGTCAAGTCTCAATTAGCCATGGTAATGGAAAGCAAGGCTTACATGGATAATTGAGCTTTCAGATGGTTCACAGCTTTCAAATGGTTCACCATTTTCATCCAACTTTTTTTAGCCTCATTCCACTCCACACCTTTTTTTAGAGATGCTGAAAACTAGTAGACTTAACTGGCACGTGTTTCTCGGCTTAGTCTTTCCAACAGGTGATCAGTGAAATGACCAAAAGGCAAGCATCAAACAGGAAAAGTGATTCTGCATCCAGAAGGCTAGAAGCTCTCTAGGCCGTAAATAATAATGATGGAATTTGTTAAGTGCTTAATATGTGCGAAGCATAGTTCTAAGCGCTGGGGAGGATACAAGGAGATCGGGATATCCCACATGGGGCTCACAGTCGTAATCCCCACTTTACAGAGGAGGGAACTGAGGCCCAGAGAAGTGAAGTGACTTGCCCAAAGTCACACAGCTGACAGGCAGCAGAGCTGGCATTCGAACCCATGACCTCCGACTCCCCGGCCCATGCTCTTTCCACTGAGCCATGAGACCGTAAATTCAATGTGGTGAGCGAATACGTCTACCAACTCTGTTATATTGTACTTTCCCAGGCACTAACTTGGGTGCTCTGCACACGGTTAAGTGGTCAATAAATACCACTGATTGATAAAGAAGCCTGGACTGCTAACTAATTGGATAATCAGCTTCTAAATCAATCAATCGGTGTTATTTATTGAGCACTCACTTCAGGACGAGCACTCAACTAAGATCTTGGGAGAGTACCAAGATTCTATTATTGCTATTGTTCTTGTCTGTCCGTCTCCCCCGATTAGACTGTAAGCCCGTCTAAGGGCAGGGACTGTCTCTATCTGTTACCCGTCTGTCCATTCCAAGCGCTTAGGACAGTGCTCTGCACATAGTAAGCGCTCAATAAATACTAGTGAATGAATGAATACAATACAACAGAGCTGGTAGACCCTTTCCTTTCCTTCAAGAAGCTTACACTGAATCTTACTGTTCATTGCTCACGCTCATCCTCCAAGCCAGAATCTGTACTCATGTCACGATAATTGAGGTTAACTAAATAAAAACCATTTCAGAATAACTTAGAATGCAAGTCTGACCAAATTATTTTGAGCTGAGATAGTAAAAAAAAAGATTGTCTCTTTTTGTTAATGCCTCAAAGAAATATTATTTATCACCAAACTGTCTCCAAATGCCTTTGTAAAACGTGGAAATAGCACTCATTATTTAAAAACAAATATGTTTAAAGGACAAGTAAGAAAATTACCTAAAAGTTCAATTACAATCTTATCCAGGCTAATAGAATTGGAATTCGCCACATCGACATGCTAATAAAATTGAAATTTTAGGTTTTATTGGAACATTTGAATTCAGTAGATAAACTCCATTAATTTTAAATGAAGTCAATAAAGGGCAGTGAATACGATAGGTGTTTTGTACCATCCGTGAGAAAAAATATTTTAGTATTACCCAAATCAAGACCTCGAACATTTAGGGAGAAAATCTGGATGAATTTGGATCTAAAAGTATGATAATTATGTCACTATAAATGTATTTTCTCAAGTGTTATTATACAATGACTACTGTTTCTCTTTCAGTCTCAACATTAGAATCAGCGTGGCTCAGTGGAAAGAGCCCGGGCTTGCGAGTCAGAGTTCATGGGTTCGAATCCCCGCTCTGCCACTTGGCAGCTGTGTGACTGTGGACAAGTCACTTAACTTCTCTGTGCCTCAGTTCCCTCATCTGTAAAAATGGGGATTAACTGTGAGCCTCACGTGGGACAACCTGATTACCCTGTATCTATCCCAGCGCTCAGTACAGTGCTCTGCACATAGTAAGCCCTTACCCAATACCAACATTATTATTATTATTATCTTAAATGGAAAAAAAACCACTTTATCATTTTAACCAGGGTGTAAAATGCAGCGACCTACTAGGTTCTACTGAATTTTGCTAGTTCCTCTAAGAACAGGTACTTTTGAGAAATTGAGAATCGCTTTGTACACCCCAAAAGGATAGTGCATATAAGGAATATCTGTTCTACATTCTGTGAAGGCTAAGTAAAATGGGGTTTGGAGACTATAAACAATAATAAATAATGTTGGCATTTGTTAAGCGCTTACTATGTGGAGAGCACTGTTCTAAGCGCTGAGATCGAAACACGGTAATCAGGTTGTCCCACGTGAGGCTCGTCTTAATCCCAATTTTCCAGATGAGGTAACTGAGGCACAGAGGAGTTAAGTGACTTGCCCACAGTCACACAGCTGACAAGTGGCAGAGCAGGGATTCGAACCCATGACTCCTGACTCCGAAGCCCAGGCTCTTTCCCCTGAGCCTTGCTGCTAGAGCCTATTAAGAAAGTTTGCTTCTGTAGGAGCACTGAGGGTCTAGAGTGTATATCCTGAGCCTGTGCAAAGAATGTTTGCATGTTTGGGGGCCAAGCTAGAGTCGCTTCAGAGGGATAAGCCTTGTCGATTTGTCTTTGACTTCGCAACTCCCTTTCCCTTCTCCCCCCCCCCATTTTTTTTTTTGTCAAATGTTTAGCCCTCCTCTCTTCCTGCCCTTGTTTCTTCTCTCCCGTGACCGCCTAGCTGGAAGTACAGTTAGTGCGGCCTTTCCCTTGGTGGACCCCTTTTTCTATCTCCTACCTCTGCTTGCTGCCGCTTCTAGGAAGTGAAGAGTGTATTTGGGAGGGAAGGTTGCAGACCCCAGGTGCCAACAGCTTCATCCTCTTCTCTGGGCACCACCAGCTCCCAGCTAGAAGCTGTGGCAGTGGATTGGGAGGAAGAGTTCAGGGACTGGAGGAGGAGAAGGGAAAGGACGGCAGCAGCATGGCCTAGTGGAAAGAACAGAGGCCAGGGAGTCGGAGGATTCTTGTCTGTCCGTCTCCCCCGATTAGACCGTAAGCCCGTCAAAGGGCAGGGACTGTCTCTGTTACCGATTTGTACATTCCGAGCGCTTAGTACAGTGCTCTGCACATAGTAAGTGCTCAATAAATACTATTGAATGAATGAAATGAATGAATCTCTGCTGTATGTCCCATCAATGGGCAGGGATTGTCTCTATCTGTTGCCGAATTTTAAGTTCCAATCGCTTAGTACAGTGCTCTGCACATAGTAAGCGCTCAATGAATATTATTGAATGAATGAATGAATGAATGAATGAATGAATGTCTGCTGTATGACCCGGAGCAACTCACTTCACTACTCTGTGTCTCGGTTACCTCATCTGAAGAATGGGAATTAAGACTGCGAGCCACCCTGCTTCCTTATTATTGTATTATGAGAAGAGGAGGATACCTGGGCAGGAAAAGCCATGTGTTAATCCTCCATTGGTGTCCCTGTGCAGCGTGGCTCAGTGGAAAGAGCCTGGGCTTGGGAATCAGAGGTCATGGGTTCGACTCCCAGGCTCTGCCACTTGTCAGCTGTGTGACTGTGGGCAAGTCACTTAACTTCTCTGTGCCTCAGTGACCTCATCTGTAAAATGGGGATTAACTGTGAGCCTCCCGTGGGACGACCTGATTACCCTGTATCTACCCCAGCGCTTAGAACAGTGCTCTGCACATAGTAAGCGCTTAACAAATACCTATGCCAGCCCCCTTCCCCACACCAGCAGATGGAGGTGGCCAGAAAATGCAGATGGGGAGAAGGGCAAAATAGAGAAAAATGGAGACATACTGTCGGTGTAGAAATCCCAGGCAATGACTGCCCTTCTACCAGTCAGAGGAGATGAGTTTTGGTTCTGCAGATGGATGCAACCTATTCCATTTTCTATTTCTACATTTCATGAAAATGAATAGCAAGTGCTCCAAGCTTTAGGCTGAGGTGTAATGTACAACCGCATTATTTTTTTCGCTGCTTCAAATCCCTTTCATAATTTTTAATGATACGATTCCCTCCTGGCTACATTAATTCTGCACAAAAATCATTTTTATCACTTTCATCGTTAAAGGAACTTGAAAATTCATCTCTTTCTAATAGAATGATTCCTTAGCTTCCCTCTGAAACTTCTTTGTAAACTCTCAAAGATAGTGGCCAATAATTTCCAATCGAATAATTCATTTCCTAAGAATAGATGCTTCGAATAGTATACATCATGAAAGGAACCTTTCCACCGTTAGACTTTTCCGCTTGGAGACCCAGATTCTAAGGACATCAAAGGCAATAGCGTATCAAAGAAAATCGTAAAAGGAAAGTTAAGTGCATTGGTGGTGTGTGTTACACTGGGAGTTTTCCTGGAGCCTAAAAATCAGAGTGATGTCTTGAAGCAATTGTGGATATTCTTTGCTATTTCTGGCATAATGGCTACTTCAAGTCTATACGAGTATTTTATTTAACAGTGCTATTCTATCTCCTCCTCAGCTTTCTCCCTCTGCTCCTGGCTTTTCGTTTTCTGTTCAGAAGCTTGAGCGATAGTGAAAGATGACATGGCAGATGGTTTCCGATTTGATAATGCGGCAACTAAAGTCTGGAAGAGTTTTAGGAGTTCAGTGCGTATAGTGCCACGACAGACTGTAGAGTGCCAATGTGGATAATGGGGAGAAAGAAATTTGTCCTTTAAATTAGTTTAAATTAAAAGATGATAATTAGGCCAGGTAAAGAAACATGCTGTTTTAGATGTATGTGTGGCTTCCTTCTCTGACTGTGCTTTCCCCTGCAAAGCTCAGGGATCAAAAATTGAATGAGAAATAAAGTCTGGAAGAGTTTTAGGAGTTCAGTGCGTATAGTACCACGACAGACTGTAGAGTGCCACTGTGGATAATGGGGAGAAAGAAGTGTGTCCTTTAAATTAGTTTATATTAAAAAATGATAATTAGGCCAGGTAAAGAAACAAGCTGTTTTAGATGTATGTGTGGCTTCCTTCTCTGACTGTGCTTTTCCCTGCAAAGCTCAGGGATCAAAAATTGAATGAGAAATAAAGTGAGTTTCATAGGGCGCAAAGTAACGTGACACTAGGGCAGAAAATCAGATTTCAGGAGTCAATAGGGAGACATATTCTAAATGCAGTTTAAACTGAACTATGTGACATTCCACCAACTAAAAATATATACTGATTGGCACTTGAATACCCCAATTATTTTTATGAAGCATTTACTTTATGCCTGAGCTTTGTCCACAGGTCTGGGGTGATACAAGATCATTAGGTTAGTCATTAACCCAGAGGACTCTCAGTCTAAGAGGCAGAAGAGTGAAATAATCTCATCTCCATTTGGAGGTGAGAAACCTGAAGCCCAGAGCAGTTAAATGACATACACCCCTGCCTTCTCCTCATCCCAGCCACTTCACCCTGTTCAGGCACAGTCCCCAGGGCATGGACAAGACCAGGATATTGGATAATCTGAACCCCTGCCAGGTTGCCAGAGTTGGGCATCCCTCTCTGAGGTAAAATTCTACCTTCTGTCACATTACTTCCTCAGAGACCTAGCAGAGCTGCCTTGAGCAGCCCAAGGTGTATTGTTATGCTTTAATATTCATGTTCTCTCACCCACTTTAATACAAAGCGATTGCCTATTCTAGTCAACCAGCAGGCCAGTGAACTTCAGACCCATCATGGCACACTGTGATAGCACCCTCAGTCAATGGCATTCATTGCCGAGCTCCATACTGGGAGATTTTTTAAAAAAATGGTATTTAAGGGCTTACTCTATGCCAGGCACTGTATTAAGCGCTGAAGTATATAAACATTCCCACATGTGGTTTATAATTTTACAGATGAGGTAACTGAGGCACAGAGAAGCGACAAAGCGCAGCGTGGCCTGAAAGTCAGAAGAACCTGGGCCAAATATTGGCTCCACCAACTTGTCTGCTGTGTGACCTCAGGCAAGTCACCTAACTTCTCTGAATGTCAGTTACCTCATCTATAAAATGGGGATTAAGACTATAGTTGAGGGGGCACAACTAAAATTCCCTGTGCCAAAGCCCTGATGATTGTTATTACCAAATTTTGACTAACAGGGGACCTCTCATTCTGGATTAAATATTTCACTGTTTTGGAGATGCTTTTCAGTGGAAATAAGTGTATTAGGATGTGGACCATTCTTTTGGCCAATTTTATAGCAAAGGAAGCTCAATCGATCAATGGCATTTACTGAGCACTTACTATGTGCAGGGCACTGTACTAAGGGCTTGGGCAAGAACATACAACTCAGGCAGAAGAAGATCAATAGTTTTCCTGCTATCACACAGGAAATTGTTTGGAGAACAAAAATGAAAGGCCTCTATTCCGGAACCATTGACCCAACCTGCATTCCTATGAGGGCAGTATTCTCATTCTATACATTTTCGAAAGAGCTGCATAAGCTCTGTTTATGCAAATACTTGATATTTTGATTTTTTGAGAACTGAAATCCATTGCCTGGAACAGGTCTTGTTTTTTAACTAAAGTATTAACCGTTAAGGATATTCTGTCAAAAAAATATGGATGGAAAATCAGAGTCACTGAATGACTTGAATGAGAACCTACACGCTAGATATACCATTATGAAATGCTTATGGGGAATTCTAAGGAAAAAATATTGTAGGTATGTAAAAAATAAAGTTATGAGTTGGGGTGAAAGAAAGAATCAAAACAATGAAGGAACAATTTTTCTATAAACCCCAAGAGCACCTCTTGGCCATGAAGAAGTACTCTACAGGTGGCCTCTTGGCCACCTATAGAGCACCACTGAATTCTGGCATGCATCTTTCAGCACAATTGTGTACAGTGGTTTTTACACCATATTGTTCCAACTGTAAACTATGATCTCAGTAGGACCACAATATGTCTAATTTAGCTCCTGAAACTTGGGGCACATATCTCAGAAATGTGCTTATGGCTTCAAAATTCCTATTGGAAAAGAATAATCTCTTGTGATTAGGCACTTGAGAAACCTCGTCAGATTTTTTTTCAGTTGGGGTGAGAAGAGAATTTGTTAAGCGGAGTGAGGACACTTTAATATATATGGTATAAATAAAGTACAATTTTGAATTTCCATAACTGTTCCCGAGACACTGTTGCAAAGAGCTGATACTCGTGTCAAAGTACCATGATTGTTGGAATAAAGTACTTCTTCCATTCAGTAGAATATAGTTTTCCTGAGGTAAATATCCATTGCACAAAAGGCAAGTATATCTGGGAAATGTGCATGGTTAATTTTTTTCATATCCCAGCTGCCATGACAACAGTAATTTATTTTCTAAAATAGTTTTTGAGACCTTCCCCCAGATTTCACTTTGCTGAATCACTGGGTTCTGGAATTTAACTTGTGAGAATAAGAAAATAATAGGTTCTCCTGGCAGGCGAGTGTTCATCTGCCTCATTATTTCAGATCCAACACTTCAACCCACTTTGCTTAGAGGAGTGGTTTTTTATTTATTTGTTTTTTTGTTTTCTGTGTGTGTGTATGTGTGTGCTTACTATGCTTACTATGTGCCAGGCATTGTTCTAAGCGCTGGCGTAGATACAAGGTAAGCAGATTGGACATAATCCATGTCCCACATAGCACTAGAGTCTCATTCCCCATTTTAGAGATGAGGTAACTGACGCACAGAGAAGCAAAGTGACTTGCCCAAGGTCACACAGCTGAGAAGTGGCAAAGGTAGGATTAGAACCCAGGTCCTTCTGACTCCCAGACCCATGCTTTAACCAGTAGGCCAGACTGCTTCCCCGGTGTGGAAGGGTTATGATAACCCTTCTTGTCTCCTATATAACACTCATAACTTCTAATAATAATAATAATGGCATTTGTTAAACACTTACTATGTGCAAAACACTGTTCTAAGCGCTGGGGGGGGATACAAGGTGATCAGGTTGTCCTACATGAGGCTCACAGTCTTTATCCCCATTTTACGGATGAGGTAACTGAGGCACAGAGATGTTACATGACTTGCCCCAAGTCACACAGCTGACAAGCGGCGGAGTCGGCATTAGAACCCCTGACCTCGGACTCCCAAGCCCAGGCTCTTTTCCACTGAGCCAAGCTGCTTCTCCCTCTTAATGATGCAATATGGACCTCTCACCGAGAAATTGAAACTTCTGGTATTAGTAAGCACCACTGCTTATCTGCCACTGGGGAAAAAGTAGTTCTTTTTAGTGTGCTTGGCATCAACCAAGATCAGTGGAAATTGATCAATCTTTCCATCATATTTATTGAGCACTCACTGTGTGCAAGGCACTGTACTAAGCACTTGGGAGAGAACCATTTAATAAGTGTCTCTACGGCCCGTTGTGGTGGGAACAGCAGTTCCATGTTCACTGTGTTCACACCCTTAATGATTTTTTAATTTTTTAATTTATGTCACCTTTAGCTTAAGTTTTTCAGCTGGGCTTCCTAGTCATTTCAGCTACCGCATCCCCAGAACCCTTCCCCTCTCAGCTGTCGTCCTCCTGAGGTACGGTGACTTGAATGCAGATGCAGAAAGAGGCCACCTTTTTTCATGGAGGCATCAGTGTTGCTTTACCTTTTCCTTGATTCTCTCCTCATGTAATAACGTTGGTATTTGTTAAGCGCTTACTATGGGCAGAGCACTGTTCTAAGCGCTGGGGTAGATAGAGGGTAATCAGGTTGTCCCACGTGAGGCTCACGGTCTTACCCCCATTTTACAGATGAGGGAACTGAGTCACCGAGAAGGTAAGTGACTTGCCCACAGTCACACAGCTGACAAGTGGCAGAGCCGGGATTCGAACCCCTGAGCTCTGACTCCCAAGCCCGGGCTCTTTCCACAGAGCTACGCTGCTTCTAGTCCTTCCAACAGTATGAACTCTTCAAACAAATCATTTATGACCGTTGAGTTCAGTTGATCATTTTTTCAAAGGGGTCGGAGTCTCAAAAAACTTTTTCATTGTTGGTGTATAGAAGAGGTATAAAAGAAATAGACTTTGTTAACTGAGAATTCATCTATGATCTGCCCAAGACCCTGATTATATATGGATTGAATTTGGCCATAAAACTGAAACTGCTGTTGTGCGATGCCAGCTTCTAATGAATTCCTAAACTTCCCTGATAAATGCGCGTTCCCAGCTGCCTTCTACTTCTAAGGAGGCAGTTGCCGCTTTTCCTTTAGCATTGACTAATGCGGAAGCTTTGGATCTCACCCAGTTAATCCCTTCCTGCTTTCCCCAGCCTTGGAGGACAGAAAATTAGCTGCTCAGACTTTCTTTGGCTTCAGAGGAGGATAATCTTGATTCTATTTAGTTGCCCTTGTTTTTACGAGATGTTCTTCCCCTCGACTCTATTTATTGCCATTGTTCTCGTCCGTCCGTCTTCCCCGATTAGACCGTAAGCCCGTCAAACGGCAGGGACTGTCTCTATCTGTTGCCGACTTGTTCATTCCGAGCGCTTAGTACAGTGCTCTGCACATAGTAAGCGCTCAATAAATACTATTGAATGAATGAATGATCTCCTGCTCCTCTCATATGTCTGTTTATTATTATATTGTACTCTACCGAGCTCTTAGTACAGTGCTTTGCACATAGTAAGTACTCAGTAAATATGATTGAATAAATGAATGAATCCTTCACCTGCCCAAGTCACCCTCCCACCCTCTCCAACTGCGTCCCTGAGATCCAACTATGTCCACTTACAATATAACTGCTCCCCATTTCCACCAGAAACTGTCACATCCACCTCGTTATGACCTTAGCTCAGTTAATAAAAGAAGAATTAATGTAATGACCGTATTAGGGGAGCAGCATACCCTAGTGGAGTGAGCACGGGCCAGGAGTCAGAGGACTTGGGTTCTAATCCCGACTCTGTCACTTTCCTGCTTGCCCGACCTTTGATAAGTTACTTAACTACTCTGTGCCTCAGTTAAGTTCCTGTTCTCTCACTCGGACCGTGAGCCTCATGTAGCGTGGCTCAGTGGAAAGAGCCCGGGCTTGGGAGTCAGAGGTCGTGGGTTTGAATCCCGGATCTGCCACCTGTCAGCTATGTGACTCTGGGCAAGTCATTTAACTTCTCTGGGCCTCAGTTCCCTCATCTGTAAAATGGAGATGAAGACTGTGAGCCCCACGTGGGACAACCCGATGACCCTGTATCTACCCCAGCGCTTAGAACAGTGCTCTGCACTTAGTAAGTGCTTAACAAATACCAACATTATTATTATGTAGGAAAGGGACTGCATCCAATAGTGATTACCTTGTATTCATTCAATAGTATCTATTGAGCGCTTACTATGTGCAGAGCACTGTACTAAGCTCTTGGAATGTATAAATCGGTAACAGATAGAGACAATCCCTGCCCTTGTATCTACCTTAGTGCTTTGGTATAGGGCTTAGCACATTGTAGGCACTTAAGAAATGCCATTTTAAAAAAAGAAGTACAACTTTCTTATCATTCAAGCATAATGAACCTGACTCTCTCGGGTGTGAAGGAAGCCAAGGAAGGGTGACTTTTGTAAATCACAGAGGGTTGCTTCAGGTTTCTACAGTAAGTGCTCAATAAATAATTGATTGAATTTTTTTCTATCCTCCCAATACATCAAAGAAGTAGCTTTCTGCATGAGACCACTCTGACCTCGGTTCCATTCTTGGGCCTCAAACATATTAAAGGTGCGTGGCCCGGGGAAGGGCAAAAGTGGAGATGTGCCAGGCATTTAAGGACACGCTGTGGGCTTCGTTTCCCTGAGGGAGGAGAGGTGAAGGACAAGGGGAGGAGGGAGACTGTGACGGAGGATTTACTTTACTCTAAGTGACGGAGGATTTACTTTACTTTAAGTTTTCTTAATGAGGTTCCTTCCCTGTCTGCTGTATAACTAGGAGCATGACTCCAGGGAGTTACTGAAGCAGTCGCTTGGGTGAGAGTGATGAAAGAGGCCCCTCTTCCCGCTGCACCTAAGCTAAATAAAACCCCACTGAACAGGAAGAAAAAGTTAAGCCCATCGTTCCCAAAGGGATGAATATTTAAACCTTGACTGCTCGTGCCTTCCTTTGGAATGGCATTTTTTTAAAAAAATTATTTTTTTCTGGACAGCCTGAACCACCTAGTCTGAGTTAGACGTCTTTAGCAAGCATAAACTTAATTTTGAATATTTATTTGCTTTGGTACATTATCCCTGAAGCTCAGCATTTTCATGAAGTAATCATCTTCAGATGAAAAGCTTAACTGATTGTGAATAATGGTAAGGAACTCGTGTACACCACAAGCAGCTAGTGAAATTTAAATGAAAACCCATAAAAGGAACTGGAATCCTACATCATCTCCGTGTGAAAACATCAGGATGGAGAGAGAGGAAGCTCTGTAATTGAAATGAATTGGAATTAAATTGAGTGAGACAGCATGGTGAAAGTATTATATTTTTCTCAGGGACCGGAAGGGTGCTTAAGAATGTTGACTAGGAGAATGTCATTTTTAAAGACTTATACTTGAACATCGTGAAGGTACTTTATACTACTTGTCACTTCCTATCACTTGTCATGGATGAAAGATTCAAAATAATTTATGAAAATGAACTTTGGAAGGAACATTACCTAGCCACCCTGTTGGTAATTTAGAACAACCATCAGGTTATTCTTCCAAGCGTTATTTAATCGATCGCTTTTATTGAGTGCCTACTGTGTGCACCAGACCAAGCTCTTGGCAGAGTATAATATAACAGGGTCGGTAGACACATTCCCTGTCCACAAGGAGCATACAGTCAAGCATTCTATCGTTTCTCTGGCAGAGGCAAAATCTGCGCCTGATGTAGCATTCGTCTGATCCGGTAATAATCGATCGATCAATCAGTGGTATTTATTGAGCACTTACTGTGTGTAAAGCACTGTACTCAGTGCTTCAGCAAGTACAGTACAATAGAATAAGGCATTTCTTAGGTTCTTGAGACCACATGATCTATCTCATGCATGTCTCTATTCTGCTCTCATTCTGCCATAAACTACTTCAATAATAAAACTGATCTCAGAAAAAACGCTTTTGTGAAAAAGCAACAAACAAGACCAAGCTCTTCTGTTTGTTTCTCCCAGCTCTTGAATAATGATGATTCCCTGGCTCACTTCAAAATCGACTTGGAAAATAGAATTTCTACTAATACTTTGGGGTAAACACTTTCATTCTCATCTAGAGGCAGAAGTGCAGAATATAAGCTACAAAAGCTGAGGAGGAACGTGATTCAGTGTTTCTAATGCTTGAGTTTTCTACCGTCTACAAATATGTGAAGTGCTTCCATCCAATTCTATTTCCAAGAGAGCAAGAGTGATCTTTTGAAGGAATTTTCATTGGACTTGTAATAGTTTACACCAAGTGGACTGACGGTTAAAATTTAAACTACTAAGGGAAGCCGGTGGAGTATTTGATGAAGATGCCGTGATGATTTTTGAGAATGACATTGTGGCTGGGAATAGGGAGATACTTTTGGCACCGATTAGGAGACAGGAAATGTACATTCTGTTCTGTGAAAACTGGGAAATGGGATACTGTAGAGCAGCAACAGGGAACACTGGAGTCAACTCCATTCTAGTTCCAGCTTTAAGGCAGTGGGGTTTACCATCAGGGAGTCAGAGATCAGAAGTGATGGTGGAGTTAGTAGCTGGAGTGAAAGGTGGGATTTACCTGGCAGAAGCTGCAGGCTTCTGTTGTTGGTCCTCTGGGCAAAAGGCACTACAGATGGATGATACCATGGAATCATTAACAGATGGATATCAGGACCCTGGCACGTGAAACTGGATCATCTACAGGTTAGCCCTGAAAATGGGTTGATAGAGCTACATGCAAGAGTAAACTTCAGTCAACGAGCCAAAGTACAGGCTGAGAGCCCTCTGGGGAGGGCTGCATTGGCGGTATTCTTTATTTTGTCTTATGTGAGTAACAATTTTTTTAAAACACCTTAAAAATCTTAAAAAACAAAGTTTTCCTGCACTTCTGATGATTTCTTTACCACTTCTCCATTGTCCTTTTCAAAGTCAGCTCTCATTTCTGGTGATCTCTGCCACCATCTGCCAATTTCCTTGTCATAGCTCCATACCCACCTTCTGAGCTACCCCCTTAACAACTTTGCAAGCCTGCTTTCCCATAAAATAAGGGCCAGAGAAAGTTTTAACTGTAGACTACAATTTCTGGTTTTAAATGTCCTCTATAATCTCTCGCAACCGTTAAAAAGCCATCATCTTTGGGTCATTCAACTCTATGGCACATAACATTCAAAGATCTTTGGCCATACGGCTGTCAGACGTTCCTTCAGCCTTATTTTTCTTGTCTTGTCTTTATTTTGTGCTGGTATTTATTAAGATCTTATGCATATGTCAGGCACTTTTCTAAGTGCTGAAGTAGATACAAGCTAATCAGGCTGGACACAGTCCATGTCATATTCGGTTCACAGTCCTAATCCCCATTTCACAGATGAGGTAATTGAGGCCCAGAGAAATGAAGTGACTTGGCCAAGGTCACGTAGCAGACAAGTGGCATACCTGGCTGGGATTAAAAACCCAGGTCCTTCTGACCCTTCTGGCCTGTGCCGTATCCAGTAGGCCACGCTACTTCTCTTTTCTCTGGTGACATGTTCGGCCACCACCCCTAGCATTGACCTCTGAATTGGCATTCTTCTTAAAGGGAGTAGTAGCTTCTGTCTGAGGGGAGGATATCTTCTAGGAGCCTGAGAAACCCCTCAGGACACCCAGCCTCTCCTGGTTAGAAACCTGAGTTCTAATCCTGGCTTTGCCACTTGTATGCTGTGTGATCTTGGGCAAGTCACTTGAGTTTTTTGTGCCTCAGTTCCCTCATCTGTAAAATGGGGATTAAGATTGTGAGCCCTATGTGGGACAGGGACCCGATTACCTTGTATCTACCCAAGCACTTAGAACAGTGCCTGGCACATAGTAAGTGCTTTAAAAATTCCACAATTATTGCTATCGTTATCACTCTTAGAGGTGAAAAAGATAGATTACATTGCCTTTTAGGCTCTACTCTTCACACCATATCTTGCAACCCATAGAATCAGAAAAGTCCAAGAAAAGGGCCACTGTCTGCTTTTTACTGATGGTTAAGTAGCCAATTTGGAGGCCACCAGATGAAAGGACACTACCTCCTCTAATTGAAAACAAGCTCTCCAGTTTTATGGTAATTAATAAAAGGGATTCATGCTGTAGATCCCAACTCTTGATATGTGGCAAGTATTGTAATCAGGAATGAAAAATATCCCACAGCGCGCATGTCTCTTCCATCGAGAAACTCATTTTACAAAAGCCTGGAAAACATATTGAGTGTCAGAGTGCACGACCAAACCCCTTATTATTGTTTTGGTCCCCTTGGTAGTTATATGAATTCATCTGGATTCTTGCCACCTGCCAGGAGGAATAGCACGTAGCTGTCAGAGGCTTCCAAAGATCTGACCTCGATTATGCTAAACTAGATGACTTTTCACTTCTGCCAGCGTGAGCCCTTGTCATCAAATCTTAAGAGGCCATCAGACCAGATTTTCACAATTCACCGGGATAGTACTCAAAGACAAAAGTCGTGAAGCTTTATTGTTTTTGTAAAATAAACTTAACAAACTATAATTAACGGCCAGTCTGCGCAGTAAACATCCATGAATGCTAGAGGAGGAGGAGGAGTGATAATGGTTAGGTCAGAAACAATCTTTGTCTTACAGGGGACTCACTGCCTTAAAAGTAGGGAGAGCAAGCATCTTATTCCCATTTGACAGATGAGGAAACTGAGTATTAGTGGGACAAGTAGAAGTAGTTCAAATAGTAATAGGACTAATAACAGTAATATTTTTAATAAAAATATTTGGCTCCTACTTGTCCTAGAAAGGGCCCACGGGTGAGACTTAAACATGGTCCCTGGCCTAAAAGTGGCTCCCGATCTCAAAATAAGACACGACGGGGCCTGGGAGGCAGACACATAAGAAGAGATGAATATAAATGAGAAGTATGATGGTGAATCCAACCAGTGCCATAGGAATCGTGACTAGCATTTGGAAGGTTCTAACAGAGTAGGTAGACCCTGCCCCTGAGTTCAAGGCGTTTACAGCAAGGGAAGTGCTTGACTGAGTATAATAGAAATAGTAGATTTCTAGTAGACAGACACTAAAATAAATTTCAGGTAAGAGAAAAAGGGAAAGGGATATGTCTACAAGTTATTGCCATATTTATGATCAAAATGGGCTACAGGAAGTTATGTTGAGGTGACACAAAAGCACCGAACTAGACTGTGAGTTCACTGTGGTCTGGGAACGTGTCTACCAACTCAGTAGTATTGTACTCCTGCAAGTGCTTAGTACAGTGCTCTGCAGACTGTAAGCATTCAATAAATACCACTGATTGACTGAACAGGCAATAGTGGTCATATTGACAGAAAAGTTTAGAAATTAATTGGTGAACACCTCCTGGAAGAGATGTGATTTGCGGAAGGACCTGTGAAGATGAGGTGATGTGGATAGTCAGATACATAGGGAAGAGAATTCCAGGCAAGGGCTAAGAAGATTATGGCTATGCCAGAATTCAATAATGGAAAAGATGAGGACAGATCACAGTTAGTAGGCTGTAAAATGGGGATTCATTATTCATTCCATTCTCCTCCTACTTAGACTGTGAGCTTTGTGTTGGACAGGTAATGTGCCTGACCTGGTTATCTTGTATCTTTCCCAGTCCTTAGAATGATGCTTGACACATAGTAAATGCTTAACAAGTATCACAGTTACTATCTTGAGGACAATAGAAAGTTCATGCTTTGGTGTAGCAGGAGAAGAGTAGTTAAGTAGAAAAGAGAGAGCTGAGTGAGTGCCTTAAAACCAAAAGTCAGAAGTTTTCTCCTTGATTAGGAGAGGAATAGGTATTTTTTGAGGTTTTTAGCAAAGTGAGGAGACATGTGCCGAACAGTTATTTAGAAAAACATCCAGGTAGTAGTTGGAAGGATGGGCTGGAGAAGGCAGAGATTGGAGTCAGAGGTTTCAGCAAGTCAAGCTGGGATTTGACAAGTAACTGGACCAGTGTGGTGGCCATTTGGATGGAGGAGAAGGGCAGATTCTGATGGACATAGAGGGGAGGAATTGATGAGTTTGGATGACAGACTGAATATGGGGTTGAAAGGGAAGAAGTCCAGGATAACGTCCAAGATGGCAGACCTCAGAGATGGGGAGGGTGGTGGCATTGTTTTCGATGGCAGTGGGAAAGGTAATTAAAGGAGAGGAATTTGGATAGGAAGTTGAAGATTTTAGTTTGGGACATGTTGATCTTGAGGTGCCAGTGGGACACCAGTGTAGCGATCTCCCGGAGGAAAGAAGAAATGTGAGATGGCAGACAAAGATTAGTTGAAGTTACCAATGACAGGCACAAGGACCTCAGTCCCTTTCTTTACTTGCACACTTCAGATGTAGCAGGAGGGAAATTTGGAAATAAGCTGCTAGATAGTCGGAGACAGAATTTTTTTTTTCAACTCCGGGGATAAGTAAAGACATATATAAGTGGTTCAAGAGTCTATTCAAAACATTTGACAAGAAGAGTCTAATCATTTTTATGTTCACCAACAAGCAATCTTATGCCAACAAAATAAAATATTAGACCCTCTGACACCTTGGAATCTTATCCATGAATATGGTTATCTTAGAAGTTACTTTGACTTCTAGAGATTTTACTTTCACTTTTTATTCATTCAATAGTATTTATTCAGTGCTTACTATGTGCAGAGCACTGTACTAAGTGCTTGGAATGTACAAATCGACAACAGATAGAGACAATCCCCGCCCAACGACGGGCTCACAGTCTAATCGGGGGAGACAGCAAAACAAAACAGAACAAAACAAAACAAGACAACGTGATAGAACTTGCTACTGACTTAACAGAACTACATACTGAAGAGGCAGCAAGAAAGAGGCATAGAGAATGAATATGAGGCGCAAAAGAAATGGGCTTCCTTCACATGTCCAGCTGTTTTATGGGAAATTTCTCTAACTTTCCTTCTACTTAAACTGTGGTCCCTACGCAGGACAAGAACTGTGTCCAGCCTGATAAACTTGTATCTACCCCAGCATTTAAAGGCAGTGCTTGACACATAGTAAGAGCTTAACAAATATTTTTTTAAAATTTCTGCCAGTAGAAAAGTGCATTTTATACTTGGTTCAGTTACATTAGCAAGTTAGTATTGAGATATTTGGACTGAAAAGGATTAAGATGATTGAAGTTTTCCCTGGTTTATTATTTGCTTCATTGCATCTACAATCCTCTCACAAAACATTAATGATGCGGCTTTTAAAATGCTCCCATTTGGATCATTCAATCAGTGTATGTGGCTCTTTAGCCATTCTTTAATCACGAACGACAAATTCCATATTAATAGAACATCCTCTTCCCAGGCAATTCAATTCCCAGTACTCACCCTGCATCTGTACAAGCCAGCTGCACCAAGCCCATTTGGTTCTTTATTTGTTGCTTTGCACAATGTTTCATTCCTTTGCTGATTAAAATCCGAATGACACAAATATCTGGCCCTAAAACTAATAAATGAAAGTTGTGCTTTCTATGGCCCCCGCATTGCAGTTTGGAGATTCAAAGTGGTTGCTGTCATTGTATGGCTACAGTGTGCCTGAAATGGATGCCTGGAATAGCTTTCCACTGGAATGTGGTTTGGCTACCAGGGGAGAGAAGTCTTTGCCTCTGAACAACTCCCATCGGACCAGGATACAACCATTACAAAAGCCCCCCGTCAGTCTGAGCATCTACCAAATATGTGTAATTAGATAACTTAACTATAAATGAATAAGGCCATTCATGTGTTTAGTTATCTCAAAGTATTTAGAAGCATTCTTTAAAAAGACACCGGAAATTGTTAATTTATTATTTAATTAATTTAAAGGAAACAGAAAGCGATGCTGGTGTTCTGGGACTCAAATCATTTTTTGTATTGTCTAGCGATAGTTACTCATGAATTGTTTATACAAAGCATCTAAATTTAGATTCTCCATCTCAAGTGTTTTTCTTATTAAATCAAAGTAAGCCTGAAATGCCAAGGAGAGAATCCGACAACACGGATGTATTCTTGGCTGAATGGCAAAATCGAGAAATGAAATCTCTCCACATTTTGCAATATGCTAAAGTATCACAGACATTTCAGAAACTATATTTGAGTTCATCAGCAGCATCCCCAGAGGATAATAGATAATGGGATTCTGAATTCTGGATCTGTCGGAATAATCCCCTTTCCGTCCCAAGGGATTTCAGAGACCTGCCGCCATAACCAGGCAAGGTAAATGTAGGTACTTTGGGGATTCTTTGGAACTGCATAGATCCACATATGGCTAGATCTTCCTTGCAGTTGCAAATTTACCCCCAAAAGATGCTTCATCAAGAACCTTATTAGGAAGCCGTGTTCACCATCAGAGCACTCTTCTCTCCCTGCGGAGTGGCTACATGTTTCCTGCTGATCTTATTTATCAAAGTTTTGCCCACAGATTTCCTAGGAATCATGTGTATTGTACCTGCACATCAGGCTTGCTTGCTCTCACTTATTTCTTTAATACAAGTTCAAGGTGGAGAGCTTTAGTCCCGCTGCACAAATTCCGTGACACCTCCATCGCAGTTTGGCTTTCCCATTAAAATGAAGGGGAAAGTATATTTGTTTCATCTCCAGGACACGATAAGATATGGCAATTTGCTTGTCAGAAAAATATTTACCTCAGGAAGATGGGACTCATTTGGTTTGCAAATTTTCCCATCCCTGCTATACCAGGAAAGAACACGCTAATGTACCTTATAACATGCACAAGCATAACCACCGGGTTTTTAGTCCAACTGAAATGAAAATTAGCATTACAAACTAATTTTTGGTTTTTTTAGAAATGTTTATCCCAAACAGCCAGAGTGTTTTCATAGTTGAATCCATTCAATACTCAGGTGATCTTAATAATGTTGGTATTTGTTAAGTGCTTACTATGTGCAGAGCACTGTTCTAAGCACTGGGGTAGACACAGGGGAATCAGGTTGTTCCATGTGGGGCTCACAAGTCTTCATCTCCATTTTACAGATGAGGGAACTGAGGCACAGAGAAGTTAAGTGACTTGCCCACAGTCACACAGCTGACAAGTGGCAGAGCTGGGATTTGAACTCATGACCTCTGACTCCAAAGCCCGTGCTCTTTCCACTGAGCCACGCTGCTTCTCTATTTATTAATAGATCTTATTATTAGATCTTATTATCTAGTCAATTACACTAGCATCATTTCTACTCTAAGTCCAGTGATCTACTATCGCATTTTTTAAAAAAATTCAGCACAATTATTTTAATAGGAGAACCACTGATCTAGAGTAGATATTATAATGAAAGAGAAATCAAAATAGTTTTGGACCCCACAGTGGTAGTTCAAATAATATCTCTTTTGAAGATCTCTAGGCATTCCCATCTATCTATTTTTATTAAACTGAAAACTTGAGAAAAAGGAACGAACAAGAACGGAATCAAAGTATACTGGGCAGCGGTTAATAGATATAGCAGTTATATTTTGTCGTGACAGTTTCACCTGCTTTTCTAGGCTACAGCGGGTCACCAGGTCATGAAATGATTCTTGACACTCAGAGTTGCTGATTGAATTTTGCCCCACAGTCTACATGAAGACAGCTAGACTACCTACTGTCTAAGAATTATTTTTTTTTTTTTCAAATCTTCAAGGAGAGAGATCTGCACCGTGCTGTATAGCCGTCAGTAGTAATTCTGTGATCTCATTTTTTCGGATAAAACATGTAGCTATAAAACAGAGCCCCTGTAAACCTGAACACAGATCATTCTAGAATCCAGCCAGCACTTTGTGCTAGAATCAATTCATATTTGGCTGGGGGCTGGCTCTCTGCTAAATGCTTCTTCCTGAAGCATTGGCGGTAGTCTGACTAGTGTCCAACACCTAATAAACTAGGCACTAGGAATGTCGCCCAGTTTGGCAATTGTGCTTTAGGACTGACCTGAAAAATTTGATTGATGATAAAATTTCTCCATTTTAACTGGAAACCAAATAGACAAAAGTGCACTGAAGTTTCAGCCGCTTAGAGTTCTACTCATCGAAGGGAAATCTCAATTCTAAAGAGATTTCAAAGCTGGCTATGGGTACCCAGAGAGAGGTGTGCTGTTTGGGCTGTGGAAGGTTGTGTATATCCCCGTGTGGCTTATAAGAAATCATTTGCCCTCCACCTCCTAGGGCCAGTACAGAGGAAGAGGGTAATGGTCTTCACGTTTACTCCTCAAGACCCTAAAACTAATAACAGTATATTTCTCACAACCCCGTTAAAAGCTCCAAAGAGCTTGGAGGGCTTATAAACCCAGAATCCTGGGGAAGGTTATGTGGAGCCAGGAGAGCCAATTTTGGATCCTGCTGAAAGGCCTAAAGGAATCATCTTTTATCAGGATGCAGCTCTAGAATCATTGTTCAGCAGAGAACAAGTTTCTAACTTGAAAGGGGCCACTCTCTGAGAGTTGCCCAAGATGGAAGGGCAGTCACGGGCTTGATGGATCTTCTAGGAGAAGTAAACTTCCAGGTCACTTCTGGAAACTTCACCTGGTGATTAGATAACCCCGCCCCACCCCTAACTTGCCCTTGGCCCTCTCCCATTCATTCGTTCAATCCTATTTATTGAGCACATATTGTGTGCAGAGCATTGTAATAAGTGCTTGGGAGTGTACAATATAACATTAAACACACATTCCCTGCCCACAAGGAGCCCTCCGATCTCTCTGTAGACTCTTTAAACTTCTCTCTCTCTTGCATTTCAGTCAGAAAATTTTGGGGGAGACCTGGGTGACTTTAAAACATTCAATCAGATCGCTTGTTGGAGGCTTGCCAGGAAATTACAGAGCTGGGTTGTGGAAAACTGAAATCTCCCAGCAGGCAGAGGAGTTGATTGCCAGTCACGGGAGCGTTCTGAGAAGGAATTTGCTTTTCTGCAGCCGGGACTAGCTATTTCATCCAGTTCTGGAGCATGTACAAGTTAATTATGTCAGACACATTCCCGGTCCCTCATGGGCTCACATTGTAAGTAGAAGGGAGAACAGAGAAGCAGTACTGCCTAATGGATAGAGCATGGACCTGGGAATCAGAAGGACCTGGGTTCTAATTCTTGCTCTACGTCTTGTCTCCCCTGTGCCCTTGGGCAAATCACTTAACTTTTCCTGTTCTCCTCTGTAAAATGGGGATTAGGACAGTGAGCCTTAAATGGAGCAGGGACTTTGTCCCATCTGATTACGCTGTATCTACCCCTGCACTTAGAACAGTGCCTGGCACATAGTAAGCGCTTAACGAGTACCGCAAAAAAGGCATTACAGATGAGGAAATGGCAACCCAGAGAAGTTAAATGACTCGTCATTCGTCACCTCGCCCAGTAGGCAAGTGGCAGAGCTGAGGTTAGAACTCAGGGCCTCTGACTCCCAGACCCGTGCTCTTTCCACTAGCCCACAGCACTCCTCTTTATCTCTTGATCGTACGTGGGGAAAGCTTAAGCCGGGAAAATACCAGATTGTGTTGATTTCTGGGTTTTACCGTTTAAATCTGAACTTACTTTGGAGATTCACTTGAAGAAGGATTGAGAAAATAATGTGCTGGCAATTACTTCTCTTGGAAATTCTCTCTCAGTCGGGTCCACAGACTTACAGCTCTTTGGGAGATTTATACAAGGTCTCTCACTAAGCCATGGCTAGATCCCGTAAATCCTTTACCTTTTCAGAATGCCTTTTACCCAGTAGGGAATTTTATACCAGCCAGGAGAGATTTGACAAGATCGCTCATGTCAAGAACTTTAACATTCTCCCACTACAGTGGTTTATAAAACAGTCTCTCCCATGCCCCTCCCCATCCACCCAATGCCAAATATTGAATTATTTTCCTACTTCACAGCCGGGCCAGCCTTTCCTTGGTTTACAGACCACTGAACCACAGTCGCTGATGTGTCACGGCTGGGTGGGCTGGGGGAAAGGCAGTGGTCGTCTCGTCGCAGGAGTCTACCCTGGCCACCATGCTTGTGGGTGCAGAAATTGCAACCAGGAAAGTGTCCTATCTAGCCGTCAACTAAGTTAAAAAATGTGAAAAATGACAGAAAACTTTCTCCAAATCCTACCTGTTCAACCTTCTCAACAGGTTTAGAATCCATCCCTTCCTCTCCACCTGAATGGCCACCCCAGTGATCCAAGGACTTATATTCATTCACTCAATCGTATTTATTGAGTACTTACATTCATTCATTCATTCAGTAGTATTTATTGAGCGCTTACTATGTGCAGAGCACTGTACTAAGTGCTTGGAATGTACAAATCGGCAACAGATAGAGACAGTCCCTGCCCTTTGACGGGCTTACAGTCTAATCGGGGGAGACAGACAAGAACAGTGAATGCAGAGCACTGTACTAAGCACTTGGGAGAGTACAGTACATCCACCTTGACTTTGCATCAGCCTCTTCTCTGACCTCCTTGCCTCCTCTCTACCCTCTCCTGACCCTACTTTCCTCTGCTGCACGGATCACTTTTCTGTAATCCTCTAAATTCACGTCTCCCCTTTTCTCAGAAACCACCAGTGGTTGCCCATCCATCTATACATCAAACAGGAACTTTTTATTATTGAATTTAAGTCAATCAATTGGTTCTTCCCCTCCTACCTTATCTCACTGCTGTCCTAGTACAGCCCACACACTGCGCAGCTCTAATGTCAACTTACTCACTGTACCTGATCTTGTCTATCTTGCCTCTCACCCTCTGCCCACATTCTCCCTCTGGCTTGCAACGCCCTCCCCCTTCATAGAGAAGCAGCGTGGCTTAGTGGAAAGAACACGGGCTTGGAAGTCAGAGGTCGTGGGTTCTAATCCCCACTCTGCCACTTGTCTGCTGTGTGACCTTGGGCAAGTCACTTATCTTCTCTGTGCCTCAGATAGCGCATCTGTAAAAATGGGGATTAAAAATGTGAACCTCATGTGGGACAATCTGATTCCCCTGTATCTGCCCTGTATCTGCCCCGGCGCTTAGAACAGTGCTCAGCACATAGTAAGCACTTAACAAATACCATAATTATTATATATGAGAGATCCCTAATTTCCCCTCTAGACTGTAAGCTCATTGTGGGCAGGCATTGCGTATATCGACGCTGTTACATTGTACTCTCCCAAGCGCTTAGTACCGTGCTCTGCACATAGTAAGCGCTCAATAATGCAAATGATTAATTTCAAAACCCTGAGAAAATCACATTTTCTCCCAGAGACCTTCCCCAACTAGGCCCTTATTTCCTTTACTCCCTCTTTTACTCCATCCTTTTTGCTCTTGCTCTTGGAATTGTACCCATTAAGCACTTGATATTCACCCCACCCTCAGTCCCACAGTACTTATGTACCTCTCTGTAATTTATTTTAATGTCTGCCTCCACCTCCTGACTTTAAGCTCTTTGTGGGCAGGGATCGTGTCTACCAACTCTGGTGTATTGTACTTTCCCAAGTGCTTACTGCAGTGTTCTGCACATCATAAACACTCAGTAAATACCACTGATGGACTGACTGTGTGAAAAAATACCATTGGGTGATTGCAAAGGGAACTCTCTTGGCCCACGAGATTGACGGGACACAGAAGGTAAATTGACGGTGCACAGTTTATTCTCCCCCGCTTCAGAGCTTTATTGAAGGCACTCTCATCCCAGAGGACTTCTCAGATTAAGCCCCACTTTTCCTCATCTCCCACTCCCTTCTGCGTCACTCTATCTTGCTCCCTTTACTCTTCCCTGCCACCCAGCCCCACAGCGCTTATGTACGTATCTGTTATTTTATTTATTTGCATTATTTTCTGCCTCCCCCATTCTAGACTGTAAACCCATCGTGGGCAGGGAATGTGACGGTTTAATGCTGTGCTGTACTCTCCCAAGCAGTTAGTACAGGGCTCTGCAAACAGTAAGTGCTCATTAAATATGATTGAATGAATGAATGACTCAGGCAATATTCTTCCTCTCTCCTCCCTTCTATCCTTGTTCCACCCAGCCCCACATAATTAGTAATGTTAGTAGTAGGATTGCACAAGACCTCACTTACTAGGAATCTTTGACCCTTTTTTTCCCCCCATTTTATTATTTTTCAGTGGTGGAGGGTAGGGGATTAAACTTTTATCCTAAACTGTAGGATTTCTTTTTCCTCTCCAAAAAGTTTTAGAACTTTTAGGGAAAATAAAAAACCAAACCTTGCAATGAGGTGAAGAGGATGAATTATGTGACTTTGTATTGTCAGAGCACAGAATGTGAAAATGCTTAAGATTTATTTTTGACTTGTGTCCAAAAAGGACTACTGTATTTTCCCTGGCACAGGGCCCCCAAATCTTCATCTGGACATTGCCCCGGTCACTTGTCTCCTTCTCTTTCTCAGTCAACCCCAAAGCTAGCAGATTTTCCATTTCAACAGGCCACTACATAACTCTTAAAAAGGTAAAAAGTGCCCCGCTCGACTTTAATGGTGGTATGAAGATTAAGATTAAGGGGAGTAGAGTAATAAAATATTTAAAGGCTTGCTCAATTTGAAGTTTCAAAAAATATGGGTAGGGAAATGAGGCAATCAGAGAAGGTTTCTTGTAGGTGATATGGTTTTAGTAGGGCTTTGAATACTGGAGAATGTGGTAGCCTGTCAGGTATGAAAGGGGAGGGAATTCCAGGCAAAAAGGACGGTGTACGCAGAGCATTGACAACAAGGTACATTGAGGCACAGTAACTAAGTTGGTGTTAGAAGAGTGAGAAAGCAGCAAAGATATATGAGACATTTGGTTGAGTGTTTCGGGAACCAGTTGTGAGGAATTTCTGCTTGATGCAGAGATGGTTGGGCAACCACTGGAGCTTTGGGAGGATTGGGGAGATATGTGCAGAACAAATGTTTTTGGGAAAATGATCCAGACAGCAGAATGAAGCGTCGGCTGGAGAGGGGAAAGGCGGGAAGCAGGGAGTTCAGTGAGGAGGCTGAAGGGGTAGTTGAGGTGGGTTACATGATATAGTGTCTAAAACTGAGTTCCTTATCTTCCCTCCCAAACCCCGTCCTCTCCCTGACTTCCCCGTCACTGGGGATGACACGACCATCCTTCCCGTCTCACAGGCCCGCAACCCTGGTGTCGTCCTTGACTCGGCTCTCTCATTCACCCCCGCACATCCGATCCGTCACCAACCCCTTCTGGTCTCACCTGCACAATATCGCCAAGATCCTCCCTTTCCCCTCCAACCAAACGGCTATCGTGCTGGTACAAACTCTCATAATATCCCAACTGGATTACTGTGTCAGCCTCTTCTCAGATCTCCCTTCCTCTTGTCTCTCCCTACTCCAGTCAATTCTTCATTCCACTGCCCGGATCATCTTCCTACAGAAACGCTCTGGGCAAGTCACTCCCTTCCTCAAAAACCTCCAGTGGTTGCCTATCAACCTTCATACAAGAAGATTCTTGTACTTGTGAAGAAACAAGAACTCCTCACTCTTGGCTTCAAAGCTCTCCATCACCTTGTCCCCTCCTACCTCACCTCCCTTCTCTCTTTCTACTGCCCATCCCGTATACTCTGCTCCTCTGCCGCTCACCTCCTCACTGTCCCCAGTTCACGCCTGTCCTGCCGTCGACCCCTGGCCCACGTCCTACCTCTGGCCTGGAATGCTCTCCTTCCTCACATCCGCCAAACTAACTCTCTTCCCCTCTTCAAAGCCCTACTGAGAGCTCACCTCCTCCAAGAGGCCTTCCCAGACCGAGCCCCCCTTTCCCTCTACTCCCCCTCCCCTCCTCTCTCCCCTCCCACCTTCTGCTCTTTCCCCTTCCCCTCCCCTCAGCACTGTGCTCATTTGTATATATTATTTATTAGCTATTCATTTTGTTAATGAGGTGTATATCTCCTTGATTCTATTTATCTTGATCGTGTTGTCTTGTTTTGTTCTATTTTCCTTTGCTGTCTGTCTCCCCGTTTAGGCTGTGAGCCCATCATTGGGCAGGGATTGTCTCTCTCTGTTGCCGAATTGTACATTCCAAGTGCTTAGTACAGTGCTCTGCACATAATAAGTGCTCAGTAAATACTATTGAATGAATATAGTGGCAGTGTGGATGGAGAGAAAGGGGTGAATTTTAGAAATGCCGTGAAAGTAGAACTGACAGGATTTGGACACTGAACGTGGAGTTTGAATGAGAGAGATGAGTCAAGGACAGTGTCAAGGTTGTGAGCCTCTTTCCTTATCTTTTGGGTTTGCTTGAAAATGAGCAATTTGAACTATGACTTTGATGGGACCAACACCCTGAAAAAAGGACTACCTATCTGTAACCGTATAATGTTGAATTTGGTTTAATCACATTAGACTCTGAATAGGAAGCTTGGAACATCCCAACCGCTTAAGGGTATTGGCCGCAAGAGGAGGCCTGAGCCCCGCAGCCCCAGCCCGCCCTTTCCCCTGACTACCCATTGATTCCTAAATGGAATTGACTTTGGACTCTGAAACTCTGAATGATTTGTGACCTGGTTACTTATACCCACAAGGCAGCTGAGAGAAGAAGTAGCAATTTGGCTAATGATCCCAAAGGTTGAGACCAGGTAATTTTCTCTAGAGTGCCCCTGCTTCTGGAATATGCTTTCTCTCTTTGTGTGATGAATTCTAATGTTGCTGGCCTTTAGGATCTGACGAAAGTCCTATGTGTTGTCAGGCATATACCTGATGAAGTGGGAGGCTCAGCAAGTGCAGGCCTAGTTGGGATATACTTAAATGCTGTTTTCATTCTTATGCACATGCCTAGAGACGAACAGACGGATTCATTAAAAACATACTTTCATTACATCTGAATTATCCTGTCATGGTTTCTGTTTAGGCTTGTCACACTAGAGGGCTACTATATTTAAGTAATGTTTTGGTAAGTTAATCATCTTTCCTGGGTATTATTTATTTTACACCTTTCCCCTCCGACTGCCTTTTATAACGTTGACTAAATGAAACTACATGGAAGTTCATTAGGCTTTATTATGTGATTGTTTACATCCATCTGGAACTAAAAACCAGTTCAACTTTAAATCAAAGGAGGAGAGAGGCAAGTGAGGGAAAGGCAAAATCAATGAAGTGTTTACTGTAGTAACAGCTGAACAGAAATCCCATTGTAATTCTGAAACACTGACTGAAAGGTGACACTTTTTTTTCCAGTTTGTGACAGGATTCGCTCAAAGGGAAGTAAAATAGAAACCCACACATACTTATTGAACAAAGCAAAAGATGGGAATATCTTTTGGTCGATCCTGAAACAAAATAATCGGTGTAAATTCGAACCGAAGGAATATTTTAATAGCATTGAAAATCAGAAAGTTTGATCCAGTCCCAGAGTCAGTTGATGTGGTCAGAGAGAGGAGACAAGACAGAGACAAGGGAAGAAAGAGTCTGAGACATCTGTGGGCACTTTTCAGGTGTAATATTGAATTATCCTGGATTAAAGCTCAGAGGAACCTGAAGCGACATACATAATTAATAAAATGAATTCAGTTAGGCTAACTCTTCGTTTTACTCTAATAGTGACGTATTCTCGGAGCAATGCAAAATCCAGGAATCTTCTGCTCTATTAGGAGATAAATCAGGCTTTTCAGAAAACACAGTCCTGTGTTTCATTTAATGGTTGAGTGCTGGCTGTCTTCTCCATGTAAATAATGGTATTAGCACTTTATATCTTAGCTTTCCCATTAATTGGACATATCTTTTGGAGAAAAAGTTAAATTTATAAATTGCTTTTTGCCAAAAAGGGTGATGAGTAGTTAATGGCTGTCACAGCTGGCCAAAAGATAAAAAGCCTTTCTCTAAATTTCCAACTGACCTAATAGGATAAAGCCTCCAAGATAAATCTGTCAATCATTTTCCTGGAGTGACTGAACCGTCTGTCGCAAGCTTCTGTGTGCTTCTTGGCACACTGGGGAAGGAAAGTTGAAGTACATTTATTGAGAAAGTAGGTACTCTATTGAAAATGGAAACCATCAGGTGTGATCTCCCTACGCTCTCCCCTGCTCCTTGCAGTCCTTCTCTCTTCTGCCCCTTCTTCAACTCTCCCATCTTTCCCAGCAGTATCTCAAGAGGCGATCTCCTGCTTCCTCTCAAAATCCACCCCCCCTCTATCTTTGACCCCATTCTGTCGCACCTTAGCAAAGCACTTGCCCCCTCCATTCTTCCCTCCCTGACCTCTAACCTCAACTCTTCACTCTCCAATGGCTCCTTCCCCACTGCTTTCAAACATGCTCATGTCTTCCCTGTCTTAAAAAAACCCTCCCTTGACCTCTTGGCTCCCTCCAGTTATTGCCCCATCTCCCTCCAACCGTTTCTGTCCTAACTCCTTGAGCTAGTTGTCTACACCCACTGTCTCCACTTCTTCTCCTCAAATTCTTTCCTTGGACCCCTCCAGTCGTGTTTTGCCCCTTCGTTCCAGAGAAACTACGCTCTCAAAGGTCACTAATGATCTCCTTCTAGCCAAATCCAGTGACCTTTACTCCATCCTAACCTTCCTCGACTTCTCAGCTGGATTTTGCACTATCAACTCCCCCCTTCTTCTGGAAACATTATCCAACCTCGATCACTGACACTGTCCTCGCCTGATTTTCCTCCTTCCTTTCTGGCCATTCCTTCTCAATCTCTTTTGCAGGCTCCTCCTCTGCCTCCCACCGCAGGCTCAGTTCTGAGTCCCCTTCTATTTTCCATCTACATCCACTCCCTTGGAGAACTCATTCTCTCTCATGACTTCAACTACCATCTCTATGTGGCTGATTCCCAAATCTACCATTCCATCCGTGAACTCTCTTCTTCTCTGCATTCGCATTTCCTCCTGCCTTCAGGACATCTCTACCTGGATGTCCCGAGGACACCTCAAACTTAACATGTCCAAACAGAACTCCTTTATCTTTCCACCCAAACCCTATCCTCCCCGTGGCTTTTCTATCACTATAGATAACAGCACCATCCTCTCTGTCTCACAAGCCTGTAACCTTGGCATTATCTTTGACACTTTCTCTCTCTAATAATAATAACTTTGGAATTTGTTAAGGGCTTACCATGTGCCAGGCACTGTACTAAGCTCTGGGGTGTATACAAGCCAATCGGGTTGGACACAGTTCCTGTCTCACATGGGGCTCACAGTCTTATTCCCCTTTTACAGATGATTAATTGAGGCACAGAGAATTGAAGTGACTTACCCAAGGTCACACAGCAGACAAATGGCGGAACCTGCATTAGAACCCAAAGGCTTCTGATTCCGAGGTCCATTGCTCTATCCACTAAGCCAAAATAGAAAGCAAACAACAAAAACTTAGCATGCCCTTAGGAACTAACTATGTGGCACTGATTTTGGCTTCCTTCAGACCAAACTGATTATCTATAAAGCAGGTGTTGCATCCAGTCAGTCACCTGGATCAGACATGTGCCTCTCTTCAGATTCAGTCCTTGTTGCCTTTCTTTCTTATGTGTTCTACCTCTTCCTCTCCCTATCTTTTCTCTCCCTCTCTCCCTCCCTCCCTCTCTCCTTCTCTCCCTCTCTCCCCTTTCCAACCTCTCCATCCTCCTAGTTATTACCTCCTCCTACTCCAGAAACATTGCCCTGAACCCATCTTGGGCCTCAGGATTCTTAATTACCCCAGGGTCTACCACCACTGCTCACTTGTCTCAGCATATTCTAGTAGGTTCGTAGGGCCCAATGGGAGGTATCATTCCTGATATAACAGATCCTGAGGTAAGAACAAAAGCTGTCCTAGAGGTATGTGGCCAGTTAGCATCAGGAAACTGAAAAAGCCATGGAAACAAGCCTAACTATACAAACCAGTTGTTTCCTCTCTTGTTCCACCAGTTCACTGAACACTGTGTTAGTCAATCACTGGCATTTATTGAGTGCTTAGTCTGTGCAGGACACTGGGAGAGTACAATACACAGAGTTAGTAGAAAAATGCATTCATTCATTCATTTATTGAGCGCTTACTATGTGCAGAGCACTCTACTAAGCGCTTGGAATGTACAAATCGGTAACAGATAGAGACAGTCCCTGCCCTTTGACGAGCTTACAGTCTAATAACGAGTTTACAGTCCAGAGGGGGGAGACTGACATTAATCTACATGAATTTAAGATATGTACATAAGTATTAATAATAATAATAATAATTGTAGTATTTGTTAAGTTCTTACTAAGTGGCAACCACTCTACTAAGTTCTGGGGTAGATACAGGGTAAACAAGTTGGACTCAGTCCCTGTTCCATATTGGCTCAAGGTCTTAATCCCCACTTTACAGATGAAGTAACTGAGGCACAGAAAATATAAATGACTTGCCCGAGGTTACACAGCAGACAAGTGGTGGAGATGGGATTAGAACCCAAGTCCTACTGACTCCCAGGCCCTGCCATGGGGCCGAAGGTGGGGCGAATATCAAACGCTCAGAGGGTTCAGATGAAAATGCATAGGTGACACATAGTTACTGAGAACATGAGGAAAGATTCGAAAAAAAAAAAAGCATGAACATGCTTGCATTTAATCTGCCCAAAGTATGGAACTTCTGTTCATGATATATATCTCTCTTTGCATCACCTGGCGAACATCTCCTGGGGAAAAAAATGGTTGTTTTGTGCTTCTGGGGAAGCAGCGTGGCTCAGTGGAAAGAGCCTGGGCTTCGGGGTCAGAGGTCATGGGTTCGACTCCCGGCTCTGCCACTTGGCAGCTGTGTGACTGTGGACAAGTCACTTAACTTCTCTGTGCCTCAGTTCCCTCATCTGTGAAATGGGGATTAACTGTGAGCCTCACGTGGGACTCACAATCTGATTCCCCTGTATCTCCCCCAGCCCTTAGAACAGTGCTCCGCACATAGTAAGCGCTTAACAAATACCAACATTATTATTATAGGGGTATACCACGGGGTTTCCCTCTAAAAGTTGGGACATGACAGATTTACCTGCCCCTTTCTTCTCCCCTTCAGATACTTGATCTCACAGTCTCCATTATGGATGCTAACCATAGTATAGAAATAACTATGGCAAATGACTCTTTGCCAAAAGACCTGCCTGTTGCTTAATGTAAATTGTTCTTGATTGAGTCAGAATTCTGACCTTTTCCTTATTTACTTCCCGCATTCTAAAACGTTTATTTTCAGTCCGTTGCTCATTAGATCAAAAAAAACCTATTCCGTTCAGAAACCATAGATCCCCCAGGTAGCAGGTTCTCAAAATTAATCTCCTAAATTTGTAGCCTTGCCGGGCTTTATTTCAGTGACCAGAAAGTCGAGATTGCAAGTATTTAAGACCTACATAGCTAGATCAGCTCAAGGTTATAATTTTGTTCTGAACACTGAAGAATCCCATTTTACTACCACTGCTCCGATTTCTGTTTATAATTTTGGCACAGCGTTCAAAATATTTAAGATGAAACATGAAAATGTTTTGTCCCTCTTAGATGGAACAAGATGGGGTGAGTATTCCTATTTATTAATCCATTAAATGGTTGAAAACAATGGCTCGACCCAGAGTGAAAATTGTTCTAGCTTTCAACCAGGGCCAGAGCAAACAGGGGTTCTTAAAGGTCACAGTTTTCTAACAGTTTCATAACTAACAGCCTTCAGTTGAAAAGAGATTTGTTCAAGGCATTTTGAGGTTTTTCTCTTGTGGTCTCAATTATTCTCATGTAATGCAGTATCGCTATATAGCGGTTTATTCCCTCTGCTCTGGGGGCAATTACTGAAAGGGCACAGGTGCCTTCTTTAGAGAGAAATTCACAAGCCCTCTTCTTTCTCTAACCATCGGAAGCCTTTAAACTGTATTCATTGCTTTCCGATTAAATGTCTCACACAATACCCACAGGAAAATTTACCCCCTTGGTTCTTTCATAAAAAGTTAACATGAAATAGCAAATTCTCATTCCATAGTTTCTAAAATGGAATCTCTGTCCCCAAAACCACAATGTGAAGCAGTTTTGCACATACGTACGTTGTAGACTCAAGTTCAATCTTTAGCTATATGTTCACCTTTGAATTTAAGGGATTTTAATGAAAAACTGCCAAACAGGATTCTAACCTTTCTAATTTATTTGAACAGAGAGAAATAGAGCATCCTTTCTTTCTCCATGTAAACCCACACTGACAACATTTTATACGATAGTTTAATTAAGCATTAGGTGATGTCTATTTGGCAAATGAAGAAAACAGTGTGGTCAGCCCACACAAAGTATTAACGGCTTTCTTACCAACAACCCTACCCTTTTTCCCCTTACCTCATTTTCCACTACATCCCTATTCCATCAAGCAAACTTTCTAAATGTGTCTTGGGCGCAACTTTTCCCTAGAATCATTGTGAAATTCCTCCAGGCTGAAATTTTATCGCACCTCTCTTTGCCAGCCCTCCCTTCCATTAAATGCTATTGGCATCCACGTTCCAACTCATGGGCACCACAATCACACTTAAGCAATTAGGTGTGTAAACACTCATACAATTAGATGTATTTCTATTCATGCCTTTGGCACATGTACATAATGCTGGCTTCCATAGTGATTTTGTGTGTGTGTGTGTGTGTGTGTGTGAGCCCTTGTGTATGACAGATGACTAAAACTGGACCTTTGATTCCCCCCACATTATGTGTATGCGGAGAATGTTGCACTGTTGAGTTTTTACTTAACCAATGATATAGCCCCAGGACCTACCTTGTTGGACAATTCAAATATTAATGCCGCCAAATGAATTTGGCTATTAGACAACACCCCATCTCAGGGTCACATCTGGAGAGCTTCCAATACTCTACCAATTTAGACTACCAGAGGGAGAGTCAAGCAAAGGCATGATCACTCCATTCCTAACTTGGACAGTGGCTAGTGAGTGGAAGTTTTACTTCAAGTCAAAACTCAACTGTGCATGGGAGAGATTCAAGGGCGGAGACTCAAGTTTACTGCGCGGAAGGTGGCGATGGTAAACCACTTCCATATTTTTACCAAGAAAACTCGATTAATATCCTACCAGAACGATTGCAGGTGGAGGTAGGGCATTCTAGGAGAGATATGCCCATGGCATCCTATGGGTCGGTGATCTCTCAGCGTGGCTCAGTGGAAAGAGCCCGGGCTTGGGAGTCAGAGGTCATGGTTCAAATCTTGGCACTGCCACTTGTCAGCTGTGTGACTGTGGGCAAGTCACTTCACTTCTCTGGGCCTCAGTTCCCTCATCTGTAAAAAGAGGGTGAAGACTGTGAGCCTCACGTAGGATAATCTGATTACCCTCTATGTACCCCACTGCTTAGAACAGTGCTCTGCACATAGTAAGCGCTTAACAAATACCAACATCCTCATTATTATCTCTCGACAGCATGATAAGACATTAGGCAATACACTGCCTAATGAGGCAAGACTAGACAAAACCAAACCTAGGAGGACCTGTGTTCTTCAGAAGGGTCTGGGTTCTACTCCCAGCTCCGAATTCTAATTCTGGCTCCACCATTTGCCTGCTGTGTGACCTTGGGCAAGTCACTTAACTTCTCAGTGCCTCAATTCCCTCATCTAAGTAATTTCTGTTTTGTGTAGAGCTGGATGGACAACCACCGGAGGTTCTTAAGGAGTAACAAGATGTGGACTGAACTGTTTTTTTAGAAAAATTATCCAGACAGCAGAGTGAAGTATGGACTAGAGTGGGAAGAGATACAAAGCAGAGAGATCAGCAAGGAGGCAGAAGCAAACAAGGTGGTGGGGATCTCATTTCCTTAAAAGTCTTATTAAAATCACATTTCCAAAAGGTCTTCCCTGACTAAGCTCTCATTTCTCCTCTGTTTCTCTTCTGCATTACTTAGGCATTGTATCTGTACCCTTTAACTATTTGATATTCACCCCACCCCACTTAATGTACGTATTAACGATTTATTTTAATGCCCGTCTCCCCCTCTAGACTGTGAACTCCACACGCGCAGGGAATGAGTCTACCAACTCTGTCGTCTCATACTCTGGCAGGCACTTATTTCAGGGCTCCGCACACAGTAAAGCGCTCACTATCTACCACTGATCAAAAAGAAACCATGCCAAACATACAGCAAATATTGTTGCTTCCTGGACAAAGGTAACGAATGTTTCTAAGAGACAGTTGTAGTTTAGAATTTTCTTCTTTGTGTGTCTTGGAACATGTTTTCATCCATTTAAAACAAGAGTCGCGTCCACTGCCTTAAACTATCTGAAGCACTGACTCCCCTCTTTGGGAAACGAGCTTGAAAAGAGACCTTTTGAACTCCACAAGTACAGTTGTTAAGGCATGGTCTTTTCCGCCATAACGAAGCCTGTAATCTCAATATCAGCAGCTTCATCATCCAACTGAAAGGGCAACTAAACAACTATTAAACACCTGCTTACAGAGAAGCAGCGTGGCTCAGTGGAAAGAGCGCGGGCTTGGGAGTCAGAGGTCATGAGTTCAAATCCCGGATCTGCCACTTGTCAGCTGGGTGACTGTGGGCAAGTCACTTAACTTCTCTGTGCCTCAGTTACCCCAGCTATAAAATGGGGATTAACTGTGAGCCTCAACGTGGGACAACGCGATGACCCTGTATCTCCCCCAGCGCTTAGAACAGTGCTCGGCACATAGTAAGCGCTTAACAAATACCAACATTATTATTATTATTACAGAATTGGTGATGTAGACTGCCACTAGATTCTGGGACATATGGAGGTGAGTCCTACCTGGCCTGATCTTGCTTCTCCTGTTCTTCATGCTTCAATCACTCCGCCAGTCATCTCACTTTGGAGACATCCGAGCCAATAACTATTCAAGGATACCCCCGGGGTCCCAAGCCAGTTCCCATAGAGACACCACCCTCTATCTCTATGCATAAATCTCATTAAAAATACTCTTCAGGTGATGGATATAAATTTAGCGATTGCATTATGCACAAGCTAAGAAAACAACATGTGCGGCCATCCATTCTGGGAGGATGGGCTTCATTCATTTGACTGTGAAGCTTTTATCTCAAGTGAGGAAAAACTTTCCAAACAGAAAACAAACTTAGCTTTAAATGCTCATTATTCTCCTTGTTTTGTCATGTAATCTAGTCAGAGAACAAAAATTTAAACTGGCGTTAAGGTAGCACATAGACAATAATGAATATTTAAAGTGATCACGTTACTCTCAATTCTGAAAAGTGCTCTGTATTCAGATAAAGACTGCAAAGAAATGCAGCAAGGAACTTTGTGTGCAGGGCAGTTGTCTCTTTTACTCTTAAATTATCTGAACAAGCAGTATATGGTGTGTCACAACTCTTGTCTTCTAATTAAACTCAAAGAGCAGAGAACTATGACATACTTTAAATATCAGAAAAAAATTCTGGGGAGGACAGTGCCAAGTCCTCTCATAATTTTGCACAATATGAAAATATATGAACTTCAAATGTAATGCACATATAGAGAGAAGCAGCGTGGCTCAGTGGAAAGAGTACGGGCTGGAGAGTCACAGGTCATGGGTTCTAATTCCGACTCCGCCACTTGTCCGCTGTGGAGGTCTGGTTAACCTCCAGACCGGTCAGCAGTGAAGTGCATGATGCAGGTCGGTACTGCCGGTCACCGAGATGTGAGCATATATCCCCACAAATTAGGTTCCTGAAAGAAGTTTCCAGTCTTCAGCCATTAGCTGGAAAATAAAGGCGACTCACAATGACTACTAACGCTGCAAGATATATCCATTTGGGATTTTCTTTAATTAAAAAATTAAAACAGAAGCGTTTAAGCTTCTGTTGCATTTGCCTATTGTATTATCCATTAAAGGAATGAAAATATGACCCAGTGCATTCCACTTTGTGTTAATTCTAGAGGGGGAAGTATTGCCCTAGGATATGTAGCAGACTGCCTAATGTGGAAAGGAAGACAATCACAGCAGGTATGTATTTTCTTGAGGAAACAAAATGCATACATTCGTCATTTAGTTATAAGTTATTAGCAGGACAGTTTGCCTAGGGGAAGAATGATTTTTTTTGATTAGCTATAAACCTTTGCTATCTGCGATGAATAATTATTTTTAAAATTGTGTATTCTAATGGAAGTAATATTAAATTGGGAGTCGGGAGACCTGGATTTTGTCAGAAATGATTACCCTGTCTGAATTAATGGAGTAATTAAGCTGTAGAAAATGGAGTTAAAAGGAGTGACAATTTTAGTGCTTGTTATAGAACAGGCATACCACACAATATGTCCATAATATGGTTCTCAAACATGTGGCTGCATAATGAGTGGTTATTTCCAAGGCATTCCTGTAATTAGTGAGTCCCCATTCCAGAACCAATCCTAACATGAGCTCTGTTCATAAGTAGAATTGTATATAGAGAAGCGGCGTGGCTGAGCGGAAAGAGCACGGGCTTGGGCGTCGGAGGTCGTGGGTTCTAATCCCCGCTCCGCCACTTGTCTGCTGTGTGACCTTGGGCAAGTCACTTAACTTCTCTGTGCCTCAGTTACTTCAGCTGTAAAAATGGGGATTAAAAAAAATGTGAGCCCCACGTGGGACAATCTGATTACACTGTATCGACCCCAGCGCTTAGAACAGTGCTCAGCATATAGTAGCGCCTAACAAAAACCATAATAATCATCTAATCCTTTCCAGCATCTCCTCCTTCCCTTTGTCCCATTCTCTAGAAAAATTCCTTCCCTCTGTGCACTTTACTACCTTGGCCCATTCCACCCATTTTTCCACCTTCTTTCACAAGTGAAATATACGCTATGGCACACCTAATGTGTCTAAACTGAGTAAAGAAAATGCATGTTCTAACAGAAATGACTACGTGCTAGGTTACTTTTTTAGTAATCCACTGCAATTTCCTCAGGATTCTGAACATAGTGAGCTCTTAACAGGTGACAGTTAAGCAAGATGTGTGGTATGGTAGACTCTTGCGATTTTTAGATTTGTTCATTCATTCATTCGTGTTTATCAATAATGTTGGTATTTAAGCGCTTGCTATGTGCAGAACACTGTTCTAAGCGCTGGGGTAGATACAGGGTAATCAGGTTGTCCCACGTGAGGCTCACAGTTAATCCCCATTTTACAGATGAGGGAACTGAGGCACAGAGAAGCTAAGTGACTTGCCCGCAGTCACCCAGCTGACAAGTGGCAGAGCCGGGATATCAAGCACTTACTATGTGCAGAGCACTATACTGAGAGCTTGGAAAAGTACAATACAATAATAAACAGACACATTCCCTGCCCACAGCGAGCTTACAGTCTAAAAGACCAATAAAATTTAAGCAAATATTAGTCAGTGGTAATAAATCATAGAAGGTGAAGGAATATGCTCCACAAATCTGATGGGTTATTTCTGTGGAGATTAATGTCCCTTATCATTTTCCTCTTAACTGAAAATTGGCTTTCATAAATATAACTAAGCAGCATGGCCTAGTGGTTAGAGTGCAGGCCTGGGAGTCAGAAAGTCCTGTGTTCTAGTTTTGGCTCTGCCACCTCTCTGCTGTGTGACCTTAGGCAAGTAATTCAACTACTCTGTGCCTCAGATACCTCATCTGTAAAATGGGGATTAAGATTTTTGAGTTCCACGTGGCAGAAAGACTGTGTCCAAACCGATCAGCTCAGTAGAAAGAGCCCGGGCCTCGAAGTCAGAGGTCATAGGTTCGAATTCTGGCTCTGCCACTTGTCAGCTGTATGACTTTGGGCAAGTCACTTCACTTCTCGGTGCCTCAGTTTACCTCATCTGTAAAATGGGGATTAAAACTGTGAGCCCCACAGGGGACAACCTGATTCCCCTCTGTCTACCCCGGAGTTTAGAACAGTGCTTGGCACATAGTAAGCGCTTAACAAATACCAACATTATTATTATTATTATTATTGTTATTCTCTGTGCCTCAGTGACCTCATCTGTAAAATGAGGATGAAGACTGTGAGCCTCACGTGGGACAACCTGATGACCCTGTATCTACCCCAGTACTTAGTACAGTGCTCTGCTCATAGTAAGCGCTTAACAAACATCAACATTATTATTATTACCTACCCCAAACAGTATCAGGCACATAGTAAGTACTTAACAAGTGCCATAATTTTTATTATTGTTTATCCACTTATCAATTAATCAGTGGTACTTACTGGAAATCTACTCAATGAAAAACAATGTACTAAGGTATTGGGAGAGAACAACAACAAAAAAAAGATAAAAAGATACACATTTGCTGTCCAGTAGAAGCTCACAATCTAATTAGAAAGACAGACAAAAATAATTTATAAATAGTGGGAGCAGGAGGTAGAAAAGGTCATAACAGGAAGTATTCATTCATTCATTCATTCATTCAATAGTATTTATTGAGCGCTTACTATGTGCAGAGCACTGTACTAAGCGCTTGGGATGAACAGGTCAGCAACAGATAGAGACAGTCCCTGCCGTTTGACGGGCTTACGGTCTAATCGGGGGAGACGGACAGACGAGAACAATGGCAATAAACAGAGTCAAGGGGAAGAACATCTCGTAAAAACAATGGCAACTGAATAGAATCTAGGCGATGTACAATTCATTAACAAAATAAATAGGGGAACGAAAATATATACAGTTGAGCGGGCGAGTACAGTGCTGTGGGGATGGGAAGGGAGAGGGGGAGGAGCAGAGGGAAAAGGGGAAAATGAGGGTTTAGCTGCGGAGAGGTAAAGGGGGGTGGCAGAGGGAGTAGAGGGAGAAGAGGAGCTCAGTCTTATAAGTAAGTCTGGATGATATAGATGAATAAACATACAAGCACACGCAAATGCTTACTTAGGGGTGCTGATATAACTAAATTGTTAATTAAAAGGACAGGTCTTCCTGGAGGAGGTGGGCCTTTTAGTAGGGTATTGAAAGTGGGGAGACCTGTCATCAGGCAGATTGTACGTCGGGGGAGAAATATAGAGATCTGGAAAGAGTGTGGGTGAGGTGACAGAGCTGAGAGCAGGGCACGGTTAGTAGGTGAGCTGGGCAAAACTGAAGTCTGTGAGCTGAAGAATAGTGGCCTGTAAAATAAGAAGAGTTAGTGGAGAGCCCTCATCCCAGTTGTGAGGAGTTTTGCCTTGACGTGGAAGGAGATGGATTGCCTTTGGAGGTTTCTGAGAAGGGGAGAGATGTGTGCCAGCGGGTGTGGAATGAGGGGCCTGGAGGAGGAGGCAGAGCTCAAATAATAATAAAATTATGAATATGACGCTTGTTAAGTGCTTATTATGTTCTGATCACTGTACTAAGCACTGGCGTAGATACTAGATAATCGGGTTGGAAACAGTCCAGGCCCCACATGGGGCTCACACATTTAATCCCCATTTTACAAATGAAGTAACCAAAGCCCAGAGAAGTTAAGTGACTTGCTCAAGGTCACACAGAAGACAGGTGGCAGAGCCGGGGTTAGAACCCAACTCCTTCTGGCTCCCCGGCCCGTGCTCTATCCCCTAAGCCATGCTGTTTCCAATAACGTATTCATATCTTTGTATATATTTAATATCCCAAATGTCTTTAATACTTGGCGTTCCAGCACTTAAGAAACCTGCCATCTGGTCAACTGGAAAACGAGATTTTTTAAAATCCCATGTTACTTTAATAAATTCACTTTTTGCAGTTTATATTGTACAATGATTTTGCAAGCTGTATTGTAAAGCACCCCTCTGAATGCACATATCTGTGCAATTACTGTGTGCAGAGCACTGTATTAAGCACTTGAAAGAGTATAATACAGTAGAGAAGTAGTCATGATCCCTGTCCATAAGAAGCTTATAGATACGAACTGTAAAAACTGTCTTTCTGTTTACTGTGGTGGTTCTCAAAGCACTTAACATATGCTTTGAGTGCTGGGATAGATAGGAGAAAATTAAATCGGACATAGTCTCAGTCTCACATGGGACTTAGTGTCTAAGAGGAAGGGAGAACAAGTATCTCATCACTGTTTTACAGAAGAAACCGTGTTTGTTTTAATAACACTTAGTAAGCACCTGCTGTGAAAACACTATTCTCAGTGCCGAGAAAATATACACGGGTGAGAATTAGAGATGGATTCCTGGCTCCCTAGGGACTTGCAATCTAAGAATAAAATGAGGAGAGGTGGTTAACAGCGTAGCCTAGTTCATAGAGCATGGGCCTAGGAGTCAGAAGGATGTGGGTTCTAATCCCTGCTCTGCCACTCGTCTGCTGTGAGACTTGGCAAGTCACTTACATCTGTGTTCCTTGGTCAACTCATCTGTAAAATGGGTACTAAGGCTGTGAGTCTCATGTGGGACGGGGTCTGTGTCCAATCGAATTTGCTAGTATCCACCCCAGGGCCTGGCACGTAGTGTTTAAGATATACCACAGTTAATTAAAGAAGAAAAAACTAAAAATGCAAAAATAACTGAAATACAACAAGATCAGTAGGTACTTAGCTGGAGCAGAGTTTCAGGTTCCTTACATTTCAAATGCCAACAGTCGATAAGACAGCCACAGCCTTCACAACATTCTAAAATAAGGAAAATGACACCTTTTTTCCCACCGCTTTCGGGCTGGAGCAGGAGCTCCGGGGACGTCCCGATGGCATGAGCGCTTAACAAACACCATCATTATTATTATATTAGAACTTGGTAGCTTCTTTCCCAGCCTGCAGGCTTTACTTGGCTCTCCAATTGTAAAGGGATTTGTCAGGAGCTTCTCTCGACTGCAGTCACTCCCTTTTCCCAGCTTGGAGCAAAAGCTGATGGGAAGTCTCCAGGGTGTGGGAGTTGGGTGGTTTCTCTGCCAGCCTGTCATCCTTGGTGGTCTGGTGATGTAATGCGAGAAGAGCATCATAGTAGTGGTAATTTAGCTTAAGTAATTTGCCCAAGGTCACACCATAGGCCAAGAGCAAAACCGGCATTAGAACTCAGGCCTCTGGTCTCCCAATCCCATGCATTTTTCCCTGGTCCAAAGTGCCTTTCAGAGTTGGGTTTGAAACTCCTACAGTGGGGTGTTGAGGAAATTCTACTGTGCAAAAGTGATCAGGAAAGGTCATCTCATCAGAAGACGACAACTGCACCCCATGACCATGTTGCAACTGAATCTGTAGTTGGTTCAATCAGTCTTTACCCAATTATCTTGTCTTTACCAGAAAATAAATCAAATGGGGGGGGGGGGGTGTATGCTGAGTTACACACGTCCCTATTTATCTTCCATGAGAAGAATTCACGCAGGCATGAAAATATGTGGTTCTGAAGGAGCATCTGGTTTGAGGGGATTAGACTGGGGAGCAGAGAGTCTGAAAGGCTGGAAGAGCAAAGCAGGAAAAAGGAGCTGTGTACGTATATTCCCGCTACTGACAGGGTGGGGAAAAACCTTTCCCAGAAAAGTTTGGGTTCAAGGAGTTCCAAAAAGCAAATTTTCAGTGATAAAGGAAAGCCTGCCATCAAGGGATAGGAACGACTGGCTTCAGGGAAATAAAAAGTGCTCTAATGCATTCTATAAACCAAAATGAAATATCCTGTAATAGAAATTCTAGAGAATAAGAGTTTATGCTTCTTTAGCATACCATCTATGCCTCTCTGTCAATCAGTGCCCCAGGTAAAAATAGCTTGATATTCATGTAAGCTTCATTCTAAATAGAATGCGTTTTTAGGGAAATACTCAGAAAAGTTCTTTTCCTCTGTTTTTTTAATGAAGCCCTTGAAAAAAGTGTTATTTCCAATCTTTTCTTCTAGAAGACGAGAATACTGAGGAGTTTTTGTACAATTCTAGATCCGGTCTATATGTGACTCCTAGACCTAAGAACCTTGTTAACTTATCATGACAGATTGGATCTAAGAAGGCTTTCAAGCAATTAGAATCCAGTCCTTCCTTATCTCAGGTCTGCCATCCTGGATACCTACCCATTTTGCGTGGTTGTGTTAACTGTATTTTCCCTGGAAAAATCATTAAGGCAGCTGTAGTCTGTGATTCTGTTTTTCCAAATGCAACATTTTCTCAAACTGTAAACAAATTATTCATTCTTCCCAACTAGGGTATAAAAACAGGTAACAGAAGTAAACTTAATAATATTCCCGCTCATTGAAAAATATTAAATACCCACGATGTTCTATTAACAAAGTACATGTAAGCAAATCTGGCAACTTCTCATGTGATATAATGTTAGGTAATATTTTTTTAGGAATGAATACTTCATTTCTGTCATTAGAAGGATGTAGAGCATGATGCGCGTACACTAAATATCACTACGCTAAATATCAACGTACACTAAATCTGGAAATATTCAGGGAAGGTATTAGTCCTGGAGAAGGGGCGACATATGTAATATTTTCCTGTTGCTACCTGAATAAGTGGCATTTTGAAGACTGAATGAAGCGATTGTTACTATGCAGGAAGGGAATTTGATGTCTCTGCAAGGGGCGGCTTCAACCATCAGGCTGCTGCTGACAGGTAGCAAGTCGTTGTTTTCCATTCCTGCTAAGTAGCAGCTGCTACCAATAGCAGGAAGAAAACTTTTTTTCCAAACAGCATTGATAATATTGGCCCCAATGGCAGACTGTGTTGTTATTATGACAGAGGGTGTTATTGAGACGTCTCCCACAGCTTTCAATTGACGTCACTGATAGAGCCCTTTCCTGTTCTATGACCATCTGTGGTTGCTTTAATAAATACAGGTTCTGAGTATTTGGCATCGGTCGTATTTCTGATAGAAAACAACCAGGGACTTCCCCATGATACAAAACCGTGTGGAAACAAAAAAGTCCCCTTTAAAAAAACCTCATTTTTTTTTCTATTTGTGGGGGGTTGTTTCTGCAAATTTTTTATTCAGAAATAACAATAATAATAATCAAGGTGACTTTTTTAAGAATTTACTATGAACAAGGTGCTGGGGCAGTGAACAAGATAATTAGGTTGTACATAGTCCCTGCACCACAAGGGGCTCATGGCCTAAGGAGAGGGGAGAACAGGTATTTTATCCTCATTTTACCAATGGAGGAAAGTAAGGCACAGAAAAAGAAGCCAAGTGACATGCCCAAAGCCACAAGCCGGCAAGTGCAGAGCTGGGTTTAGAACCCAGGTCCGTTGATTCCTGGTCCCGAGCTCTTTCCAATAGACCAACAGGAGGGTCTGAAGGAAAATGAGAGGGGAAGAGGAGAGGATCGAAGAGAAGATGGGGAGAGCAGAGCACGGGCCATAATAATAGTAATAATAATGTTGGTATTTGTTAAGCACTTTCTACATGCAGAGCACTGTTCTAAGCACTGGGGTAGATACCGGGTAATCAGGTTGTCCCACGTGAGGCTCACAGTCTTAATGCCCATTTTACAGATGAGGTAACTGAGGCACAGAGAAGTTAAGTGACTTGCCCACAGTCACCCAGCTGACAAGTGGCAGAGCTGGGATTTGAACCCATAACCTCTGACTCCCAAGCCCGTGCTCTTTCCACTGAGCCACGCTGCTACTCCATCCCACTGCTCTTCTCTTGAATTTCAGCCGTGTTGAACTTCCTGATTGGCTGCACTCCCCAGTTTCCAATCGATCAAACCTAGTTCCTATCACGATGTCCCTGCCCTTGAGATGTGACATGATGTACACATTAACATTTTACTTACACTTGACATTTCAGAGACAGTATATTCACCGATCTCTGAATTTTGCAAAGGCCTGGGAGTGGCAATTAGACAAATGAGAGGTTTTTTTCAAGTGGCAACGATGAGATACACTAATATCTCGCTCCATGTATTCCCCACTATTCTGATAGAGTAGATCAGGGTCGACTGCAAGCTCCTTATGGGCTTGTATTTTACTCTCTCAAGCTCTTAGTTTAGTGCTCTTTGCATGCAGTCATCACTCAGTAAATACCATTTTCCATTGATTGGAATGTATTGAGCACTTACTACCTGAAGCACACTGTACTAAGCACTTGGGAGAGTACAATAGAGTCGGTAAGCATGATCCTTGCCCTTGAGAAGTTTAAGGAGCTTCCTATCTAGTGGAATATCAGAGCATGCTGAGTCCAATTATATTCCCTCTATGCCCTTCAGCTATGGTAGGGAGGAAACTTCCGATATTAGATTCTAGCTTTGCATCAACTTTATGATCATTTACAAAGTGGAAATTGTTCTCCCACAATGATGTGTGAAAGGAAGCAGAAATAAGTCATCCAAAACCCCCACAGTGCTAATGCAGGAATTTCTCTTCGTGGCCGGGTCCCTTCCTTTACGATTAACAGTTCACCAATTTGTGAAACTCCTCAAGGTGAAGCATTTGGGAATAGGAGGGAAAATGCAGGGCCACTTCCTTCTACATACAAGGAGGAACTAATCTCTATCACGGAAGTAGGAGAGAGTCAAACCCAATTACCCATTTGCCTCCAGCGTGGTTTTTTTTTTTCTGGAATTTCTCAAATCTTTGACTCCTTCCTGACTTGACAAGTCTCCTTTCCCATCTTTGTTCAAAGTTGGGATTGTGTTGGCAACTTTACTACCCAAACAGTTATATGAAAATGTTGGTATTTTCTTGGCTATCTGGGAGAGCAGAAATTTAGTTCAGGTACTGCTTAAGAGGATGGTATTTGTTAAGCGCTTACTATGTGTCAAGCCCCGTTCTAAGCGTTTATGCTCACGAGGTTGGCTTTATAATCAAGTCTTAAAAAAGGCCTCTACAGAAATTTCACTGAGCTGGATAGATACTTAGATCTAGTGATCGCCTTAGCAGTTTAGTCTGGCAGTACTAGTTTACCTTTTCTGTGTGTTGTTTTTTAATTTTGCTCTCCTAAATTCAGCTGACCCAAATCTTGAAGGATGATTCTGCTCTTACTATGTACTTACTGTATGTACTAAGCACTTGGGAGAGCACAATGCAACAATAAACAGATACATTCCCTGCCCACAGTGAGCTTACAGTATAGGGATGGGGAGGAGACAGACATTAATATAAATAAATTACAAATTAGTACATTAGTGCTGCGGGGGGGGGGGGGGAAGGGAGCAGGTCAGGGCAGTGCAGAAGGGAGTGGGAGAAGAGGAAAGGGGAACACAGTCAGGGAAGGCCTCTTGGAGGAGATGTGCCTTCAGTAAGGCTTTGAAAGGAGTGAGAGTAACGTCTGTTGGATTTGAGGAGGGAGGGCGTTCCAGGCCAGAAGCAGGAAGTGGGCGAGGGGTCTGCTGTTAGATAGACGAGATCAAGGCACAGTGAGAAGGTTAACTTTAGAGGAGTGAAGTGTGAGGGCTGCGTTGTAGTAGGAGAGGAGTGAGGTGAGGTAGGTGGGAACAAGGTGATCGAGTGCTTTAAAGCCAATGGTGAGTTGTTTTCATGGAGGTGGATGGGCAGCCACTGGAGTTTACCGAGGAGTGGGGAGATATGAGAAGCAGCATGGCTTAGTGAGACACAGTGTGGCTTAGTGAAAAGAGCATGGGCTGGGGAGTCCGAAGTCGTGGGTTCTAATCCCACTTCTGTCACCTGTCAGCTGTGTGACTGTGAGCCAATCACTTCTCTGTGCTTCAGTTACTTCATCTGTAAAATGGGGATGAAGCCTGTGAGCTCCACGTGAGACAGCCTTGTATCTATCCCAGCTCTTAGAACAGTGCTTGGCACATAGTTAGCGCTTAACAAATACCATCATTATTATTATTATTCTCCACTGAGATGGCTTCCAGACCAATCAGTAGAACCCACTCTCACAGCTCAGAATCCAGAGCCATTTGAACTAAATGGAAAGCTTTGGAGCTAGTCTCAAATTATGATCACATTTTCTGTTTGCCCAGCCCCTGTGGATTGATAGAGGAAAAATATTGTCATTGTCAAATACCATGGAAGTTGTTGGGGGGGGGGGGGTGGTTTTGGTGTATGTGTATGTTTATTTTTTTAGTTGATGCAAGTTTTGCTATGTGAAGACCTGAAACTTTTTCTGATCCCAGAAATAAGCTCACTTGGACTCATTTTCCTTGGGCCATTTCTATTTCTGTCCATTAATTCAGTGCTTGGACTTGAGTAAGGCAACGATACCAAGATCCCTGGACTATAGTCACTTTGTGCTAAATGCATAAATTGAATGGGCTTAGCACAGAACTTTATTTTATTAAAGATAGTAAACAGTCTTTATTTCCAACTTATTGGGAAGATCATAAGGAAACCTCTGTTTATGATACAAAAGTTATTTCAAAACAAGCTTTTTATTTCAGAATCAAATCAGTGCACACAAAACATAATTTGTATTATATCCAAAAGGAGAATGGAGAATTGCCAGACATAATTTCAGGTACACTAAACCAGAGGACAGTTCAGTGTGAACTCAGTAATGATCCACCACTGATACTCTCACATTGAGTAAATGAGAAACCAGAATAATATGGGAATTGTGGACTTGCTATACAAGCTACAAATTATGAGCTTCATTTTCCAGGCTTTCTGTTAAGGGGCTAAATTCAGGACAAATTATATGGCCTAGAAGAAAGGTAATTTCTCCATCCATGGCAGTGCTAGTACTAGTGAAATATTCATTAGCTATCTCTCACTGTACTGTCATACACTGCTACTCCCTGGTCCCGCCCTTATTAAATTTGGGAAACAAGTTGCACAGCTTTCTCCCTTTTTTCTGTGGTCAGGAACAGTGTAGTCTGCCCCATATGATCTGCAGCTGTAGTATTTTCTGAGTGGTTACTATGGGCTAAGTGCCGGACTAAGGACAAAATTCTCAGATCAGATGCAGTCCTTGCCCCATCCGGGGCTCGTGGTCTAAAAGGTTTGGAGAGTTGGAATCATACTGCCATTTAATAGAGGAGTAAACTGAGGCACAGAGCGGTTGACTTCCCAGGACAACACAACCGGCCAGTCCCAGACCTGATATTGAACCCAGGTTCCCCGTTGTCTAGTCCAGTGCCTTTTAAAGGTCAGACCGCCCAGGACTTCAGTGGTGAGTCTAGAATTGGTAACTGCAATTTTCCATTTTGGAAGTGAATTCTTCTATTCATATTCAATTTTCAGATGTACTTTCTGCCCATAATTAATTGCATAGGGACAAATGAAGTGCACGAATAACTCTAGGCGCACCATCTAGTTGACCTATCAAAATCAGGCATAAGGGCTCAATTTCTCAAATTAGCCAAATAAGTCAACGGGTACCTAAAATCATGTCAAGAGATCTGTGCTCCATTTAGACAATTATATCCAGAAGTGGAGGCAGAATTGAAAGTTCCTCTGTGGAAATTTAAGCTAAGATGCTATCCTCATTACCACATTATCTCATGGGCATTTGTAGAAGAAGAAAATAATCTCCTTTCCATAAAAATTGCTGGGGAGTAGGCCCAATTTTCTAAATGTAATGCATCTGTCCGGGTGGTAGAAGCGAGAGCTTTACCTCTGGTCTCTTATGCAGCAGGGAGCTATTCTATAGTTGTTTGAGTAGCCCCTCTCATACTCATTTATCCCTGTCAATCATAATCCTGCTGGGCCCTGAGGACTATGAGAGAAGATGATGATGACGATGGTATTTGTTAAGCGTTTACTATGTGTCAAGCGCTGTTTTAAGCGCTGGGGTAGACACAAGGTAAGCAGGTTGTCCCACAGTCTTGATCCCCATTTTCTAGATGAGGGAACTGAGGCACAGAGAAGTTAAGTGACTTGGCCAAAGTCACACAGCTGATAAGTGGCAGAGCCAGGATTAGAACCCGTGGCCTCTGACTCCCAAGCCGGGTTCTTTCCACTAAGCCACGTTGCTTCTCTAAAGAAGGCAGACGGGAGTTGCAGCTCACGGCGAAGTACATATGAAGGCAGTCGACAGACAGGATCCATCTGTGGAAGATGGGACTGAAGCAAATTTGCCCAAGTGGGGGTCATAGAGCCGTGACCAGGCACATCAGCGATGCAATATGCCGCGTAAAAACATTTGTTGTCCTCGCTTGAAATCAAATTGCAGATGCTTTTTCTAAGCAATTGTATTTACTGAGCGCTTACTATGAGCAGACCTCTGTACTAAGTGCTCAGGATGATGATGATGATGTTGGTATTTGTTAAACACTTACTATGTGCAGAGCACTGTTCTAAGCGCTGGGGGCGATACAGGGTAATCAGGTTGTCCCACGTGAGGCTCACAGTTAATCCCCCTTTTACAGATGAGGTAACTGAGGCACAGAGAAGTTAAGCGACTTGCCCAAGGTCACACAGCTGACAAGTGGCAGAGCCGGGAGTCGAACCCATGACCTCTGAGTCCGAAGCCCAGGCTCTTTCCACTGAGCCGCGCTGCTTCCCGAGAGGACAGTACGGTAGAGTCGGTGGACCCGTTCCCTGCCCACAAGGAGCTCACAGTCTGTGCATTTTTAATAGAGATTCCCACTTCCAAACATCAACAGAAAATATTGTGTAGCACTAAATGAAGAATTTTGTTCCCTGTGATATAAGAAACAATCTTAGAGAAAGGTGGGGTCACTTAAACACTCTATCATTAAGCTTCAGACATCTCCGTGCCTGCTCCAAATCCAACACCATTCAATCATTCAATTGTATTTATTGAGCGCTTACTGTGTGCAAAACACTGTACTAAACACCAGTAACGGGTCATCAGAAATTGAATGGATTTCAACATATGCATTATTTTAGGACTGATGATTCATTTTACCTTTTGACGCTGGAAGAGACCAATTTTATGACAACAAAATTATTAGGCAGTCAGTCAATCGTATTTATTGAGTGCTTACTCTGTGCAGAGTACTGTACTAAGCACATGGGAGAGTACAAAAATAGCAATTCAACTGGCACATTCCCTGCCCACAGCAAGCTTAGAGTCTAACAGGGAGACAGACATTAATATTAGCTTTAGCAGCTTGGGAGCTTTTTGTATTCTACAACCCTGTAATATCACTCATTTTTCACTTTCTTCAAAAAAGTACTAAAATTCTCTACCCGGAAGGAACATAACATGCTTGTTAACAAAATTAAGATAATTATAATCGTATACTGTTCTCAAACTATGCAATTACGTGTAGAAACATTTATATAAACATGTAGATTTGAACAAATTTGTTAAAAACAAACATCCTCATCTTATCTCTACAGTCCACTGAAACTCAAATCAGGGGGAAGTGATCAATTCTAGAGCAGCTATTGAGATAATATTGAAAATCCACATATCCCATAAATTTCACAGTACATTCCCTAGTTTTCTGGCTTGAAATCTTGGGACTAAAATTATACCGCAACCTTGTCCAGAGGAATAACTAAAAAATACATAAATAATTGTGAAACCCCCAGGATCCTACTAAGGCCCAAGTGTGGAGTGGGTCTAGGCCAATGTTTATATAATAATGTTGGTATTTGTTAGGCGCTTACTATGTGCAGAGCACTGTTCTAAGCGCTGGTGTAGATACAGGGTAATCAGGTTGTCCCAGGTGAGGCTCACAGTTAATCCCCATTTTATAGATGAGGTAACTGAGGCCCAGAAAAGTTAAGTGACTTGCCCACAGTCACACAGCTGACAAGTGGCAGAGCCGGGAGTCGAACCCATGACCTCTGACTCTGAAGCCCAGGCTCTTTCCACTGAGCCACGCTGCTTCATGGCTCAGTGGAAAGCTCAGTGGAAAGTAGATGAAGAAAGGTCTAAAATTAACAATTGAAAAACTCTAAATTCTGGCAAACTGATAATTAAAAATTTAGTGATTAAGAGACCTCATCTTGAGTAACTCACACGAATATTTCAGTGAATCTATAGCATTGTATGTTATAGTTTAGCTTGTTGGGGGCAGGGAATGTGTCTGTTTATTGTCGTATTGTACCCTCCCAAGTGCTTAGTAGTGCTCTACACATAGTAAGCACTCAATAAATACAATTTATTGAATGAATGAATGAATGCATGCACAGTTTATGATATGAACACAATTTTCCTTGTCTTTGGACTAATTACAGAGTTCCTCCATTAGAATTCTTCATTTCTGATAGGCTGAATATTAAAATGTGAGGTGCTGCAATAAAATAAACATCCTAAATATAGGTGTCAAACCATAACAAACTGCTTTATAACAGATCAATCAATCGATCCTATTCATTGAGTGCTTTCTGTGTGCAAAGTAATAATGATAATAATGTCGGTATCTGTTAAGCGCTTACTATGTGCAGAGCACTGTTCTAAGCGCTGGGGTAGACAAAGGGGAATCAGGTTGTCCCACGTGGGGCTCACGGTCTTAATCTCCATTTTACAGATGAGGTTACTGAGGCACAGAGAAGTGAAGTGACTCGCCCAGAGTCACACAGCTGACAAGTGGCAGAGCCGGGATTCGAACCCATGACCTCTGACTCCGAAGCCCGTGCTCTTTTCCACTGAGCCACGCTGCTTCTCAAGTACTGTATTAAGCTTTTGGGAGTGTAGTATAACAAAGTTGGTAAACATGGATTGCATAATGCTAGCTGTCTATTGGAGTTGTTTTTTAACCTCTGGAAAGGCTAAAAGTCAGCAGTGACCTTCAGACCAACCTTGTTGTGTTCAACTAATACCTAATCTGATTCTGTCCGTTCTTGACTTCCAAAAGTAAGTTGGGAATCTTTGCATGTGTAACAAATGGATCCTGAAAGGGTAAATCTATTATAGTGCATTTCAGAATAAAGTTCTCTGTCAAATATTTTAAAATTCGAATTTGAATGAAACCGTAATTGATATTTACAACCTACAAGAGCAGCCTAAAGTGGTGGATATCCCAAACTTAGTTTTCTAGTATTTGAGAGTCGATCCTTCTGAATCACTTGGTAAATAATGGCGAACCAGATACAATTGCAGTGATCATACAACCACAAAATTTGTAATATGTGAATATGCTCTTGGATTTCCATGTAATATTTATAACATTGAAAAAGGCCAAATTTACAGGAAATGTTTTAGCTCAGGTGTTCCTTAGAGATGTACTCTATTTTGGGCACCAGGGTCTATTTTTTTTCTATGGTATTTCTTAAACACATATTCATTCATTCAATAGTATTTATTGAGTGCTTACTGTGTGCAGAGCACTGTACTAAGCGCTTGGAATGTACAATTCGGCAACAGATAGAGACCATCCCTGCCCAGTGACGGGCTCACAGTCTAAATGGGGGAGACGGACAGCAAAGCAAAACAGAACAAAACAAAAACAAGACAACATCAAGATAAATAGAATCAAGAGGATGTACACCTCATTAACAAAATAAATAGGGTATTCATTCATTCCTTCAATAGTATTTATTGAGGGCTTACTCTGTGCGGAGCACTGTACTAAGCAAGCACTGTACTCAGGGTAATAAACCAATAGGGTAATAGGGCGTTTGTATTCATTCATTCATTCAATAATATTTATTGAGCACTTACTATGTGCACAGCACTGTACTAAGCGCTTGGAATGTACAAATCGGTCACAGAGACAGTCCCTGCCCTACTTATATGTGCCAGGCACTGTACTAAGCACTGGAGGAGATAGAAGCTAATCAGTTTGGACACAGTCCATGACCAACATGGGGCACACGATCTTAATCCCCATTTTACTGATCAGGGAACTGAGGCACGGAGAAGTTAAGTGACTTGCCCAAGTCACAACAGATAAGTGGCAGAGCTGGGTTTAGAACCCAGGTCCTTCTGGCCCCCGGAGCCGTGCCCTATCCATTGGGCCACCCTACTTCTCATAGAAACCCGATGGGATTGATGGTGAGAAAGAGAATTTTCCTGACTTTAGTTCTGAATTATGGACAAATAAATCAGAATATGATCTTCATATTCAATTTTCAGCAGTTAAGCTCAAGTAGGTTATATTTAAATGGATCACCTCTTACTAACATCCTTAAAAGTAAGAAGACATCGTTGATAATACTTAGCTTTGAGTGACCTTGAATGGTAGATTCCAACTGACTCTAAGAACGCAGCATTCAAATGACAAAAGGAGAGACTCTTTGCTGTCTTAACAAAGGTTAATGCCTCCATGATAAGGGAATTGGAGAAAAGCTGGGAAGATTAGCCTGGAAGGAGAGATCAAAGACGCTCATGAAGAACTCATCATAAATTAGGTTCCCCTTTAAGAGGAGAAAAAAAACTACGAGAATGTTGTTATACAAAAGGCTCAGAAGATTCGGAAGTTGTTTCTCTCTAAACTCTTTACCCAGAAATCTAGTTATTTATCCAGATCTGATCTAGACGGACAGTGACTTACAGTCTGTGTTTCCAGCTTCCCCACCGACTTGGATTATGAGACCATTAATATTTCTGCGCCTCCATTTTTAGTCCTGTAAGAATGAAAATGATGTCCTTCTTTGCCCAGAACTGAATGAAGTGGGGAAGGGAATGGATGGGGTGATCCCACAGCAGCAGGGGCCTGATACTGGCCAAAGAAACCAATATGGCTGTAGAGTTGAGCCCTAGAGTAGGGTTGTTGCTGTGGCTTCTGGAAATCGCCCCCGCCCCACCCACCGTCACTGATGCTGCCCGGGAGAAAGTGAGCAGTGATAACAGCAGTAATGTGGAAGTTCTCTGAATCAGCAACAGTAATAATATTAGTGATTGTGACATTTGTTAAGTACTTAATATGAGCCAGGTGGATGCAAGCAAATTAGGTTGGACACAGTCCCTGTCCCACTTGGGACTCACGGTTCCAATCCCCACTTTACAGCTGAGGTAACTGAGCACAGCCAAGTTAGGTGACTTGCCCGAGGTCACACAGCAGACAAGTGACTGGCTGAGGCAGGATTAGAATCCAGGTCCTTTGGATTCCCAGCCCTGTGCTCTGTCCACACTCCTTCTCTAGTAGATAGAAGACAGCAGTGCGGTTGGGCATCGGAAGTGGGAATTCCAGCCCATGAAGAGGAGGTGGGGGATGTGCGGGTCGTCTTCGGAACTACCTCTGTCTCCGTCCCTACAGACGTTTCTGATCAGCGTTTTTATCCCCGCCACCCATCTCAAGTGTTCTTCCGGTAGTTTTTAAATCAGTCTCTGAAGGGGCCGGGGAGGATCTCCTGATACCTGCTCCAAGCCCTGCACCGTTTGAAAAACAATCTAAAATTCAGTTAGTAAAATTGGCATTTAAAAAAAATTATAGGCTGCTATCTGCCTTACATAAAATAAAAATGATTTGGTTCCCCGTAATGAAAAAATACACTTGAAAATGAATTTCCTATTCATCCCTGACATAATGGGTTTGCGCTTAAAATGAAAATTTTATGTTTCTATCACCTCTTGTCAAAATGATTTGTACCAGTATCAGCAGTTTTGTCCATCTCAAAGTTCCATACGAAGTTAAATTGTCAGCAAAGGCAGAATACTATTCAGGATACACAGCTCATCCCTCCAAAAAAATATTCAAACGTTAGAAATTCAAAATAGTTTCGACATTTACAATCCAAGTGGCTGCCATGGGCAAGGCATACTTTTGAGATCTGAGTCTGACCAAAAATATGTTTCCTTCTCTCATTGTTTTCCCTACAATATTTTCATGATGGTTGATCTGTTGAGCTGACTCTATCTGGGCTTCAATAATACCTAATGTTTAACTTGAATGTTCATATTTATTTGGCACTGGATGGGTGTTTTCAGGACTTTGGCAGTAAGACTAGAAACTCAGCTTAGGGAAAAGCATTAAGACATTTGATAATTTTGTTTTTCAGTCTGTAAACTAAACTAGGCGAAAAAAAAATCCTGTTTCCAAAGCAGAATCCTGTTTATATTTAAAAATAAAAAAAAGTAATAGGGATGCACTGCTGAGGGAGCCAATAAAGAAAATCACAGCAAGAGGTAGTTTGTTCCCATTTAAGCTTGACATTCTGTCTTTGCCCTTAAAAAAGGGCTTAGTAAAATCCCTGTCAGCAACCTGATACTGCGGAGGTGCTTTTTCTCCCTGACTGAGAAACACAAAGGGAGAAAGTCATCGTTTTCCTATGTCAGTGTTTATCTTTTTTTTTACTCTTAATAACAAGTGTCATGCTGTCTGTATTCTATATCCGAACCAGAGTTGTTAGGCCACACTCTCTCCGCGGGAACCCTTTCTCAAACTCTCTTGGCAGGAACTCTTTCTCCATGGGTGATACCAGGAAGAAGCACTCCGGGAGAGGGGTTATAAGGTACGGATGGAGGATAAGTGTCCTGGCAAAAGGCAAAAACGTTCAGGGTGTGCTTGGCAAGGATTTTTATCAACTCATTACATTAAAGGTTCATTCCTTTTTTTTCAATTATCTGTTAAGTCCTTACTAACAATAATAATAATTGTGATGTCCGTTAAGTACTTATTAGGTTCCGGGCGCTGTACTAATAATAGTGTTGGTATTTGTTAAGTGCTTACTATGTGCAGAGCACTGTTCTAAGCGCTGGGGTAGGTACAGGGTAATCAAGTTGTCCAACGTGAGGCTCACAGTTAATCCCCATTTTACAGATGAGGTAAATGAGGCACAGAGAAGTGAAGTGACTTGCCCACAGTCACACAGCTGACAAGTGGCAGAGCCGGGAGTCGGACCCATGACTTCTGACTCCGAAGCCCAGGCTCTTTCCACTGAACCACGAAGCGCTGAGGTGGATACAAGGATATCTGGACACCGTCCCTGCCCCATGTGGGGCTCACGGTCTCCATCGCCATTTTACAGATGAGGTAACTGAGGCACAGAGAAGTAAAGCGACTTGCCTAAGGCCACACAGCGGACAAGTGGTGGAGCTGGGATTAGAACCCATGACCTTCTGACTCCCAGGCCTATGCTTTATCCACTACACCATACTCTGTGCCAGGCACTGTTCTAAGTGATAATAATAATGTTGGTATTTGTTAAGCGCTTATTATGTGCCGAGCACTGTTCTAAGCACTGGGCACTTTTCTAAGCGCTGGGTGCTGGGGTAGATACAACATACTCAGGTGGTACACAGTCCCCGCCCCACGTGGGCTCACCATCTCGTTCCCCATTTACATAACTGAGGCACCTAAAAGTGAAGTGCCATGTCCAAGGTCACACATCAGACAAGTAGCAGAGCCCGGATTAGAATCCATGTCCTTCTGACTCTCAGGCCCGTGTTCTAAACACTAGGCCATGTTGCTTCTCTCCATCTGTACCTACAGTTCCCCATCACGCTTAGCGATGTGGTTTAGTGGAAAGACCCCTGGGCCTGGGAGATAGGGAACCTGGGTTCCAAGCCCTGCTCTGCCACTTGCCTGCCGGGTGACTCTTTGCAATCTATTTCACTTCTCTGTGTCTCAGTTCCCTCATATGTAAAATGGAGACTAAATATCTGTTCGTGAGCCCGATGTGGGAAAGGGACTTGGTCCAATCTGCTTACAAGTCATTAACCTCAGTATTTATTATAGTGCTCGGCACCTAGTATGACAAAAACCATAGAAAAAGTCCCTTGAAGTCAATGTCTGCCTATTCTTTAACTTGTAGCCCCCTCCTCTAATGTAGTGAAGTGTTCCCTGTAGACTCTCAGTATTTACTTCCTGATTTACTCGTTGACTGTAAATCCTAATCGTGATAATAATTACTGTGGTATTTGTTAATTGCATACTATGTGCCCAATTATTATACTGAGCACTGGAGTAGTTACGAGATAATAGGGTCAGGCAGAGTCCCTGTCTCACAAGGACCTCACTGTCTAAGTAGGAGGTAGAATGGACATTTAATTCCCATTTACAAATTAGAAGATTAAGGCACAGAGAAGTGAAGTGATTTATCCAAGGCCACACAATAGGCAAGAGGCACAGCTGAGATTAGACCCCAGGTCTTCAGACTCTCAGGCCTTTACTCTTTCCAATGAAGGAAGAAATGCTTTAATTTGTGGCTGTGACTTGGACTATTCCAAATCCTGCTAATTTGTTGAGGAAGAAATAATCTGACCCGGTGTATTATGACACTGGCTGATCTCGTGCATAATTACCTAATCTAAATGACTATCGCTTGGATTTATCTGACCCAGGGCTTTCTGGCCAGTGGTGATATTCCCCAATCTCACCTGGACTATTATGACTTTGGCAAATCTGACCTAGACTAATCTGCCCTAGATTCATATAAGCAGCAAATGCTCGGTGGCAAGAGCCCGGGCTTGGGAGTCAGAGGTCATGGGTTCTAATCCCAGCTCTGCTGCTTGTCAGCTGTGTGACTTTGGGCAAGTCGCTTAACTTCTCTGTGCCTGTTTCCTCAACTGTAAAATGAAGACTGTGAGCCCCACGTGGGACAACCTGATCACCTTGTATCCCCCCAGTGCTTAGAACAGTGCTTTGCACATGGTAAGTGCTTAACAGATACTATTATTATAACTTTGCTTAATCTGAAATTTTCCAGTTTCCTTCCTATATGATTCCCTTCAGGTCTTAAAGGGAATGTTCCCATTGATGTTGAGCCTAACTCTCTTGGAATTCTGCACTGCAGTGCTCTTCGCAAACTTTGGAGGCAAAATCGTCTTCCGCTGATTTGGATGCATATGTTCGGTTCCACAGGAGCGTAGTGTTTGACTGTTCAATGTGACGGTCATGGTCCATATCCCAGGATGGAGCTTTGGTGGGGATGGTAGGTGGTGGTTTTATCAGGGAAGACAAATCCCAACCTCCATGCACAAGCTGAGTCTGAACAAGAGCAAACCCAATGGTGGTTTGAGAGAATTTTGCAGGATTGACTTGTTCATTAAAGCCCTATTGAAATCTGTCTTATTAGCTAGCAAGTAGGAAAATATGCTATCATAGACGTACTGTGGGTTGTAACTACCCTATGATACAACAGATCGATCACAGGGAGAATTATTTGTTTATAACCTTGCTTTTTTCCACAGTCTTTCTTACCTCTTGAGTCGGTTGAAGCAAACCCAACGACTGTACATAAGTAGGGATTGATTTTGTCCTGGGTTCTTCCCACTAATCAAATATATTTAGCACATCAGCATGTCAGAACAAGAAGCAATAAGGATCTGACAAAATACCTACAAGGGTGACAGTGAGTCACTCCTTCCTCCCTTTTCCATCCCACTAAACACCCCCACCAGCCAAACACCCCACCATTCACAGGATCCAAAGTTTTAGAACAGCTGAATTGAGGTTATGATAGTAAGGTTATGATCACTACTTCCATTAGTTTCTAAGTATCATCAAGGTTTACAACTTCGGACGTGGAGAGAGCCATAATATGTCAGGTTTAGAGATTCAAGGCCAGGAACAGTGTGAGGTGAGGAATTGGGTGACTAGATAGCAAATTAGCATGGGAGGACCTAAAAGAGTGAGCTGGGGTTATTCATTCACTCATTCAATAGTATTTATTGAGCCCTTACTCTGTGCAGAGCACTGTACTAAGCGCTTGGAATGTACAAATCGGTAACAGATAGAGACAGTCCCTGTCCTTTGACGGGCTTACAGTCTAATCTGGGGAGACGGACAGACAAGAACAATAGCAATAAATAGAATCGAAGGGAAGAACATCTCATTAAAACAATAGCAAATAAATAGAATCAACGCGATGTACATCTCATTAACAAAATAAATAGGGTAATGAAAATATATACAGTTGAGCGGACGAGTACAGTGCTGAGGGGATGGGACGGGAGAGGGGGAGGAGCAGAGGGTTAGCGGGTGAAGAAGGCATGTATGAACGGTGGTGTGATTTGCGGGAGAGCCCTGTAGCAGATTGTGTGGGATTTTCACTGAATGTAGAGGAGAGTGGGAAACTAATGGTGATTTCTGAGCAATTGAGAAATGTGTGCTGCTTGACGCATCAAGAAAATGATCCATGCAATAACGTACCTTTACTGGGTGAAGGTGGAGGCTGGAGGCAGGGACACCAGAGGCTGGTACAATAGTCTAGCCATCATATGAGAAGAGTTTAGAAAGTGGGGGGAAGCTGTTTAGCTGGAAAGGAAAAGGTAGAGTTGGGAAATGCTCTGTAGAAAGGACTGGGCGCTTTTGGAAGCAGAATAAGCATGAGCACTGAAAGACAGTGAATTGTTGCACTGGCTTCAAGAGCTGAGTTGATTTTTCTACCCTTTGTCCCCTTTTCTCTACTGATTTTTCATTCCGTGCTTGGCCTATTGTCTTGTTTTAGTATCTCTGCCCCACTCTGCTCTGTTTCATTTTTTATTCTCTTCTCCTTATGGAAAGGCAAAAGGACTCACAAGGCATAACGGGAGAGGGGATCTTGGTTTAGCGGAGTCAGACAGGAGTAGAAGAGTAGGACTTAACATCAGGCCTTTCTCTCAAGGACAGGTTGGTTATGTAGCCTACTGGCAGGAAAGAGGGCAAAGAGGGAATAGGACCGAAGAGAGATCAAGTAAAGTGGGACATCCAGTTTTCCTCCTCAAAGGGCCAGGATTACTTTGAGGCCACAGCAGAGGGGGGAGGGAGAGTAAGCCCTGCTGTTAAGCTTTCCTGTAGGAACTTCTAATCAATCAATGGCCTTTAGTGAGTGCTTACTATGTGTCCAGCATTGCACCCTTGGGAGAATACAACGGAGTTGGTAGACACATTCCCTGCCCACAAGGATCTGACAGCCTACAGTCTCTTTCCCTGATACATGCCCATTCCCTCATGGGGAGCAAACAGAGAGAGAGCCGCCCCGTTCCTCATAGGGAAATCAGGATTCAAATAGGGTCATTATGGTCACCGTGGTTTTATCCTTTACATTTATTCTTCTTCAAGAGTAGCACATCAGATTGATTCAGTTTTCAGATTATTGCTCATATGAGAGTTAATCAAAAATGAAAATAAGACAAGCAAATCTTCCAGTTGATCTGAAGCATGGTCTTTTTCATTTGTTTTACAACCCAGGAGATTGAAGGCATTTTAGTTGGAAAGGAAGATGACATTTAAAATGAAAGGCTCCCAACAATTTCCCCACGTACTCTGTCTCCTTTAAAAGTTTGTGGAGAATAAGGATTTCAGAGAGAAACACAACTCACCTTCTAAAAGTCCACAATTTGAAATGATGCAGAGAAGAATAGGCTGTTGTGCATGCTGCTCCTACATGTAATTTTGAAAATATCTCCCCAGTCCGCATTTCACCAGAAATAGCAACTTGAATTGAAATGTGGACCCCGAGAAAAGGTTTATACTTTTTAGCATCTGGTCGGTGTCCCAGGCCGACTGCTCCTCACATGAAATATTTGAGATACTGTAGATTTAGAGCTTGGCAATTCCCATAGACCGTGTAAAAGGTTGCTTTTAATTAGGGAATCGACTGCCTGAAATTGTGTACGCAAAGCATGCAACCATGTGTTCAGTGAGTGGAAAATAGGTTTTAATAGTAAGAAAAGCTTTCAATATGGTTCTTACTTAAAACACCATCTCTCCTAGTTCCCTTTTCCTTGTGAACACACAAAAGATGTAATAACTATTCAACTGGAATATTAATTGGTGAAAACATGACCCCATTAGAGATGAGATTTAGAAAGTTCATTAGCGTCAAGCCAAAGGTGTATAAATAAAATTGAGCAACACAGTCCTGGTACACCGGGTCACTTTGTAGCTGATAAATCTCATTTATTTTCCTCTTTCCTTACGGCACCCCCTACGTCGAATATTTTGCCTCTGGCAGCAGTAGGGCCCTAGATTCAGCCGCTTTGTGGAGCCCACCGATAAGAAGGCTGTTACTGACCACGTAATTGGGCCCTTTGTTTCCCCCGAGCATGTTTGAAAGGCTAAATATCAAAATGAATCCTGGGGCTGGTAGCTTCACTAACAAACGGCTGACACTCCTTCTCGTGGTAACTTGTGGCTACAGAACAAAATATTCTGATGGGGCCTGCTGAGGTAAATTACCGCTGGGAGTGGAATGTTTAAAAATATAGACAAATGCTATTAGTTACCGTTAGCCTTCTCCTAGGGGCTCGGGAAATGTGACCGTGAACCCCGTGAATGCCTAGAAGAGGGAAGAAAAATAGAGGGAAATGAGTCTTTTTGTGTGACTTCTTGATAGAGCACCAGCAGTCATTTCATTCATTCGGTTGTATTCATGGTGTTTACTATGTGCAGGGCACCATATTAAGCGCTTGGGAGAGTACAGTGTAACAATAAACAGATACGTTCCCTGTCCACAATGAAATTACAATGTCCATAAATCCCTCGAGACTGGAAGTGCCTTGTGGGCAGGCAATGTGTCTACCCACTTTGTCATATCGTGCTTTTCCAACAGCTTAGTACAGTGCTCTGCACAGAATTAGGTGCTTAGCAAATGCCACTGATTGATAGCCCTGCATCCCTGAGAAAGTTCTCAGGGGTGGGTGATTTTACATATCAAAGGCATGCTCTCATTGGTCTCCATAAAACACATGCACAACTTATCTGTGTGACCTGGACGAGTCATTTCACTTCTCTGTGGCTCAGGTATCTCAATCCTTAAAAGAGATTAAGATTGTGAGCCATATTGGACAGGGACTGTGTCACCCTGATTACCTTATGTCTACTCCAGCACTTAGTACAGTGCTTGACATATAGTAAGCACTTAACAAACACCATTAAAAAAAAGTTCCTCGAGCCACCTACACTCTATCATTATTTTTCACTCATTTGAATAACACATTCTGCTCTGTGAACAGTCATAGCAATCAATTCTGACAGAGAATTCGTACTAGCTAGAGCTTCCGAACTGACAGTATTCCAAATATTCTAATCATTCACGTGCTTATTTCATCATTACCATCAATCCAAGACAGGTATTGCTCTCCTCTGCAGCATTTCTGGACCTCAACTGCTTTGTCTTGAATGTTTGAATTCAAATTGGATATTCATTTAATAGTATTTATTGAGTGCTTATTATGTGCAGAACACTGTACTAAGCACTTGTACTAAGCGATATCATCAAGAAGGATTAGAAAGTGCACCATCTAATAATAATAATAATAATAATAATAGCTATGGTATTTAAGTGCTTGCTATGAGTCAAGCACTCTTCTAAGCACTGGGATAGATGCAAGGTAATCAGGTTGTCCCAGGTGGGGCTCACAGTCTTAATCCCCATTTTACAGATGAAGTAACTAAGGCACAGAGAAGTAAAGTGGCTTGGCCAAGATCACACTGCAGACAAGGGGCAGAGCTAGGATTAGAACCACATCCTCGGACTCCCAAGCCCATGCTCTTTCCACTTAACCGCACTGCTTCTCTATTGCTTCATATAAAAAGTGTCTGCTTGGTTTTTATGACACTTCAAAATAAATCGTGCATGATTCGTCTCATATCAGGCAGGAGTTGGCAATCTTTTGGTGTCGAAGAGCCCAATCAAGTAGAACCTCCAAGCAGTTAGCGTAGAAAGAATAGCGTAGAATATTATGCCCCTCCGCTGTGTGTCTTGTGACATTATACACGATGTGATTATGTCATTGTCTCATGTGGCCATTTTATAGCAGCAGCTGTTGCTGTCAGCAAGAGTAAGAAAGGGAAAAAGGGAGGGGAAGAGTAAAAGAGAAGGATATGGGAAGAAGGGAGGAAGGCTAGAGGCCCTCCATGTCTCCATCTGCAGCTTACTGGAACCAGAAGCAAGGGAATTCTGCCCCTATCCCTAGTAGCTGTAGTATTTTTTCCATGTTTACGCCTAGCACTGAACTAGGTTCTGGGGTGAATACAAGTCAGATTCCATTCTTTTCTCACTAGGAGAAGAACAGGTATGGAAAGAGGTACCTTCCCTCTGCTCAACCCAAAGGGCAGTTTCCCGTGGATCTGATTAAAGAAAACACTCTGTCACTGTTAAGGCCAGCCGGGAGAATGGGGAAGAGAAAAATAAGAAAAGGGGAGTGGGAGAGAGGAAGAGTCTACATCTGGTTGACTGCTTTTCCCTCCACCACCCCAGTTTAACAGGTCCTACGGCGTAGTGGATAGAGACAGCACGGGCCTGGGAGTCAGAAGGTCATGGGTTCTAATTCTGGCTCTGCTGCGTAACCTTGGGCAAGTCACTTCATTTCTCTGTGCCTCAGTTCCCTCATCTATAAAATGGGGATTGAGACCACGAGCCCCACGTGGACCAGGGATTTTGTCCACCACAGCACTTAGAACAGTGCCTGACACATAGTAAGCACTTAACAAATACCATAATTATCATTATTATCGTTATTATTACTAGATCTGGCATGAGAAGGAAAGTGCAATAAGTGAGCGTGGTGTCTGGCACAGGGACCGAACTCACCTTCTGTCCTGGCACTTCCCTGTCCACTTGCAGCCACTTTCAGCTCTGGGTATACCTAGTGGGTGAGAGGTCTTCTTCCCTGCCTGGCTTGGCCAGTCAACTTTGACCCCACTGCTGTTTGTTCTGCACCTGCCGGGGGCCTGTATGGTGAGGGGGTATGTGGGGGGGCCGGGGGAGACTGTGGCAAGAAGAATTTGAGCTTACCTTGTTGTCAGTGGTGGCCACTTTGACCCCTATTCTGCTTATTTCTGGCCTGTGGGTGAAGGGAGGACCAACTACTTACTCACAGCTTTTTTCCAGTGGGGGAAAATCTAAGGATGTCTCCCTCCCAGTGCCAGTTTTGGGGGTAAGCTCCCATGCTCAAGAGCTGCATTTGTTTCCGGGAAGAACAATATACAACTCATGAGCCATTGCTTCCCGGCCCCTGTCTCATCTTCCGCTAGGAAACATGAAATTACATTGCACCTGATCACAGCATGGCAATGTCAGATATTACACTCACTAAATTTTTTTAAAAATCCTTTTGTGATCTCGATTCTCATTATTCAGCAAGTTTCTCACTAAATTTCTATGAGGAATGTCACCGATTCCTCAAAGTTTTGCTTTTAAAAGAAATCCGAAAGGCTCGGCTAACTAAAGCATCACAAATAAGATCCCCCCAGTAGAAAGTCTTCTCTGATTTCTTTAGCTTTTTATTTTTCCCATCTGCCAGATTGGTTTGAAACCCTATATTTTGCTGAGATAGATTTAAATTACTTACATACCCAACAGTATATAGCAATCAAAATTATTTTCTTATGATCGGTAGAAAATAAAGATTTTTCCAGCATCAGAAAGGAGAACTTTATAGCTCTATTTACCCTAAATTGGGTTCATTTGAGAGACATACTTTTGGAACCCTTGTGATGTTCCACTGTAATTTTCCCAGTCTCTTGTAAAACAAAAATTGCCTGCTTTCTGCTTTGCCTCAGTGTGAGATTCCAAGTAAAAGAAGCAATGTTTGAATGAATGGGCTATCAGAGCAAGAAAGGAAAAAGACTGTCTATTTGGAGGGTAATGGAAGTGTAACGAATCCATTCGCTCTTCCTTCCATGAAGAGATCATCCATAGCCGTTCATTGACTCATTCCATTTTAGTATTTTAAAAACTCATTCTGAATCCTATAAATAAGTATACATTCACTCATCCATTTGAAATACTAGGGACTGGTATTTATTAAGCACCTATTGGGTGCAGAGCACTGTATGAGTGCTATAGGAAAATAAAATAACACATCCTGGGACATTCCAGAGGCTTAAAGTCTTAGAATAAAGAGGGAGGTTTTGGAGACAGATGAAGAAGGAGAGATGATAATATAAATACAAAACCAAAATAGTAGACCAGACTGAGATTCCAACGAGTTGGGTGGTCAAAGGGACTGGTGAAGGCTTCGAGCAGCTGCCCAGATCGAAAGGAATCCAGTCACTACCAAAGCTTGCCCCTGTTTTAAACTTCGTAGAGGCTTCACACAAGAAAAGGAGAGAAGGAGATTTTCTGATCTGCCTCATGATGACATTGTTACCATAGCTGAAGTGTCTCTCCAACTAGTCTGGTCCATTGTGAGGGTTGGAGACTGTCCTACTCCTTGGTTTTAAGATCATTTTTTTAAAAAAAGATGTTTGCTAAGCACATACTATGTGCAAAACCCTGGGGACGATATTTTAAATGCTTATCAGACACAGTCCCTGTCCTACATGGGGATCACAGTCCAAAGGGGAGGGAGGACAAGTATTAAATTTACAGAGGAGGGAAGTGAGACCCAAAACAGTTAAGCGACTTACCCAAGGTCACGCAGCTGGAATTTGATGGAGATGGGATTAAAGGTCAAGTCTGCTGCCTCGCTGTTCATTATCCTTTAGATTAGGACTTGCTGTTTTTCATACTGTTTTCTAGTATGCTAAATATTTCATAATAATAGTAGCAGTGGAACTAAGTACATACTGTGTTCCAAGCACCGTGGTAAACACTGAGGCAGATAGAAGATAATCAGAATGGACCCAGTCCCTAACCCACACAGGGCACATTCTAAAAGAAAAGGAGAATGGAGGTATTTCACTCCCATTTTTCCAAAATAGAAACCGGGGCTCAGAGCAGTAATGAGACTTGCTTAAGGTCTCACAGCAACTAAGTGCCAGACTTGGGACTAGAACTCAGGCCTCTCGACATCCAGTCCTGGGCTCTTTCCATCAGGCCACGCTGTCTCCATTACAGAATAATGGAGTTGCACTTACCAAAATCCCCTGTAAAGCTTTTCGGATGACTTGTAAATATTGAGAGGCTCTTAAAATAGGAAATTCTGCATATGTAAGTGTGTTATCAGTTGAGTTTTAAATGAAACAGGATAGTGAAAATGTTTTAATGGGATTTCATGTTAATGGAGTTTCAAAATAGCTCCCTAAACATCTTACTTTCCAGAATAATTTTTCATAAAGATAGCAGTACAATTAACGCGAGATCAAACTATTCGTTGAGACGTGTTTCCGGGAAAAGTAGCTTAGAGTTGATTGCGGTATTTTTGGCTGAAGTAATAGATAAAAATGTGCTCCTTTTAAAATCATTTCATTTTCTGTACTAAACTTTGGAATTCCTATTAAGTGAATGTTGGCATACTTAATATAGACCATTTTAAAATAGAGCTGCATTAGTTTATTCTTTTTATTGCAAATCTTGTTCTGATTGCAGCTGGCTTCAGATTATTAAAGCAGCCTGGAAACAATTCCAGACCAGTTTTCTGGCCTGGTCCTTCACAGAGTCAAGAAAGTGAAAGGTGGGAAAGGAATCTATGTTCTTAGCCAATCCCTCCCCCTGCCTCAAGAGGAACGGACATTTAATCTTCTCTAAGGACATTTAATCTTTTCTAAGCTGTCACAGGACTGCCTGATTTTTATTTAAAGACCTCTAGTGCAGAGGAATTCACTCCCCACCTTGGAAGCCCATTTGTCCTTATATCTAATTTTAAATTACAGTCCAAAAAATTTAAGGGCTTTCCTCCTGTTCTGCCTACCAAACATTGTATACTTGAAGACCTTGTCACCCCTCAGTCTCTTTTTTTTTTCCCCTCTGTACTGACCCTATGTTCCAATTCTCAAAACATCTTTTTGCTTTGGTTGTTTGGCATTTCAGCCTGTTAATGGAGAGCCCAGAACCAAAGATGGTGCTGTAATCCTGGTCTGATTCCTTTTAGGTGGAAAATATTGCATCCATCCCTGAATTTCAGTTTGCACCAAGTTCTCAACTTGCTATTATCAATCAATCAGTGATATTTATAGAATGCTTCCTGTGTGCAGAGCACTGTACTAAGCACTTGGGAGAGTGTAATACAACAGACTTGGTAGATGTGATCCTTCCCCACAATGAGCTTTTGGCCTAGAGATGACTTTTCAGGCTAAAGACGACCTGTCAGTCTAGGAAGGAGCTTACAGTCTAGCCATGAAGAAACCTCAGTCCAGAACACGCAAGTTGTATGCCAGTTTTTCATGACTAGGTTTGGCTTTTAATCTGTCACTGTCATTGTCGTCACCGCCCTCCCACCACCAAGACCAGAATCATTTATTGAGCACCTCCAATAATCATAACACTAACCCACAGTCTTGGAAATATTTAAAAAATGATATATTTAATGTCAGTCTCTACCCACAAGGAGCTCAGAATCTAGGAATGATAATAATTGTGGGGGTTTTAGCATTTACTATGTGCCATGCAGTATACTAAGTGCTAGTGTAGACACGAGATAATTAGGCCCGAAGCAGAGCTCACACTCTCAGTAGAAGGGAGAGGAGGTATTGATCCCCCATTTTGTAGATGAAGGAACCTAGGCACAGAGAAATGAAGTGAAGGTCACACAGCAGGCATGTGGAGAAGCCAGAATTAGAACCCAGGCCCTCGGATTCCCAGGCCCAGATGCTTTCCACAAGATCACGTTGCTTCCCAAGGAAGTTACAACTAGAAAAACAATGTAGAAGTAATCCTTTAAAGTAGCCCATCACCAATTCAACGAGTTCTGTTGGGCACATATGCCCAGAGCAACCAGGGATACCTTTCCCTTTGCTACTTTATGGCAATCAGTGAGAAGCCACTCTTTAGATGAATGTTCTCCAGTGATCTTTCCATTAGCCTTTTCCCGATGAGGTTAATATTTGCCAATTAAGTGGCAATCAGTTGTTCTGTCCCCCAACCATGTTTGTAGTAAATAAACTTCCTCTTCAATCTACTATCTAGCTTTCTACAATTCATATTTGCTGATTTAATTGATGTATTCATTCTATAAACTGAAGCTTATTTTGACACCCTGAGCTAAATACTTCCATTTCAGGTGAGACTTTAAATTGGTAGAGACAAAAATATCCCAAACTGAAAATGAATCGAGGTCTGACTTTAAAAGGCTACCTTAAAGTTTTAAAGCACCGTGCAATAAAACGGGACGTGCATCGCACAGGACAGTATAGCATTTGGATTTTTCATTGAAATCTGGCGCCTCCAAGGCTGCATCTGCTTTTTCCAAGAAAAGAGAGAATTGATATTAGGAAACCAAATCCCTTGTAAACAGCCCAAACATCCCACTAATGAATTCACCAGAGTGTGCGGGTGGATGCCAATTAAAAATGTCTTTTTTGTTTGTTTGTTTGTTTGTTTGCTTTTTAATGGCATTTGTTAAGGGCTTACTGCATTAAGTGCCGGGATAGGTGCAAGTCACTCAGGTTGGACTAGTCCAGGTCCCACATGGAGCTCACGGTCTTAATCCCCATTTTACAGATGAGGCAAATGAGGAATACTGAAGTAAAGTGACTTGTCCAAGGTCACACAGCAGGTGATGGCAGAGACAGGGTTAGAACGCAGCTCCTCTGACTCCCAGGCCATGCTCTTGCCAATAGGCCACACTGCTTCTCCCAAAGCAGAAGGCAAAACAAAAAAATTGAATAGGGTTGGAAGGAGGTAGGGCATGCTAGAGGCTAACCTTCTCTTCCCATCTGGCCATATGTCATTTAATAATAATAATAATAATAATAATAATGATGGCATTTGTTAAGCACTTACTAAGTGCAAAGAACTGTTCTAAGTGCTGGGGGGGGATACAAGGCGATCAGATTGTCCCATGAGGGGCTCACAGCCTTCATCCCCATTTTATAGGTGAGGTAACTGAGGCACAGAAAAGCAAAGTGACTTGCCCAAAGTCACACTGCTGACAAGCGGCAGAGCCGGGATTTGAACCTGTGACCTCTGACTCCCCAGCCCGTGCTCTTTCCACTGAGCCACGCTGCTTCTCATTTAATGCGACACTGACCCCTGTCACTCAGGTAAATCTTTGACAGTATACATTTTTCATTTCTCTGTACCACTGGTCCTCTTCTCCACTTGCTTACCCCTTCACTCTTTTAAATCTCAGTTCCCATAGCTGCCCTGCCCCGCTCCCCCAAGTCCATCCCCTGCTCCTTACACCCCCGAACCTGCTTCCCGTGGCTTTTCTAACACAGTTGGACTCATTTTTGTAAGCTACCCAGCGTGAGTTTTGGGTTAAATGCATAGGACGGATGAGACAAAGCGGGCCGGATCGGGTGAGGGAACTTGTGGTGGAGCTGGAGGTATTGCAGGGGGTGTCGAGGGGGCCCAACTTTAAAAGATTGAAGAAAGGCGAGGAAGGAAATAAAAATAAATAAATAGCCTCACCCGATAGCAGCAGGTGGCCCTATCAGGTTAAATTACACTGAGTGTATGTGTGTGAGAGGATGAAAAAGTTGCCCAGTTGTAGGAAAGTAGTGTGGCCTAGTGGATAGAGCAAAAGGCCTGGGAGTCAGAAGGACATGGATTCTAATCCCGTCTCTGTCTCGTGTCAGTTGTGTGACCTTGGGCAAGTCACTTCACTTCTTGGTGCCTCAGTTACTTCATCTGTAAAATGGGGATAATAATCACTGTGGTGTTCGTTACGGGCTCACTGTGCGTCAGGCACTGTACTAAGCACTGGAGTAAATACAAGGAAATTGTATTTTGCAGATGAGATAACTGAGGCACAGAGAAGGGAAGTGACTTACCCGAGGCCACACAGCAGACATGTGGATTAATCAGGATTAGAACCCATGCCTTTCTGACTCCCAGGTCCATGCTCTATCCACTATGCCAGGCTACTTCCCTTTAAGACTCTGAGCCCCGTGTGGGGCAGGGACTGTGCCCAACCCAATTACCTTTATCTACTCCAGTGCTGGCATATAGTAAGCACTTAAGAAATACCACAATTATTTTATTATTATGATTACTGGATTCAAAGGAAGCAGTAATTTCAGTATAACTGGAAGAGGCTTCGACCACTTTGCTGCCGAGTCCCCGGCCTATTCTTCGGGGGCTTCGTCACACACCACTATTTTGACACCTCTAAACTCAGAGGACATACTGGGTTACTGAGGCGATGGGAAGTAACTGAGACGACGAAAAGTACAGCTTCTAGTCTGTCGTTCATTATTTGTTGCCGTGACAGGTTTCCAAGAGTGATGTGGGAGACAAACAGGAGGCAGAAACACTGAGCTACTGCTAATATCAAAGATGTCACGGAACGCATAGCTAGAAGTAAAAGATTAGAGGGAAAAGGGCCATGTAAGAAGGCAAACAAATAAAAGTCACCAGGAAACTTTTGAAAGATTAGGACTACTTGCATGTATTTCAAATAAAATTAAAAAATGAGAATTGAAGTTTTAATGAAATGCCATCTATCATTTTTGACATTTTTAAGCTAGCATGCTAATAAATAAATGGCTTGTTCACAAAAAAAAGATATCCAAAAGAGTAATTCATATGACTCTAATCACCATTGAAGTACATCTTGATTCATGAATATGAGGCTGCCTACTTTTTCTAGTGTTCTTCTGGGAGACTAGCAGTGAATTCCATGTGAAACACTGCCAGCAAGCAAAGGGGAAAAAAAACACGAGAGAAAGAGCATTATCATTTTATACATTACAACAGCGGGGGTTGTCGTGGGATCTTTTTTTTTGGGGGGTATTTGTTAAGCTCTTATTATGTACCCAGCACTGTTCTAAGCACTGGAGGAGATACAAGTTAATCAGGTTGGACATAGTCTATGTCCTACATGGAGCTCACAGTCTTCATCCCCATTTTACAGATGAGGGAACTGAGGCACAGAGATGTCATGCGTTGCCCAAAGTCACCCAGCAGACAAGTACGGGACCCGGCATTAGAACCCAGGTCTTTCTAACTCCCAACCGGTGTGCATCAGAACACGTGGTTCTTTCTAGTAACCAAGATCCAGCAAGCACAGTCAGAGGCTACGAACAATCGTTTGCCAGGGAAACAGCGAGCTCCAAGGGACTTGCTCGGGGAATTTCATTAGTACAAGTTGCTTGGTAGGATTCTGTCTCCTAAGGCAAAGATTCAGAGAAAAGTCACCTAGAAATAATTTGATCTTTCTAAAAGATACTCCACAGGAAGCCAGCCTTCCTTCCCTTCCCAACATCCCTTGGTCTTTCCCTCTGGTTCAACCCCACCTACGGCGACATGGTATTTGTTAAGCGCTTGTTATGTACCAGACACTGTACTGAACGCTGGGGTAGATACAAACTAATCACGTGGGACACAGTCCATGTCCCACGTGGGGCTCACAGTCTTAATCCCCATTTTGCAGATGAGATAACTGAGGCACAGAGAAGTTAAGCGGCTTGCCAAGGTCACACAGCAGACGAGCGGCGGAGCCGAGATTAGAGGCCACGGCCTCCTGACTCTCAGGCTTGTGCTCTATCCATTAGGCCACACCAAGAGATTTCTGAGAAATACTGCTCCCCGAGAAACTCATTGTCAGAGTACTGATAGTCTGGATCGGAGAATCTGTCAGGCACAGGCCACTCTCTTAGCATTTAGTGCGCAGTTCCTCGTTAAGGCATTTGCCACTCTATAGAGTGGTTTGGGAAGCAGAAATCTGGCGATCTTGTCCTGCCTTCACTTGGCTTGCGGCGTGTCCACCCCGGTGGAAGTCATGTGGTCATGATGGCATTTCCTCAGGAGTGACAGATGGGCCTCAGAAATGAGGACGTCAGGACTGAGAACTTGCCCGGTGAGATTGATTTTAGCGATTGGGGTTTGAACAGGGCCGCTGTGACCCTCTCATCTCATTAGAGCTTGTAGTGTGACAAAGTGGGTGGGCATGGGTTCAGAATGCTGCAAAGTGCATCTGCCATCCGTGCCCATGTTAGCCCCGTAATGGCAGAACCGGGACTAGATTGCAGATATCTCAGTTCCCCGAGTGCTGCTCTTTCCACTGGGGGAACGGCAGGGCTTAGAAAAGTACGGTGAACTGCAAATGACAGAGAAGTGAGTTCTGGGAGTGTTTAGTACAGTGCTCTGCACACAGCGCTCAATAAATACCATTGAGTGATCGATCGATTAATAATGATGTTGGTATTTGTTAAGCGCTTACTATGTGCAGAGCACTGTTCTAAGCGCTGGGGTAGAGACAGGGTAATCAGGTTGTCCCACGTGAGGCTCACGGTCTTCATCCCCATTTTATAGTTGAGGTAACTGAGGCACAGAGAAGTGAAGTGACTTGCCCACAGTCACACAGCTGACAGTGGCAGAGCCGGGATTCGAACCCATGACCTCTGACTCCCAAGCCTGGGCTCTTTCCACTGAGCCACGCTGCTTCCCTTTGCTTACACCTGCCTGGTCCCTTTGAGTAGTGATCACAACTTGAAGTCACTAGGCAATGGCGGAAAATCTTCGGTTGAATGCTGCGGGACATTTAGAACTGTAAACAACAATTAAGACTCATTTGGGGGTAATATATAGGAGGGAGGGCAGACCAGGAGATACAGCAACAGACAGGTTTTTGAATGTCCTGGCAAATGACCAACGGAAACCTTAATGAAATCAGATTTTGCGATATGATATATTAAATGTGACATGATAAAATTTCCCTTTGTGCTGGTTCCCTGTCGCGTAGAATTCATAATCTAGTTAAGGTGATTTTTCCTGCAGGTTGTGTTATAATGCACAGATAGAACTCAATGTCATTCAGAGAAATTTAGATTTCTCCAAAAGCCATGCCACCTTTCCTTCTTATCAAGTGTACTGAATATTTCATTTACGTTGAAAGGTTCAGGACTCTTCCATCAGAGATTTCCAAACCAGGCAGGCACTTCATATCAAACTCTTAGAAAATGGAGACAAATTCTAGCGGCTTCTGAACCAACACTCCACCCCTCGCCAAATAGGCCGGGAGATTCTTCCAACACCGTATCGCTTTCCAGAGTTTCTTAGAGCAGGTTTTTGGGGATTAGTGAAACTATTTATTTTGAGGGATTAATGAAGGTATTTTTCATCAACTGTAAAGAGGGACAATGAGTTTTCAAAATCATTTGGCAAAAGAAAACGTGGTGGCCTGATGGAAAAATCAATCAGTCATTTGTACTTACTAAGTGCATACTGTGTGTACTTCAGGGAATTGGAAAACACATTCCCGGCATACGATGAGCTTTCAGTCTAGAGGGGGAGACAGATATTCAAACAAATAAATAAATTACTGATGTTGTACCTAAATATTGTGAGGCTGAGAGAGGGGTGAATAAAGGGGGCAAATTCAAGTACAAGGGTGACACAGAAGGGAGTGGGAGAAGAAGAAAGCTGGGCTTAGTCAGGGAAGGCCTCTTGGAAACAACTGTTAATAGAGCACAGATTGGTCATTTCAACAAAATATATATTACTATGGTGGATCAAGCTGGAAATGGGGACAAAATCATGATGCAAAATCAATACGCTTGCCAAGAAAAAAATAGCCTGCTAATGCATAGGAAATACTAGTGCAATCTTTGGTTTTAAGAACTGTTCTAGCTATTATGGAGAAACAATCTGTGGGACAAGAAGTAAAAACTCAAAAAAATTTACACACAGTGAGTTTGAGTGTATTTACACCTGAAGAATTGGAAGAAAATGAGTTTTTCCACTTTGATAATAATTCCTGCTTTGAAGAACTCTTCATATAGGGAATCCATCTGCTGAAGTAGGTTTGAAAACATAGAAAGACTACAGAAATCGTGAAGTTAAAAGTGTTGAGGGAAACCGTACTTGGAAAGGAAGTGAAATAAAAGATAGGCATCATTTTTAATGATAATCAGAAGAATGAAACCATTACAAAATCATGCCAATTTCCATAATCTGCAAGTTCTTTTCCAAGGTCTTTGCACAGTTTAAAGTTCACCCTATTTAAAATGTTATTTTGACTATCAAACAGATTTTGATTCAGTGTTTTAAGTGCCATATCCCAGGAGCAATTCAAGTGTTATCAGAACAGAAAAGGAAAGGCAAAATAAAAGATTTAGTACTATCATGATTAAGGATAATAATTATAGTATTTGTTAAGCACTTACTATATGCCAAGCTCTGTTCTAAGTAATGGGGTAGATACAAGGTAATCAGGTTGAACACAGTCCCTGTCCTACATGGGGTTCGCAGTCTCAATCCCCATTTTTCAGATGAGGTAACTGAGGCACAGAGAAGCGAAGTGACTTGCCCAGGGTCACACAGCAGGCAAGTGGCGGAGCTGGGATTGGAACCCAGTTCCTTTTCTTAATGATGATTCCAAAGGTACCCATGTGTATGACAAATATTCTCTCATCCATTCTCTAGGGTAGCCCTCCAGGTATAAGCGCTTAGTACAGGGCTTTGCACACAGTAAGAGCTCAATATATACCACCGACTGATCGACTGAGCGACATGCAGACATCAGATGTATGTGCACTATTTGGAGTGTGGTATAACGTGGTCTAAGAAAACCATACCTGCCTGTGCACTCCTTGGTCACGGTGCAGAAAATTCCTGTGAAATCTCTGCTGTGCTACTTATCTTCTTTTTGATCATGGGCGAGTCACTTCACTTAGAGAAGCAGCGTGGCTCAGTGGAAAGAGCCCGGGCTTGGGAGTCAGAGGTTATGGGTTCGAATCCCGGCTCTGCCACTTGTCAGCTGGGTGACTGTGGGCAAGTCACTTAATTTCTCTGTGCCTCGCTTCCCTCATCTGTAAAATGGGGATTAAGACTGTGAGCCTCACGAGGGACAACGCTGTATCTACCCCAGCGCTTACAACAGTGCTCTGCACATAGTAAGCGCTTAACAAATGCCAACACTGACTTCTCCGTGCCGCTGTTACCTCATCTTTAAAGTGAGTATTAAAACTGGGAGCCCCATGTGGGACATGGACTATTACCAATTTGATTATTTCGTACCTATCCCAGCACTTGGTACAGTGTCTGGCACATAGTGCTTAACAAATACCATAACGAATGAAAAGAAAAAAGACAACAGCAATTATTGTTGTGCTTTCATCTCCTACAAAAACTCTTTTGTTAGCCTTAAAGTTTGGACCTACCGCTTCTGCCTAAAACCAAAGGAATTGAGTGCGTAAACCTTGAATGAGTACATTATGCACGGTAGAGTGCGTGTTCGTTAAATGTGCTTTGAATGAGAATTCCACCGGTGGCTGAAAAAAGGGTATTAAAAGAAATGGAGTGGAGGCAGCTGTTTCGTGTTGCCAGAAAACAGTTGTTGATCAAGATCTGTTCCACACAATGCTATCCTTCTTCTGAATCCCAGCCAGTTTTCTCTTCCGTAATAATTGTATTATTTCCTCTTGAAAGTGGCAGTAATCATGGGGCATTTCTCTGCCCTTATACCCTGAGTTCCCCAGATGCTAATCTTAATATGTGATGGTGACGGAGAGTCAGTCTGTCAGTAGTATTTATTGAGCGCTTCCCGTGTGCAGAGCACCGTACTAAGCTCTTGGGAGAGGACAGTACAACAAAATTGGCAGAAACATTCCATGCCCATAATTAGCCCAGAGTCCCGAGAGGGCAGATGATGACGGCCTTGTCCCTTTCCCACATATATTCCTTTAGAGAATTTGTATTCGGGGAATTTCCGTATTCTCCTTTGCTAAAGGTGCCGAGGCCTCTATTGGATTCTTCTACTTTGGCATGAATGTCGACTCCCTTTCTGGTGCTTTAAGTAGAGACAATGACATCATTTGGGGAGCCTTCGTCGTGTTGTTGTGGGAACCAATTTCTTTTCAGTCATTTCACTTGTGCCAATTTGAACAGTCCCAGAACATAGTCTGGAGGGATCGTTGGTAATATAATAAAAGCCCAGATAGATTTCATAGTTATCAAAGGGCAACTTTCCCCTTTAAATTTTCAGTTTAAAATACTGCTGAAACTTCGCCTGTGCAATTCTGTACGGTAATAAAATAGAGTAGCGTTTTCCAAAAAAACTATCATAAATAAAAACAGTACAAGAGATATCCTTTTAGAGCTGGAATGGTAGTTTTGTTACAACCAATCTGTGAAACCATTTTGTAATACTTTATTAGAGTGCTTCATTGGGTTTCTTCCACTGTCTCATATTCTCATTTCTTCCTTTATTATTCTATTTACTGAAATGCCTCTCTTTCAAGATTAGAAATGCCAGGCAGCCACAAGTGGGCTGCTAGGCTTGCCTAGAAGACTTGTTACATGTCTGAATGTTTCGCCCCTCCAGTCCCAGCCCATTTTCTCAGCCATTTACCTAAGAAGTGTTAGGTGTTCTGAAATGAACGAGGTTACACCAACTGGTCAGTCGGCCTGGAATAGCCAGACAGTCAATATTGTATATTCTCTGCATGCCCAGCACTGAGCTGAAAGCTACTAAGGAGTTTCATCAGCCAGTATAGTAGCACCGTATGCTCTTTGAGGGCCGAGATAAACCTCAGCTGCATTATAATATTCCAAGCACCTATTACAGTGCTCTCCACCTGGTCAGCACTCAGCACACACCATTCATGGATTGACTGATAGCAGTAATATTTATTTAGTGTCCACAGGTAGCAGTGCATCATACTAAGTGCTTGGGAAAATCCATCAGAACCATGGTACATGTTCTCTGCCCACGAGGGACAGACATAAAAATATTTACAAGTAAGGTGTGCAGAATAAATAATTCAACTGTACTTGAATATATAAATTCTGAGGTAAGTATAAATATTGATGTGCTGGAAGTGGTAAATGGGTTGATATGAAGCTTAACCTACTCATTAGGCCTCATTATCATCTTTCCGACTACCAAGCTCTTATTCAAGCTGTTCCTCCTTCCTGGAATTCCCTTCTCCTTTATTTCTGGCAGATCTCTACTCTCCACATCGGCAAAGCATCTACTTAAATCACATCTCCTCAAGGAGAACTTCCATGATTGGTTTCTCCTCTCTCCAAATTACATTTCATCACTTCTGCACCCCCTGAATCATACTTATGTACAGATCTTTTTACTCCCTTGCTCTTCCTAATTTAGTTTGTAGGAATTTAGACTGTAAACTCCTTGAAGATAGGGATCAAGTCTTGATATTCTATTGCACTCTTTGCAATAGGCACTTAGTAAACATTAGTAAACATTACTGAGTGAGGGAATTAATGGGAAACTTGTTGCAAAGAGATGGGATTTTAGGAGGGCTTTAAACGTGGGGAGGTCCATCTCTGTCAGATTGGAGTAGTGGGGAGGAGGTTTCTGATTGGGGAAGGATTTTGAACAAGGGGACAGGGATGGAGAATCAAGTAGAAGACACAGAGAAAGTTTAGTTTAGTAGGAACAAAGAGAGAGCTAGAGCATAATGGATGATATGTAAGAGTGGGTGGGGAATCTTGAAACCCATGAGGAGTTTGTACATGATGCAAGGGGAAATGGGAGTCCATTAAAGGTTTTAAAGGTCAGGGGAGATGTGTGAATAGCAATGTTTCAAGAAGACCATCTGAGAATCAGCATCAATCAGTGGTATTTATTGAGCGACTGTCAAATACAAAGCACTGGAATAGCATTTATAAAATCCATCAATAGTGTATATTGACTACAGTGTGAAGAAGACAGTACTTTGCATTTGGTAGATTATAAATAGATGTAGAAGTCACGATCCCGGACCACAAGAAATTGAAAATCTTATGTGAGAGACAGATGCAAATCACATCTTCCCTTAGCATAAGGAGTTCAAACTCTTGTGGTTTATCAAGAGAGGAATCAGCTCTATGCTCTTGGGAAGTTTCCAAGCCAATGAGACATGTGGAAAACACTCGCAAAGTAGTCTATTAGAAGACAATGCTAATCATCATCGGTGCTGTTTATTGAGCACTTTATGTGGGCCAAGCATGGCACTAAACACCTGAGAGAGCACCATAGAGTAAATACATATGATTCCTGCCCTCAACAGTGAGAAATCAGTGCATCCATGTGGATCACTTTCTTGTATAAAGTCTTGTGAGTGCAAACTTTCAAATTTTGTCCATGAAACTACAGTAGTGCGTCTCTTCTGGTGGTAAACCTTCTCTGGACCTAGCCATTCAGGTGATTCTTGCTCGGCACCAGTGGTTAAAAAATGGATGTATTTCCTACAGCAGGAAGAGATGCCCTTAAGTTGTCTTTGTTATGAAGGTGATGGTTTGAGATAAGACAGTCACACTCTCTCTCCCAGTCTCCCCACCTCAATACACCTCTGCCCAGGGGGGTGCTTTTTAAGACCGATGCTTTGGGAGAGCAAGTACAGTGTAAAATCAGACGGTATAATCTGCTTGAGACCTCAACAACAATCTTATCTTTGCAGGTGGTATTCATTCATTCATTCAATAGTATTTATTGAGCGCTTGCTATGTGCAGAGCACTGTACTAAGCGCTTGGAATGTACAAATCGGTAACAGATAGAGAGAGTCCCTGCCCTTTGACGGGCTTACGGTCTAATCGGGGGAGACGGACAGACGAGAAAAATGGCAATAAATAGAATCGAGGGGAAGAACATCTCATTAAAACGATAGCGAATAAATAGAATCAGGGTGATGTACATCTCATTAACAAAATAAATAGGGTAATGAAGACATATACAGTTGAGCGGACGAGTACAGTGCTGAGGGGATGGGATGGGAGAGGGAGAGGAGCAGAGGGAAAGCGGGGAGAAGAGGGTTAAGCTGTGGCGAGGTGAAGGGGGTGTAGAGGGAGCAGAGGGAAAAGGAGAGCTCAGTCTGGGAAGGCCTCTTGGAGGAGGTGAGCTTTAAGTAGGATTTTGAAGAGGGGAAGAGAATGAGTTTGGCGGAGGTGAGGAGGGAGGGCATCCCGGGACCGCGGGAGGACGCGGCCCGGGGGTCGACGGCGGGACGGGCGAGACCGAGGGACGGCGAGGAGGTGGGCGGCGGAGGAGCGGAGCGTGCGGGGTGGGCGGTAGAAAGAGAGAAGGGAGGAGAGGTAGGAAGGGGCGAGGTGATGGACAGCCTTGAAGCCTAGAGTGGTATTGAATATGACCCTTAAATAACACTTAATGGAACTGCTCAAGAGGTTAGATCCGGCACTTATTTTTTAATGGTATTTGTTAAGTTCTTACACTGTATCCAGCACTGTTCAAGCACTTTTCTAAGTGATGAGGTAGGTACAAGTTAATCGGGCTGAATATAGTCCTTGTCGCACATGGGGCTCACAGTATAAGTAGAAGGGGGAACAGATATTGAATCCCCATTTCGCAGTTGAGGAAACTGGGGCACAGAGAAGTGAAGTGACTTACCCACGGTCACACAGCAGGCAAGTGACGAGCCAGGATTAGAAGCCAGGTCCTCTGGCACCCAGGCCTGTGCTTTATAATAATAATAAAACGAACAAATAATCAAATGAAAACTCCTCACCGTTGACTTTGAAGCACTCGATCACCTTGACCACTCCCACCTCACCTCACTACACTACTAGAAGCAGCGTGGCTCAGTGGAAAGAGCACGGGCTCTGGAGTCAGGGGTCATGAGTTCGAATCCCAGCTCTGCCACTCGTCGGCTCTGTGACTGTGGGCAAGTCGCTTAACTTCTCTGTGCCTCAGTGACCTCATCTGTAAAATGGGGATTAAGACTGTGAGCCCCACGTGGGCCAACCTGATTCCCCTCTGTCTACCCCAGCGCTTAGAACAGTGCTTGGCACATAGTAAGCGCTTAACAAATACCAACATTATTATTATTACTCTCCTGCTACAACTCAGCCTGCAAACTTCACTCGTCTAATACTAACCTTCTCACCGTATCCCAGCTCTGCTACTTGTCTAATCAGTGGCATTTATTGAGCACTTACTCTGTGCAGATCTGTAAATTGTGAGCCCCATGTGGGACGGGGACTGTGTCTAACCAATTAACTTATATCTACCCCCGCACTTAAAACAGTGCTTAATAATAATGATAATTATGTTGGTATTTGTTAAGTGCTTACTATTTGCAGAGTACTGTTCTAAGCGCTGGGGTAGATACAGGGGAATCAGGTTGTCCCATGTGAGGCTCACAGTTAATCTCTATTTTACAGATGAGGTAACTGAGGCCCAGAGAAGTTCAGTGACTTGCCCACAGTCACACAGCTGACGAGTGGCAGAGCTGGGATTTGAACTCATGACCTCTGACTCCAAAGCCCGTGCTCTTTCCACTGAGCCACGCTGCTTCTCTAACAGTAAGCACTCGATAAATATTACTATTGAATGAATGAATATGCTTGTTGATTATGAAGATGTACTCTCTGGAGACATGCGCAGCACCGAGGGATCGTCTCCTACCTGCAACTCTGTCCCTCAGATCCCCTCATCTCTCAAATCCAACAGATCCCAGTTCTTCCCATCTTCAAGTCCCTCCTGAGATCCTATTTCCTCTGTAAGTCAGTTCACGAGAAGCAGCGTGGCTCCGTGCACGGGTTTAGGAGTCACAGGTCACGGGATCTAATCCCGGCTCCGCCACCTGTCAGCTGGGTGAATTTGGGCAAGTCACTTGACTTCTCGGTGCCTCAGTTACCTCTGTAAAATATTGGGATTAAGACTGTGAGCCTCACGGGGGACAACCTGATTACCCTGTATCTACCCCAGCGCTTAGAACAGTGCTCGGCACATAGTAAGCGCTTAACAAATACCAACATCATCGATCTTTTCTTCGGCAGGGTGTGCCGCCACCTTGGCATTTGTGTTCCCGCAGCCATCCGACACCTCCATACATGTTGATTTACTTATTCTAGTATTAAGCACTCTAGCGTGGCATAGTGTATAGAGCGTGAGCCTGGGAGTCGGAAGGTCCTGGGTTCTAATTCTGATCTGTCACTTGCCTGCTGTGTGACCTTGGATGAGTCACTTAATTTCTCTGTGCCTCAATCACCCCCTCTGCAAAATGGAGATTAAAATCCTACTCTCTCTTAGTTTGACCATCAGCTCCATGTGGGACAGGGACGATGTCCAACCTGATTGATGTGTAGCTACCCCAGCACCTGTAATAGAGCTTGGCACAGAGTAAGCACTTAACAAGTACTGTAATTATTATTATTATTGTTGTTACCAAGGCGTCCTTCCATTCCACCTAGAAGGAATTTACCCTATCTCAGTCTCCCCTGTTAGAGTGTCACCCATTAAAGTCTCCCATGCACTGTAATACAATGCTCTCAACCCCATCGGGGCTCAGTAGATACTATTGATTGATTGACTGATTGATTGAAATCCAGTAAACTGCTGGAAGGAATAAATCATTGACCAAATTGCAGAAATTTGCAGGACATTTGTGAAGAGGTAACCTGGCCCTGTTTAGAGACTAACATTACAAATGCAGGAGACCCATTCTTACAGTTCAGTCCACGTGGCTCAGTGGAAAGAGCCCGGGCTTGGGAGTCAGAGGTCATGGGTTCGAATCCTGGCTCTGCCACTTGTCAGCTGTGTGACTGTGGGCAAGTCACTTAACTTCTCTGTGCCTCAGTTACCTCATCTGGAAAATGGGGATTAACTGTGAGCCTCACGTGGGACAACCTGATTACCCTGTATCTACCCCAGTGCTTAGAACAGTGCTCGGCACATAGGAAGCGCTTTACAAATACTAACGTTATCATTATTAATGCAATAACCTTAGTTTTCTGCTCCTGGTATTCCCTTCCGTATCGTTCAGCAAAGTGTCAGCCCAATGAGTTGTCTCTTTGGGAAAGTTGGATCTTTGAGTGCTTTTCTTTGCCCTTGTTCTATTTTTCACTGATTAAACTTTCTTATCCTCCCTGACAGTAATTTAATTGTTGATATTCTTGGCCTGCTATTAATCATCTCTACTATAGTCAGGGAAGTCAAGCTTTAGGGCAATAATTCATGTTTGGAGATGTATTTTTTGTTTTAGTGAACTTGTCACCAAAGACAATGCCAACAGCTCAAAACTATCTATGTCAAAAGCTCTATCAGTGTCACTATGTTCCAGGTAGGAAAAACAAGCCTACCTCCTTTTCAAATAATACCTATAAATAATGATGATGGCATTTGTTAAGTGCATACTCTGTGCGAAGCATTGTTTTAACTATAGTTTTCAATATTGTTAGGAGTTGTTTGGTTTAGGACTCCAAGAACAGTAGGCCCTATTAAAGCAATCTATTTTTTGAAACATAAGTGCCATCATCACTATTATTATTATTATATCTATTTTAGAACATTTGAGCCTGCTTGCATACATTGAAACTTTGTAGTAGCTTATAGTCAACCATAATAGTAGTGGATTTGGGGCACAGTTTTCTACGTTAATCCTAACTTTCCCTGAGATTTTTCTTGGTCGGTGGGTCCGTGCATAGGAATACAAGATAATCAAACTAAATTGTATATCTGAATGTTTGGGCTACCAATATGGCCCAGAAATCAAGGTTTTTGGGTGTTTTTTTTTTCTTTTTCCGATTAGAGTGACTAACATAATAATGTTGGTATTTGTTAAGCGCTTACTACGTGCAGAGCACTGTTCTAAGCGCTGGGGTAGATACAGGGGAATGAGGTTGTCCCACGTGAGGTTCACATTCTTCATCCCCATTTTGCAGATGAGGGAACCGAGGCCCAGAGAAGGGAAGTGACCTGCCCACAGTCACCAAGCTGACAAGTGGCGGAGTCGGGATTCGAACCCATGACCTCTGACTCCCAAGCCCGGGCTCTTTCCACTGAGCCACGCTGCAACCCAGAGTAGGTAAAGATTTGGGGGTAGAAGCACCATCATACTCATTCATTTCACATTCATAGCCTTTTTCTACGAAATATTACCATTTATATTCCGGTTTATTGGTAAGTTCGTACTGATTAAGAAAATGTTGATACTTCCTCCACTCCAGTTTTGTTTTCATAGTTTACATCTAAATCAGGAAGACATCTAAAAACAATTATTTGGAAACCGATAAACATACAGTGATTAATTCAAACCATCACCTTGTGCTTACATTAGCAAATCATTGGCATATGAAACCAGAGAAGCTTATAATTAGCTTCACGCTCAGTAGCTTGATTTCAGGATTGCTTTTCCTACCGAGCTCTGGTATTTTGGAAAGAGTTATTTTTCATATCGAAAGAATCTAGGAAATATTTCCTAAGTCACATGTTATCAAGCACCAGGTGACTACAATTTTAGTAACTCCTGGAGTTATCAGCTTGCATTTTATTCTTCATTTCAAATGGTTCACAGTTGTGCATTTGAACTTCTTGTGCGGGCACACTGTAAAGAGGATTTCAGGATTGAAATTATGTGGATGCGACCTCTCTTTTAAGCACATAGTGATTGGATTGCAAAACCCAGAGAACACTATGAGTTGACATGCTTCTAAATTTAAAACTCTTTTTGCATGCTGTGATAGTATTAATTTGCCTACTCAGATAAAATGAAAGTATTGTTGGTGAGAAACATATTAAAGAGGCTAAATAATTTAGATATGTAAATTCCTCACTTGGCCATGGCTAAACTCAACTTGAAAATGTATCCTGCAGGACTGAACTCAGACCCATGACATTTTTAACATGTTTTTGCTGCGAATACTCTTGCACTTATGAAAAGAGCAAGCTATAGTAATATGAAGCTTTGTCTTACATTGCCCATATATCCTAAGCAAGTTTTGAAACTGCAACATGCAAGTGTTAATTTGCTATGAGTATTTTCAATAGAATCCTTTCAATATGGGTTGTTTGCAATTATAAACCTAGTACTACCCTTTAGTTCTGCCTTATCATATATATATATATTTATATACATAAAATAGGCATATATAACACTATTTCTTGCTTGTATAATTTTCTTAAGCTCTGTAAGGGCAGGGATCACATATTATAATTATTTTTTTCCCTTCCCAGTTGCTTAGTAAAGTTTCCTGCACCCACTAGGTGCTCAGTAAATAATAATGATTGATAAAGTACTTTACTGAATTTCAAAAGAGCTAGCCTGAAGTTCAGTTACCATTCCTTTCACACTGGTTCCTGTTCAGTTCTATGGATATATGTATTTATTTTTCATTTTATTAGGGCTTAAATGCAAACAGCATCTGCTTCTTTTTCCTTTTTGACACCCCATAGTTTGTTCAGCGTGGGATGAGGATTAGAGGAAATACTGTAAGAGTAGACTGTAAAGGGAAAAGCAAAAGTTCCAGATGTAATGGTAGGGTTAGATACGTGGCCATAATCCAATTTCTTTGTCAGTAGAATAGTTTCCCTCTAGACTGTAGGTTCCTGGTGGGCAGGGAATGTGACTCAGCTCCATAGTAATCATAATGCTGGTATTTGTTAAGCGCTTACTATGTGCAGAGCACTGTTCTAAACACTGAGGTAGATACAGGGTAATCGAGTTGTCCCACGTGAGACTCACAGTTAATCCCATTTTACATATGAGGGAATTTAGGCCCAGAGAAGTTAAGTGACTTGCCCACGGTCACACAGCTGACAAGTGGCGGAGCCGGGATTCGAACCCATGACCTCTGACTCCCAAGCTCGGGCTCTTTCCACTGTGCCACGCTGCTTCCCATGGTACTACATTCTCCAAAGCTCTAAATTCAAAGCTCTATGCACAGAAAGCACTCAATAAATACCACTGATTGATCGATTGACATTTGGTGGGCAACATGCATGGCCAATGTGTTTTTCCTTTCCAGTATTTTACTCTTCATTCCTTGCCCACCCCAGGAAACAGAGCTTGGACTTCACTCTTTCTGAAGTTTAGAGTTCTCAAGTTGAGCTGGAAAATTCTATGAAGAGATATATTCAATTTCCCTTCTTCAATTTAAAATAATCTACAGGCAAAGCATCAGGTTTTAGACATTTCAAATTCTTTGAGAATCTGGAGGAAATAGATTTTCAGTAAATGACTTTAGACAAGAAGAAAAGCTTAAGCCGTATATTTGAACTAGTCACTGTCATGACATATAGAGATAAGTTGTCTTTCTTCAAAGATCCTTTAACTCTGAATCATTCTTGGTGCCTAACCTTAAGCATCACAAGACTAAACAAACCCCCATTGTATTGTAAAGATAGTCTTGTAATGTCTTCTCGATAGAAAAGCACTACCAGGGGAAAAGTACATAAATACAAGTTGAAAAACGTTTCCGGAAACGTTTTTAAGTCAGTAGTCATTCATTTACCCAAGAGAGTTTGTAAACTGCAATGGTCACATGAATTCATAAATGAGATTTAATTCATGATCCAGTTTCTTGTCACATTCTGAAGGTAAAATTATTTTGAAATGTCTGAAATTAGGTATTTATACTTTGAATTGCACACTAATTTCTGAAAACACCTGTGTCTGTGTTTCTATCCCTAGTTTTCATTAGAACATCCCTAGGAAGTTAGGGACCCTTTCTCCAACAATGGCTAACTGTTTCCTCACCGGGTCAGAAGAGATTTTTGTGTGCATTGTCCAATGTGGACGAATGCTACCATGTATCTCTGCCCTAAAGCAGGTTTTACATTAACATAACCCCTGTAGACAAACTATGCGTCATTTGAAACTTTTTACTTGACAAAAGAATCGAGTTCTTCACAACATCCTGGTCCGCATTTGAGTAAGGCCTTCAAACAACCTCCCCTTTCTAGTCTGAAAGAAAGCGTGTGAGGGAATTTTTCATTGGTGATCAGGACTTTGACTTTCCAGCTATGTCCCTAGAGGGGTTTGGGGTTGTCTTCAGAGAATGTTGTTCTTAGGAACCAGGACAGCTTGGCTGCTGTGGACTAGTTCGAAGGAAGTCTGTCCGCCGTATACTGGGAGCTGCTTGTGGGCAGGGATCACAGGTAAAGCTCTGCTGTGCTATATTTTCCCAAGTGCTTAGTACAGAGCTCCTGCACATAGGAAACGCTCCATTTGTCGACTGAGGAGAGGTTTAGCGGGTGAGATCCCATGCTGTTGCGGTAGTTCTACTCCTTAGAACCTCTCCCCCGGTCTTCCATTCATTCCCTTCCCTAGCTGACCTAGCAGTTCAGCTGCTTGCCTGGGGAGAGGTTTAATCTTCTTCCTTTCGCTCGCAACAAAATCTACATGAAGGACATCCACCTAGATGAAAAGATCTGAACGAGTGGTTTGGGGAAAATGATTGCAATAGCCGTATTTTCCCTTCCTTTTTTAATAATAATAATAATAATAATGTTGGTGTCTGTTAAAGGCTTACTATGTGCAGAGCACTGTTCTAAGCGCTGGGGGAGATACAGGGTAATCGGGTTGTCCCGTGTGAGGCTCACGGTCTTAGTCCCCATTTTACAGATGAGTTAACAGATGAGATAACATGAAATATATATTCTGTAAATACACCCAACAAGTACAAAAAGATGCTTGAGGAACAGCATGGCCTAGTTGAAAGATCATGGGACTGGGAGTCAAAGAAGCTGGGTTCTAATCCCAGTTCCGCTGCTTGAAAGCTGTGCAACCTCAGGCAAGCCACATAAGGTCTCCTTGCCTCAGTTTACTCCTCCGTAAAATGGGGATTCAGTACCTGTTCTCCCTCCTCCTTAGTCTGAAAGCCCCATATGGGACAAGGACTGTGTTGGATTTAATGAACTTGTATCTACCCCAGCACTTAGAAGAGATTGATAGATTGACATATAATAAATGCTTAAAAAGCAGCGTGCCTAGTGTTTAGAGCACGGGCCTGGGAGTCAGAAGGACCTGGGTTCTAATCCCAGCTCCACCAGTTGCCTGCTGTGTGAGCTGGGGCAAGTCACTGAACTTCCCTGCACTTCAGTTACCTCATCTGTAAAATGAGGATTAATAATAATGTTGGTATTTGTTAAGCGCTTACTATGTGCCGAGCACCGTTCTAAGCGCTGGGGTAGACACAGGGGAATCGGGTTGTCCCATGTGGGGCTCACAGTCTTCATCCCCATTTTACAGACGAGGTCACTGAGGCACCGAGAAGTTAAGTGACTTGCCCAAAGTCACACAGCTGACAAGTGGCCGAGCCGGGATCCGAACCCGTGACCTCTGACTCCAAACCCCGTGCCCTTTCCACTGAGCCACGCTGCTAGATTAAGATCGTGTGCCTCATTTGGGACCCGGACTGTGTCCAACCTGATTACCTCACACCTACCCAATGCTTAGAACAGTTCCTGGCACATAAATCAGCGCTTAACAAAGGCCATGAAAAAAGAAAAGAAAAAGAACATTCTACCACAGATAGTCTGATATAAAAAGTGTGGGATGTTTTCCCATGGCTTTTAATGGACAATATCAACAAAGTCTTCCTCATCTATGGACAGCTGCTTTCTTTCAGAGATGATCAAACATTATAAAACCATGTCAGTGAAGTCGGTTGAGTTGACAGTATACCAGCTGTCTTCTGTGTACACAGATTTATCACATGGTGGGACTAGTGAGAATAATTTCAAGTGCGTTGACGTGACAATTAAGAATCTTAGATGAGGAATTCAGAGCATACCAAGCTATTATCACATAAACAAGTAATCACAGTTGCTCTGATGTTCCTCAAGCACTAAACTCGTAAGTGAATATCTATTTGTAATGCCAGCATGACAAAGGGTCCATTATTGAAGGGTCACCTAGATTTAACTTGTAGAGGGAACATGTCAAAAGAACCTTCTATATGGCACCTGGACCTTAGTTACAAAAATAACCTGGGCAATAAACCCATTTAAAGCATCTCCAAATTACCCCTGTCCATTCGGCCATTTCTTTCGGTGCATCACACATCCTCCCTGGGACCAGGCTGAAAATTACCTAGCGACGTAATGATTCATTTTCACTAAAACGCTGCATTCGGTACAATTTTTAAAAATTGCTTCATCCAGTTTGGAGTTCTCGCTAAGGGCTAAAAGCATATTTTGGCCTGAAATATCTGCATATTTCAGCTTACAAAGCCTTTTTTCCTGATAATTATATGGAGTTCTGATCAAAGTGCATTTTTAAGGCCAGAATTATCAGGGTAATCGGTATCTCTCAACACAATCACAGTCAAGCTGGCAGTGAAACCGCTGAACCTCTGGCAGGACGAAACTGGTTATATGGCAGCTGCCTTCCAATTTCATTTCCTGCAAAATCAACAGCCTTTACATCTGCCGGAGAAATTCCATCAGCGCACAGTGAAAGAGGAGTAATTTTGATCTTTGAAGACCGCCGGCATCATACGAGGCTGCCTTTTATAATTATCTTCCTAAGAATAGTAAGAATCTTTCTTTGAAGCCCGTGCTTGATCTACCCACTCGATTTTGCTGTTTCTTTCTCCCTTATTGTCATTTCTTTTCGCACAACTAGGCAGATATGAATGCACACGGCCAATTCCCACTTGTGCTACGCAATGACCATTTCGCAGTTGTGAGATTACAGATCTATTTTCCTGTTCTCACATCCCGGGCATGGAGTTAGCCCCCTGAGGATTAAGATTTTTGTGTAAATCCTCATCGATGATTTTCCATTACCTGATTTTTATGTTATTTGTTAAGTCCTTACTTTGTGCCAGGAACCGTACCAAGTGCTGGCGTAGGTATAAGTTAATCAGGTTGGACTCGGCCCCTGTCCTGTGTGAGGCTCACAGTCTTAATCCCCATTTTACAGGGGAGCTAACTGAGGCACAGAGAAATTAAGTGACTTGCCCAAGATCACCCAGCAAGTCAAGTGGTAGAGCCAGGATTAGAATCCACTAGTCCACACTGCTTATTCTTTTTATCTATTTTATTAATGCAACAAGGAGACTGGTTGATCATCTGAAGCTCCTGGGGATGTGTCAGGAGTTTCTGACCAATCATAATCAATCGATGGAGTGTATTTATTGAGCACTTAATAATGTTGGTATTTGTTAAGCGCTTACTATGTGCCGAGCACTGTTCTAAGCGCTGGGGTAGACATAGGGGAATCAGGTTGTCCCACGTGGGGCTCACAGTCTTAACCCCCATTTTACAGATGAGGGAATTGAGGCACAGGGAAGTTAAGTGACTTGCCCACAGTCACACAGCCGACAAGTGGCAGAGCAGGGATTCGAACTCATGAGCCCTGACTCCAAAGCCCGTGCTCTTTCCACTGAGCCACGCTGAGCACTCACTGTGTGCGAAGCACTGTACAAAATGCTTGGGAGGATACAATACAGCAGTTCTTCGTGGACACATTCCCTGCCCACAAGGAGCTTATGATCTAGGGAGGGAGACGGATGAGATGGAGGATGGAGGTACAGTGCTACAGAAGGTTAGCATTAGAGGAGTAAAGTGTGCAAGCTGGGTTGTAAAAGGAGATGAGGGAGGCGAGGTAGGAGAAGGCACAGTGATTGAGTGCTTAAAAGACAATGGTAAGGAATTTTTGTTTGATGCGGAGGTAGATGGGCAGCCACCGGAAGTTCCTGAGGAATGGGGAAGAGTGGACTGAACATTTTCATCAGTGAGCCGGGTTTACCCGGTTCTGTCCGTGTCCTCTGAAGAGTGGTAGAAAGGCATGGGAGAGGGGTTCACCTTTCCTTCAAGGAGAGACAGTAGAGGTTGGGGGGGGTAAGAGTGGGAGGGGTAGAAAGGAGAAAAACAGTTATGGAAAACCAGGCAGAGGCTCACAGAGTTGGAAGACGCAGCTGTAGAAGCTCAACCAAACTCCCTGATTTGTGATCCTAAGAAGTGGGCAGGCTTCCTCTGGGCACTTAACCATTTAAAGATTGAATATAATTAGTGCCCTTCCATTTTAAAACCTTTCTTTACATGCATTTTCGGCCTCTCCTGAGCATTTATCCATTTAAACACTGAGTAAAATTAGTGCCTTTCCATTTTCTATATTTTCTTTCACATGCATTTGAGGGCTGTAGGATTTTGCGTGTTCCCCATTTTCTGAAGTACATAATCTAGATTTAGAGAAAGTGTAGTTGCCCTGATGGAAAAATACCCAACGTGTTTCAATGCAAAACATTTCTATTTTAATTTCTGCTCCAGGGAAAGCTTCTTGTTTTGCACTTCATTGTAATGATTTACTCTGAGTGAACACCTGAAGGCAGTCTCCGGTGGACACTTGCTCTCCCCTTGCACAATAGAACTACAGTAATATACCTTGGGTTTCTTGAAAGTTTTCTGTATTTTCCATCGTCGGTGATATGTCCTTAGTCTCTTAAAGCTATATTTATCTCCACTCCTTTTAAATTTAAAAAGAGCGATTATAAGCATATGTTTAATTCAATCCTAAATGGGTTCCAGATATATTTACAATTAAAGAACACCTGTACAAAGTCATCTTGCCCGGATTCGCAGTATAAATTCACAGTATTGCACAGCGTTAAATATATCCCATTTCTTAAGGGAGCGGATATTAGTGGATTGCTCTGCTGCGCGAAGAAAATCTGGAGGTCCATTTGAGTCTTTCAGCACATTTTGTGAGTGACATAAAATTGTGTCAGAAAAGTACAACCGAGACTCTTTCACTGGTGGGGATTTGTTCTGAAAATGCATTTCAAATAAGCTGGTTGAACCATGCTGAGAAGTTTTTGCAGAGCTGTGGAATGAAGTCTTTTTGGAGCCAGAGAAAGGCCGTCCAGATGAAGGGGGACCACGGTGCCTAGTTCGCTCAGTGGAGATTTAGCATATTTTTCATACGGATATTTGGAGGGGCTTCTCCTGCACTGGGGCTCTCCCTTCCCCACCCACCATCAGGAGGGTGAACTCACCCCATAGAACCTGCATTCCTACCTGCTGGACCACCAGGAAGGCCATGATGGCGGCATTTAGGGAAGCAGCGTGGCTCAGTGGAAAGAGCCGGGGCTTGGGAGTCAGAGGTCATTCATTCATTCATTCATTCAATAGTATTTATTGAGCGCCTACTATGTACAGAGCACCGTACTGAGCGCTTGGAATGAACAAGTCGGCAACAGATAGAGACGGTCCCTGCCGTCTGACGGGCTTACGGTCTAATCGGGGGAGACGGACGGACGAGAACGATGGCGATAAATAGAGTCGAGGGGAAGAACGTCTCGTAAAAACCGATGGCGACTAAATAGAATCGAGGCGATGTACATCTCATTAACAAAATAAATAGGGTGATGAAAATATATACAGTCGAGCAGACGAGTACAGTGCCGAGGGGATGGGAAGGTAGAGGGGGAGGAGCAGAGGGAAATGGGGGAAAAGAGGGTTAAGCTGGGGAGAGGTGAAGGGGGGGGCGGTAGAGGGAGCAGAGGGAAAAAGGGGGGAGTTCAGTCTGGGAAGGCCTCTCGGAGGAGGTGAGTTTTAAGTAGGGTTTTGAAGAGGGGAAGAGAATCAGTTTGGCGGAGGTGAGGAGGGAGGGCGTTCCGGGACCGCGGGAGGACGCGGCCCGGGGGTCGACGGCGGGATGGGCGAGACCGAGGGACGGCGAGGAGGTGGGCGGCGGAGGAGCGGAGCGTGCGGGGTGGGCGGTGGAAAGAGAGAAGGGAGGAGAGGTAGGAAGGGGCGAGGTGATGGAGAGCCTCGAAGCCTAGAGTGAGGAGTTTTTGTTTGGAGCGGAGGTCGATAGGCAACCACTGGAGGTGTTTAAGAAGGGGAGTGACATGCCCAGAATGTTTCTGCAGGTCATAGGTTCGAATCCCAGCTCTGCCACTTGTCAGCTGTGTGACTGGGGGCAAGTCGCTTCACTTCTCTGTGCCCCGGTTACCTCGTCTGTAAAATGGGGATGAAGACTGTGAGGTTCACGTGGGACAACCACAGTACCCTGTATCTACCCCAGAGCTTAGAACAGTGCTCTGCACATAGTAAGTGCTTAACAAATACCAACATTGTTTATTGAGAAGCAGCCTGGCTCAGTGGAAACAGCGCGGGCTTGGGAGTCAGAGGTCACAGGTTCTAATCCCGGCTCCGCCGCTAGTCAGCTGTGTGACCTTGGGTAAGTCACTTCACTTCTCTGTGCCTCAGTTACCTCATCTGTAAAATGGGGATTAACTGTGAGCCTCACGTGGGACGACCTGATTACCCTGTATCTACCCCCGTGCTTAGAACAGAGCTCTGCACATAGTAAGCGCTTAACAAATACCAACATTATTATATTTATCCTTTAATTTGTAAATCCCAGAGTAAGCACTTAAGAAATTCTACTGCTCCTGATACTATTACCGTGCCTTCGCAGCAAACCTTAAGCACTCAATAAATACAGTTATTTGTTTGATCCTTACATAAATCTTTTTGTAAATATTTAAAGTATTACAATCAGGGCATGTATAGTAAGGCTGATAGTGGATAGAGCACGGGACTTGGAGTCAGAAGGTCATGGCTTCTAATTCCCACTCCGCCACCTGTCTGTTGTGTGACTTTGGGTAAGTCACTTCACTTCTCTGCGCCTCAGTTACCTCATCTGAAAAATGGGGATTAAGACTGTGAGCCCCACCTGGGACAACCTGACTACCATGTATCTACTTCAGTGCTTAGAACAGTGCTTGGCACATAGTAAGCGCTTAACAAATACCATAATTATCTTCTAGACTGTGAGCCCGTTGTTGGGTAGGGATTGTCTCTGTTTATTGCCAAATTGTACTTTCCGTGCTCTTAGCTAATAATAATGTTGGTATTTGTTAAGCGCTTACTATGCACTGTTCTAAGCTCTGGGGTAGACATAGGGGAATCAGGTTGTCCCACATGGGGCTCACAGTCTTAATCCCCATTTTACAGATGAGGTAACTGAGGCCCAGAGAAGTTAAGTGACTCGCCCACAGTCACACAGCTGACAAGTGGCAGAGCTGGGATTTGAACTCAATGCCTCTGACTCCAAAGCCCGTGCTCTTTCCACTGAGCCACGCTGCTTACAGTAAGCGCTCAGTAAATACGATTGAATGAATGAAGTCCAAAACATAGTTTCATCAATATGGACCAGGTGCAGGAGGAAAAGGTGCCTTGTCCTTTTATTTTAGAAAGCACAAGATGCAGAAAATGGAATTTTTCTTGTTTAAAAATAGTATCTGCTGAACGTAAGTTCCTTGAAGCCAGGGACTGTGCCTCCTTTTATTGCAATCACCCAAGCACTGACTAAACTGTGTCATAGACAGTAGGCTCTGAATAAATGATATTGATTGATTGAGCTCTTCAACATCCATTTTTCTATTATAAATGTGGTTGCTAAAGTGGAGCCAGTAAGCTTACAAATGAGAAAAAAAATATGCTGAGCTTTTCATACTGAATATTTAATGTTTTTATTTATCCAGAAAATGAGAATACTTGGTAGAACAGAGTCTATGAGTCCTTTGAATTTTGTTTTAGGCTAGGCTTCCATATTAAGGAGAGATATGTATGATAGCTATGGATATTCTTATGTTCATTTACCAAGCTATTCTTTTACTGTCCACTTAATTATATTAAACAAGAAGTTCATGAACTCACATTAGCTGACAAAATCATTACCCTGTTAAATCCAGTTCCCTTAGTTCTTACAAGTCAGCTTTTGGTCTTTGTATTTTATTTATTCTTGAATTTTAAAGACAAAGGATTGGGCATAGATCCAATTGCTCCCTGTAAATTTTCAAAATGTGTGCCAAACAAGTAAGATAGAGCTGGGAAGGAAAGAAGGAAGGAAGGAAGGAAGGAAGGAAGGAAGGAAGGAAGGAAGGAAGGAAGGAAGGAAGGAAGGAAGGAAGGAAGGAAGGAAGGAAGGAAGGAAGGAAGGAAGGAAGGAAGGAAGGAAGGAAGGAAGGAGGGAAGGCGGGAAGGCGGGAACGCGGGCAGGAGGGCAGGAGGGCAGGCGGGCAGGCGGGCAGGCGGGCAGGAGGGCAGGAAGGAAGGAAGGAAGGAAGGAAGGAAGGAAGGAAGGAAGGAAGGAAGGAAGGAAGGAAGGAAGGAAGGAAGGAAGGAAGGAAGGAAGGAAGGAAGGAAAGAAAGAAAGAAAGAAAGAAAGAAAGAAAGAAAGAAAGAAAGAAAGAAAGAAAGAAAGAAAGAAAGAAAGAAAGAAAGAAAGAAAGAAAGAAAGAAAGAAAGAAAGAAAGGAAGGAAAGAAAGGAAGGAAAGAAAAGAAAGAAAGAAAGAAAGAAAAGAAAGAAAGAAAGAAAAGAAAGAAAGAAAGAAAAGAAAGAAAGAAAGAAAGAAAGAAAGAAAGAAAGAAAGAAAGAAAGAAAGAAAGAAAGAAAGAAAGAAAGAAAGAAAGAAAGAAAGAAAGAAAGAAAGAAAGAAAGAAAGAAAGAAAGATGTTTTCTGTGATCTGCTCCCATATTTTAATGGTAGAATTTGCCCAAATATTCAATTGACCACAGTGAAACTTCGCATGTAAGAAAATGATGTTCATTGGGCTTGTTTCTTAAAATGATCCTGTGTTCAAGATGCAGTATTTTTTGTAAAAGGACAAATTTTAGTTTTTGTAATTTGGAAAAGATTACCAGTGGATTATATGGAGTTAAAAAAAACATGTCAGTGCAACCCATTCTGATTCCCTTTACAGTATAATGAACATCTTCAAAGTTACCGTTTAGTATCATTTTCCATTTTTTTTTTTCATTTCTTGTCCTGCTTGGATCTGCAGCTCCATCTTGTAATTAATCCCTTGGTTACATTCAGAAAATCAGTAGTTGCTGAAGATGACAAAATGGCATTGGTGTGGTTTCAGACGATCCTTGAGTCAATTCAGATGACATCTGAGAGTCTTAATTACACAAATTATCAGCTGCTGTTCTCATCCTGTACTCCAACCGGCACTCCATCTTGCACGTGCAAACCCAAGTTTGAGAGGCACTTAGAAATCCAGAGCCTGATATTGCCTTAATGATTGGGTTCCTCGTGTTTTTTCCTCTTCAGTCCATAAATGGCGGTTATTAGTCTCAGCACGAAGAGGGGATATTAGCATACCCATAAATTATCTGCCCTTTGGTTTTGAAGATAATGACCTGGATGGAGACATTAGATCAGTGTGTTTGGGAAGACCGATGAATGATTGACAGTCCCTTCCACGTCGTGTCCCCGTAAATATAAAGATATCCATTGTCCTATGTTGTGTGGCTTCCATTTCTCCCTCTTGGTGTCACAATCTTCCTGGCACTTTGACTCCAAGACGATTAGCCCATTTCTGATTCCAGCATGACAGGCTGGCCGCCTTCTATATCTGTCTCATAACTGCCCTTTAATTTGTCACACCGTTGCAGTTTTCCCTCATAGGGATTTTAAAGCATTTCTCCTCTCCTTCTCCCCTTTTTTGCAATTACTCAATTTCACTTCCCCATAGAGTAGCTGTCTGAAACTACTGCCGTCATCTATCCTCCTCCTACCTTGGGTTCCTTCTAGAGTGGTGGCCTCTCTGCATTCCGGGACCTCAGTGTTTGTGCTTCGGAGTTGTCACCTGATGGATTGTGTGAAGCGAGAATATGTGGAGGTGTTCCAGAAGTTGAATGCAGGAGAAGGGCAGGTCTACCTGTCATAAAGAGGTTTGGACAGTACAATTGTCCTGGCTGTTTTGTTTCGTCTGATCCTGGCGCCGTGTTTTACTACCCCCTTGTACTTTCCAAGCGCCCAGTACAGTGCTCTGCACGCAGCAAACGCTCAATAAATGCGATTGAATGAATGAAAAGTGCACTCTTCTTAATTCATATAGGTGCCTTGTTATCCAGTTGACCACCAAAGGACAATGTGCTGTGCTTAGAGAATAATAATAGTGGCATTTGTTAAGCGCTTCCTTCCTTAAGCGCTGGGGTAGATACAGGGTAATCAGGTTGCCCCCGTGGGGCTCACAGTCTTCATCCCCATTTTACAGATGAGATAACTGAGGCACCGAGAAGTTAAATGACTTGCCCAAAGTCACAGAGCTGACAGGTGGCGGGGCCGGGATTAGAACCCAGGACCTCTGACTCCTAAATCCGTGCTCTTTGGACAAAAACCGGCCCTTTTGGCGTCCTTTAAATTAAAAGGGAGAGGTGAGACGATGACTGTAGGCTTGCTGTGGGAAGGGAATGCATCTCTTATGTTATATTCTACTCTCCCAAACACTCAGTACAGTGCTCTGCACACAGTAAGCGCTTAATGAATACAACTGACTGATTGAATAACTGCAGACTCTGAATGAACTTCTCCGTTTCACTGCCAGAGCCAAAATCGACTTCTAATGAAGTGACTTGGATTTTCAGGCCCATCCAAACCATGCGCTTCGGAGCTGCTGGTCTAGAGAAGCAGCATGGCTCAGTGGAAAGAGCCCGGGCTTGGGAGTCAGAGGTCATGGGTTCGAATCCCAGCTCCTCCACTTGTCCGCTGTGTGTCTGTGGGCGTCACTTCACTTCTCTGTGCCTCAATTTCCTCAACTGTAAAATGGGGATTAAGACTGTGAGCCCCACATGGAGCAACCTGATTGCCCTGGATCTACCCCAGCACTTAGAACAGTGCTCTGCACATAGTAAGCGCATAACAAGCACCAACATTATTATTATTATCAGTTCTCTGAATCGCTAAGGCCTGAGATGTGCAACAGAGGTCTTCTCTGCCATCCTATTTTTGGTTTTAAACCATACTGGGATTCTGAGAGCATAGGGGTAACTAAGTGCGTGTGCATCTCGCTCATAACTACAGGTTTGCAGAGCTATGGGAAAAATTTTTAAAATATCTTTGTAGTTGAAAAAGAGCGAAGATAATGGTCCCTATTTTTATTATGACACCAAATGATCCTAATGGCCCCTACTTTCTGCTATATTCCGAGCCCGGTATTTTTGTGCTGGGAATTAACTTTATTACGGTATTTGGCGGATGGGTATTTTGCTGATTTCGTAGCTGTTCAAAAATAGAAGAAAGCTATGCATAATTTGCAGTTTTTTTTGAAGAGAGAAAATGTAGAAGTACTTTCGCTAAGAATACCGACAGATGCGAGATAGAATTGGACTTCCAACGTTAGGTAGTTACGCTAAAGGCGAGGCTGTTGGTTCAGTGTCTTTCACTTTTCCTCTAGCTCTTTCTTTTTGGATCCTGTTTACCTTTCAAGAGCACAGGACTATTGCCAAATGCAAGGCTCACTGATGAAAACAACAGTGTTCCAAGTATTCAAGGATTTAAATCAATCAAGCAATATCCTAAATGAGAAACAGTGAGCTGAATGTGAAATTTAGCGTGTCATCCCTATTTCCGAGTTAATTTTTTTGTTGGTTTCAATGGAATCTGTGTTGACGGGGGAGACTCTGTGACGCTAATTCAGGCAGATTCTAGTATTCTCCATTTACTACTGCGAACAAGGAGTGGCTCCAACTAGAATGGGGAGTGGTAAATAAACATTCCACGATCCGAATAAGTTTGGCAGATGTAATGGATTTCAAAGACTATTTACGACACCAGCACAGCCTAGTGGAAAGAGCCCGGGCCTGGGAGTCAGAGGACCTAAATTCCGATCCTGGTTCCATCCCTTGTCCGCTATGTGTCCTTGAGCAAGTCATTTAGCTTCTCTGTGCCTCAGTTTCCTCATCTGTAAAATGAGGATTCAATCCAGCTACCTCCTAGTTAGACTGTGAGCCCCATGTGAAACAGCATGGCTCAGTGGAAAGAGCCCGGGCTTGGGAGTCAGAGTTCATGGGTTCGAATTCCGGCTCTGCCACTTGTCAGCTGTGTGACTGTGGGCAAGTCACTTAACTTCTCTGTGCCTCAGTTCCCTCATCTGGAAAATGGGGATTAACTATGAGCCCCACGTGGGACAATCTGATTACCCTGTATCTACCCCAGCGCTTAGAACAGTGCTCTGCACATAGTAAGCGCTTAACAAATACCAACATTATTGTTATTATGTGGGACGGGGACTATATCCAACCTGATTATATTTAATGTACCCCAGCACTTAGGAAGGTGCTTGGTAGGTGCTTGTCACTTCTTGGTATATGCTTTCCCAAGTGCTTAGTACAGCGCATCGCACCCGGTGGGTGATCAATAAATGTTATGATTACTGAGTCTCGAAAGCATGGGAAAGAATTTCATCTATTAGTGGATGAGAAGAAAAAAAGGCACAGTTTCTTCTTTCTTAGCTACTAGAGCATCATCTTACTTTGATGTCCTGACATTAGGATTTTCAATTCTTTATGATATATGAGGGAGAATAAGTATTCTTCTGTGTCTTTGCAGGAATGTCTTATAATAAGCCACTGTTAAGCTAGAGATAGATTACTTCATCCAGCACTTCAGATAAATTGAATTTTGCAGCATATTCAATATTTTGTCCTCCTTAAACTCTCTGAACAATTTCTGTTTCAGTACTCTTTCAATGCTGCCTTCTCTTTTTGGCTTTCCGGATGTAAAGAGATATTGAAAAATAAGTTGAAATGACAGGAGAAAAATAAAAATAACAAATCTGTAAATCAAATCATTGAAAATAAGCACGGCATTTTCATCAAAAAGAACATTGCATAACAGATAATCCAGCAGTTTCTTTCTGTCTTTGGGGCATTCTACTACTGGGGAATACTTCTCTTCTATTCAAAATGAAGCCGGTATTACAAATGTGTGATAATCTTACTCTTATGTAATAACTGAAGAAGACGTTTATTTTCCCTTTTAATTCTTGCATTAGATCCTTTTTCTACCCTGAAACAACTACTCTACAGTTGTGTCCGTCTTTGTTTTTTAAAACGTGTCACACGGTTTTCCCTGGACTGTTACCGTAACTGTTATATCCTGCAGATGTAATCTCTGAGGAACTGCACTTTGTTTAAGTAGCTGATCTGCTGAGAAATTCCTTTTCTTAATTGTCATTTTTTTATGGCTTTCAATAGTAATGTGTTTTAAAAGGCACAGCTCACACTATCTATTTCAAAGGAATTCTAACATTTGTAATATGCATTAACGTTAAGGGGAGCATTCTCATTTGGAAGTCCGTGAAACTCATTACTTCTAATGAAAGGGTTAACCTCATCCAGCACTGTGCTCATTTATATATATTTTTCATTACCCTATTTATTTTGTTAATGAGGTGTACATCCCCTTGATTCTATTTATCGCGATTGTGTTGTCTTGTTTTTGTCCGTCTCCCCCGCTTAAACCGTGAGCCCGTCACTGGACAGGGATTGTCTCTGTTACCGAACTGTACATTCCGAGCGCTTAGTACAGTGCTCTGCACATAGTAAGCGCTCAATAAATACTATTGAATGAATGAATGAGATAAGCATAATTACCTACTGGCCCTAAAAATCAAATCGGAATACCAATTTCTGATTTCCTCTGAGTAGGAGAAATATAATTATCAATGTCGCTGGCATCCCTGCGACTCACTCGTGTGCAGTGGGTTTACTCTATTGAAAATGTGTGTTGGGAACATATATGACTTGGAATGAGATGCCTATATGGTTGTCCTTCGTTCAACTGAGCGCATACGTGTGGCTGAGAGGGACAATACAGAGCCAACAGTACTTGGCGCATTGCGTTCAAAACAGTGCTGTCGCGTTGTCGGCTTTACTGCTCGTGATGCCAGGAGACGTTTTCCCTTTTGCCACATCTCGCGATCCCCACGGAGTTTTTGCTCCAAAAGTGCCACTCCTTTATTGATGACAGGATGCCAGGCAGGTTTCTTCTCTGTGATTTACTCCCAGTTGACATCTGAGATGCTGCATCATCCTTGGCTTTGTTTTACCACATCCTTAAATGTCTCCTCTGCCCACCAGGCTTTTAGTTTTCCACTTTCAGCTCTCCTTATGGCAGCTGTTGGATCTCCTGCTGTCTCTCAGTCTCCTGATATAATAGTCATAATGAGAATGGTATTCGTAAGTGCTTAGTATGTGCCAGGAACCGTACTAGCGTGGCTCAGTGGAAAGAGCACGGGCTTGGGAGTCAGAGGTCATGAGTTCGAATCCCAGCTCTGCCACTTGTCAGCTGTGTGACTGGGGGCAAGTCACTTCACTTCTCTGTGCCTCAGTTACCTCATCTGTAAAAGGGGGATTAAGACTATGAGCCCCACCTGGGATAACCTGATTCCCCTGTGTCTCCCCCAGCTCTTAGAACAATGCTCTGCAAATAGTAAGCGCTTAACAAATACCAACATTATTATTATTATTATTATTACTAAGCGCTGAGGTGGATACAAGCAAATTGGGTTGGACACAGTCCCTGTCACACGAGGGGCTCACAGTCTCAATCCCCACTGTACAGAAGAGGAGCATTTTAGAGAAGCAGCGTGGCTTAATGGAAAAAGCACGGGTTTGGGAGCCAGAGGACATGGGTTCTAATCCCGGCTCCTCCACTTTTCTGCTGTGTACCCTTGGGCAAGTCACTTAACTTCTCTGGGCTCAGTTAGCTCATCTGTAAAATGAGGATTAAGACTGTGAGCTCCACGTGGCAGATGACCTTGTATCTACCCCAGCGCTTAGAAAAGCGCTTGGCACATAGGAAGCACTTAACAAATACCATCATCATCATTACCGTCGTCATGAGGAAACCCATGATCTTCTGACTCTCATGCCCGTGCTCTAACCACTACGCCATGCTGCTCCTCTATATGTCTTCCCCCAGCATATCTGTATCGAGATAATAATAATAATGTTGGTATTTGTTAAGCGCTTACTATGTGCAGAGCACTGTTCTAAGCGCTGGGGTAGATACAGGGGAATCAGATTGTCCCCTGTGGGGCTCACAGTTTTTAATCCCCATTTTTACAGATGAGGTAACTGAGGCGCAGAGAAGTTAAGTGACTTGCCCAAGGTCACACAGGAGACAAGTGGCGGAGCCGGGATTAGAACCCCCGACCTCTGACTCCCAAGCCCGTGCTCTTTCCACTAAGCCACGCTGCTTCTCATTATTAGTAATAATAATGATGGTATTTCTAAAGTGCTACTGAGTGTCAAACTTAACACTGGGGTAAGTAGTAGCTAATCAGGTTGGACACAGACCTTGTCTTAAAAGAGGCACAAAGTATTGTTCCTTATTTTACAGTTGATGTAACTGAAGCACAGAGAAGTTAAGTGACTCGCCCAAGGTCACACAGCAGATGAGTGGTGGAGCCGGGATTAGAACCCAGGCCCTTCTGACTCCCAGGCCCATCTTCTATTCATTAAGACATGCTGCTGTCTAGTTGTTCCCGACAAAAGAGAGGGAGTGGAGAAAATGTCACCCCAGTGAAAATTATGGTGGGAGCGCTGCTAATGAGGAACTTGGAAAGGGCAGAAGCTTTTTAGTTTGTATTGTGAGCGTTTTTTATAAGAAAGATAAAACACGGACCCTTAACCAGAGTGAATAGAAAAGGCACTAAATCAGAAAAATGGAAAAAGCAGTTTCAATTCAACATACTTGAATCGGCAGATACTCCTGACATGTTGGTGAGCGTGTTGAGGGAATTGGTCAGTGGTATTGCTGAGCCGCAATTATTTAGAGAACTAACGGAGGACAGGCAATGTCCCTGAGGACCGGGGGAAAAGCAAATGTTATGCCTATTTAAAAACTAGGAAAAGGAAGGCCTTAGTAGATATAAACCAGTAAGTAGCATTCCACAGGGATCACTCCTGGAACTGGTTCTGTTCAATAGCTTTATTTATGACTTGGGGGAAGAAATAGAGTGTGCATGCATCAGACTTGCAGATGATGCTTAAATTGCTAGAGTTGCTGAAACTTCGAGAGACTGAAATAAAATTAAAAATGATGTCACCAAAGGAGTAAATGATCCCACTAAAACAGGATGAAATACATAAGGGACAGATGGGAGGTAATGCACTCCGGAAAGTCCCCTCATTTGCTTAGGCCTAAGTTTCTTCATTGATCAAGTTGGGATAAAAATAGATCGTCATCCTTGTGTGAGGCAGGGAGTGTATCCAGTTGCATAAATTTGGCATAACTTTAACACATAGTAAGCACTTAATAGATGTCATCATTATTGAGATTATGAGAGAAACAAATCCAGCTTCAGGCCAAACTATCTAATCATCAGAAGAGCTATGAAAGGTGTGGGGTCTCAGGAGATTAGAGGCAGAGCGTGTGTTAGGCAATAATATAGTACCATTATAAAAAAGTTACCACCAGGATAATTCGAGCCTGAAGTGCAGGGTTTGAAAAGTCATCTTTCTGCTTTCCTTACCACTAAACCTGACTGCTTCCTCTGGAAAAAGATGACAGAATAATGCTCTTCAACGTTAGAGAGTTAATCTATTATTGTTCTGGCTCACTGAGGACTAACCAAGAAAAATAATAATGTTGGTATTTGTTAAGCGCTTACTATGTGCAGAGCACTGTTCTAAGCAATGGGGTAGATACCGGGTCATCAGGTTGTCCCACGTGAGGCTCACAGTTAATCCCCATTTGACAGATGAGGTGACTGAGGCACAGAGAAATGACGTGACTTGCCCACAGTCACACAGCTGACAAGTGGCAGAGCTGGGAGTCGAACCCATGACCTCTGACTCCCAAGCCCAGGCTCTTTCCACTGAGCCACGCTGCAAGCTTAAATGAAGGCAGGAAATAATTTGGTTAAAATTAATTATTTTGTGCCTTTCAGGGTTAGCAAATACTGGATTGTGGCCTCAGCGGGTCTGAGAGAGAGTTGTAATAATCAAGGTAACAGAGTCTCCCCCTCTGGAGATCTCTCAGGAAATAATAGATGGGAATTCATTGGACTATAGATAGTTTTGTATTTCCTTCTGAAGGGAGAGATTTGGCCCAGGTGATTTCTCCTGGCCTTTGCAGTCCCTTTAGACTATAAAGTGTGGAATTGAAAGATAAGAAAAATGTATTTGGAAAAAGCCTTTATTGCAAGACAAAAATTATCATGCTATTGAGATTGAAAATGGTGGACTTCCACCTGGAGCAGGACCTTGTAAAATGAGACTGTTGCGTAGGACGTATTCTCTATCCTCTTGGAAAAGTGTAGGTAAATATCCAACTGGCCCAATTGCTAGTTGCTGTTGCCAATAGCAGTGAAAAAGTCCTTACTTTAATCAGCTGTAGCCAGGGAAACCCGCTTATTTTCACTTGACCTGACCTCCTGTCCTCTCAGCTCTTCCTCTCCTCTGCCCCACCATTCTCAGACAGCAAGTTTACTTCTTCCTCTATTGACTTCAACTCCCTCTCGAGTAGGGACCTAAGCATTTGGGCAAGGAAGTTCTCTAATATAGTTGAATGAAAATATTCAAAATGAGGTATTGAATGTAGTTTTAGTGGTTACTGCATCTGCCGCCAATGATATTTAAATGTTTGCGGAGTATCAGAGAAAGCAGCAGCTGAGGAGATTTTAGCTCCTTCTCCTGCCTTGAGGTAGGTTTCACTAGAATCCTCTCAGGTCGATAGGGATTGGTTTTGTTTGCAGAGATGGCTAGAAAAGGAAATGATGTCATTTCTCTGGGGTTTTTTCCAATGTTTAGTAAATTTCAGTGGCAGGGTATTCTTTGAATCTGAATCTGAATGGCTACTACTACTCTGAATCTCTGTTACTTCTCAGTAAGAAGGCACATTTGGCTTCCTGAGCGGTCTTACCAGTGCCGTCCGTGAGCCACTTTCAACATCAAATGTCAGGACCACCACCATCAAGGCCTGAAATGCAGGCAGCTCAACTGGAACCTCTCATATCATTTACTAAATGCTTACAACATCTAATGTTTGAAGCACTGTCCCTCATTCTGGGAAGACTATATTGATCCAGATCAAGTCCCTGGCCAATTGTGGTCTCTCACTCCATCACTCTTAAGTAGGAAATTCAGTAAGTCTGACAGAACTTGTTTTTGTGAAGCTATGCTGGCTGTTTTCCATTCCTCTGTTCTTTCAAATTTTCGGCATAGTGATATTCTCCAGTCAAAATATTTTCCTAATAAAGAATTTTAGGTAAATGGGACATTTCTCTCTGATTTAAAATATAGGCACTATGTTGGCATTTTTTCAATTTTAAAGACCTCTCCATACTCATAAATTCCATCAATATTTTTTATCGAGTGAGTCTTAAAACAGTAAACGCTCATTTATATAGGTGCCTTACAAGTCAAATACCAGTAGAAGAATTAGTATCCTAAATCATATTCTGTACCACTTTTTCTTTAAGGTATTTGTTAAGCACTTACTCTGTCAGGCACTGTACTAAGCCCTGAGGTAGATATAAGCTAATCAGGTTGGACACAGTCCATATCCCACGAGGGACTCACAATCTTAATCTCCATTTAGCAGATGAGGTAACTGAGATACGGAGAAGTGAAGTGATTTGCCCGAGGTCACCCGATGGACATGTGGCGGAGCGGGGATTAGAACCAGAGTTGTGCACTGTCATTCATTCATATATACAATAGTATTTATTGAGCACTCACTATGTGCAGAGCACTGTACTAAGCGATTGGAATGTACAATTCGGCAACAGATAGAGACAATCCCCACTATGCCATGTTCCTTCTCTGCCACTTCTAAATATCTGCATGGTACTTTTACTGTCAAGGATTTCTTGAGAAGCAATGTGATCTCATTCAAAGAGAGCAGGTCTGGGATTCAGAGGACCTGGTTTCTAATCCAGCCTCTGCCACTTGCCTGCTGTGTGACTTTGGGCAAGACACTCAAGTTCTCTGGGCCTCAGTTCCCTCATCTGTAAAGTGGAGATTCAATTCAAGTCCTTAGACTGTGAGCCCCATGTGGGACCTGCTGATCTTGTAACTACCCCAATCTTAGTAAATGGTAAGCGTGAAATAAATTCCACAATTAATCAATCAACTGTGTTTATTGAGAGCTTACTATGTGCAGAACACTGTATTAGGCACTTGGGAGAATGCAGTATAACAACATAATAGACCCGTTCCGTGCCCATATTGAGTTTACAGCCTAGATGGGGAGATAGACACTAATATAAATAAATTATGGATACGTATGTAAGTCCTGTGGAGCTGAGTAGAGGTGAATAAAGAAAGCAAATCAGAGCTACCTAGAAGGGAATGGGAAGAAAGGAAATGAGGGCTTAGTCAGGGAAGGCCTCATGGCGGATATGTGCCTTTAATAAGACTTTGAAGGTGGGAAGGGTAATTGTCAGATATGAAGAGGGAGGGTGTTCCAGGCCAGAGGCAGGATGTGGGTGATAGTTCAGCAGAGAGATAGATGAGACTGAGGTACAGTGAGTAGGTTGCCATTAGAGGAGCAAAGTGTGCAGTCTAACAAAAGGATAAAAAAAAGTTTCTTGCATTAATTGCTCTGTGAGATGAGGATTTTGACTGTAATTATATATTATATAATTACATAATTGGTAGAAAAATATATATACTGTTATGTATTGGTAGAAAAAAATGATCTGATGTTCAACTGCTCTAGAGTAATATGTTATTTCAAATTTATAGGACAACTTTTAAGGAAGGGAAAAGGATTAAGCTTGGTTAACTGCTTTGTGAATTATTCAAGTAATTATGTAAAGTAATACCATAATATCCCATTACTCTATTTGCAGAATGTGGATATAACTGTGTTGATTAGTACACGCCCACATGCCTGTATTCAACAGGGCTTAGAGAAATGGACTTTTCTTGGGAAACACTATAGTTATATATAAAAGGCTGAAGCCCAGAGAGGTTGCTGACATGTTTTCCAGATTTGAGTACTCTGACACACTGGGGAATGTGGCTGGAGGTAAGCAGGAAGGTAACAAAATTTAAAAAATGGTTTTTCTCCATTTTAACACAATCTGCACTCGTGGAGCTGCGGAGGGGTGGGAAATGAACAAATCGGTTAACCGAAATGGTTTTTCTTCCTAAACTATTGCAATTTGACAAAGCCATGATTTTTCATATTAAGAAAGACACTGCCATCCTATTTAGATTCAAAATGTTACTAAAACAAATTACTGTGTGTCTTTGTCTAAGGCCCTTGAAAGTCAAAGGAAAGCAATTGTTTATTTCTTGACATTGTCCTAACTGAAGCAGAATTAATTTTCGTTGTTGTCAAATTGACAACATCACAATACTCCATTAGGTGAAACTAGTCTGTCAAAGTTTATTCATTCATTCATTCAATAGTATTTATTGAGCGCTTACTATGTGCAGAGCACTGTACTAAGCGCTTGGGATGAACAAGTCGGCAACAGATAGAGACAGTCCCTGCCGTTTGACGGGCTTACAGTCTGATCGGGGGAGACGGACAGACAAGAACAATGGCACTAAACAGCGTCAAGGGGAAGAACATCTCGTAAAAACAATGGCAACTAAATAGAATCAAGGCGATTCTTGATTATTGAGTTTACCTCAAAATGGGTACCAAAGGTTCCCTGTTTCTCATTTCCATCACCTATGAAACACGGTTTTTGAATTCCCATAACACAAGCAGGGAAAAGTGAATATTTTCATGTTTAGATGGCTCTAATGGGACCGTTTAACTAAAGCAGGTTACAAAAATGAGAGAAATCTTCCAGAATTAGAGTACAGCAACAGAGTAACTTGCCTTTGGAGACAAAAATCAATAAGCATGTTTATCGTTATTATCACTCCCTCCCACTTAAACTGTGCGCCCCATTTGGGACCTGTTGATCACGTATCTACCCCAGCACTTAGTACAATGCTTAGCGCATATAAAGCCCTTAACGAATACTTCATTTAGTATTGCTGTTATTGTTGTTATTATTAGTATAAGTCCAACCAAGAGAGTGATGGAGCCTTCCCAAAAACAGAGTTCCCCAAGAGCTTGTAGTATTCAGCTCAATATTTCAGAGCTTTTTCTCAAATAGGCTCTGGGACTGAAAATTTTCCAAGGTTTCTAAGCCAATACATAGCAGATGCTGTCAACCACCTCCAACCTAATATAGCCCTGCCTCTTTTGAGAAGCTGCCGCCAATCCATGTCTTCAATCTTTGGCTTATATGTTTTGATAACTCAAGCAGGTTACTGCTGCATTGGAAAGGAGAAAGAGGTACAACATCAATAAACAAGAAATGTTCCTATCCCTTTAGGGGCCTGAGGAATTAGTAGGTTGGATATGGTCTTTTGGAGCTTCGTCTTCCTGCAGCGAAGACAGGTTACAAGTAGCTCCGTTTATGCTTTATCATTTCCTCTACCTTCTCTCCCTTCTGTGTAGCCCTTACACTTGAATTCATATCCTTTATTCATCCCATAATTTGTTTAATATCTGTAATTAATTTACTGTCTCTCCCTCTCTAGACTATAAGCTCCTTGTGGGTAGGGAACTCTTCTACCAACTCTGTTATTTTGTACTCCGCCAAGCATTTAGTGCGGTGCTTTATACACAGTAAGCGCTCAATAAATAGAAATGGTTGGATGTTAACTTCTCTGTCAGTTTCCTCCTGTGTACAATGGGATTAAATTCCTGTTCTTCCTCCTATTTAGGCTGTGAGCTCCATATGGGATAGGAACTGTGTTTGAATCTGATTATTAGAGAAGCAGCGTGGCTCAGTGGAAAGAGCACGGGCTTGGGAGTCAGAGGTCATGAGTTCGAATCCCGGCTCTGCCACTTGTCTGCTGTGTGACTGTGGGCAAGTCACTTAACTTCTCTGGGCCTCAGTTACCTCATCTGTAAAATGGGGATTAACTGTGAGCCTCACGTGGGACAACCTGATTCCCCTGTATCTGCCCCAGCGCTTAGAACAGTGCTCGGCACATAGTAAGTGCTTAACAAATACCAACATTATTATTATTATCCTATACTTATCCTAGCACAATGCTAGGCACATTTACACATATTATTATTCTTATTATTTTTCTGAAGATAACACCAGGAATCCCAAGGTTTTACCACCAGGGATACCAAAGTGGTAATTCAAATGGTCATTATCTTTCATTCATAAGACAAGTTGATTTTTTTACTTCACAGAAACAGAGGAGAAAGTCATAGTTAAGACATTATCCAAGGCCTAAGGGTCACTGAGCCAAAGAAGTTGTACACTTTCATCATGGAGCGTTCCATCCCGTATTGTTGACTGAGGAGAGTTAGAGAAGCACCCATTAGCAGAAGCCTCGCCATACTTGGAGGTCTAAACCTCCCAGGACTGAGAGAGAAGAAATAGTCTTCTGTGTTTTTAGAATGTGAGTCCCAAGTGGAACGGGACTGTGTCCAACCTCGTCAACTTGTACCTATCCCAAAGTCGACAATGCTTGACACAAAGGAAGCGCTTAACAAAATACCTCAATAATAGAGTTCCAATGGAACAAAGATGTACAGAAAAGCTGGAATGTGCTATTGTAGAGTCAGTAAGCTCCGTAGAAGGGGTGGAGCTTCGGCCTGGAGGGAAGTCTTAGGAATTCCCTGATTTGCACTAGCTGAAGAGGCTTTGGAAAATTCCTGCTGCCAAAGATGGACCTCATGAATGTGACATGGCAGTGTACCTTACCATATGAGAAACTCAATCGCCTCTAAGAAAGTATTCACGTGGGGCTGTTACCTGTGAAGGAAAGGGAGGGGTACAGTACTTGATCATACCTAAGGGCACATCAAACCTGGGGAAGGGGAAGGCTTTTGCTGTTTGGTGTGTGCGCTAGAACTATATTTGGAGGTTAAATTGAAGTTGTTTTTGTTTGTTGAGGTAAATTTTCCCCATATACCTTTCCCATGGATGATCCCTGAGAAATTTAAATTGATGACTAGCTGCTCTCCCTTTTTCCAACTTTCAGACTCGCTGCCTTCAGGAAACAGTGAAGTCAGGGTTTGCGTTTCCTGCATAGAGAATGTCAGGGACCAATTCACCTAATCTGACAACCAGATGGAGAAAAATGGCCAAAGTATTCTGGTTCTTCTAATGGGAGAATATGTGAAGCTTGTTGGCGTGTTTTCAGGTTCATTCAGGCACCGCTTGTGGATGCTAATACATTTGTTTCAGTCTTAAAAGAAACTCAGAAACGGCATATCTTTCCCAACCTATTTGTAATTTACCATTCTACTAATGCATTTATTCAGTTCTTCCCCTTTGTGGACTAGTTCCAATGGACATTGATGAACAATACAAATATGACCTTGTGTGAATAATTGACGTCTATGCTGATGACTGTATAGTGACTTTCCTAACGGTTTGTACTCCTATTCCTCCTTTCACTTTCAACTCAGTTCCACAAAGGTCAGGCAAACCTGGTTTTTTTTTTCCTTTTTTGACATGAAAATTACGATGATGACAAATGATTCTTTGCCTGCGGAAAGAATAATTAATGATTTCAATTAGAGGTGAAGACATGCTTCCAAAAAGAAAACACCATCCAAACTGGTACCTTAGTTAATTACCTCAAGTTTTCCTTAATGTGTAGCTTCTCTCAAAAGTGAAACTGAGAGATAGGTTGGCTTTCTCCTACAGCCCCTAGTTATCAATCAGTAGTATTTATTGAGCGCTTATGGTGAGCAAGAGCACTGTACTTAGTGCTAGGGAAAGTACAATACAAGAGAGTTGGCAGACACATAGTTATGTCATTAATACAGAAACTCTTCATTTTGGCAATGAAAATACACACTTTCAAAGGATCCTAAGTGGAACATAACTTTTTGTCTCCAGCTGGCCCTAAAATAGAGGAAATTGTAATTACTCCAGGGCTGTCCTGGGAGTCACATCTTCATGGGGCCCCAGGGTCCAAGTCTAATCTGGAGATCTCATCGCACCTGAAATGGTTCCAGATCCTGGACTCATCTTCAAACTGAATCAACGTGCTTATAGTTCTTTAAAGCAGGTCAGCATCTAAGCCAAACTCACAGTGTGTGTCATTCTCTTCTTTCCAACGCCAACCTCTTGCTCACTCCCTAGCCTTGCTTAGGACTCTCTCCCCGTTTACATAGGGCAGACCCACTGCTCTCTCCTATCTTCAGAGCCCTTATGGAATTACACCCCCATCAGAAGATTCTTCCTGATTAATCTCATCTCCCCACCTCATAATAAGAATGATAACAATATTCTTATTGTTATTATTAATCTCATCTCCCCAGCTCATAATAAGAATGATAACAATAAGAGTATTGTTATGAGGTGGGGAGATGAGATTAATAATAATAATAATAATAGTATTTGTGATATTTTTAAGCACCTACTATGTCCCAGGCACTGTACTAAGCTCTGGGGTACACGAGAAGCAGCGTGGCTCAGTGGAAAGAGCACGGGCTTTGGAGTCAGAGGTCATGAGTTCGAATCCCACCTCTGCCACTTGTCAGCTGTGTGACTTTGGGCAAGTCACAACTTCTCTGTGCCTCAGTTACCTCATCTGTAAAATGGGGATTAAGACTGTGAGCCCCACGTGGGACAACCTGATTCCCCTATGTCTACCCCAGCGCTTAGAACAGTGCTCGGCACATAGTAAGCGCTTAACAAATACCAACATTATTATTATTATTATTACAAGGTAATTGGGTTGGACACAGTTCCTGTCCCACGTAAAGCTCACGGAAAAGCAGCATGGCGTAGTGGGTAGAGTATGAGCCTGGGAGTCAGAAGGTCATGGGTTCTAAATCCAGATCTGCCACTTGTCTGCTGTGTGATCTTGGGCAAGTCACTTCACTTCCTCTGTGCCTCAGTTACCTCATCTGCAAAGTGGGGATTGATACTTGAGCCCCACATGGGACAGGGACTGTGTCCAACCCGATTTGCTTGTATCCACCCCGGCTCTTAGTACAGTGGCTGGCACACAGCAAGTGCTTAACATATACCATAATTATGATGATTATTAGCATTATAATTAATCCCCATTTTACAGATGAGGTAACTGAGGCACAGAGAAGTTAAGAGACTTGCCTAAGATCACACAGCAGACAAGTGGCAGAGCCAGAAATAGAATCTAGGTCCTCTGAGTCTTAGGTACATGCTCTTTCCACCAGGCCATGATGCATCTCTTTTTCTCTCTGACTGCCTCTCGGTCTCTGTCACTGTTTCGATTTCTCTCCCAGTCTCCCCCTAATTCTCTGTCTCTCACTTATCTCTCTGCCATCTTTATCATCTCTCTGTTTCTGCCTGTTTTGGTCTCTCATCTCAATGTCTTCTCTCTGTTTCTAAAGTCTCTCGGTGTCTGTCACCCTCCCTCTGTTTATTTCTGTTTCTCTTGTCCGTTTCTGTGTAACTTTCTTTCTCTCTGTCCAATTTTGTCACTCTTCACCTTTGTCACTGTCTTTCTGTGTTACATTGCTTCTTTTTTGCCCTCGCTCCTCTTCAACATTCCAAGCGCTTAGTGCTCTGCACATAGTAAGCGCTCAACGAATGCTGTTGAATGAATGAATCTCTCTTTATCTCTGTTTCTCTGTCTTTTCATTTCTATCGCTCAGCTCCCTGTCTCTCTCATCTGGGATAGATACAAGTTAATCAGGTTGGACAGAATCGCTGTCCCACATGAGTCTCCCACTTTTAACCCCCATTTTACAGATGAGGTAACTGAAGCCTGGAGAATTGAAATGACTTGCCCAAGGTCACCCAGCGGACAGGTGGCAGAGCCAGAACTAGCACCGAGGTCCTTCGGACTCCCAGGCCTGTGCTCTCTCCGTAGACCGTGGTACTTCACCAGCCTCCTTGCTCCATTCTCCTTGAACACTCTCCTTACTGAGCATCTCAGGGAGATACACCGTGGACCAGTAAGACAGGCAACAGCACAGAGCAGTTGCCACTCAGGGAGTAATTCTTTCCTAGCCCCAGGCATGTGCTGAGCCTCCACAGGAGAGATCAGGAAGGTAGCTTTTTTTCTTCCATGTTCCTAAAGATGGTTCGTTTGGGGAGTTCCAGTAAAGATACTTGGGCTGAAGAGTTTCTATTTTATTTTGTTTTTAGTATTCGTGTTGTGCGTCTTCCCTGGGAGATTAACAAGAACCTTTAGCGTTTATTAAGCAACAAATTTTTTATGTATGTGATTCAACTCTTTCCAAGTGAAATTCACTCATATTCTCTTTTGGGCCGTGCCGCTGCTGTTCCCTGCTCTTTCCTGGCTGATTCAAGAATTTTCTTAGCTTTTATTGCTTTGTCCTAGTAGATTCATTATTATTTAATAAAACATTACAATATATCTGTAATCCAATAGGTGAGCTTCCTATAGGCAGATAGAATGTATGACCTCTCAAGGAGATTATGTTCTGAGTTAGATGATTTGCCTACAGTAAATGTAATTCCTAATGAAAAGAATTCACATTTTCTCTCCTTATACTTTCGTGTTTTTTTCTTCTGCCTTTTTTGTGTCATTCCCCTGCATAGATAAAGAGGCAGAAGTGTAGTTGGGGCTCAAGCATAAGACAAAACAAGGTCGAAGAAGGCAGTGAGAAAATCTGGAGGGTAGGATAATTGATTGGCTTTTTTTCTTTCCATCAGAAACCATTGCCTCTCTTCAGTACCTGCTCCTAGAAAGCCTAGTCAGCCACAGAAAGCAATCTGGCTATATGGTAGCGTGGCTCAGCGGAAAGAGCCCGGGCTTAGGAGTCAGAGGTCATGGGTTCCAATCCCGACTCCGCCACCTGTCCGCTGTGTGACTGTGGGCAAGTCACTTAACTTCTCGGTGCCTCAGTTACCTCATCTGTAAAATGGGGATGAAGACTGTGAGCCTCACGTGGGACAACCTGATTATCCTGTTTCTACCCCAGCGCTTAGAACAGTGCTTGGCACATAGTAAGCGCTTAACAAATACCAACATTATTATACGGTCCGGGCTGCTGGCCCATAACCCAAAGTTAGACATAACCAGACACAAATCACAAGTTACAAAGTGCAGTTTCCTCGGGTCTGCGACCCTAGAGCAGGCAGCCAGATATCCCCTCTCCATCGCTCTTTGCCCTTCCTCCTCTCCCCACTCAGCAGCCCCAGCCACGATAGGTAGGAGGCTGCATCCCCCAGGATGTGGGACGAGGGATGTGGGAGGGTCAATTTGGTCTCTGGGTGAACTCACGTCAGGCTGCTCCAGAGCCAGAATTTTTGTCCATGAGCCAGGCACAAAGCCGTCCCAGATGGGTCCGTGACATACTGTCGCCCAGCCTCCGGAGGTATTCCGAGGGGAAAATGGGGAATGGCACCCTACTGACATACTGTCGCCCAGCCTCCAGAGACATTCCAAGGGGAAAATGGGGAATGGCCCCCTGTTAGACTGCAGCTGTGAGCTCTAGAATGTGAGTTCATTGTGCCAGGGGAAAGTATACTCTCCCGGGCACTTATTACCGTGTTCTGCACACAGTAAGAGCTCAATAAATATGATTGAATGAATGAAGCTGCCCTGACCCCTCCTCCCCCCACTTCAGCATCTTGTCGAGGTCCCCAGGGCTGCACCCCTTCCTTCCCCACGACCTTTCCTCCCGTTGAAATGCGTAGCCAGGCAGATGGAATCACACCTGTTGTACGGACTGAAAACCCAAGGCGACGGGATGTGTTCAGTTCAGCCTGTCTCTGTGCTCTCATTAGAAATTTCTCCCTGGCAAAAAAGAGGTTTAGGCATGCACATTAACTCTTTCAGATCAGTAGAAGATGATTTAATGAAGCACAGTGGCGAGGCGCTAATTCAGACTACTGTGCACCCATAAATAGAACAGAAGTTAATTGGCTTTATGTCTTAATGTTTTTTCACTGGACTATACATCTAATTGGAGGATTGTGTTTGGCTTGCAATTAGTAGTACAGAAATTGGACATTCAACTGTTTGCAGGGATTTGTATATCTAGGCGATTCTTGTATATTAAAACTTCTCATTCTTTTATAGAATCTTTTATAGAGATCTATTTATCTGTTCAACTGCCAGTCTGCCTCTGTCAATGCCTGCAGCCTTTCACCTCAGAAAAGACTGTAAAACCACTTCACTAATTCTAAATGTACCAAGATTATTCATACTGGTAACCAGTAGGTGCTGAATCTCAATTCATTCCCCTTATTTACACTCCTCCAGGAAAATCTCTTCTCCCAAGGACCTCTGTGAATTTTGCAGACAGCAATTCCGCCTCTATCCAGATATTCAGCCACATCTTGAAAGTTACTATTGATAGATATTTATGAAATTGCCTTATGTGAATACTCTTAAGATTGAGAAAAATATTAAAAGAAAATTGCTATCCTGAAATAACAATATTGATCATAATAATAATGGTATCTGTTAAGTGCTTACTATGTGCTAAGCACTGTACTAAGCGCTGGGGTAGATACAAGATAATCAGATCCCACACGAGAGCCACGGAACGGGTACCATTTTGCAGATGAGGGAACTGAGGCACAGAGAAATGACTTGCCCAAAGTCACAGGGCAAGTACGTGGCCAGGCCGGGATTAGAATCTAGATCCTCTGACTCCCAGGCCCATGCTCTTTCCATTAGGCTACACGACTTCCCTGAAATAACTCAGATGAATATTACGACTAACATTCTATGGATCATTCAATTTCTTCCAATTGATTAGAAATTTTCCCAGAGGGCATTATTATGTATTTGTTTTCCGGGAGAAATCATTAGTAGCATAATTATTCACATTAATAATAATGATGATAATGATAATGGGGAAACAGCGTGGCTCAGTGGAAAGAGCCTGGGTTTCGGAGTCAGAGGTCATGGGTTCGACTCCCAGCCCTGCCACTTGTCAGCTGTGTGACTGTGGGCGAGTCACTTCACTTCTCTGGGCCTCAGTTACCTCATCTGTAAAATGGGGATTAAGACTGTGAGCCCCACGTGGGACAACCTGATCACCCTGTATCCCCCCTGCGCTTAGAACAGTGCTTTGCATATAGTAAGCGCTGAACAAATACCACCGTTATTATAATCCGGGAAGGCTTCCTGGAAGAGATGTGATTTCAAGGACTACTCCAATTTTTTTTCCTATCCTGCCAAAGAAAGGCTCTAAATGCATGCCACTCATAGGTTTTCAGAACCCGGGAGAGCCTATGTAAAATTCCCAGGGAATGCCATCTAATACTTAGACCCCTTTCCTTATCTAAATAGTAATCAATTAGTACACAACTCTGCCTTAAAAGAGACAAAAGGGAGATGCGCTGGAGAACACATCTTTCCTCTTCCTGACCTGCTCTGAGCGCTCTCGCCCCAGGGGTAAAATATTTAACTTGATCTTGGTCTTCAGAGATCTTTATTATTGAAGACATTCCTTAAAGTAATCCGGTTCCAGTGAACAAGGGCCATCCTCTCTTCCATTCAACCTTTTTCAGCGTGAACTTCAAAAGCCCTTTAGACCTTTCATTTACACCGCTCAAACAAATCACAACCCAGTACTGGCAGTGTCTGCAAAGAGATTTTCTAATCTCCTCGGGAGGGTATTACTATTTGTTTTGATGTGCGAAACAGAATTTGCTTTTTACAGATCTATGAAAGCCCTGGTTCACTGAGTCGGGGTGATTGAACAACTCTGTGTCCTTTGATTTCACTTTCAGTAATAATGCTAGGTTCCAGCTTAGGCTAGAGGATTGCTTTGAGAAGCCATTAGGTCCATTTTTTTTTTGTCCAAACTGACCCATACAGAGTTCAACCTAAAGCATGGCCTACTTGGAAAATTTTGTACTTGGAACCTAATTGAAAAGCTCTACTACTTCTTGACTTGGGAAACTGATTCCAGTTTCTTCCACCGGTGTCGTTTCCCCCTCTCTGCTGCTAGGTTCTCTACCTTGCTGCCTCTGAAGACACCCCAGTGGGTAGCTAATTTTTCGGGAGGTACTTGTGTTGATCTGTCATCTCTTTTTCCTTTTCCCTTTCTTTCTTTCATTCTCTCTTGAACTGTTTTGCCCTGGCCCTTGTACCTCTTTGAACCCTGGAAGCTATAGTCATCTCACACCAGGGGTATCCACGGGGCAGCGAAGTTCTTTGCAGGTTGAAGCTGGATCCGTTTTCCCTCTGCTCCTCCCCCCTCCCTTCCCCTCCCCTCAGCACTGTAGTCGCCCGCTCAACTGTACATATTTTCATTACCCTATTTATTCTGTTAAGAGAAGCAGCTTGGCTTAGTGGAAAGAGCCTGGGCTTGGGAGTCAGAGGTCATGAGTTCTAATCCCAGCTCTGCCACTTGTCAGCTGTGTGACTGTGGGCAAGTCACTTGACTTCTCTGTGCCGCAGTTACCTCATCTGGAAAATGGGGATTAAGACTGTGAGCCTCACGTGGGACAACCTGATTCCCCTGTATCTCCCCCAGCGCTTAGAACAGTGCTCGGCACATAGTAAGCGCTTAACAAATACCAACATTATTATTTATTATTTATTTAATGAGATGTACATCACCTTGATTCTATTTATTTGCTATTGTTTTAATGAGATGTTTTTTATCCCCTTGAGTCTATTTATTGCCATTGTTCTCGTCTGTCCGTCTCCCCCGATTCGACCGTGCGCCCGTCAAAGGGCAGGGACTGTCTCTATCTGTTACCGATTTGTGCATTCCAAGCGCTTAGTACAGTGCTCTGTACATAGTAAGCGCTCAATTAATACTACTGAATGAATGAATGAATCTGTGATATCCGAGGTCAGCTTCAGAGGGAGGATCAGTGAGAGAGAACACGGACCTTGAAATCTGAAAGCAACCAGTCTCCCTTCCCGCGGGTCAGACCTGGTGTCCTTGTTAACGAGGCCTTGGCAGGGGAGAAGCTGTGAAGCCCAGTGGAAAGAGCACAGCTTTGGAAGTTGGAGGCCCTGGGTTCTAATCCTGACTCTGCCATGTACCTACTGTGTGATCGCGAGCAAGTCACAGACAAGCAGCGTGACTCAGTGGAAAGAGCACGGGCTTGGGAGTAAGAGGTCGTGGCTTCTAATCCCAGGTCCACCACTTGTCAGCTGTGTGACTTTGGGCAAGTCACTTAACTGCTCTGTGCCTCAGTTACCTCATCTGTAAAATGGGGATGAAGACTGTGAGCCCCACATGGGACAACCTGATGACCCTGTATCTACCCCAGCACTTAGAACAGTGCTCTGCACATAGTAAGCGCTTAACAAATCCCATAATTATTATTATCATTCTCGGATGTGTGTATTTGTGCACTGTGAACAGAGAACACGTCCTTTGCTTCTGTTGTACTTTCCCATGTACTTATTACACTGGCGTTCCATACATAGCATAAAACTTCAAGATATATTATTAGATTCTTGAAGTCTACAATACATATCTGATGCGTGGCTCAGTGGAAAGAGCCTGGGCTTCGGAGTCAGAGGTCATGTGTTTGACTCACGGCTCTGCCACTTGTCAGCCGTGTGACTGTGGGCGAGTCACTTCACTTCTCTGTGCCTCAGTTACCTCATCTATAAAATGGGGATTAACTATGAGCCTCAAGAGGAACAGCCTGATTACCCTGTATCTACCTCAGCGTTTAGAACAGTGCTCTGCACATACTAAGCACTTCACAAAGACCAACATTATCATGTTCTAACTTTTCATGTAACGTATCACTGTAAGATATAGCAGTGTGAGGAAGGGAAATCGTTCGCACATTTGTTTAACTAGCTTAGATAAAAGCAGAATCCTTGCTATTTTTACAACTGCCATTAGGATTCCCAGGCAGGCACGTTCACAAATCATATTGAGTTCACTTGTTAACCACCCTAAAACGTACATTCAGATAGAAGAAAATAAAAGTCACCACCTCCACGTTGGCCAGCTCATACGAACCTCATGCTTTCTTTAACATAATGGAAATATTTAGCTACCCCAGATAGGAACGATCGGTCTCCTAAATAATGCTATTTGCAATTCACTGTGAAGAATTAAAGCTGTAAAAAATGAACTAGTCTTGCTGAAATGAGCCCAGTGAATTTCTGCGGTTTCCTACTATGTCGAGGTTATGAACCATGTCATTTTAGTCTGCTCACTGCCAGGAGTTAATGATAGCGTTACTTTCCCTAATGACTTGCTATGCCTGACTTTGTTTTTTTGGAGATACAAATCTGCCTGCCTTTTTTGATAGCTAGTCTGTCTCTGGCAGAAGCCTGCTGAAAGGTTGTCCTGAAGGAACTTGGCAGGATCGTGGCCCTTCAGGAGGAACGCAATTTGTGTAAAGTAAATCAAGCCGAGTTGAGACTTCATCATGATGCTTAATCTTTTGTCTTAGTGGGTTTTGAGTGCATGTGCTGTGCGTGCACTAGGCAGGCAGGGATAGGATGAATAAATTTCCATGAATTGTTTAATGTCTACGTCCCCTTCTAAAATGTAAGCTTGTTGTGTGCAGGGAACGTGACTATCAAATCTTCGAAGCACTTAGTATAATGCTCTGCACGCAGTAAATACTCAAAAGATTCCACTGATTGCTTGATTGATGGGCTTGTGTCTGTGTTTGTGTGTGAGTGGGGAGGTGTGGGGGGAGAGGGCTAGGGTTGGTCTGGGGAAAGAGGGAAAGAGGGACCAAAAAGAAGATGAGGAAGAAGGTTAGCCTACACCTCATTATTCATTCATTCATTCAATAGTATTTATTGAGCGCTTACTATGTGCAGAGCACTGTACTAAGCGCTTGGGATGAACAAGTCGGCAACAGATAGAGACGGTCCCTGCCGTTTGACGGGCTTACGGTCTAATCGGGGGAGACGGACAGACAAGAACGATGGCACTAAACAGCGTCAAGGGGAAGAACATCTCGTAAAAACAGTGGCAACTAAATAGAATCAAGGCGATGTACAATTCATTAACAAAATAAATAGGGTAACGAAAATATATACAGTCGAGCGGACGAGTACAGTGCTGTGGGGATGGGAAGGGAGAGGTGGAGGAGCAGAGGGAAAAGGGGAAAATGAGGCTTTAGCTGCGGAGAGGTAAAGGGGGGATGGCAGAGGGAGTAGAGGGGGACGAGGAGCTCAGTCTGGGAACGCCTCTTGGAGGAGGTGATTTTTAAGTAGGGTTTTGAAGAGGGAAAGAGAATCGGTTTGGCGGAGGTGAGGAGGGGGGCGTTCCAGGACCGCGGGAGGACGTGATCCAGGGGTCGACGGCAGGATAGGCGAGACCGAGGGACGGCGAGGAGGTGGGCGGCAGAGGAGCGGAGCGTGCGGGGTGGGCGGTAGAAAGAGAGAAGGGAGGAGAGGTAGGAAGGGGCAAGGTGATGGAGAGCCTCGAAGCCTAGAGTGAGGAGTTTTTGTTTGGAGCGGAGGTTGATAGGCAACCACTGGAGGTGTTTAAGAAGGGGAGTGACATGCCCAGATCGTTTCTGCAGGAAGATGAGCCGGGCAGCGGAGTGAAGAATAGACCGGAGCGGGGCGAGAGAGGAGGAAGGGAGGTCAGAGAGAACCTTAATGATAGCCCTATTAATGCTATTAACCTATTAATGATAGCCCAGGGACTGTCTCTATCTGTTACCGAATTGTACATTCCAAGCGCTTAGTACAGTGCTCTGCACATAGTAAGTGCTCAATAAATACTACTGAATGAACGAATAGCCACAAAGGTTTGACCACTATGGCTTGATGCTGGGAGAGTCTGAACAAATGATGATCAGAAGTTGCCATAAGTCTTGTCTGGGAAGACAAGATTCATTCATTCAATAGCATTTCTTGAGCGCTTACTATGTGCAGAGCACTGGACTAAGCGCTTGGAATGTACAAATCGGTAACAGATAGAGACAGTCCCTGTCCTTTGACGGGTTTACGGTCTAATAGGGGAAGAGAGACAAGAACAATAGCAACAAATGGAATCAAGATGTTAATGGGACACTGAAAACCAGAGATTTGTGGACCAGGATCAAACAAGGTTGCTGATCCTATGTTTCCTTAGAAGGGCTACCTACTGTATCGCATACTTTGTCCTTTAGCCCAAGCAATGATTTGTTGAGTGAAGTCTACACTGAAGTGCTTTAGCAGTTATTCTATGTAAATAGCTTCTAATCCCTGGAATACTTGGACGATTATCCTTTGAAGGTTCATAATGGTGATTTGTAGGTATAATTATTTATTTATTACCCTTTAATGAAGGGCAAAAGGATTTTCTTGCTATGGAATTAGATGATAGTAGAGTAATCTGTGCACCATTTTTCTTTAAATTAGGTGTTTGGGGGCATGATAATAAGAGGAGAAGCCAGGTGGAGACCTATCTGTCATTTATTTGCCCTGGCAAAGCATCTGTCTTTACAGAAAGGTGAAATTTCTTCTATTCATGAGTCTATTCATCATCTTTAAAAAGTAATCATTGCTTCTGCTCCTCAGTATTTTTGAATCGAGAAAGCAGGCCATTATAACATGGTATGTGCTAAATCACTTCTCGTTATATGCATGTTGCAGAAGTAATGGAATTAGGAGGAAGTTTCTTCTACTTATCACATTCTACATTGGCTCTCTCTGAGGTCCGAGTGTTTTTTGAATACATTTTCGAAGGAAATTCCATCATTGGCTCAGAGGTCGTGAAACGAAAATACCATTAAAGCATCGACCAATCTTCGTTAGGACTGACCCGGTCAGGAAAGACTAATGTTTCTAGAATTCTATTCCACAATTCACATTGTGGGAAAAATCCAGCTGAAGGCAATGATTGACCACATATGCAGATTTTCTAATTCTCCAGCTCCGCTCCAGCACAGTTTAGACATCAGAGGGGAGCACTTGTTAGCTGATGCTGGCAAGGGCACTGAAAATTTTCCCTTTTCAGTCAGCTGGGACCAGGTAAACCATGTTCCCTTTTCTTTTTACTCATGCTCTTCCCCAGTTCCTATCTTAACTATTTTTTTTAACTACCTTGTTCCCCACACTGCTGTACTGACCATTCACCTGGCGTGCTGACTGCCCTTATGTTTTGTAACTTGTCCCACTCTTTCACTTAGCACTGAGCCCTCTGTAGGACACGGACTGAGTCCAACCTAACTAGCTTGTTTGTACCTCAGTGTTTAGTACAATGTCTGGCACATAGTACGTGCTTAAATACCATAAAAAAACCCCTAAGCACCTAATAAATACAAGCCTCCTTTCTTCCTCCATCCTTTTTGGCATTTTCTGGACTGAAGCTATTCATTCTAAAAATCTTCATTCATTCAATCATATTTTTTGAGCGCTTACTGTGTGCAGAGCACTGTACTAAGTGCTTGAAAGTACAATTTGGCAACAGATAGAGACCATCTCTACCCAACAACGGGCTCACAGTCTAGAAGGGGGGCTGTGATAAAAAGACATTGGAAGAAAATGTCAAAAGAATTTCAGGAACAATCCAATCCAATATGTCTGATTATCATAGTAATTATAATATTGAATAGGCACTTACTGTGTGTCAAGCACTGGGGTGTCAGATAGGGCCTGTCTCACAAGGGGATCACAGACTAAGAGGGAGGGAGGACTGGTGTTTCACCTCCAGTTTAGAGATGAGGAAACTGAGGCCCCCATAACTGAGAGGTTAAATGGCCTGCCTACATTCACAGTGGCTAGTGGCAGAGTGGCAAGTGGCAGAGTTTGAACGAGAACCCAGGTCCTATCAAAAAACAACCACAATAGATGAAGAAAATGAATCAAGAACCTATGTTGCTGGGAAGGCAGGGTTTTTGGGCAAATCAACTCCCCATCTTCTCTCCCACGCACCTGGGTTTGCCTGGGGAATAACTTAGTAAGGGAAGAAAGAAAGCCCTAAAATGCACTAACTTGACTGTCGACTAACTCTCTATGACCTAAAAATAAGGAGCTTGTCATCTTATTTCAATTTTGAACCATGTCAAAAATACTTAGATCCTTAATGCTATTCTGATTGAAACTCTGAAATTCATATTTTTTTTAAGAAATGATATTTGTGTGGGGGTTTTTTCTCTCCCTATGGTACATTCATCAAGACTTCCTTCTGTGTTTAAATACTCAAGTACCTACATCTTTTTCTGGTCTGAGGTTGAGTCTTTTTGTCATTTCTGGTCTTGGTACTCTCAAAACCACATCTATGCTGAGATGCCGTAATATGTGCGTAGTGAAGAGGGTGGGAGAGTAAGGGGGAAATGCAGATTTACACTTTAATCATGGCCTTCTGTGACATCCTTCCATAGTTACGTTTCCAAGTTGGAAACTAAAATGCAAATGCCTAAAAAGGCAAACTGTATCATTTGAATGTGGTTTCTACTCTCTAATACATAGAACTGGAAATCGAGCACTACAGAATGAAGGTCAGATAGGACAGTAAAATTAACAGCTTTATTTCAAAAAATAATAAAATGATGCCTCATTAAATGAGTATTCAAACACTTATTTTGAAAATTTTGCCATTTTTCATGCTGACACTTCCAGAATAGTGATACATAATTCATCCATCATCCATTGCATTAACACTTAAAAATGCATTAGAAAAATCTCGGGGCACAAAATAGAAGAGAAAGAAAAGTGTTGCCTAAATCTCAAATAGTATTGCTTTTCATTCTGGTGCATCTCTCTGATGTAAAGGAAGGACTTATTTCGACTGTCCTCATTTGAAAGAAAAGGTGCTACTTAAAGTATTAATGGGAGAGTATTTTTTTCCTGATAAAAGTTACAGGATTTTTAGCCTCATTAGTTAGTGTATAGGTTTACAAAATCAAGGGGTCACACATTAAATGAAACATAAACAGCTAAGACTTTTCTAATGATAATGTACCCATAGCATCCTCATTAAGCAAAAGAGGTTTTCCTCTACAACCTCAGAGACAGTAAGAAAAAAATATTTAAAGCTGGCCTCTTTTCATGATTTCTCCTGGGATCAGAGCGGGCTGCTAAAGCCAGCTGCTCTAATTAGCACAATAAACTGCAAGTTTGCTCACCAAAAAATGAAAAAATACAATATTTCTTTTGGTGATACACTTTAGTCCCTAAACAAACCTGAACTGGAGTAAAGTGTTGCATATATAAATCATAATCTATCGGAATAATAAATTGGCGTACCTGTGTACAAGTTGAGGTTAAAAATTAAGATGGAGCAAGGGGGAAATTGCAGTAAATGCTAACAAGTAGCCTCCAGAAGTCTGAATCCAAATCCACAATCGGGGGAAAACTGGACGTGGGATGAAGCTGAATTTTGGTTAATGTCTTTTTCTTAAATGAACTAAATTCAAGAGTTTGGGAAAAGTTTAACTAAACCAACCAAGTACTTTCTGTAAGAAAATGATTTGATTTTTTGGTTGTTGTTGTAGGAGGGGAATGTGTCTACCATCTCTGTCATACTGTACTCTCCCTACCACTCGGTATAATGCTCTGCACACAGTAAGCACTCAATAAATACAATGGATCTTTGAGTTGCTATTCTGAATCACAAGGTTGTCTTTCTGAAAGGCATAACAACCATTCAGTGAACTAAGATCCACTAAAATGACCCACGTGTTGATAATGTCCAGGTTGAATGTCTATTTCTTTAACGCCCCCAGGCTAGGCCAGTGGTGAAGCACATGACAACCTCTCCGTGATTGAGGTTTTATTGTTGATATGGTCGAGGGAATTCAGTTAGTGGTGTTAAAGGGTTTCAGCAGACAAGGAGAGTTAATGTATAGAATCTGCGGATGTCCGCCACCTGTATGCAGGAATTGGACCAAAAATCTCACCCCACTTTATACCAGAGGCAAGTGCCAACATGCCTATTTCATATAACTTTTGCACTTCCACCTAAGGAAAGCCAAAGGATTTATAATAATCAATCAATGATTGATTGATAAACATGCCTACCTTCCAGTGTGGGAAATTTACCTTTCACACTTGATATATATTGAAATGCAGTCTGCTTTAGACTGTGGGTTCTCCAAAAAGAAGAGGCCCCTACTATTTCATGACTTTAGGAAACGGTTAAGTTGAAAAGGTTGAAAAGAAAGAATATCACTTATTGCCCTGAAACATTTGATAGGAAAACCAGTTATGCCCAGGTCTTATCATTGCATAGTTTCAAGAGAGAAATATTCTCAATTATGTGTTAATGTCTGTAGTCAAGAAACCTCCACAAAGTACTTTGGTCAAATATGAGAATTAAAACATAAAGGGAAGTGCATTATGCACTATGTTTAATAAATCAGTGGATGGAAAGTCATAATGAATTAACATTTTGGAACTCTATTAAGAAATTGTTACAGTTATTGGAGTCTTGACAGATGGCATCAGTGACATTAATGAAAATGAAATTACACATTCTGTAACTATACAGATTGCAATTAACATTGAAAAATGGTGGCGTGGTCAGAGACCTATTTACTGGCATGTCATCCTTTAGAAGTGTGTATTTCTTCTTTTAAATAAGCATTCAATGCACTTTTTTCAGAAGCATTTCTCTTAAGACACGTGTTAGTTTTGAATAGAAAAGATTAGTCAATTTAAGAATTAAGGAGACCTTTGGATGTCGTCTAGAGCCATGGTATCCGGTAGTATTTTTGGTTTTCCACCAGTTGTGGCAGTGAGGTCACTGAGGGCTGGAAAATGAATACTAAATTCATAAAATGATTGGGCTGTCATTGCCAGGAGGCTTCAGGTTGTAAGTATGAATCAACTCTGAGACAGCAAATAGAATTATTTTAGGAGCAGCTGCTGTGGTCAGCGGCTCCTCTCTTTGAGTTTTCCTCCTCTCTGCTGCCGACTCCGGCTGCGGGGACTGTCCTGAGATCCGACCAGGCCTACCATCCCTGTAAGACACCAAGGAGGGTTAAACCCATTTCTGAGGATGGCTCTGAGCCTGAAAAGAACCAGCTCCTTTGGCTTAGTGGGTAAGGTACCTTTCCTAACATTCCCATTCCTTTTCATTCATTCAGTAGTATTTATTGAGCGCTTACTATTTGCAGACCACTGTACTAAGCGCTTGGAATGAACGAGTCGGCAACAGATTCTGGCTTCACTTCTAAATGAGGCCAAATTTCCGGACCGCCAATCAGTCAGTGGTATTTATTGAGTGCTTTACTGGTTGCTGAGCACTGTACTAAGCACTTGGGAGACTACAATACAACAGGTTGGTGAAAACGTTCCCTGTCCACACTGGGTTTACAGTCTAGAGGGGCGCCGACTGCTCCTCCTTTATTCAGTCAGTCCCAGAATAGCCACTAAAACCAAGAAAACTGGAAATAATAATAATGTTGGTATTTGTTAAGCGCTTACTATGTGCAGAGCACTGTTCTAAGCGCTGGGGTAGATACAGGCTAATCAGTAAGACTCCCCTGGGCATCTGGCTTAAAATAAAGAACAACATTTCACTAAACTGTAATAATAATGTTGGCCTTTGTTAAGCACTTACCATGTGCCCAGCACTGTTCTAAGCGCTGGGGTAGATACAGGGTCATCAGGTTGTCCCACGTGCGGCTCACAGTTAATCCCCATTTTACAGATGAGGTCACTGAGGCACAGAGAAGTGAAGTGACTTGCCCACAGTCACACAGCTGACAAGCGGCAGAGCCGGGATTTGAACTCATGACCTCTGACTCCCAAGCCCACTGCTCTTTCCACTGAGCCACACTGCTTCTCTATCCTCTCTAAGGCATACAGAGGTAAACCGTAGTAATGTACTTGAGAGCATCTATCAGGCTCTCTATCTAGGGTGGTGAATGGTAGCCTCAGTAGCGCTTTTCATCTTCCAAACCTTTTACAACCGATAATCATTTCAAGTGAGAAACGACATTCCCTTTTTTTTAAGGGGGAAAATAATAATAATGTTGCTATTTGTTAAGCGCTTACTATGTGCAGAGCACTAAGCGCTGCGGTAGATACAAGGTAATCAGGTTGTCCCACGTGAGGCTCAGAGTCTTAATCCCCATTTTCCAGATGAGGGAACTGAGGCACAGAGAAGTTAAGTGACTTGCCCACAGTCACACAGCTGACAATTCATGAGACCATAGGTGAGGATGAAAAAAAGTCGCTCATAAACCCCTGATATCACATGGTTGCTGCAGTCGTGCAGAGTAATGGAATGTCACCTCAGGCAGCCCTGGATTATTCCAGAAGCAAAAAGAGTGGCTCAGTGGAAAGAGCCCGGGCTCGGGAGTCAGAGATCATGGGTTCTAATCCCATCTCCGCCACTTGTCAACTGTGTGACTTTGGACAAGTCGCTTCACTTCTCTGGGCCTCAGTTACCTCATCTGGAAAATGGGGATGAAGACTGTGAGCCCCACCTGGGACAACCTGATTACCTCGTATCCCCCCTAGTGCTTAGAACGGTGCTTGGCACATAGTAAGCACTTAACAAATGTCATTATTATAGAGAAGCAGCGTGGCTTAGTGGAAAGAGCCCGAGCTTGGGAGTCGGAGGTCATGGGTTCTAATCCCAGCTCCGCCACTTGTCTGCTGTGAGACCTTGGGCAAGTCAATTCGCTTCTCTCTCTCCAGTGGTTGCCTATCGACCTCCGCTCCAAACAGAAACTCCTCACTCTAGGCTTCGAGGCTCTCCATCACCTCGCCCCTTCCTACCTCTCCTCCCTTCTCTCTTTCTACCGCCCACCCCGCACGCTCCGCTCCTCCGCCGCCCACCTCCTCGCCGTCCCTCGGTCTCGCCTATCCCGCCGTCGACCCCTGGGTCACGTCCTCCCATGGTCCTGGTGAGTTTAGATGGGGTTATAATGGTGTGTAGTCAATTAGATGTCTTTTCCACTAGAGAAATAAGGCAGCGGGGTCTTTTGGGCATCTTTCCACTGGGGAAATAAGGCAGGTGGGCAGGGTGGGGGTTATCTTAGGCACAGATTGTAAAAAAAATAAAAGTATCTGGGGTGGCTGCCTTCCTGATAATATAGAAGTAGGATGGCAGCCTTCATTATCCCACCTCAATTTAAGCCCCACAGGGAAATGATGCTTAAGTGAAAGAAATGAATTTGAAATTCATGATAGATAACACTTTCAGAAGTCTGCCAGTCTCCCCTGAAATCATACTGATCTTGATATTTTTTCTACTTTGTCACCTCCGCCCAACTCATTCTCTTCCCCTCTTCAAAACCCTACTTAAAACTCACCTCCTCCAAGAGGCGTTCCCAGACTGAGCTCCTCTTCTCCCTCTACTCCCTCTGCCATCCCCCCTTTACCTCTCCGCAGCTAAAGCCTCATTTTCCCCTTTTCCCTCTGCTCCTCCACCTCTCCCTTCCCATCCCCACGGCACTGTACTCGTCCGCTCGACTGTATATATTTTCGTCACCCTATTTATTTTGCTAATGAGATGTACATCGCCTCGATCCTATTTAGTCGCCATCGGTTTTTACGAGACGTTCTTCCCCTCGACTCTATTTATCGCCATCGTTCTCGTCCGTCCGTCTCCCCCGATTAGACCGTGCGCCCGTCAGACGGCAGGGACCGTCTCTATCTGTGGCCGACTTGTTCGTTCCAAGCGCTCAGTACAGTGCTCTGCACATAGTAAGCGCTCAATAAATACTATTGAATGAATGAATTCTCTCTGCCTCAAGTACCTCATCTGCCAAATGGTGGTTGAGACTGTCAGCCCCACCCGGGAGAGGGATTGTGTCCAACTTGATTTGCTTGTATCCACCGGAGCACTTACTTTAGTGCCCAGAACATAATAAGCGCTTAACAAATACCATTATTATTATCATTATTATTATTCCAAGTCCACCTGAGGATGTACATATCTGTAATTTATTGATTTATATTGATGTCTGTCTCCCATCCTCTGGACTGTAAGCTCGTTGTGGGCAGGGAATGTGTTTATTGTATTGTACTTTCCCAAGGGTGAAATAAAGTGCTGGACACATAGTAAATGCTCCAAAAATACGAATGAATGAATGAATGAAAATGAATGAATGAGTTTCCTCCTCCTGCTCCCTTCCCACGTGGCTCAGCACGAGGACAGGCCGCCAGTTTCCTCCCGGAGAGGCAGGGGCAGCTCAGGCCTGCAAGGATTAGAGGGCCAGAGCAGCTCCTACTGTTTAGACGTCTCTAAAAGCCTTCTCCCTCCCTGGGCTGAATGCTTCTCCCTCTTTCCCAATTGTCTCCTGTCCGGCCATGAGCTGAAACAAGGCGGCAGGAGGGAGGAGGCACCATGAGCTGGCAGGTGTGTGAGAAGTAATAATGGTAATATTAATATTGGTATTTGTGAAGCGCTTACTATATGTCAAGCACTGCTCTAAGCGCTGGGGTAATAATAATAATAACGTTGGTATCCGTTAAGCGCTTACTATGTGCGGAGCACTGTTCTAAGCGCTGGGGTAGAGACAGGGTCATCAGGTTGTCCCACGTGAGGCTCACGGTCTTCATCCCCATTTTCCAGATGAGGTCACTGAGGCACCGAGAAGTGAAGTGACTTGCCCACAGTCACACAGCTGACAAGTGGCAGAGCTGGGATTCGAAGCCATGCCCTCTGACTCCCAAGCCCGCGCATACAAGGCGATTAGGATGCCCCACATGGGCCTCACAATCTTCATCCCCATTTTACAGATGAGGTAACTGAGGCACGGAGAAGTTAAATGACTTGACCAAAGTTACGCAGCGTGGCTCAGAGGAAAGAACATGGGCTTCGGAGTCAGAGGCCGTGGGATCTAATCCCGGCCCTGCCACTTCTCAGCTGTGTGACCTTGGGCCAGTCACTTCGCTTCTCTGGGCCTCAGTTCCCTCATCTGTAAAATGGGGATTAAGACCGTGAGCCTCACGTGGGACAACCCGATTATCCTGTATCTCCCCTAGCGCTTAAAACAGTGCTCTGCACATAGTAAGCGCTTAACAAATACCAACATTATTATTATTAAGTGGAGCAGTCGGGATTAGAACCCACGACCTCTGACTCCCCATCCCATGCTCTTTCCACTAAACCACGCTACAAACCCAGCCCACACCCAACACCAGGCCTAGAAAGAGCAAAGGGGGAGAGAAGCCTTATTTAAAGAGCTCCTTCCTGCAGCCCACCTCCCTTCAGAGGATCAGGGTGACATGTCTGGGGGAGCCCCGGCAGGCATTTCCCTTAATATGCCCTGGAAAGTTGAAATTCCCAGGCTGACAGGTGGTTTTGTTCAAGTAGGAGTCCCGTCCTGGTTTACTCTCACATCATCTAGTGGTAAATCAACATCAGAAGCGAGTCCAGCTCGCAAACATCGGGGAGGTAATCTTCAACTCCTGACTTCTTTTCACTTTTGCAAAACTTAGTGATTCTCGACAAAAGGAATTTCAACAAGGTGGGTGAAGGATTTTGAACATGGACCTTTCATTTGTTTGTACTCAGCTGCTTGGATCCTTTTTCTAAAATCTAATTCTGCCCAGGATGCCCACCTATTTCCTTCCCTGTGACTAGCTTTGTTCTCTGATGGATGGTTACTTTGAGAGGAGGTTCTGGAGCAGGACGCTTAGTGGGCCATTAATTCCCACTGACACCTCTCCCCTCCCCAAAATCTCCTCTCTTGCTTCTTTGCTTTTAAGGGCGCTGTCTCTGGTCACACAGTCCTCTCAGAAAAGAAGGAGGACTGTGTTGGATGACTTGGAGTGAGTTTCAGTATTTATTTGGTGACAAAATTGAAAAACATGACTGCTTGGCATCCGACAGAGCCTGTTTTCCCCCAAAAATCCAACTTATTCTCACTAGGCTCCTTTTGGGGGTTAAAATTCCAAGAGGTCTTTGTGCCCTCTAGAATTTGATTCTACTAAGAATCGTTTTTGGGGGGTTATTCTCAGTATTGGTATTCTCCCTAGTTGATCTTTACTGGTTTTGCATTGGTGAAGCTCTGAGGAGGGATGATTCATTTAGTTTCCTTTGATGTTTTTAAAAGCGGGAAGACTTTTTCGGCACCTTTTTGAATGTCACTCTGCCGCAGGTAAAGAATTTAACAGCTTGTAGGAGTGTTAATTAGAGCCAATTATTGCTTGATTGACCTGTTCTGCCAGTAAAATCCTTAGTAGAGTTCATTCTGCCTGAAGTTTTGTTTCTGCCTCATGTGAGTTGCTCAATGCAGACTTTCTAATATTTCTCTCTAATGCTATCATTTTTAAGTAAATGCCTAAATCAGTTGCAAAAAATCCACTTAAAATTTGGCCAAGTTTGGCAGAACAAACCTGTATTCACTCGCTGTGCACATATTACCAAGCCCACCCATTTAATCACTTTGCAGTTGTAAATCATATTTCGAGGCTGAAATAAAATAAATGCTCTTTTCCCCAAAGGGTGAATGGCAATATATCTTTTGGTAAATGGGGAAATTTGTACATAAAGTGACTATAGCTTGCCAGTATTGCAAAGTAAATATTTAATAAGTCCTATCATATGTCCATGTGTGTGTTATATTGTGGTATTTCTGAAATTGAATATGTCTGCTATGTCTAATCTGGAGGTAAATTTGTGAACACAATTAATGTTGTATCTCTCTCATCCTATTCTTCAGTGAGGCAGTATTTCTCTTGGGATTTTTCTATTTCCATATCCTAAGGCTGTTTGTTATTTACTCACTGGTGGCAATAGCATCCACAGTTAAATGCAAAACATGTGTACGATCAAAATACTACAAGGTTCTTTTCATACTTTTTTCCTGTAATTTCAGATTTACTCATTTAGCATCTATTAAACTATGGGAGGCAATTTAATCCCACTGGATTAAAATTATTTATGTCTAGAGGTGACTTCTTCATGCTCTCCAAAGCAGAGTGCTAATTGGCAATGAGAAGAGCTTGCGTCCCTGTTAAACTAGACCGAAATTTCGTGCTTCATGCATTCCTTTATTCCTCTTCTAATGCTGAAATATTTGCTAAAAATTCTTAACTTTCAATCAGAGAATGACCAAAACAATACTAAACAATACTCAAAACAATGCTTTCTCAATTCATATTTATGGTTCAAAAGAGTCCAAGGGTGCTTCAATCAGTGCATTTCTTGGTTTAGTAGTGGTATTTAAACGAGGAAGAAAGATATTGCCAAATTTGGAACTGAAAGGGGAGAAGATTTAAAAGCTCAGGAACTTGGTGCCCAAGCCTTTGACACTCCTCACCTCTATTTTTTTTTAATTTCGGAGATGTTTCGTGCAGAGCACACCATGAGGTAACTGAGGCACAGAGAAGATAAGTGACTTGCCCAAGGTCACACAGCAGACAAGTGGCGGAGCGGGGATTAGAACCCAAGACTTCTGACTCCCAAGCCCGTGCTCTTTCCACTAAGCCACGCTGCTTCTCTGGTAAAAAGAATTTATGGAGTATAGCTTTCATGACAATCTCCCTGAGCATTCTTTCGATTATACCGCAATTTGTTAGGAGACACATTTAATAAATGGCACAATTACTACGTGCCACACACTGTATTAAGCGCTGGGGTAGATACCAGCTAATTGGGTTGGACACAACCCGTGTCCCACAGGGTGATCACGATCTTAATCCCTATTTTACAGAGAAGATAACAGAGGCACAGAGAAGTGAAGTGACTTTCCCAAGGTCACACAGCAGACAAGCGGAGGTGACGGGCTTAGAACTCGGCGTAGCCTTAAAACACTCAGTTACCTTGCTCCCTACTACCTCACCTTGCTGCTCTCTTACTACAAACCAGCCTGCACACTTTGCTCCACTAATGCCAACCTACTCACCATACTTCGATTGCATCTATCTCATCTTTAACCTCTTTCCCAGTTCCCACGTCGTCATATCCCACAGATGACAACTCTCCCCACCTTCAAAGCCTTACTGAAGGTACATTTCCTTCGAGGCTTTTCTTTACAAAACCCTCAGTTTGGCTTCTCCCACTCCCTTCTGCATTGCCCTGATTTGCTCCTTTTACTTACCTCCTCCCCACCCCAGCCCCAACCCTCAGCTCCGCGGCACTTGCGAATTTATCCGTAATTTAGTTATAGTAATGTCTGTCTCCCTCCCAGACTGTAAGCTCATTGTGGGCAGGAAATATGTCTACCAACTCTGCCATATTGTACTCTCCCTCAACACTTAATACAGTGCCCTGCACATAGTAAACACTAAATGATGGATTCATAGTGCTCCCTTTTGGATTCTTGCCAGATTTTACATCTCCTTCGTTCCACTTGAGTACCTGGATTCATTTATTCAGTCGTATTTATTAAGTGCTTACTGTGTGCAGAGCACTGTACTAAGTGCTTGGGAGAGTGCAAAGTAAGCAGACACATTTCCTGCCCACAACGAGCTTATAGTCTGGGGTGGGGGTAGACAGTATTATAAAGAGATGTGCGGGTATCTATTTAATTGCTGTGGGGTGGAGGGGAAGGGGGAAGAAGAACAAAGGGAGCAAGTCAGGGTGCTGCAGAAGGGAGTGGGAGAAGAGGAAAGGGGGGCTTAGTCAGGAAGGCCTCCTGGAGGAGATGGGCCTCCAATAAGGCTTTGAAGGCGGAGAGAGTAATTGTTTGTGGGATTTGAGGAGGGAGGGCATTCCAGGCCAGAGGTAAAACGTGGCTGAGGGGTCAGTGGTGAGATAGACAAGACTGAGGCACAGTGAGAAGGTTAGCATTAGAGCAGCCAAGTGTTTGGGGTGGCTTGGAGTAGGAGAGGGGTGTGGTGAGGTAGGAGGAGGCAAGGTGATGCAGTGCTTTAAAACCAATGGTGAGGAGTTTTTGTTGGACACGGAGGTGGATGGGCAACCCCTGGAGCTCGAGGAGTGGGAAGACATGCCCAGAACGTTTCTGTAGAAATGATCCGGGCAGCAGAGTGAAGTATGGACTGGAGCGGGGAGAGGCGGGAGGGTGGGAGGTAGGGAAGGAGGTTGATGCGGTAATCCGGGCAGGATAGAAAGAGTGATGTATTAATGTGGTAACAGTTTGGATGGAGAGCAAAAGCTGGATTTTAGCGAGGTTGTGAAGGTGGGACCGACAGGATTTAATAATAGACTGGGGAAAGGCTCCTTCTGCTTCTGGGTACATTAGCAACCCGGGATGGGGAGGGAAGCAGCTTGGGCAGACGAGTTGGAGAGGAGGGATTCAGGCAGGTAGATTGGTTAATGACAGAAGGGGACAGGTGCTTCATCAGATCAGTGCCTGTGCTGCCTCGGAGACTAGAGTCAGGAGTTGGGAGATGACCGGGGACTTCTTTAGGCTTCTGAATTGGAGGAGCGGGGCATTATCGATTCCACATCAGCCTGGAGGAAATCACTTCCTCCTCAAGTGATTGCTGCTCAGGTTTTCCCTCTCTTGCTAAACTTGCCCAGTAATTAATCCCACACCTCCCCGATCTAGGTTTTCCCATCCTCTTCTATCTGTCCCTCCTGCATCTTTTCCTTCTGATCTATTCTTTTAAGGCATTTCTATCAGTTCCATCACCATAGATTCTACTGGGGACCTCACTGCCAAACTTGGCTTCTGAAGGGAGGGAGCAAACCGTGCTGGGCAAAGGGTGGTCAGCGTTAGAAATAGGGGTGGTGGGAGGAAAGGGTGGTGGGGGAAATGGGAAGTTGCTGCTTTGGCCTTCCCTGTGCCCTCCCCTCATCCCACTCCAGTCTGGCCCGAGCTTCTCAAAGCAACAATGAAAGTGTTAAAACAATTTTAAATGAATAAAACAGACCAGAGAGGAGAGGTTCAGGAGAGATTGTTACTAAAAATGGGAGATGCTGAGTTTGCACACTTGGTATGGGGAAGGGCTAGCTTTACATAGCTTGACAAAAAAGAGCTTTTTCTCAGGCTTTGCTCGATAGTGCAGCAAAGTTTCACTGTGCCATCTGTTAAATGCATTATCAAATGGAAGCTTGAACAACTTTTTTTTGGTTTTTGCAGGGTGCAGGACAAATTGGAGCAGGGAGAGGCTATAAGATTGGCAGGGAAGATACAGCTATAGCATGGATGCCAGGATTAGGTACCGAGTGTTAGAATCCAGTGAGAAGAAGCAATGTGGCTTAGAAAAAATAGCAAGAGCCTGAGAGAAGACCTGAGTTCTAATCACAGACCTTGGGCCTGTCACTTAATGTCTCTGGGCTTCAGTTTCCTCATCTGTATAATGGGGATTTAGTACCGGTTCTCATTCTCACTTAGACTGTGAGCCCCATGTAGAACAGGGAATGTGTCCAACCTGAAGAACTTCCACCTACCCCAGCACTTAATACAGTGCTTGACACATAGTGAGGGCTTAAAACATGCCATAATAGTAGTATGGATTTGGGGGACGTTATGGATCAGCGTCATTATTCCATCAATCCGTGGTATTGAGAGCTTACTAAACGCAGAACACTATACTAAGCACTTGGGAGAGTACAGTATAACAGATTTAGCAGATACCTTTCCAGCCCATAACAGACTTATAGTCTAAAGGGGAAGGCAGACATTAATGTGAATAAATAAGTAATTTATATCATTAAAAGTATGTCCTTAAATGCTAAGGGATTGGAAATTGTTGGCTTTGCAACATTGGCTATGTCAGTAAAAAATGGTAAGAGACTTAGCATTGTAACAGGCATGAAGGACCATCAGGATAGTAACGGTGTTAGTGTCACTACTGTGAAAATTAGGAAAATACCTTTTGAAAAATTGAGAAGAGAGAGATGTAGAACTGAGTGCCAGAATGAAGCAGGGCTGACATTTAATCATGAATGGGACTTTGGTTAAAAAACAACATTTTGGACTTCACAAACTAAATGTATCTTCAAGACGTTTTCCATTTTCTCTACACAGTGGTACATTACTTGGCTTTTGAGGCCAAATTGTTGCTTTTTTTTCCTTAATCACTCCCTCTGTTCTACTGCTTTCCTTTGGCTCGTTATCCACTACATTTTGAAAACCGACATTAGCTCTTTTATGCGTTTAATTGTAGACTTAATCTAGCACATTAATATTAAACATGATTGGGAGAAAGAATGTGTGCTGGGACTAAGAGGGAGCAAAAATGAAAAAGCTGGGCCATTGCAAATGCTGCCCGGCCCTGGTTACTGCTGTTCGTTTCCATTGCTCTTATCGTTTTCCTCAATCTGCCGATGCTTGTGCAGCCTAAAGAAAACACTGCTTCTCAGAAAGTTACAGTGTAGGCTCCTTGAGAGCTGTGATTTTTCTTTGCTGCTTTTACACCTTGATCAAGTAAATACTACTAAAAATATTGAGGAAATTAAGTTTTCATCTGGGTTGAAGTTCCTCAAACTTCCGATATTGAATTTACCACAAATAAAAAATCCCTATCACATAATGCTGAATGCTCATCCTCTGAATATCTGCCAGATTGGGTCAGACTAGTATTATGGTCGATAGTAGGAGTAGTAATAGATTTATTTAGCCTCCACTATGTCAGTTCTATACTAAGTGCTGGGATTAGATGACTAAAGAACTTGACTCTCAGGGAATCCTTCCACCTTTCCAAGCAGAGAAAAATACTGACTCCAAAAGTCACTCATTTTAGGAGAGTCTTTCTGGGCACACACACAGTCCTTTGTAGTTCCTGCTACAGTTGATCTGATTGCATCCTACTTACCTGAAAGCGGAGCTGCTGTTTTTAAAAATATCTATTTCACTCTGAAGCAGTACCACATCATTTTAAAAATCTGTTTCACTTAAATATAAAGGGCGACTCTTAATAATAAGCCCATCTCCGTGCACTACTCTGTGTAGCAGTGGCAGGTATGGACGGATGGCTAGGAACAAAGTGAAGATGGCATTGTATCTGTGAATATGCCAGGGCCAATTCAGCCAATCAGAAGGAGTTTTTAAAGAAAATCTTCAAGGCTGACTAATGCACTGTGCACTTTTCCCAGACGTAGAACTTGATTTATGCTTCAAGGGGCCGCATAACCCAACTAAAATTTATTTTCCATTTGTTACTAGGCACTTAGGAGAGTACAGTGCAGTTGGTAGACATGTCCCCTTCCAGTAAAAAGCTTGCAGTCTAGAGGAAGGCCTCATGGAGATGTGATTTTAGTAGTTGCCCTGAGAGCGGGAGCAAGTGTGAGCCTGCAGAGAGGATGTGAAGTCCCCTATTTGCATGATTTCAGGTGCTGACCTAACACATCATTTAGCTCTCTGCCTCTCCACACTCCCCACTGTGATAGGTTCACACATTCTCATTGCAAACTTTGTCCAACTAACAGGGTGAGTCCCAGCCTCTGGTCCCCTGCAGAGGGGGAAAGTGGGATGGATGTCCCCTCCCATTTTACTGTGATAGTAGAAGTGGTGACAGAGAGAAGCAGCATGGCCTATTGGATAGAGCATGGGCCTGGGAGTCAGAAGGACCTGAGTTCTAATCCCCACTCTGACTCTTGTCTGCGGCGTGACCATGGGCAAGTCACTTAACTTCTCTATGTCTGTTACCTCATATGTAAAATGGAAATTAAGACGGCGAGCTCCATGTGGGACATGGACTGCGTCCAATCTGATTAGCTTGTATCTAACCTAGAGCTTAGTACAGTGCCTGGCACATAGTAAGTGCTTAACGGATGCCATTAAAAAAAAAAACACGTGCCCCTGCAACCTAGATGGTTTTCCCAAGGGGGCCTCTAGCCCTCCTACCTTGTTCCAGCCTTTCTGGCAGAGTGGACACAGGTAGATTAATCATCTTTCTGACCATGCAGACTGAGATGGCTGCCTCACTTACCAACTTTAGCTGGCCCTGACTAGTAGTAATGTTCTTAGCTGAGAGAGTCTGGGATTATTTTCCTCTTAGTTTAGATGATTTATTCTTCTATCCTCCCTACTGTGGTTTAGTGGATAGAGCACGGGCCTGGGAGTCAAAAGGACCTGGGTTCTAATCATGACTCTTCCACATGTTTGCTGTGACCTTGGGCAAGTCACTTCACTTCTCTGTGCCTCGGTCCCCTCATCTGTAAAATGGGGATTAAAATTGTGAGCTTCTTGTGGTCCGGAGACTGTGCCCAACCCAGTTAACTTCTATCTTCCCCCAGTAGCTTACAACAGTGCTTGGCACATAGCACTTAACAAATACCATTAGTATTATTATTATTATTATTATTACACATTTTGGTAAGAGTGATGGGATTTAGTGGCAGCATGAAGGATTTAAGTTAGAAAAAGGGAAAATGTATTTAATGTTGAAAGTTGAATAACTGCAATGAATTGTCAAAAGAAGTTTTGGAAATATTTTCCTTGATGGTCTTGGAAAAGAAGGTAAAATCTCATCTGTATGGAGCAGTGTGGCCTAGGGAACAAGCATGGACCTGAGTTCTAATCCTGGTTCCACCAACTGCCTGCAGAGTGACGTTGGGCAAGTCACTTCTCCACCCCTGTTTCTTTGCCTGTAAAATGAGGACTTGATACCTGTTCTTCCTACTAATTAAATTGTGGGTCCCAGTTGGGACAGCCTGATTAACTTGTATCTTCTCTAGTGCTTAGATCAGTGCTTGACATAAAGTAAGCACTTAAATACCATAAAAAAAGGGAAGATGAACTAGATGCTGTCTCAGTTAGGGCTAAACCAATCGTATGGTCATCCGAAAGTCAGCATTTGGCTTGTAGAGAGCAGACATATAAATACAAGCCATATATCGCAATGACATTATGGTCATTCTTGCCATAGAGTAACAGTGTTGGTATTTGTTAAGCACTTATTATGTGCAGAGCACTGTTCTAAGGGCTGGGGTAGATACAGGGTAATCAGGTTGTCCCACGTGAGGCTCACAGTTAATCCCCATTTTACAGATGAGGTAACTGAGGCACAGAGAAGTGAAACGACTCGCCCACAGTCACAAAGCTGACAAGTGGCAGAGGTGGGAATCGAGCCCGCGAGCTCCGACTCCCAAGCTCGGGCTCTTTCCACTGAGCCACGCTGGTGTAGTTGGAATCAAACATGTTGAAGTAGGGAACACCTTACCGTAACGTGGCCGCAAATAGGCCAAAACCAATGGAAGCACACAGTGACCCTGCAGGAATGATTATGCTGTAATACTAATCCATCAACGTTTATTAGGGAGTTAATTGTAACTTTTTAAATGAATACGTATTGGACCTTGAAGCAGTTACAATTAGTACCCCTTACAATGCTAATAAGCCACTGACCCACTGTCTGAGAAGTGCAATGTGTGTCCTCGGAAGGCAGATTGCTAGAAGTGAGCTTTAGAAACAGTTTCTTGTTTTCCCCAAGTGTCGAGCCTGTGCGAGAGAAGCCAAGCATTGCTAACCCCATCTGGGTGTAGTTTCAGTTGATTTGAAGCCATCTTCTTTTCGGGCTTGATTTCCCATTGAAATAATGGTTGACACCACACTATTCTGTGGTCTCTGGGGGAGTGTCGAGAACACAACTATGATGTTGTGGCAGGAATGACTTTAGTGGGCTACAGACCGGCAACAAAATTCCAAGGTACATCGAGGGATTTGATTCCTGTGCAAAAGCAATTCTTGGATAAGTGGCAATTATTTCTAACCTTTTGAACAAACTTTGTTTTTCTTTTAAATATCATGCTGCCACCTCTTTTTAGACAGGAAAAGTGATTTTTCCACCCAGGGACTCTGAAAGGCACTTGGTTTATCAAAAGACCTAACCTTGGATGACACTGTAACTGTAATTTTAACAGCTCATCTGCCAGTGTGGATACTTTAGATAAATTTTACATTTCCAAAAGTCAGTCATAGAAAGGAAAGCTGTGACAGTCCTTAAGGCATCCTAAGTAGGCCCTGACTGAACTGAAGCCACCCCGATCCTTGGCTCAAATATCAGTGATCCAGTAATGGTTGGGATGTTTATTCCAAGAGATGGAATATGTAGACAGGATGTCTCCCTCCTGATGAGGAGGTGGAGGAGATAATAATCATCTAATAATATAAATCTGTGAAATCTAGTTAACTGTTTTGAAAAAGAACACCATGTGGTTTTTCTTGTCTGTTTTCCAAATCATCATCTTCAATCATTAACAGAGAAATTCAGAATTTTTTAAGTTTTCATTATTCCATTTTTTTCTTTTCCAAAAGGACAAGTCCCCACACTTTGATTTTACCTAAGTATTGTTCTGTTGGCTAATGAAAAAACAAGAGTGCCTCATTTAAATGCAGTCACCCACTATTTTCACCCTTGTGTTGAAATAAATTAAATTCAGAATTTCAAACTTTAATCGTCAATTTCCCACCAGCACTTCATCTATGGTTTTACTTGGGCAAACAATCATCTCATATTAGTAAATAGGTTGACAAGACAGAGTAGCACAGCAAGGTTATCACTGTACCTAAAGGGGGAAACTGCTTCCATTTTACGGAAATGTTTCTCCAATAAGACAATATCAGTTTCTTCCAGGCCAAATGGTAGACAACACAAGGAGCAACCTTTCACTTGTCACAAAAATGGTTTCATGGCTTTATTTTGTATTTTAAAGGAATCTGCCTTAATAGGGAGACACTTTCAGGTGAGCTGTTCCCCTTGGGAAGCAGCGTGGCTCAGTGGAAAGAGCACGGGCTTGGGAGTCAGAGATGATGGGTTCTAATCCCAGCTCTGCCACTTGTCAGCTGTGTGACTGTGGGCAAGTCACTTCACTTCTCTGGGCCTCAGTTACCTCATCTGTAAAATGGGGATTAGGACTGTGAGCCTCACGTGGGACAACCTGATTACCCTGTATCTACCCCAGAGCTTAGAACAGTGCTCTGCACATAATAAGCACTTAACAAATACCAACATTTTTTTAAAAAAAAACTCTCAAGTAAACTAGGGATAGGCCATGTTTTCAGGAGATTTCCATATTATCTGAGGCAAATACAGCTCTATGTATTTCAGCAGTGGAGATTTCTTAGGAGATTGCAGACCACTCCTCATCTACAGTTAAGAGAATTGCTAGGGGAGCAAATTCCCTCTTGGGGGTACATAGTACCTCACCTGCAGCTTTAAATTTGCAAAGGCTGAAGAGTACAAAGATGACGAATAAGGAGGAAAAAACAATATTTTTCCCTGGCAATATTTGATTTTTGTATTTTTGTGATTCGTTTTCTCCCATTCCAGAATAAGTGCTTAAAATACGGAAACCTTCTGTCTTTCTTGGGTTGATCTTTGTGCATATGGATTTGGATAAGCCTCATGGAAGGATTTGAAAAGAATTGTCACATTTCTCTTCCACCGGGTTAAAGATTTCTTCAAGTGACTCATGAGTACCTTTCCTGATGAGGAATCTCCAAATGAGGATTGTAAGCTTCTTGAGAGCAAGAATCATCTCCTTCGACTGTAGTGCAGTGCCCTGCTCTGCATACAGTAAACACTCAAACAGCATTGACTCCGAACTGTTGGCCCTGATGTGAGACAGTGGTTAAATCTAAGTCAGGCAGCATGTTAAGGGGAACTTCATGTTACTTGAAGTAACTTTGAACCTATATCTCTAATGACACTGTTCCAGCGCAATCAGCTGGCCTGTTTCTGCAAATTGATTTATCCCCTGAAGATATTCAAGCCGATGGCAAATTCCAGGAACTGAAAAACAATCTTTCACTTTGTGATTTCTACTTGTTTTCCTTTGGCTTTATTGCTTATAGTTTTCAACCTTGAGATGTATGTGGTTCTTAAAGAGGAATCTGAAAGGTTGAATTTTACCGACTATTTACTTTTAGGGGTTCTGGATCCATACCCCCATGATGAGACATTAAATGTGTTCATGCTGGTCAGAAAGGTGAGCAGCTGTTTTTCATTTATAACTAATGTTTTTGACCACCACATGCAAATGGTTGTTTATTGCTTTTTACCACTGGTTCGGAATGAGTCTGAAAGGTCTAATATACTTAAATCATAATCTATCCAGAAAAACAAAAACAGCTGATGAACTGTAGGGACATGCATATGAGAGGGAGGAGAGGAAGGAGTTATATTTGCGAGAAACTTAAATGGATTATTTAGCTTTCCATCCTGCTCATTTGTTTAAACTGCTCAGACAACATCCACATGTAATGTTTTTCAAAAGTTATCATTGTTATATAAGAGGATATTGATGTGAATTACAGGGTGAAAAAGTCAGCAAATTTACCTTTTTCATGTCATTTACCATTCAGAATCAAAACAACTCTTTTGCTTTGTCCAGAAATGGAATGCTTAGGAATATGGAAAATGCCCAGGCTGGGACCTAGAGGAATGGATTGTCCAAGACCACCCATCTAGCATCTCTTATGGACATTTATTTCATTTGTTTTGTTGTACTGTACTCTCCCAAGCACCTAGTATGGTGCCCTGGACATACTAAGCACTCTGTAAACATCACTGATGGATTTTTTGCAAGTCACACTAGGATAAAAATAACATAAGGGACTTCATGAATTTTCATTTGTTACAAATTACCACCTGTTGGCAGAAAGTGCTAATTGTTCTGTAAATTGCAAATTAGAGATTGCAGTTGCAACAGGGATGTTAATTTGCACTTCTTAAATACTGTTACAACTACTTGATAAATTAAGTTTTAACTGCAATGATACCTTATTTTCATGACTAGGATATGCACGAAGTGCTTTGTTGAGAGCTAGACCTACCTCCATCCAACTCTTCATTATCTAACATTAGCAAATAGGATGTGTGGAGGAAAAGTTGTGTCCAACCTGATTAGCTTGTATCTACCCTAGCGCTTAGCACAGTGCCTGACACGTAGTAAGATTTTGACAATACCATTAAATATTATTGAGTACTTAATCTATGCAAAAGATTATATTGAGCTCTTGGGAGAGTACACAACTTGATAGATGGGATCCCTGCCTTCAGGGAGCTTAGAATCTAATGTTCACAAATAAGGTGGCCACTGAGAGGATTCAAAAATTTTTGGAACAATCAATGTATTTATTAAGCACTTATCGTGTGCAGAGCATTGTACTAAGTGCTGGTACTAAGTGCTAAGTACAATAAAACAGAATTAGCAGAACTTACCGCCTAGAGGGTGAGAGATGCATGTGATGTCACAAGTGCTAGGCCATAACTGTAGCCTAACATGATTCATTCATTCAATCGTATTTATTGAGCACTTACTCTGTGCAGAGCAATGTATTAAGCGCTTGGAAAGTACATTTTGGCAACAGAGGCAATCCCTAGATTCCATTTTGCCTGAAGGAAGCCCTTAGTTGAGTTGTTTCTGGAGCATTTCTCCAGGAGAACCCCAACTGTCACACTGCCACGTTCACCTGCCTATCTATGAGGACTGTAGTGGATCTGCAGAACTCAGGAGGGTTGGCTCTTAATTTATAGAGATGGTTATAAATGAATCAGTGGTAACACTTCAGTCCATACTCAACTCTGCTGCCTGGATCATTTTTTTTACAAAACCATACAGTCTATTTCCTCACTCCTCTAAACCTCCAGTGGTTGCCCAGCCACCTCGTCATCAAACAAAAACTCCCTACCAAAGGCTCGAAAGCACTCAGTCAACTTGCCCCATCCTACCTTATCTTGCAGCTTTCCTATTACAACCCAGCCTGCACACTTTGCTCATTTAAATGGTAACCTACGCACTGAACCTCGACCTCATCTATCTCTCCAGCAAGCTCTCACCCATATTATGTCTCTGGCCTGAAATGCTTCCCTCTTCATATCAGACAGATGATCAGTCTTCCCCACCTTCAAAGCCTTATTAAAAACACACCTCCTCCAAGAGGCCTTCCCCAACTAAGCCCTCATTTCCACTTCTTCCACTCCTTTCTGTGTCACCTTTATACTTGGATTTGCATCCTTTATTCACCCCTCTTGCAGCTCCACAGCATTTATGTACAAATCTTAATTTATTTATATTAATATCTCTTACCCCTCTAGATTGTCAGCTCCTTGTGAGCAGGGTACATTTCTAGCATTATCACTATCATTAGCAATATCTAACATCATCTAACATTTTTGTTAGCATTGTCAACCCCGGTGCTTAGCACATAGCAGTTGCTTAGCTCCTGGTGGGCAGGGAATGTGCCTGTTTATGGTGTCGTATTCACCCAAGTGTTTAGTAGAGTGGTTTGCACATAATAAACACTCCATAAATACACTGAATGAAAGACCACAACACAATAATTATAAAGATCCCTGTTCTGAGCCATATTTTATAAAGGGTCTCTTGCAAAAATCCCATTATTCCTACTGGCCTTTTGCATTAAGGGATTGTTAAGTGCTACTCTGCTTTAAGAGGAAAAAAATGTGTAAGGGAAGATCTCCTGGCAGTTACAAAAGATGAAAGGAATTGCTGTATTTCTTATTTTCCCAGCTTAAAGCAGTCATTAAATTATATCTTCCATTGTGGACTTCAATAGGCAAGTGATAACAGAAGAACCAAAAACCATTTACAGCTCTCCTTTCTTTCCACATAATCAAAAAACGTTAATTACTACATGAGATAGAACTTAATTTTCTATTTAAGTCATAGATATAAATGGCCATGGTTTAAAACCTGACTTTTCTCTACTTGAAAGCCGTTAGCCTTTTTCATTGTAGTGGAAGCATTTCTAACTCAGTTTGTGATGTGGGGCCCTTCCTTCCTTTGAAGAAAATCAATCTGCCTGAATACTGAAGGTTATATTTTGTCTTGTTTTTTTACATGATGCATCACAACAACTTCCTTTTTGTTTAGTGATGAGGATTCAATCATATCTATTGAGCATTTACAGTTGCAGAGCAATGTTCTAAGCCCTTGGGAGAATACAGTGAAACCATAAACAGACACATTCCCTGCCCAGAAGGAGCTAAGCAATTACTATGTACTTAGCACTGGAGTTGAAAATGCCAATCAAATCTGACACAGTCCTGATTAGGACAATGTAAATAGGAGGGAGAACAGGAATAGTGAATCCTCCTTTTACAGTGGAGGAAACTGAGGCAACAGAGCAGTTCCCCAAAGTTCCACAGCAGGCAAATGGCAGAGCCAATATTAGAACTCAGGTCCTCTAACTCCCAAGCCTGTGCCCTTCCAGCTAGGCCACACTGCTTCACCTCACATACACAGACTGTGCTTTATATAAGGGGAGTCCTGCCAATAGTGTAGTGGAGACAATGAAATAATTAATCAACTTCCATAGGTGACTTTAATCTTTTAAATGTCAGGTATTTTCTGCTGAGCTTGAGTGCACTGAATTTGCACCTAAAATAAATTGTAACTATCAAATCCAAAAAGACCCTGTTTAATTTTCTAAACTAGTCATCCAAACTGCATTTAGTCTTAAACATATTTAAATACCACAAATCAGAGTCTGGAAAATGTGCAGTATATGAGAAGTAATATTTGAAGGTCTATACCTGTTTGGCAGATATTGCACCTACTTTGTCAATTCAAAGAATATATAGTTATAGATGTGTCAAAGACTATGTAGATATGATATATGTGTGATCCAAGGTCAGCATTGAAATGTTCTTGAAAGAGACACAGTTTTTGGAACCGAAAGGATTACTTAATTCAATTTCAGTACCTCTATTTCAATACTGAAATATTTAATGGTATAATATATATCCTTTTTTTCTGATGACACACATTGTGTTCCACTCTTAATCCTATTTATATATCAATCTTATGACTTTTCATATATCTAGGTTTTGGCTATACCGTGGCATTTTATTTTTGAGGACCTCTAAGATCAAAACGTTCTCTTTTTTTTTGAAGGATATTCTGCTTTTTCAAACTTAAAATTGATTTTAAAACCATTAATCCTTGGTAGTCTTCCTTTGACTTATTTTTCTTTTATCTGCGACTCTTAACTTGTCATATATTATAATCTACTTGAGCCAACTTTATAAACATCAACTGGGAGCTCAGTTATTAGTCATTTTGGCTGCTGCTTTTAAGTGGCTTTCCTTATTTTTTCATCTATTATTTAAATAGTTTAAAGGCTTGGTCTTGCTCAGACTTGTGTTCTAAAAAAAACAAACCATGAATTTATAAAGAAAGTGCTCACTGGAATCTTATTTCTGCATTGAGGCAGTTGAGAATTTTCCAGGAAAACTACTTTCCTTCCTGACAGAAGGCTCATCTCAGCCGAAGTATGGCTCACTGAAATTGGAACCCCAAAAGCAAGGGCAGGGATGATACTTTAAGGCCACAGTGAAACTGAATTTCAGAAATGCCGCATCCCAGCTGGAAACTGGGAAACCCTTGGCTGCAAATAAAGCAGTTTGGGATACTACTTTCAAAAAAGGAGCTGTTTCTGAGCAAAATCTTTGGAGGGAATGTGAAATGAGGAAAAAGTGGAAATGGCCCCAGACACTGTCAGCCACAAGCAAGACAATACAACAAGGAAAGTCTTTGGGTGTCCAGTGAAATCATTCATTCAATCATTGCTTGGAATGTACAATTGGGCAACAGATAGAGACATTCCCCACCCAATGACGGGTTTACAGTCTAATCACGGGTTTACAGTTTCAAATAAGAACTGTGGGTCCCACTTTTACCTTTTCAGCTACCTACCTACCCCGCCCCCTCAACCCCCACCCCTGCTCTCACCATAGTTGAAATTCACCATCAATTTCTTTTCTTGGAGAATGAAAGCCTACATTCTCTCTCTACTGTCACTACTTTATATTTTCAAATCGAGGTAGGGGGAGGAGAAAATTATGCATGAGATTAGAGGCTGTCATGTTTTAATCAACATGGCAGGATGAAAATACCAACAGTGAGATCTTAGAACACATTCAGCTCAACAGAATTGAAGCGGCGCCCACAGGAATGTTGTTTCCCTAGGGAGGAAAAGAGAAAACTTGCCGGCAACAGGATAGCTTAGCAGCTGTTGCATAGTGAATAGAGGACAGATTAAGCAGGGTAGTGATACAGTCTCAAACAATGTGAGAGAACAGTGGGCTGTTAGAGGATTATTGCGGTGAGCAGTGGTGAGGAATAGAGTTGGTTCCTTTGAGCAAAGACTTGGAAACAGACAGGCCTCTCCGGACCAAACCAACTACATCTCCAAGAGAACTTCCCTGACTAAGCTCTAATTCCTCTTTACCTACTCCTTTCTGTGTCATCCTTGTACGTAGATTTACACCGTTTATTCATCCCTCACTTGGCCCCTCAACTCTTATGTACCTATCTGTATTTATTTTCATTAATGTCTGTATCCCCATCTAAACTGTCAGCTCATTGCGGGTAGGGAACCTGACTACCAAATCTATTGTACTCTTCCACGCACTTAGTACAGTGCTCTGCACAGAGTAAGTACTCTATAAATAGGATTATATCCTTATATGAAATAATTTAGTAGGGCTTGTTAGTCACACATTGGTCAATTCGGCTTCTATAGATAGAATTTAGATATTAGACTTTCTTCAAAAATGAAGGGCAGAGCTCTTGTGTGTGTGCGTATATCAATGATATTTGTTGAAAATCTACTGTATGCAAAGCACTGTACTAGACATTTGGGAGGATAGAACACAATAGAGCTGATAGACATTGTCCTTGTCCACAAGGAGCTTACAGTCTAGGAGGAGAGATGGTTAACTCAAGTTTGGGGAAATGCTGTAGTGTAAAGATGTGAACATAAGGGCTGTGGATATGCAAATATCCAAGTGCAGAGAAGCATCATGGCATAGTGGAGAGAACACAGGCGTGGGACTCAGAAGGTGATGGGTTCTAATCCTGGCTCTGCCACTTGTCTGTTATGTGGCCTTGTGCAAGTCATTTCACTTCTCTGAGCCTCAGTTCCCTCATCTGTAAAATGGGGATTGAGACTGTGAGTCCCATGTGGGACAGCGATGTGTCCAGCCCCATTTGCTTGTATCCCCCCTCAGTGTTTAGTACAGCGCCTGGCACATAGTAAGCACTTAAATAGCACAGTTATTATTATTATGCAGAAGAGAGTGAGTAGGGGAAATGAGGGCTTAGTTGGGCAAGGCCTCTTAGAGATGTTATGATTTTAGCAGGGCTTTGAAGTTGAGAGAGTGGTGAAAAGTGACCTGTCATGAGGGAGGGAATTCCAGACCAGAGGAAGGACGTGAACAAGAGGTCAGCGGCGAGATCGAGGCACAGTGAATAGGTTGGTGTTAGAGGAGCCAAGTGTGCAGGCTGGGATGTGGTAGGCAACCAGTGAGGAAAAGTAGGAGGGTGGGAACTGATGAAGTACTTTAAAAGTGATTGTAAGGAGTTTCTCTTGGATGTGGAAGTGGATGGGAAACCACTGGAAGTTATTAAGGAGTCGGGAAATATGCCCTAAACAGCTTTTTAGGAAAATGATCTGGGCAGTGGAGGGAAGTATGGACTGGAGAGGGAAGTGACAGGAGGCAGGTAGATTCATTCATTTGATCAGTCATATTTATTGAGAGCTTACTGTGTGCAGAGCTCTCTAGTAAAGTAGATCAGCGAGGAACCTGATGCAGTAGTCGAGGCAGGGTATGATATAAGTGCTTGAATCAACATGGTATCTGGATGGATAGGGAAGTTAGGGTTTTAGTGATGTGAATATAGAACCGGAGGGATTTTGTTGATATTTGTGCGTGCTCATATTGTGTGTGTGTCAAGGGAAGCAACGTGGCCTAGTGGATAGATCATGGGCCTGGGGAGTCAGAAGGACTGGGATCTAACCAACATTGACTCTGCTATTTGTCTGCTATGTGACCTTGGGCAAACCAATTCACTTATCTGTGCCTCAGTTCTCTCATGTGTAAAATGAGGATTAAGACTGTGAGCCCCATGTGGGACATGGATTTTGTCCAACCTGATTATCTTCTATCTACCCCACTGCTGAGTACAGTGGCTGGCCCGCAGTAAGCGCTGAACAAATACTATTTTTTTAAAAAGTTGCTCTTGGGTAAGTGGGTTCTTTGCTTTCGCAGTATTTCTGAAGCTTCTGCACTTTCATTCGCTCTATTTCTGATTGCTGCATGTCAGGCTGCATGCTTGGAAGATTGCAATAATGATAGGCCACAGTGCCTGCCCTTGCGGAACATCAAATATAATGGCATGAATAAATAGTAGAAAATGGAGATCAGTATGTATCTAAGTGGTTTGGGTGGTTGTAAGTGTAGAGCTAAGGTGGTGGTTGGGTGTGTGTTTGTGGGAATAATGGTCATATGTGGTGAGGTAGTGGGATTAAAAGGCACTAGCCCAGGGCTCATCATGGCCTTAATCTGGTCGTAAACCATATATACATTTGTCAGCTTTATCCCACACAACCCCCTTTGATGACGTTACACGCGTCTCAAAATAACGGAGAATTGGAGATCTAAATTATCGACTGGCTCTGACTTCACAAAATAAAGCCTTAGGAAAACCTAGCTAGGTGCTGTAGCAACTGCATGTATAATGAATATTTTACGAACAAAATGGCGTTCACATCACTGAACAAATTGGTGGGGCCCATAATTTGTATCTTTATCTCAAAAATACATATTTTCTGCCCAGTGTTGAATTTTGGATTATGACCTTTACAAATAATGAACCCCAATTTAAATGTGGGTACCAGGGTGGTGGACTGAGTTAACTATAACAGCATCCCAAACTACAAAAGTTCATGATAGATTGTTCCTCCACTGACCTGCCAAAGCAATCACCACCTGGATAGAAGCAGATTTGAATTCTTCTTATAAATAATGCATTACCCATTCCTTAGGACCTTTACCTTCCAGTTGAATATTTCCTATTTATATGTTTGGTATTGTTAGAGGTGATAAAGAATGTGCTCTAATATTAAGTAAAAGTGACCCAGTTTTTCTACTCCCAAACTTGGTAATTGTTGAAAAACTGCTACTGTATGCATCCGAATTTTCTCCCAATTCATCACACATGGCTATTAATCAGTTTCAGTGCAATCTGTTTTGATCTGTACCACTACAGAATATTATTACACAAAGGCAATCACAATATGGTCCAGTTGGGAGAAAAGAAATGGGTCTTGAAAATAGTAAATAGCCACCAACTAAATGATTGGAAAACCCTACAATATTTTGTTTTGTTTTTTATCTCATAGAACTCTAGATGAAGGGAAAAATACAGATGAAATCCAAATTCATTCATTCAGTCGTATTTATTGAGCGCTTACTGTGTGCAAGAGCACTGTACTAAGCACTTGGGAAGTACAATTCCGCAACAGATAGAGACAGTCTCTGCCCACGGGGGCTCACAGTCTAGAAAGAGAGTACAGTATAGAAGTCTAGAAATGAAAGAACACACCTAAATTTTATATTAAAAAGTCTTAAATCACACAGATTGTTTTATGTGTACTTAAACATACATGTAGCTGACACTATTGATGAGATGCTAACTGTTGTTGAAAAGTTCCATATAGGAGGACTACATCCTTCTCCATTGTTCAAAAGTTATGGGAAGCAGCTTAGCCTAGTAGATAGAGCACAGGCCTGGGAATCAGAAGGAACTAAATTCTAATTCCAGCTGTGCTAACTGCCCACTGAGTGACCTTGGGCTAGTGACTTAACTTTTCTGTTCCTCGGTTACCTCATCTGTAAAATGGGGATTAAGAGTAGGAGCCCCATGTAGGACATGCGCTTAGAACTTAAAAACTACCTGTGAAGGAAAAAAATAAAAGGAGATTCTTGTTGGAGTGAGTTGGTCCCACATCAGGCCTGTTTTCTTCCGCCTCCTTGCATCCATCCCAGTACAGTCTCGACTCTAGCAGAGCAATCCCTCTGCTGATTTTTCTCTGCTTACTGAAGTGTTCTGTGTATTTCACTGCTCTATCATATGGTTTCAGAACAAAAGAAGCAACTATAATCGATGTGGAATAGGTAGGGTTGTACAGTTCGAGCTGCAAGATAGCTTGGAATCATTAATTTCCCAGTGATTCTCTGGACGCTGTTTTATTTTTACATAATGGCCCTACCTGCTGCCCAGCCAAGCCTTTGATTTCTTTCAGACTCTCTCCCCTACCACGACCTCTTTCCTCAGCCTCCACCTATACCCGCTCTTAGATTGTGTCTCCTGAGAGACAGCTACCATTCCTAATTCCCTCTTGTGTATTCTCTTCCAACACTTTTAGACTGTAAGCTCGTTGTGGGCAGGGAACATGCCTGCCAACTCTGTTGTACTGTAGTCTCCCGGCTTAGTACAGTGCTCTGGACATAGTAAGCACTCAATAAATACCATTGACCACTTAGAACAGTGCTCTGCACGCAGTATAAGTGCTTAATGAATACTTTTATTAGCATTCATTCACCTCCCCTTATGCTGGCTCTTAAGCCACTGGGCCTTATGTAGTATTGTTTCCGCTCTTCACACCCTGCAACTTGAACCTCTGTGGTCTCCCTAACCCAATAGCTCTTTCCATGTCCCCTCTTTTTATCCATGCCCCACTGGAGTCACCCTTGATCCTTCCCTGTGATTGGGTATTTTAAGTCTATTATTATCATTAATATACTTGTTAAACACTTACTATGTGCCAAACACTGTATTATGCACTGGGGTAGATTCAAGATGATCAGGTTGGACATGGTCCCTATCCCACATGGGGCTCAAAGTTTAAGTAGGAGGAAGTAAGATTTTAATCCTTATTTTACAGAGGAGGAAATGGAGACCCTGCGAAGTCAAAAGACTTGCCCAAGCTCACCCCACTGACAAGTGAGGCATCCAGTCCTCTAATATCATCCCTGTGCCTTTTCCACTGGCCACGTTGTTTCCTATAACCTGTCTCCCCCAGAGCGGGGCAAAGAGGTCTGGATGGATCCAGGGTGATCCCCTCCCGGCCCCCCTCCTTCCACCCCACCACCCCTTGACTTTGGGAATTGTGGTTGGGGCAGATTGTATGGGAACAATCATCAGGACAAGAGTTGAAAAGTAGTTATACTAGGTAGTTCCAAGTCCTGGAGACCTCTAGCGTGGCTCAGTGGAAAGAGCCCGGGCTTGGGAGTCAGAGGTCATGGGTTTGAATCCCGGTCTGCCACTTGTCAACTATGTGACTGTGGGCAAGTCACTTCTCTGGGCCTCAGTTACCTCATCTGTAAAATGGGGATTAACTGTGAGCCTTATGTGGGACCACCTGATTACCCTGTATCTACCCCTGCACTTAAAACAGTGCTCTGCACATAGTAAGCGCTTAACAAATACCAACATTATTATTATTATTATTATTATTATTATTATTATTATTATTAGATTGTGAGATCATTGTGGGCAGGGAATTCATTCAGTAGTATTTATTGAGTGCTTACTATGTGCAGAGCACTGTACTAAGCACTTGGAATGTACAATTCAGCAACAGATAGAGACAATCCCTGCCCAATGACGGGCTCACAGTCTAAGCGAATGTGCCTACCAACTCTGTTGTATTATACTCTACCAAGTGCTTAACACAGTGCTCTGCACATAGTAAGTACTCAAAAAATACCATTGATTGATGGAACCCGGGGAGGGCAAGAGCCATAGGTGGTCCCTAGGGAGAGAAATGATGGTAATGAGGTTTAACAAGGCTGAGAGAGAGTGGGGTAGGAAAACAAAGGAGCAGAGGAAAGGTGGGACAAGAAAAATACTTAAAAAAAGGAACCACTAACAGTTTAAGTGCTGTAGTCATAATGTAACTCTATGTTGGCCAGGTATGTTCAGGATTCCTGCTGGGCTTATCTATTCTGTGGATTGTCTTTCATTGTCTTTTAGTGAGTAACTTTCACTTCACATGACGTAGTCCCAATGGGCATTTCCGTGATTTTCAGAGCTGGAACTGAAAATCATGTTTCCCAACTTCCGGATCTGTACTCTTTCCACAGGACCAATAATAGGGATTCCTATACAGAAGCAGTGGCAAAGGACATGATGTGAATTTTAAGTTATTTGTACAAATCTTATTTTCCATCATTACATCTTTTTCTTTTGGTAAAAGTTCAAATGGTATTAAAAATTTTCTATAATTACTAGATAGAGAAATTTGTACAAGGATACCCTATTCTGCACAAAGGAAATCCTATACATTAACTTTTGATGCCATTATGAACAGAGTACATTTTTCAAATTCACATTATGCAGTTTTACATCCAAAGCTTTTGGAGTAGCTATATAGTTTACATGATATTTGACATTTCCATGTTTGAAGAGATAAAATTAAGGAAGGGAGTAAGTTTGCAGGTTAATTTAGACTGTAAGCTCAAATCTAATTATACACTTGCATTAATTTAAAAAAATGATTTCAGATCATTACTAATCAAAAAAATCATGCTACATATGAGAGTAGATCACAGCCTAAAATTATCCGTACTTGAAAGCAAGAAGTAGTTTTATTTCTTGGAGTTATATAGAAAATTAGTATTCTATACCACTAATCATCACACCGCAGCCTCTATGAATATGCAATCTTTTAATCTGATCCATTGAAATATATATTCAATGTGGTATCTTTTCAAGTTTGGTATATTAGTTGGAAAAGATTAAAATATTACTGTGGGAGGGAATAATAATCATATTTTGGATTCACTTTTTTTCCACTTAATACTAGGTTAGGATTTAAAACTACTTTGGCACATTTTGGGACTCAAGAATAAGTATGCTTTTTGCATCTGTACTGTACTAAGTGCTGGGCTAAATATAAACTAGTCAGGTTGGACACAGTCAATGTCCCACATGGAGCTCACAGTCTTTTACATCCCCATTTTACAAATGAGGTAACTGAGGCAATGAGAAGTAAAGTGACTTTCCCAAGGTCCCACAGCACACAAGTAGCAGAGCTGGGATTAGAACCCAGATTCCGAGTCCCGGGCCCGTGCTCCATCCATTAGGCTGAGCTGCTTCTCAGAGTTCATTTGAACTCACCCAAACACTTAGTACAGTGCTCTGCATGTGGTACTTGCTCATGATGATAACAAAAATTAAATTACATTGCATTCTATCAATAGTATTTGAGTGTTTTCCCTGTGCAGAACATTGAGCTAAATCCTAGGAAGAATACAGTAGAGTTAGTAGAACGGACCACTTCCTGCCCTTGCTTAGCTTAATGGCTTGACCTGAGGGAAATTTTTTTCACTTAATCTAAATAAGATATTCATGTTATAGTAATGTTTTGAACTAAATTTTGTACCCATTACCCACATATTATAAGTAAGCCACTTTGAGAAATGAACAAACATTTTATGCCTACAACTGCAGTAAATGGACCAATTGCCTGAAATAGAAAGTTTATTTCCAGAGATTATCATTCTACATCCCATGAGTAACTTGCTTATTCTCTGTAAGATTTGAGACTTAAATAAAACAATTCACCATTATGACCCCAAATTAAGTAACCAATATAGAACATTTTCCCTTTTCTAAAAAGAGAATATAAAAATATGTGAAATATATATTCTGAGCAGCATTAGAAAAAGACATGATTTATTCACAAGCTTTCTTGGCTATACATTCCTTTTCACATTATTTGACTTGGATATTGAAGTAAAGTAAAGTAAAGTAAACATCACTATCTCTACTCCAAGGAAGACCTAGAAACCTGGAGTCGTCCTACATCTTGCCATAGCTTTGATAGTAGCCCTGTGAGTATTCAAGAGCACTTAAGTTACTAACATCTGTAAGAGCATAGCTACAGTCAAAATATACCCAAGCAACAGTTTAATCTGTCTGAATTGAGAGGAAAAAGGGAAATTAATAAAAAGAGTCCTAAAATTAACTTTCCCCCAAAACACTAACAAGATTTTTTTAAAGGCAAGTTTTCCCATGTGTATGAGCTATTAAGAGAAGTAGCATTGTGTAGTGGAAAGATCACGGGCCTAGGAGTCAGAGGGTTAAGGGTTCTAATCCAGGCTCTGCCACTTGTCTGCTGTGTGACCTTGCTTAAGACACTTCACTTCTCTGTGTCTCAGTTACCTCATCTGCAAAATGAGGATTAAGACTGAGAGTCCCATGTGGATCAAGGACTGTGTCCAACTTGATTTGCTTGTTTCCACCCCAGAGCGTAATACAGTGCCTGGCGCATAGTAAGTGCTTAACAAATGCCATCATTTATTTATTCAGGGCCAGTTTATTAAGGACAAAGGGTGCAATAGAAGGCACCCAAACCAGCAGCATTTATGGGAAGCAGAGTAGGTAACGAATGGACCCCAAGCAGCAGTTATAAGGCCTCCTAGAGTATGCCTTGTTTTTGATTCATGTCTAGGGACAAAGACCCAGTGCCTTTGAATTCAGGGAAATGCAGTCACCCTCTTTTCCCTAGAGTCTCTTAAACCCTTCCTGCACAAAGAGCTTTGAGTGACTGTTGGTATGACAATGGAATCCGATAGGACAAAATAGAAAACTACCAATAACTTCATGCACTTATCCCCGGTCCTTTCTTACCTCTCCATTTTCCAGTTCATAGCTTTCACTGCATCCAAGATAGCAACTTAACAGTACCTTGCTTGGGATGTTCCCATTTCCAGCTGTTCCCCACACCTTTGTTCTTTTAAGTGGTATTTGTTTAACACTTACTAATGGTATTTGTTTAGCGCTTATTACATGCCAGACACCATGGTAAACTCTGGGGTAGAGAGAAGTTAATCAGATTGGCAGGCCTCCAAACTCTTTCTCCCAACATGGAAATCCCTCAAATTTCAAGTTGAGCTAGTTGAATGCTATCTATTGGGTGTTTTGTTTTGTTACTTTCATTCCGCTCTTATCCTTTCACCTGTTGCATGTTAGGAAATTTGTGCTTCCTAACCAGACTTGCTCTTTGTGGGCAGGGAATGTTTTCGTTTATTGTTACATTGTATTCTTCCAAGCACTTAGTACAGTGTCCTGAAAACAGTAAGTGCTAAATACATAAGAATGAATTAATGAAAATACCTTCAGGTCCAGTTCTGTGCTTGTCAGTTTAAGTTCCAAATCCCAGAGAGTACTTGGCACATAATAAGCATTCAAAAAATGCTGCTGAGAGTACTAAAATATGCGCACTTCAGGGTTTAAATTCCACAAGAGATTAGATTAAGAATAATGTTCAATTCAAAATTTTGTAAAGTGGCAGAGTTTTGGGGGTGTTTGCTCTTTATTGGCAAGATTTTTATATTTGTAGTACATTTCCTGACAAGAAAATGAACACTTTTTAATAGCTTTCAAATTTTCCAGAATTAGGAAGGACTGCTGAACAGTAAATGGAAATAAAAGCTAAATTACTAGGAGTTTTTCTGGTTCTTAATTCCCAGAGCTTAGTCTCTTATCCTTCTCTTCACAGTTGCATTTTTTTAAAAAGATCAATAAAAAATTGAGAGTTGTGTTTGATCAGATATTACCCTGTACACTACTCAACAGTTTTCAGGTTCTTGCCTAAAGCACATAGAGAGTGATAAAAGAAAAATAAGATGGTAAATCACCATGATTATTTAATGCACTTCCTTTAGTCGCATCTGATCAAAGAAACAAAAAAGTTTAAAAATAATCACTTTTCACAGCTCTAGAAGTGGATTAGTGTACTGTTATTTGTGATTTTTTTGATCATTGTTCCTTTCACCATCTGAGAACAAAAAACCAAAAGATTTTAACCCCCAAATAGTTCAATAGATGATAGTAAATTTGAACTACATTATATTATGTTAGCCTTTTAAAATCCCCTGTAAGACTGAATCCCTTCCAGACAGCCAAATTTACAAAGAATGTCCCACAGCTCGCTGTGTTTTTACTGAATCAAAAGTTATTAGGGAGGTCAACAAGGACCATGGGTAAGTCCTAATGGTGTTCCATAGTTGTCTAGCAGGAAAAATAATGTCAGTAATAATATTTAAGTGTTTACTATATGCTAACCATAATTCATTCAGCTCAGAGAGTCCCTGTTCCAGTTGGGGCTCAGTAGCATAGAGTCTAGATTACAGGCACTTGGTGCTTAGGATGTTTTCTTTCATTCTCCCCACTTTTCCCCACAAACTCATCAGTTAGATAGTTCAACATAACTCTGTTACTGGATCTAGAACTTTCCAGCAACGGCCGTAGAGAGATCCGGAGGGTGACTGTTGCTGTAGGAGGCGGTGAAATTACCGAAAAAGCTGAGATAGTTACCAAGCTGGGCTTTTACCAGCGTCTGGATTTGGATGTGGGGTTTGAATGGAGAGCTGGGACAGATTCTGGAAATGTTGTGGAGAATGAGTGAACAGGATTTGCTGACAGACTGAATGTGGGGATTATAAGAGATGGAGATTCTGTCAAGGTTGGTTTGGAGAGACAGGAAGGAAGCAGATGTTACAAACTGATGGGAAAGGCAAGTGGAGGACAGGATTTGGGAAGGAAGATGACCTTTTTTAATCTGGTTTTCACCACCTCCACTTCACTGAAGCTGACCTCTCTCCCAGGTCACCGGTGACCACCTTCTTGCCACACTTCTCTGACTCAACTCTGTCTTAATCTTTTTTCACCTCTTGCCCGCCTTTCAACACTGGTCCACTGTGGAATAGTAGATTCAAATTCATTCATTCATTCAATAGTATTTATTGAGCGCTTACTATGTGCAGAGCAACTATAACAAGCGCTTGGAATGTACAAATCGGTAACAGATAGAGACAGTCTCTGCCCTTTAACTGGCTTACAGTCTAAGCAGGGGAGATGGACAGACAAGAAGAATAGCAATAAATAGAATCCAGGATCAATTAATAATCAAGAAATAATCAAGAATCAAGAATCAATTCAAATGTCTGAAGCAATGGGCCTCCATTAACTCACCCACAAGATTCCTCCTAACTAAAATAAGTATGGTTTCAGAACAGAATATTAAAAGAAGCCTTGAGCAAGATTTCTCACATATCAAGTGGTTTCTAGGGAGAGGGTAAGATTACTCAGGAAAGAATACAACGTATTTAGGCTCATACTTCCTAACAGTACCATTATCACAGACCAGAGTACATAAGTACTATTTTTTAAGACTTACTGTGCAACACTGAAAGGAAGTTTCGGGTTTAATGCTGTAAAAGTTTAAAAGTCAGTGTTGGATCTCAAGATTATCCAACTAGTGAAGAAATGAACTAAGTTCAGTTCTTGTTTCTAAAGGCCTTTAAAAATCCTGGATAAATTATAAGGACGTAAGTAGTGTTACTTCTGTTTTTTTTAAGACTAAACAATGTGATCTCACTGAAAGGATTCTTCAGGAATTCTGGTAATGCCCTTTTATATCAACTGCAGTCTCTTAATGGTAAAGGCCAGTAAATTAGAACAGAGTGAATTACCATGATCAGTTCTAAAAATAACAAAAGCATTAACTAACTTCACGGGAGTTGTCGTCTAGCAGTACTACAAGGATGATGAAAGGAAGTCTTAGTGATGGATGTGAGGGAGACATCAAAAAACCTGTTTAAAGACACTGTTAGATTCAAGACTTAGAATTGGAAATGGAAAAACGTTGCACATGAAATGCATTACCCCGAATCAGCTATTATCTAAAATTATAATGTTCCAAGTAGAAAAACGTCTGACAAACCAGTAAGGAAAAATTTGAAATGCTTTGCTTGTTTTATCTTTCAAATATTTTTCCATTAGCAGTCCCTTTCAGAGCAACACAAACGGTCCATATCTAGTGCCGACATATGGGTTCTCCGGAGAGCTCAATATTAGTGAAACCAGTATTTGCCCTTGATGGTGTTAGTGGAAAATAAGGGGAGCTGAGGGTAGTGTGACTATCAAGTGCTCAAAGGGTACAGATCCAAGTCCGTAGGCCATGCAGAAGGGAGAGGGAGTAGGGGAATTGAGGGTTCAGTCAGGGAAGACCTCTAGAGGAGTTGTGATTTTTTAATAGAGCTTTGAAGGTGGATAGTAAAAATAATATTGTATTTATTAAGCACTTACTATGTGCCAGGCACTGTACTAAGCGCTGGGGTGGATATAAGCAAATCGGGTTGGACACAATCCCTTGATCCATGTGGGGCTCACAGTCTGAATCCCCATTTAGCAGATGAAGTAACTGAGGCACAGAGAAGTTGTTACTTGTTCAAAGTCCACAGCTGACAAGTGGAGCTGGGATTACAACTCATGACCTTCTGACTCCCAAGACCATGGTCTATTCACAGGTTGCACAGTAATTAGAGATGATGAGATGAAGTGTGGGTTCAAGTTGGTGGGCGGAAGGGGTGGAGCAGGAGGTCTGTGGAGTTAAGGAGTGAGAGGATTCAGGCGGTGGAAAGGTCATGAGGATCATCCACATGGATTTTGAAGTCTCTGAGGATCAATATAGGAATGGAGAAAGAGAGAAAGAATGTGAGAAAGGGATCAAAATAGTTCAGAAAACCGAGAGGGATTTGGGGGCGGTAGGTGGCCGTGAGGAGCAACCGGAGTGGATGGTGGAGGCGATTGATATGGGTTTTAAAGAGAAAGAGAGGGGTTGGGGAGGTGGGATGGTGCGAAAGGGGCATCTGAGGAGCAGGAAGGAAGCCAACTTCTCCCCCTTCCCAGTGAGTCTTACATTTGCCTGAACACAGATCTCTCTCTCCCCAGCTGCTTAAGTTGTCCCAGGACCATCTATCATCAGAACCACTGCTTATCCTCTGCCAGGGTCCAAAGAACTCTCTCCCAAACTACTGAGCGGAGAAGCGGCCATTCCTTCATTTTCCCTCTCCCTGCAGACCAGCCTGAATCCACAGTGGAAAACACCCAACAGGTATGGCTGTCTAACACCCTGGTGACAAGGCCAGGTTTTTTTTTCATATCAACAGCTGCCTGTTTCTCAATCCCCTCCCCTTATCCAGACAATCCCTGTCCTTCCTTCCCAGCACCCTCCCCCTCCCCAATACACACACTGTCTCCTTCCCTCCAAGTCCTTTCCATTCCCTCTGCCTCTCCTGGGTGAGTTTCAGCAGTTGGAGGCTAGCTGATGGAGGGGAGGAAGGCACAGGGGCTGCCTTCTCTAGTAGGACAAGCGGGAGGAAGGAAGCAGGAGGTTCTCCCATGAGTAGATCAGTGGTATTAAAGGACAGAGATGGCAGGCCTGTACGGAGGGCGATGCAGGGCTGCCATTTCTGTCTTTTAATACCTCTGATCTACTCATGGGAGAGGAGGGCGACGGAGCCCAAGTGGCCACAAAGACCCTCAGCTCAAGAGGGTTTGTGTGATCTGAGGTTGCCTCATAGATGAGCTGGCCAAGTGTCCCCAGGAGTACACTAAGGTAGCCAGTTTAGTGACTTGGATGCCTCCTCACTGGCCCCACAGTATCTGTATGCCGTCACTAGAATGCCACACTCCAAAGAGTTTGGAGCGAGCCTGAAGATCGAGGGGGACTTTGACTATCTATGGAAGAGGCGGTGGGAAGAGAGACAGAGAGCAGTGTGGAAAGACTTTGTGATAATTCCAATGAGCCAGATGAGATTGAACATCGCCCCATGTTTGATTCAAAATTAATACTGTCTTGGGGCAAACCGAACTTTGGCCAAAAGATCATTTTTCTGAAACTTCTTTCAGTACACACATCCTTTTTCCTCATCCCCTTCCTCATCAAGAAAAGATTACTTAAAACCATTGATAAGGCTCTCCATCATCACCCTCCTCATCCTCCTATTTCACTGCTTCTAAGCCTCTTTTCTAGCTTTACCTTGCCTTCCTTACCGCTTAATTAGGTTATCCAAAAGTCCCTTCCCTCTCCAGACCTCTCTACCCTATCAGCCTTCATCCCCCTCCTAAGATTCTCCACACTCCTCCTCCCACCCCCAACTAGACTTCCCCAGTTGTTCTCAACCTTTCAGGCTCCTTGAAATTTGGTGTTTATGTAAATCCTTAATATTTGTGCATAGATGCATATTTAGTATTTCTACATCTGTCTTCTCCTTTTAGTGTAGGATTTCTGTTTTATCTGTTCATTCTGTTTTATTTCCTGAGGGCTTAGTACAGACTAGAATTTCTTTAGTATGTACTAATTTCTGATTTCTTCCTCTTTTGATGGAGATCATGTGCTAAATGTTTCTGATCTGTCATATGTAAAGAATAACAAATCTGTGCATACTTTGGACATTTTGGATTTAGGCAATATAGAGCAAAGCGTTATTTTGCTCAATTGACTGCCTGCTGTAATGAATGTCCTCATAATTTATAAAAGAATCTCAGCCCTTCTCATTCCTTTTTGGTCAAATACATATATCTGTATACCTTTTCCATCCTCTCTTTTGCCCCTCCTCCCCCTGTGCCATTTGAATTGCAACCTGATGAAACCTTATCCTAAATGCCTTCATCTTCCCCACAAAAAATAACTATCAAGCTCTTAAATCTTGGCATCATGAGGTCTGATTTTAAAAAGGCAGTAACACATTTTAATTACAGCTAATTAAAACTTGGAATAGATCACTTAAAAATGTCCAGAATATTTCACTAATATTGCCCTAATATTAGCTTCTAGCTCTTGGCCAATTTCAGAAAAAAAAAGAAAAAACCCTGAAAGCAGTGATTGTTAAAGCAACTATAAATCAGGGTTGATAAGTTATTTTTGCTGAACAAACAATTCGTTGTCAAATATATGATCTTTTGAAATAATCAATGGTATTTATTGAGCGCTTACTGTGTGCAGATCAGTAAATTGTGAGCCCCATGTGGGACAAGGACTGTGTCCAACCTGATTAGCTCGTATCGACTCCAGCACTTAGAACAGTGCTTGACACATAGCATCTATTTTTTGTTCTGATATGTTTTAAGATTCTGGTTCCTATCTGAAGGCCTCATAATATGTGGTTCATTAAGCACACTTGACACGCTCAGATGATGAGCTCAACCTTGCATATAGACTGGAAAACAAAGAACAGCAGGATGTTCAGTCATCAGCAGAGCAGTGGGGTTCTACATTTGTGCTGCTAGATAATCCTTTTGTGTGCTGCATTTTGAAGTTTCCAGTCTTCATGGTACATACTGAGCCCCAAAATGGAAACCAATTCCCAATCATTGCTCCTGTCTATGAAGTATTCAGGTACAGAGTCCAATTTCAGGGCCAACTTTCCCTATTACTGATTGCATTTGTAATATTTTCTATTGGTTTTATTTGTCATGAAATAATTGACAAGAAATTATTTTTATTACAAGTAATGTTCCACTTCTGAGGAAGTCAGACTGCCCATTTGACTTAATGTTCAGTGTGCCTTCCCTGAATCATCATCTTAGCTGTCTTGGCAAATTCTTGAAGACTGCCTGAGAATCTTGCTTGGTTGCATCCTCCACCTAAAATCATGACTTTTTCTGACATTTAATTCATATGATACAACGTTATTGAAAGCTTAAAATGTTTCAAGCACCGAAGTTGATAAAACATTATTGGATCGGCCACAGTCCCTGCCCCCTTAAGGAGTTCATGATCTACTTTACCTCCATTTTACAGATGAGAATACTGAGGCCCACAAAGAGGAACTCACTTGCCTAAAGTCATGCAACTGAACAGTGGCAGAGCTTGGACTAGAATAAAAATATCCATATCATCAGTCCTATGATTGACTGACTGACTATGTTTGTTCTACTAGACCACACTGCTGTTAATCATGAGGCAGGAATGCAGATTTCAGTTTATTTTGAAGCCACAGTGACCAAGTCTGTATGGTTTTAAATGTAGATGCTTTTAAATAAATGAGTAGCCTTTAAAAAAAAACATTCTCTGGCTAAAATACTCATAAACTTTATTATGGTCGTAGTCACAAATGTGGATACCACCTCACTGCCAAGAACATTATATTTGAAAAACCAAAAGACCTCCATACCAAGGTGCTTAGACGACATCTTTCAAATGCATCTCTCCCATGTCCTATAATTCTTAAAATCCCTTGATTATCAGCTTTCCAATTTAATTTTCAGGTGTCTAATGGCTTTTATCAACTCACAGATTTCATAATTTAGAGCATCATTAAAGTTTCTTGTTTGTAAATCATCTAGTGGAAAGGTGTAGTTAACTCATGAGATGTATCTGAAATATTTATTTCACTAGGTAATTACCATAGTGCTTGGAAAAGTAGATAATCAACTTAAGAGTTCTGACAATAAATTATAAGCACAAATTTTCAGCAGACAAGATAAATTAGCAAACAGTTAATATGGAGTACAAAAAAAAAAAGTTAGTTTATTTTGTACAATAGAGTTGATAAGCACAGTTCCTGTCCATCAGAAGCTTCAGTCTAGGGAGGAGGCAGACATTAAAATAAATGATAGAGGAAATGGCAGAGTATAAGTATATGCCTGTAAGTTCTGGGGGGAAAGGGGAGTGAATATACAAGTGCTGCAGGGGTACAAACCCAAGTGCATTATTGATACAGAGGAGGTGACGAATGGGGTGGGGAATTGAGGGGGTTGAACAGAAAGGATGTATTCAAGATTAGAAATGCTGAGACAATTGCATTTTGCCTTTGTGGTTAAATTAAAATGGTAAATTGTTTAATGTGAAACCCCTTTAGAGTACGGTGTTACATGTTATCATTTACAAATGTATGCCCAGCACTTTGAAAGTTAAAAACTTTGTAGCTGTATACCAGTTAATTTTTGTGGAACTTAGTATTTGAAGCCACTTCCAAAGCCAGAATCCCGAGAACAAGTGTTATTGGTTGTCCAGTGAAGATTTTTAAGCTATACACAGACCAAAATGGTGCAAAACTCTTGATTTGTGGAGAGTTAAAGAAAAATGACTTCACAAAGACATCCAGCATATTATTTTTACCCCCTTAAAATTCAGGCAAAACTTTTTATCTGGCAGGTATTTTTCAAGTGAAAGACTTAGAAAAATGAGCTGTGAGCTCAGCTCATGATAGCTGTATCACTGCTTCCTGCACTCTAATCTCTATTCCATGTAGACAACTGATTCCATTTAGTGGCTCCATTTTATTGCCACTTACAATAAAAAACACTTAAACAGAGAATGTTACCGCTTTTAGTGATATGGCTGCTTTAAGCAAGGAAATTTGAAGGTCAGAAATAATGCTTATAAAATATATTCTTCATCAACAGGTATCTCCAGCCAAAAAAATAGGTTGAATGTGCAGGATTCTAGCCAGAATTTTCATTGACTATTAGAGGAGAATCCATTTAGTGCTCTGGAAATTTTAGGGCAACTTCGATCTAGGGGGAACTCTGGAAGCTACTGTGGCCTTTTTTTAAATCTTTTTCAATTGATTGACTCCACTCTGATAGAATAAATACCTTACTGTTGGGTCCTTTGGGCTTTTGAAATAAGGGCAAATGGAGGAAAATCTCCTACTCATATTTAAAAAAAGCACAAAGGACTTTTTTAAGGGGTAGATGGATACACTCATCCATCATTGTGTGCATATATAGCCTCTCTAGACTGTAGGTTTGTTGTGGGCAGGGGATGTGTCTACCTACTCTGTATATCATATTCAGCCAAGTGCTTAGTACAGTGTTCTGCATACAGTAAGCGTTCCATAAATACCGTGTATTGATTGTTCGATCAATGTTCCGAAGAAGATTCCACTAATGGTGAAGTTCACTTTTGGTTGCCCTGTGGGACCCGTGTTGCTGATCAGACAGATAACATTCACGTAAGTCTAACTATCAACTGAAGCTTTGGCCTGAGGGTACTTGGGAAAATATACATAGGCAGTTCTGAAACTGCAAAGTAGAAGGCAGAACAACCAAATCTAATTTGGCAGGGAAGACAGAGGGTGGTGGCCTGTCAACCTCCACAAAAGAGGAAGAAGTTATAACAAGTTTTAGTGAGGCTGGGTTATCGGTGGGGAGTAGAGGGAGAAATTCATCTTCTGGGGGTTTGAAAATGACAGTACTGACAAGGAACTTTAATCCATGTTTAGCCACTCATCTTCACATGGATTTCCCATCAACCCTTTATTGCGTGCATATATTTCTCAGGGGCCCAAACCTCCCATGGATCAAATGTCATAGAATTACTTCTCTATTCATCCTTTCTTTGCCCTTCATCTATGAGTCAACCTCTCCACTCAAATCCTCCTTTAGATTGAGTCTCAACTGACAGCATGCATTTTGTGGTGTTGTCCAAAGTTTCTTGTTGAGGGCAACTGAGGCAACTTGCAAAAGCCACCTCAAAGGTGCTGGGTACTTGAACCCCTAAGGATAAATACATGAAAGTGCCTTGTGGGACAGGAAATGTATTTTGGATGTGATTCTTTGTGCTTAATACAGTACTATGCAGTCAGTAAATGCCTTCTCTATGGCTGTTGCTAAACAAGTAAAATAATTCCATGCAACTCAGTAAGGAAAATCAACTCAAGGAATCTGTTTCTTTTGAGGCTGTCTAAAAACACCTGAAAGAAACAGGACTATTTTTCTTAAATTGTGTTTAAAGAAAGAGAACACAGTAGAATCTAATATTTCACCAATAGTGCCCTAATACTAGCTTCTAGCCCTTGGTCGATTTCAGGAAAAAAAGAAAGAAACCCTGAAAGCAGTCATTATTACAGAAACTATAAATCAGGGTTGATAAGCTATTCTTGCTAAAGAAAGAATCAAATATATGATCTTTTGAAATAATCAATGGTATTTATTGACCACTTACTCTGTGCAGATCTGTAAATTGTGAGCCCCATGTGGGACAGGGACTGTGTCTAACCAATTAACTTATATCTACCCCAGCACTTAAAACAGTGCTTAATAATAACAGTAATAGTAATAATGTTGGTATTTGTTAAGTGCTTACTATTTGCAGAGTACTGTTCTAAGCACTGGGGGAGATACAGGGTAATCAGGTTGTCCCATGTGAGGCTCACAGTTAATCTCTATTTTACAGATGAGGTAACTGAGGCACAGAGAAATGAAGTGACTTGCCCACAGTCCCACAGCTAAGTGGCAGAGTCAGCATTTGAACCCATTACCTCTGACTCCCAAGCCCGGGCTTTTTCCACTGAGCCACGCTGCTTCTCTGACTCTTAGTGCTCAACAAATACCATTATTATTATTATTATACTAAGTGTTTGGGAAAGTACAGTGCAACAGAGTTGATGGACATGGTGGTGTCTGCCATCAAGGAGCTTCCAGTCTAGAGGGATTTGCATTTTGGCTCTGAATAGCTCTTTGGGGAAACTGATTGCAGGAAAGAACACACATAAGTGAACTTAACCCTTTGGGAGTCCAATATATAGACCCGGGACTCAAATTTGAGCCACTGGTGAGTACAGTAGTTCATTTCATAGGTATTATCTGCCTTCCTTTACTTCCCTAACATTGTTTTTATTCAAAAACAAGCCTACTAGCCTGAGATCCTGCATGAAAGGCAGACAGTAATTGAATCGAATTGCTGAAAGTTTTGCCTTTTACCTATTAGAATTTGGAGGTTTTTAAATGTTGTCCGAGATACAGCTGCAGAGTCATAGTTATTCAAGCAGCAAAAGGAAAGCATCAGTTGCCTTTCTGCTCATTTTTTATTTCCCTCCCCACTTGCCTACTGCTGCTGTCCTGTGCTGCACTGCACCATGATGGCTCACAGTAGCCCAGGGCACACAAGGTCTCAACCAGCTGTTTTTTTGGGTAGTGGAAAAGGGAATCTGAAATTCCATGACTGTCCCACCTAATGTAGGATATAAATTCATGTTGTTAAAAAAAATAGTGCCAAAGGACCTTACTACAGCCACAGATTCCTTACTCTATACTCATAACTGCGAACATCTCTTTTTGTTCTAATAAAAGGTGAAACATATGTCTTCCATACTTGCTATTTTTTCATTTTTCAATTTCTCCTCAAACTCTTGTGCTACAGCAATGACTGTAAAGCCTAGCACAAACTGGGCTTTGCTTTCAATACACTGTGAGGTAGAAATGCTACCGAAGTTACAGTTAGTCTCAGAAAAATGCCATATAATATTTACCTTTTCTCTCTGGAAATCATGTGCTTGGTATAAACAAAGTGTCATATTTGTACCTCACAGTTCACTCAGAACATTAGGATCTAGTAACAGCTACATTTTAATAAGCACAATTGCACTTTTACACTAATGAAACATTCTGTGTTGCGATAGTCAAGAGCCAGGTGGTATCTCTCCTCCTACGATATATAGTTGCCAGTGGCAAAAGGGATAGCACATTTTTTTTCAATAAATCACAGATATCTAAAATACCTAGGCACTGCTCTGTGTTCTTTCGTTTCAATTTAGCAAAGTTAAAGATTTAATGTAAAATGTCTCCTTTAAACGATTTCTGTTTGCCATTAATTGAAGGTAAAAGTTCCCTTCAAAGAGCCTTCCTTATCCATGCTTTCCAAATCCTGATGTATCCTTGGTTTGATTTATTTATCTGGCATCCTGCTTGACTTGCAAGAGTGAATGCTATTATGGTTGGTAGACATGGATGGACTGCACCTATGGTGTACAGGTGCCCTATTAAGATTAGTTTAGTTTTCAAAAGTTTTGCGAAGTCAGTTAATGCTATTTGAGTGCTTACTGTGTGCAGAGCAGATACTAAGTTCTTGGGAGAGTACAGTATAACGCAGTTGGTAGCTATGCCCTCTGCCCAATTCATTGAGAGGAATTCTCTCTCAACTTCTAAGTCCAAGAGTAATGGGAAACTTTAAAAGTGAGCCTATTGCTTAGTAAGGCTGTTACATTTAGTAGGTTAGGATTCAAGACTGCTAATTGTCTGTACTGTAAAGATGATAACTAAAACATTCAAGTGTAATTTTCAGGTGGCTTCTCCACTAAGTGAACACTTCTCCCGGTCCCTATGTTGCTTTTTCCAGATTCCATAAATTATCTGAAATAATCATTTGGTTGCTAGATAGCATTCCAAATTGAACTTAAAAAAGACTCATTCGAAGAGAAGAAAGTAACGTCGCTTGGGAACAAGGTCTTAATCAGTAATGTATTAGCGGGAAAGAAAAGCAAAAAAGAGAGAAGACCAGGAGAAAATTGATAGAATAATATTCTGTCTCCAGATTATAGAGACTTCTTTGTCATGGTTCTGAGTTGGACACTTCTTTATGTGAGGCCAGAGACCATTGGACTGAGTTGGTCACTGTGCTTTAAAGATTATTTCTAAAAGAATAGCCTGATCCACTGAGCCTCGTAAGTGTAGAAGGCATTGTTTTATTTCTTGGAGGTAGATATTTCATAAAAGGGCATAGGGTCTCCATTCTTACTGCATCCTGTTAATGGTTACAGAAACAAAATAAGGATATGTATTTACTCGGTAGATAATTAGATTGGCATGAATGGCATGATTCTAGTTTAAATGATGAAGTTAATAAGAGGGAAAAAAATGTTCTACAAGGATGTTCCCAATAATGGGAAGACTGGGGGAATCTAATGGGAAGGAAATAATAACGTCTTTCCTTGAGAGTTTTTTTTTTTCCCCTTGGGTCCACCATAGATTTCCACTTATAGACCTGACCATCTTTGTGGAAAACCCGACCCGTCCATCGGAAAAAGTAAGTAGGGTTAAAACGAGCATAACCAGCCCTTTAGTTTTCACCAGTTATGAAGGATGTGACACCCAAGAACATAAGAAGCTCCTCTGAAAAAGTTTTGGGATGATTATAGTTTATCTGCCTGAGTTTCCAAGCTGGAAAGTTTTTAGAAGAAGGCCAAATTAGAACAAAGTTGTTCATGTGAGTATTCAAATCATAGCTCTACAGTAGACCAGTCTCTGAAATGACACAAAACTATGTCGGCTTACTGACAAAGTAGCTGGGAATAAATCCAGAAAAGTTGAGGATTTCAGCCAGATCTAGGCTCAGTTCCAACTTATTTAGGCATTCTGTGAAAGAAAAGCTACCGCTGAATAAGGATAGAAAGTTAAGGATGAAAAGTTGTGTAGTTTTTATACTTTCTGATCTGCAGTTGTTTTTGTTTGGATTCAAGTTCCTGAAATTGGAGCCAGGACAGACTAAGCCCCAGATCCTTCTAACATCACCTATGAGCTTGAGAGTGTAGAGAAGCAGCGTGGCTCAGTGGAAAGAGCCTGGGCTTGGGAGTCAGAGGTCATGGGTTCGAATCCCTGCTTTGCCACTTCTCAGCTGTGTGACTGTGGGCAAGTCACTTCACTTCTCTGTGCCTCCAGTTCCCTCATCTGTAAAATGGGGGTTAAGACTGTGAGCCTCACGTGGGACAACCTGATTACCCTGTATCTACCCCAGCGCTTAGAACAGTACTGTGCACATAGTAAGCGCTTAACAAATTCCAACATTGTTATTATTTAGTTCTCTTCTCCTTGTTCTCCCATGTTAGTCACCTGTAAGTTAAGTTGGGAAATCCTGAAATGAAATTATAAAACTAGGTAAGAATTTCCTTGACCCTCCAAATCCATTTTCAGTGTACTCTGGAATTAGAATGGGAATTTCTAAAAGCCTAGGAGATAACTGAAACTAGGATTACAAAGCTTCGAAGAAACCCAGGAGTTTGAATCGTAATGACCAGGACATCATTTATATTTTTTTAGATACCATTTTATAAGTCCATCACCATGCCTTTCAGGGAACAGAAGACTTTGTGAATGCCCCAGGGAATATGGGTAGCCTATTTTTAACATGTTTTCCATTAGATGCAGAGAGTTAAGTGTTGCTATTAAAACCTTCTTTGAAAACTGAGATTTAGTAAAGATTTCAGCATACCCACATAAAAGACTGTTCAGTTCTGTTGATCCAAGCACAACTTGTAAGACTTTCAGTATTTGTATGGTTCTATATGGCTTGGGAGTGGAGCTAAGAGAGAGCTTCCAACAGAAAGCAAATAGCTTTTCTGGAAGCAGCAAAGAGCAGAGTTCAGTCAGGAAACCTGAACTTGAAATGGCTTGGGGATCTGTGATGTATGACCCTGAACACTTGAGAGTAGTAATGAAATTGCTCTTTTGGAGCTCAAGTTAATAAGATTATTCCTTCCATTCTATCCATAAAAAAAGATGGGACTAATGCAACAGCTTCTGAGAAGACTGTAAAGGAATATAAATATGCAATCGAAAAAACAAGTCAGATCCCCTCCTGAGAGAGAAAATGCGAGTGTTTTTGCTATTCTAATTAAATAGAAGCCAGCATTCATTGACATTTTGTGAGGTTTACCTCATGGTAGAGGTTTAGAAATATATCTCCTATTATTGGATTATTTTGTGATTCTCCCCCATCCTCCTTTTGCATTTGATAAAACTAAAAGTGCATCCCTACTTACCAAAATTGCTTATGCCATTGTAGAAGGTTTTAGATATTGCTTTTTTCCCCCATGTCAAATATTCTATTCAACCTTGAGTTCAACTCTCCTTTCAAAAACTGCTTATATTTAACCTTCTTGGAGGTTTTTTGTTTTATCTTAAATATTTTTGAATCAATCAGCGGTATTTATTGAGCATTTACTGGGTGAGTAGTGTTGTACTAAGCTCGCGGGACATTTCAGTCAGAGTCAGTAAGCATGTTCCCGACCCCAAGAAGTATACAGTCTTAGATGTTAACTCTAAGTGAATTTTATAGAAAATACGTTCCATTATTCCACTTTTATGTTCACTTTGAAACAATACAATTATAAAACCCTTTCTTTGTCAGGCTTTTATTTTAGTAGCATTTTTAAAGTTCAGGAAATTTTAATGTCATTTTTCAGATAGTGGAAAAAGTTTAGCATTTAGCTCACTGTCATCCAAAGAAGCATCAGAACAGAACAGAAATTGGAAACCAGATCTTTTTTTTCCCAAACCAAGAGTTGGTTATACCAATCATCCATAACCAGTTTTCCATCCCCATTTAACTGTGCCAAATCTATTTAGGTGAATGGTAAATGATACTGAGTTTTACCCCTGAGCCATTTCATTGCTATTCCAGTCAAAGCTGGTTAGAATGATAAGAGCACCATCGACGTGTACCATAAAAACTCTCCAAGCAGGTCTATCTGAAAGCCAGCAAGAGAACTGCAGCAAGGTTCAAATGGACCCGGTTTGTCTACACCTCCTAGAAGCCCATGGGGCATTCTAGGAGGTGTTTTTTTTTTCCTCTGCCATAAATGGAGAGCTCCACCCGGCAGCGTGGCTCAGTGGAAAGAGCACGGGCTTTGGAGTTAGAGGTCATGGGTTCAAATCCCAGCTCTGCCACCTGTCAGCTGGGTGACTGTGGGCAAGTCACTTCACTTCTCTGTGCCTCAGTTACCTCATCTGTAAAATGGGGATTAAGACTGTGAGCCCCACGTGGGACAAGCTGATTCCCCTGTGTCTAGCCCAGCGCTTAGAACAGTGCTCTGCACATAGTAAGCGCCTAACAAATGCCAACATTATTATTAAAGGTTTGCTCCAAAAGGAAAGCTCAGTCTCCATTGACCTCTGCTTCTTGCTCCCTGTCTTCTGGGTGCCTGGCAATTTACAGGGGGTGAGGCATTATTCCTTAAACTAAGACCCATGATAAAGAGATACTAGGATGATGTAATTTGGGATAATTTCAGTCTGAAGCCTTAGACCCTATGCTAAGGGCCCCTTCTACACTGCGCACTCATTCGATCGTATTTATTGAGCGCTTACTGTGTGCAGAGCACTGTACTAAGTGCTTGGGGGAGTACACTGTAAGAGTTGATAAAGTTCCCTGCTCACAACAAGCTTACTGTCTGGAGAGAGAGACAGACATTAATATAAAATAAATTATGGATATGTATTTGTTGCCATTGTTCTTGTCTGACTGTCTCCCCCGAGGACTGTAAGCCCATCAAAGGACAGGGACTGTCTCTATCTGTTACCGATTTGTACACTCCAAGCGCTTAGTACAGTGCTCTGCACATAGTAAGCGCTCAATAAATACTATTGAATTTGTACTTGAATTTGTACATGTACTTTGTACTATTGAATTGGAAATACTACTAGAGAAGCAGCATGGCTTAGTGGAAAGAGCCTGGGCTTTGGAGTCAGCGGTCATGGATTCGAATCCCAGCTCTGCCACTTGTCAGCTGTGTGCCTGTGCTCAAGTCGCTTAACTTCTTGGTGCCTCAGTTACCTCATCTGTAAAATGGGGATTAAGGCTGTGAGCCTCATGTGGGACAACCTGATTACCCTGTATCTACCCCAACGCTTAGAACAGTGCTCTGCACATAGTAAGCGCTTAACAAATACCAACATTATTATTGAATGAATAAGTGCTGTGGGGCTGATGGGGGATGAATAAAGAGAGCAAGGAGGTCATACAGAAGGGAGTGAGCAGGGAACTTGTCTACCAACTCTTACATTGTACTCTCCCAAGTGCTCACTACAGTTCTAGGCACACAGTAAGCACTCAATAAATGCAATTGATTGATTGCTGCTCCAAGTGCTTTTCAGAGGACTCTCTGCATTTGTGTGAAAATCCTTAGGTCTACAATGCCAACACCTCAGACTTTGGATCTCTCTGTTGATATGTTGGTTTGTGTTTTTTTTCAAAACTGTAATACTGTTTAAACATCATTTTTTTCCCTCACTCATTTAGGCATCTAGTTTAAATCTGGTGACTGAGGCCTTTGCAGAACTAGCAGTGAGATCCTGGCCAGACTCTCTAGCCTCTCTCTCTGGTTAGCTCCGGATATAGGATGTTGCCTATCTTTCTTATTTTTTTCATCCTTGTTCAGTACAAATTAGCCAAGCAGCCCATGCTGGACTTCCAATATTTGCATGTAGGAGGAATTGTTGGTGTTGGGTATTTGAATAGAATGCTACTGCATGGAGGTGGTCAAGGTGTAGGAGGTTATTTTCCTGTGTCAAAAACTCCATACGTGGAATAAGCGCTTAGGACATTGCTCTGCAAACAGTAAGCGCTCAAAAATACGATTGAATAGAGATGTAGTTTGGATGCAATGCTATTAAAATAATTTACACTCCATATATGGAATTTAAAACGAGATTTTGGAGACCCAAAGAAATCCTGCAAATCTAAGCCCTTATACTAAAAGCAGTTTAAAAATCAATTCTTAAGTACTGAAATCCCAATATAAATGAGAATAGGAGTTGGGATTAAGTGTTTCATTGATTTCTCAGCACTCTCTAAGGGCTCCATACAGTGGCATTACTAGACCAACAAAGCCCTCATTGAAACTCTGATTACTGCTGTTTGGAAGTAACTTTAGTTTAAATGGTTAATCAACATCACAGAGGCAAATGTCAGGATGAGCTCCTTGTGCACCCCGTCATTATGAATTGTGTCAGGTAGATTTTCAAAGGCTATCCTAGCCCAGCTTTTTTTTTCTAATGCTATTTTTTAAGTAGTTACTGTGTGCCAGACACTGTGTTGAGCTCTGGGGTAGATACAAGATAATTGGGTTGGACACAGTCCGTGTCCCACATGGGCCTCTAAATCTTTATCCCCATTTTACAGGTGAGGGAACTGAGGCACAGAGCAGTGAAGTGACTTGCCCAAGTGACAGCAGGCAAGTAGTGGAGTCAGAATTAGAACCCAGATCCTTCTGAATCCCAGGCCCATGTTCTACCCAGTAGGTCAGGCTATTTTATCTCAAGTCAGATTTTTAGGCTTTGTTTGATCCTTTCAGGATAGAAGGACTTATCTCTACCTTTAATTATTCATCATGGTAGGCTGAATAAAGCACATCCCTTACTTGTAAAAGTTTGAGAAAAGAGTGTGGTCATGGTGACCCTGTGCCTAAAGAGAAGAGCCTCAAGAGTTTTTTTTATCAAGAGAGAATAGTTTTGCAGAAGAACTTAGCAAAAAATAACAGAAAATAAAATCTCATTAGTTCTAATTAACCACTAAACTGATGGGAGCTCACAGTTTCTCTAGTGATAAATGCAATTTGGCCTATTTTGTCTATAAAACACTTCTCGGCAATTGAACTAATGTGGATAATTAGTAATTGTCTATCTCTATAATTATATTGCAGGCACCCACATGAAAAAATGTGCACTTCTGAGCAACCCACAAAGCAAACAATAGCTAAAGTAATGAGTCCAGATGGACAAATTATTTTTATGTGATTTACCTAGAATAGGGAAATCATTCATCACCCAAGAAAACAGTCTCTCCCTACCCAAGAGGAAACAGTCATTTACAGGTTGCAGTGTACATTAGATCTAATAACAAAAGGATACTTAGTAGAGGGTGTGATCCCTTTAGTTAGAAGCTTGAATTTTATGTAGAAGCTTTATAGGCACTGCCTATAAAAAGGGTAACTGAGATGCTGATTTACACACCAGAGAATTTGAATTTATTATTTTCTACTACCTTGTTAATTTGGAGGAAGAAATGTAAAACATGTAGTTAATACTCCATTTTCCCCAACTGCAAGAATAATTTTAAAAAAAGAAAACTAACAATTCAGAATGTTGGGGGCCGGGGGGAAAGCTTAAAGTGAATCAGCATTTATAGATCCCTTATATTTACATTCTCAAATCCATCCTTGTAAAATTCAACATTCTGGAAATAACCAATCATCAGTAGTTTGTTTTAGGGGGTTAAAATTCCAAATATTGTTGACTAGATCACTCATTGCTCCTTTAATTTCCCTGAATTTTAAACTGCATGTCTTTCTGTGTGTGTGCAAAAGACAGAGATTGTTGTTTTACTGAGGTAAAGGGAGAGAGTTGTCAACAGTTGGCAATGAACAACATAAACTTTCCATTTTATACAGAGACAGATATAAAAGAGTAGCAAAGAACTTTAAAGGCTTGTGATCCTTACAAAAACAACTAGTTTCCTATCTCCAAACTTCAAGGTATTTAAAAATCTGAAGTAATTTGCCTTGATATTAGTGAAGCAATTTATATGGAGAAAAGAAAGGCCTTAAACAGTTGGTAGCAATTATAAAGCAAATGAGTCAGAGCAAAATTGATCCAAGCCCATCAGAAAACTCAAGTGACATATCATTTTGATCAAGTTAGAGGATAAATGTATGTGAACCTTTTTTAACTGCAAAAATTTGCAAATGTAGTTAACTGTGTGTGCACAACTCCCTCTTTTTGTAAAGGCTGTGGTAAATTTAAGAGATTTTGTGCTTCGATGACTACCACTTGAAATGTGTTTAAATTTGCACCCAATTTCAGCTTAATATTCACTGCCTTAATCACTCAAAGCTATTTATTGCCGTGTACAGTGTGCAGAAAACTGTACTTGGGCTCTGGGAGACAATGATAAAGTAAAGCCATGAAAAATAGGATAACACAGTTGATATCGAAAGCATGGAAACAGCAAATGATAAATAGGTATTATTTAATATGATTAAAGAAAATGCCCAAGTGCTAGGCATAGTTGTTGGATGGACTTGAAGTGGGGAAATTGCGTTTAATCATGGAAACCTTCCTGGAGAAAGTGAGATCCATCATCTAGCATTAGACTGTGAACCCCATGTGGGAAAGGGACTGGACTAATGTTGGTATTTGTTAAGTGCTTACTATGTGCAGAGCACTGTTCTAAGCACTGGGGGAGACACGGGGGAATCAGGTTGTCCCACATGGGGCTCACAATCTTAATCCCCATTTTACAGATGAAGTCACTGAGGCCCAGAGAAGTTAAGTGACTTGACCACAGTCACACAGCTGACAAGTGGCAGAGCTGGGATTCAAACTCATGACCTCTGACTCCAAAGCCCATGCTCTTTCCACTGAGCCATGCTATGTCCAGCCTCACTAGCGTATTTCTACTCCAGGGCCTAGTACAGTGCCTGGCACATAGAATTAGAGCTTTACAAATACCACAATAAATTAATAAATGATTTGAAGGGGAAACGGTATCAGACAGGACGAAGGATCCAATCAAGGACCAAAGGTGCAAGATTCTAGAACAAGGCACAGTGAGAAGGTTGTTGTTGTTTTGGGATTTTTTTTTTAATGGTATTTTTTAAGTACTTACTATGTACCAGGCGCTGTTCTAAGCACTGGGGTACATATGAACTAATCAGGTTGGACACAGTTAATGTCGCACATGGGGCTCACGGTCATTTGCCCAAGGTCGCAGAGCAGATAAGTGGTAGAGCTGTGACTAGAAGCCATCTCCCTCTGACTCACAGTCCCGTGATCTATCCAGTAGGCCACACTGCTTCCTAGCTCGGAGGAATTGCCATTTGGATGGCGATCAAGGAGCGTATCTAAGAAAATGTTTTGGCCCGGGAAGAAGGAGTGGATGGTAAGATTTAGTGACAGTCTGAATGTAAGAGATGAAAGACTGCATATGGGAACCAAGATGCCAGACCTCTGGCCCCAGTTGGTTGGTATTATCAGCAGAAATGGGAATGTGAGAGAAGTTTTATTCTAGATAGAATGGGTTTGCGTGTCCTGAAGCTACCAGGTGACTGCAAAAATTCTTGTGTGTGCCCTGGTCAGTTGAGATATTGATATCAAACAAGTTTTACTTGGACATAGGTTTAATGAGTAGCACATTACTACTTTCCTATTGGCATGTTAAAGACATGATTTTAAACAAACACTATTATCCCGATTGGACTGTAAGCCCTTCAGTGGGCAGGGACTGTCTCTATCTGTTGCCGATTTGCACATTCCAAGCACATAGTACAGTGTTCTGCACATAGTAAGCTCTCAATAAATACCATTGAATGAATCATTATTCTCCTGAAAGGTTTAAAAAACCAAACTTGAATTAAAAAAGAGTAACAGTGAATTCAATTGCAATATATGTATCCTTTAAATTTAAAGAGCAATTGCACTGGATTATCCCTGAGATGAGCAGAGATGCCAGTCCTCAAATTAGTCAATAGCTATCTTACTCTGTGTACAGTTGTCAGACCTCTGTAATGAATAGTAATTACCTTTCATTCAAACTTCTTCAAGATCATTTATCTTCAATTAGACTATAGGTCTCTTTTTTTTCTTTGCTCTTCTACCATTTTAAGAGGAAAATGAACATTGTGAACTGTCAGTCTACTAAGAGGACCCATGTCTTCGACTTCAACTGCACTGACAGAATCGAAGGAGACTCAAGCTAAAAGTTTCTGCTTAGAAGAGGTTGATGCTGTATTTATTGATTTTTATTGTGCCTAAACTAGTTGTCCTGCCAAAAGTTGGATATTGTTTCTTGTATAACTTCTTTGCTCTGGAATTTTGTTTAAAGCAGGAAACTGAGGTATGAATTTCTCAATAATTCATTTGGAGGAATCGAGCTGTACTTTCCTATTGTGTTTGCAGTGAAACTCTGCCTTCACTTTTTCTTGAGGAATCCACTGTGGATGTGGATTCCTTCTCTAAATTGCTCTGAAGCTAGGCTCGGTAACCAAAGCTAATAATTGAGCTGCCTAACATTTTTTCATTTTCTACTAAATCTTGCATTTTGGATGTCTTCAGGTCATGTGGCCTAATGGATAGAGCACAGTCCTGGAAGTAGGAAACACCTGGGCTCTAATCCAGGCTCCACTAGTTGTCTCTGTGACCTTTGACAAGTCACTTAACTTTCCTGTGCCTCAGTTATTTCATCTGTAAAATGAGGACAGAGACTGTGAACCATATGTGGGGCAGGGACTGTGTCTGACCTGAATCTACCCCAGAGCTTAGGTCAGTGCTTAGCACAGTGAACTTTTAACAAATACCATTTAAAAAAAATCATCCTTATAATTATTGGGAATATACTGGGGAATGATTTCGAAAGGGTTCAATTAGTTAAAACCCATTAATAGAATCTAGATGCAAAGACCATCTAGAGGATTGTGTTATTGACAGTCAATTTATCATCTTTTCTGTTGATACTTGATAGTTCATTTCCCTTGCACTAGTTCTGTGTATGCTGACAGTGTGACCTTTTGATACTAGCTAAATTTTTAAAGAATGAGGCATGGTTTTGCAAATAAGGCTTTTGCATATACTAATCTTGAGTATAGATTCTTTTTGTTTAGAGAGAAGTTGATTCTTCTAAATCAGGTTAAAGCATCAGAACAATATCGCTTATTCCAGTTGTGAATTTTCATATCCAAAGTTAAAGTACTCAGTAAATCTTGAATTTGATAAATCAAGCTATTTTTATAAACACTTCTACTTTCAACAAAGTGAGATTCAAGCGCAATTTCAGTTATGTGGTAATTACCAGCTCTTTACAAATGTTTAGAACATTTAGGAAAATCTGGTGTTTTTTTTCCCCCATGAAGTACCCGTATAGGAGTGATAGTATTTATTAAAAAGTTGATTGTATGCAAAGCACTGTACTAGCACTGGGAGAGAATACCCAGGTAGGAATTGGTCAGGGTCCCAGTGCGTTAGAGGGTTTCCAACCTTTAGAGCTCAGGAAAAAAGTGTAATTTTTTTTAAGTTGATATTTTCCAGTTACTTAACACAATGTGTAAATTTAACACATTGGCAGATGTCCATTCCACTTTGTTCACTCCTTACATAGCACATGCAAATTGCAAGGCAGCTTGGGAAGAGTTCAAGAATCATAATGGGGAATTTCTGTTAGCTTCTTGTGTTGGTCATAAGTCGAAATAGTTTGAGTGCACTGTACTCAGGGAGGACAGATTTAAGTTCTGGGGCTTTGCTTTCTTTTGATGAAGACTCCAGCAAAAATGACTGAGTAGCCTCAATGAATTTTGGATTTGCAAGGAGGCCAAGGCACGATACACATGGCTGACCAAAGAGCACATATATGAAATTTCTGCAGTTGTTCTGCAGTGCTGAAAACCATTTTTTGTCCAAACATGTTTCTCCTAGGAGGCACTGAAGTATTTGTCCTCAATGACCTAAATAGAGAAGCATCATGGCCTGTGAAAAAGAACACGGAGTGTAGTGGAAAGAAGCGGAAAGGGCACGGGCCCGGGAGTCAGAGGAGCTGGGTTCTAATCCTGATTGCCGTTTGCCTGCTGTGTGAACTTGGGCCAGTCACTTTACTTCTCTGTGCCTCAGTTACCTCATCTGTAAAATAAGGCATGAAGATTGTGAGCCCCAAGTGGGACATGGGCTGTGTTCAACCTGATTTACCTTGTGCTCAGAACAGTGCTTGGCATATAGTGAGCACTTAACAAATGCCATGAAAAAGATGGTAGTTCTCATTTGCCTCAATTTCCTCAACTTTAAAATGGGGATTAAGTGAGTTGCCGAGGTCACACAGCAGGCCACATGTGGAGCCAGGATTAGAACCCAGGTTGTCTGACTCCCAAGCCCATGCTCTTTGCACTTGGCCATGCTCCTTCGTTCGCACCAGGTACCACTGATCCTTAGCTGTGGAACCAGCTCTTCGTGCACCCACACAGGCGAAGGATACTTTGTAATGGGTTTTTGTTGACATTAAAATTACTGTGCTAGTGTTAGAGTCAGAAGTAGTGGCTCATGATCCCACGTGGCTCCTGGTTGGCCTGCTGTATGACCTTGGGCAAGTCACTTAACTACACAACTGCAAAATGGGGATTCAATATTTGTTTTTCATCTTGTCCTGTGAGCCCCATATGGGACAGGGACGCCATCTGACCTGATTAACTTGTCTCAAGCAATTTTATTTGAGTGCTTACTGTATGCAGAGCATTATACTAAGCACTTGGGAGCAGACAGGCACATTCTCTGCCCATAATGAGCATACAGCCTACCCCAGTGCTTAAATCAGTGCTTGACATATAGTAAACATTTAACAAATATATATATGTATATATAAATAAATATGTTTGCAAGTGTTTGTTAAGGACTGAACATGTGACTTTCCCCTTGTGGAAATGAGGCACAAGTCCATGCATCTGTTGTGACAATTCATTCAGGAAATACCCAGTTGTCTAGTGTAGACAAAAGAGCAAACATTTCTTAAAAATCAGTAGAGACTCATTAAAAGTAACATCTTTAAAAATACAAGTGATACATGCCTGTCAAGGGAAATGACAGCAACTGCTTTCAACTATTTGTTCAGTGGATCGAAAGCTGTATTCTGTGCCTTCAAATTAGGAAAACACCCTAAGTCACATATAGGAATATATCTAACCATGATCATTGCATATACTGAATTTTCATGCTTTCACCTCAGTTATTTATTTTGGAGAGGGGGGATGTAATTTGCACTATTGATGCTGTACGCTACCATTCATTCTATCAAGTCAGTGAGGCTATTTGGAATCCACTCGGCTCCGCAGCATTCGAGATAATGTTGACTCATTTGTCTGGGGAAGAGGTTTAGCAACCGGCAGGGGACATTTGATTTACATTTGATCTTAATTGTCGCATTATTATAAAAGCAATATCTTGTTGTTTCATAAACCATTCGAGAAGGTCCCAGGGATAAATTGCAATTTTAACAGTAAGTGAAAGATGTATTTTTGATTTTCTTATTCTTTGAAATTTTAATAAAGATTTAGAGGAATATGAAAGGGCTTGTCTGCCCTCAAGCAACTAAATTTTTCCCCTGTAGCTAGGAGGTATGATTGGAAGGAATTTCAATAGTGCCCTAGCCTCTTTTATATTTGTTTCATTTAAGATAAAAGAGTATCATTACTCTTTAGTCAACCTTACAATCAGTCTTCCTGTAGTCAATGAGAATCAACTAGACTGGTTTGCTTTTATACAGCATGGGAAATATATATATATAAACAAAATATGTACATATACTACCATATAAAACCAATTTTATTATGTGCCAACTGTGCCTAGACTTATGACAGTGTTTTTCTTTTTTTTTTTTAGGGTATTTGTTAAATGGTTACTAAGTGCCAGACACTGTTCTAAGCACTGGGGTAGGTACAAGGTAATCAGGTTGGTCACAGTCTCCATCCCACAGTGGACCTCATCTTAATCCCCATTTTACAGATGAGGTAACTGAAACACAGGGTAATTAAGTGAGTAACTGAAGCACAGAGTAATTAAGTGACTTTCCCAAGATCACACAGCAGACAAGTCCAAACAAGTCCAAACAAGTCCACACAGGTAGACAAGATGTGGACAAGACACACGTCCAAAACTGAGCTCCTTATCTTTCCTCCCAAACCCCGTCCTCTCCCTGGCTTCCCTGTCACTGTGGAGGGCACGACCATCCTTCCTGTCTCACAGGCCCGCAACCTAGGTGTCATCCTTGACTCAGCTCTCTCATTCACCCCACACATCCAATCTGTTACCAACCCCTGCCGGTCTCACAGTTACAATATCGCCAAGATCTGCCCTTTCCTCTCCGTCTAAAAGGCTATCGTACTGGTACAGGCTCTCATAAAATCCCGGCTGGATTATCGTGTCAGCCTTCTCTCTGATCTCCCTTTCTCCTGTCTCTCCCCACTCCAGTCTATTCTTCATTCCGCTGCCCGGATCATCTTCCTACAGAAATGCTCTGGGCCTGTCACTCCTCTCCTTAAAAACCTCCAGTGGTTGCCTATCCGCCTCCACACGAAACAAAAATTCCTCACTCTTGGCTTCAGAGCTCTCCATCACCTTGCCCCCTCCTACCGCACCTCCCTTCTCTCTTTCTACCGCCCACCCCGTACGCTCCGCTCCTCTGCTGCTCACCTCCTCACTGTCCCCCATTCACGCCTATCCTGCCCTCGACCTCCGGCCCATGTCCTACTGCTGTCCTGGAATGCCCTCCCTCCTCACCTCCGCCAAACTCACTCTCTTCCCCTATTTAGAGCCCTACTGAGAGCTCACCTCTTCCACGAGGCGTTCCCAGACTGAGCTACCCCCTTTTCCCTCTGCTCCCCCTCCACCCTCTGCTCCTCCCCCTTCCCCCTTCTCCTCCCCTCAGCTGAGCCCCCTTTCCCTCTGCTCCTCCCCCTTTCTCCTCCCCTCAGCACTGTGCTCATTTGTATATATTATTTACTACCCTATTTATTTTGTTAATGGGGTGTACATCCCCTTGATTCTATTTATCATGATACTCTTGTGTTGTTTTTGTTTCGTTCTGTTTTGCTCTGCTGTCCATCTCCCCCGATTAGACTGTGAACCCATCATTGGGCAGGGATTGTCTCTATCTGTTGCCATATTGTACATTCCAAGCACTTAGTACAGTGCTCTGCACCTAGTAAGCACTCAATAAATACTATTGAATGAATTAATGAATGAACAAGTGGTGGAGATAGGATTTAGAAACCAGGTCCTTCTGACTCCCAGGCCCCGGCTTTATCCATAGGCCACAGTGCTCCTCAGTTCATGAAAACTCCATCTTAAGTAAAAGCATTGCAAGTCAGAACGAAGTTTCTCAAAGGAACGGTGTTTTAAATGGGAGATTGGTTCCCCAACCAACGTTGGATACCTTATTTTTAACCTAAGTACCCCGATTGGTATTCTCGAGCCGTTGCAAAAGACGAATGTATTTCTGTATTTCAATCAATAGTATTTATTGAACACTGACTGTATGTAGAGCAGTGTATTAAGCTCTTGGGAGAACACAGTTGGTAGACAAGTTCCTTGCCCACAAGGAGCTTGCAGTCTAGAGGACTGAATTAATTAATGAATTTAAATTGATAATGTATTGTTCCACAATAAGGTGCAGCTAGCTTACTTCACATGAAGTAAAGTGGTTGTGTTGACTTTCCCTGGGGACCCGGTATGTCTTGTTGCTTCTCCATCATGTCCCATAGTAATAATAATAGGGGTATTTGTTAATCAGTGGTGTTTATTGAGCAATTACTACTTTCAGAGCACCGTACTAAGTACTTGAAGAGTACAGTACAACAGAGTTGGACACATTCCTTCCCCACAGCAAGCTTACAGTCTAGAGAATGTAAGCATCGATTACATGCCAAACACTGTACCAAGTGCTGGGGAAGATACAGGATCATCAGGTCAGGTACAGTCCCTGCCCCATATTAGGATCTCAGTCTAAGAGGGAGGGGGAACAGGTATCAAATCCCCATTATCCAGAGCACCCAGGGCTCCCAGGAGGGAAGTGGCGGAACTGGGATTAGAACCCAAGTCTCCTGTTTCCCCGGCCTGTTGTCTATCCACTAGGCCATGTTGCTTCTCTACCCTCTAAACCTTTTTCCCCTTTCACCTCACTGGGGCTTTCACAACGGTTTCCCTCCCCACATATTACACAACTGGAGCTGTTTCCCCGACTTGGCCATCACTGTTGTTAACACCACCATCCTCCCTATCACACGTGCCTGCAATCATGGCATTGTGCTTGTCCCATCTCTCTTTAAGTTCTCATCAAATCTATTTGGTTCTACTTTTACAACATCTCTAAGAATCCATCCCTTCCTCCACACAAACAGCTACGTTGCTGATCCAAGCTCTTACCATATCCCATCTTGTCTACTGCATCAACCTCCTCGCTGACCTCCCTGCCTCCAGCCTCTCCCGTCTTCTGCCCCTCATCCTTGTCCATGTCCTTCCTCTGGGCTGTAACTCAGCCCCCTCTCATCTCCTTCTAAAATCACATGTCAAAGCCCTCCTAAAATCACATCTCCTCCCGGAGGCCTTCCCTAAGTCTTCATTTTCCCCGCTCCTTTCTGTGTCGTCTTTACATTTAGATCTGTTCTTCTTAAGCACTTGATATTCATCCCACAGAACTTAAGCACATAGCCTTGCAGTCTGCCATTTCCTCCACCTGTAGTTTATTTAAATGTCCATCTACCTCTCTAGGCTCTAAGCTTCTTCTGGGCAGGGACTGTGCTTATCCACTGCAATGTGTTGTACTCTCCCAAACACTTAGTTCTGCACACAAACCCCCAGTAAGCACTATTGTTAATTAACTAAACTGTGTGTGTGTGAAAGCACTCTCACTTGGATCAGGATTCCCAGCCCTGATGTGGATGCGCGTTCTCCCAAATGCGGATAGCAGTGATAGTTATAATAGTGATATTTGTTAAGTGCTTGTTATGCGCCATGCACGGTACCAACTACTGGGACAGACGTAAGATTATCGAGTTAAATACTTGATGTGAGTGGGGCTCTATATTAAACCCGGAAAGAATACACAAGGGAAATTAAACGTGATCCCTGGCTCTCAGGAGCTGAAAAACAAAAAGTGGGAAAGTGAAGCTTGTTGCAGCTCCACAGAAACGATTCCAGATTGACTATAACCGACCACTGAAGCACCGTTTAGTAAAGGAGTTATTAAAGATAGGCAGTTGATCAAAATTGTATCCTCTGGATGTAGTTCTAAATTTCTATTGCAGAATAACATTCTAGTTCTTTGGCAGTAAACAGCAAAACATCTTGGCATGGCCATGTTTATAAATGACAACAACCGCACTCATTTTATGTAATGTCCTTCTCAAAATTGCCTAGGTATTTCGTTACTAAAACTATTAGCCTTGTTAAGCCAATTAAAACATTTATATGGAGGAAAAAAAAAGCCTCCATTTTTAAACAGACTGAGTTTGAGCATGTGAATAAGGTGTTGATTGTACAGTTGAGCCCCCTGGATACACTGTATTTTGCCCTCCACTTTCACAAGATTGTAATTAGAGAATGTTGGACATCCTTTGATTCTCACTCTTTTAATGGCGTTTGTTAAGCATTTACTATGTGTCAGGCATTGTTCTAAGCTCTACCCCAGTTGCAATTCAATCAGGTGGGACACAGTCTCGGTCCCTCATGAGCCTCAAGCCCAAACAGGAGGGAGAAGAAGTATTCAGGCTTCATTTTTCAGATGAGGCAAGAGAGAACTGAGAAGTTGTGACTTGTCTAAAGTCACACAGCAGGCAATGAGCAGAGCCAGGTCCTCTGACTTCCCAGGCCCCTACTCTTTTCTCTAGGCCATGCTGCATCTCATCTCCATGGACCACAATGAGTTTAGGCCAGAAAAAAAAAAGAAAGGAAGGAATCCAACATAATGTTGGTATTTGTTAAGTGCTTACTATGTGCCGAGCACTGTTCTAAGCGCTGGGGTAGATACGAGGTAATTAGGTTGTCCCACATGAGGCTCACAGTCTTAATCCCCATTTAAAAGATGAGGGAACTGAGGCACCGAGAAGTTAAGTGACTGGCCCAAAGTCACACAGCTGACAAGTGGCAGAGCCGGCATTAGAACCCATGACCTCTGACTCCTAAGCCCCTGCTCTTTCCACTAAGTCACGCTGCTTCTCTGGACTACCATTTAGGATCTCACTGGGGAAAAAATTAAATATGTTTTACATGACAAAACTTTATCATCGATATGGAAATTTACAGGAAGTCAATGTAAAAAAGGAAAATAGAGCTAATGTGCTGAAAAAGCACACTACCAGCAAGACTAAAAGGCAAAAAGCCTTGTGAAGCTATTTCTAATCTGATCAGAAACAGAATGGGCAACTTTTTAATGAATAAGGATCTGCCTTGTGGGTTGAACCCAATATTCCTGGGTTTTAAATACGAGTTATACCAATATATAATAATAATCATATTATAATAATAATATAATAATTGTGGTATTTAAGTGCTTACTATGTGTCAGGCACAGTACTAAGCACTGTGATGGATACAAGCAAGAGATTGTGGGTACACAGTCCCTGTCCCACAAGGGGCTCACAGACTCAGTCCATTGCACATGTCTCCATCGAGTAAACCAGATGCAAGTGAAAGATAAAGTTTCCGAAGATAAAGATCCCTACTATTAATGGTGAAAATACTTCCTGCCTCGTTTCAAGTTCACCCATTCATCTTATAGTAGAATTAATCGCATACCTTCAGCCTGTATAGCACTATACTAAGCACTGGAGAAGAATACTGTACTCTGAGCTGCCAGGAACCTTAAATTTTGCTTCTCTAGCCATAGCACCCTACCGGCCTTTGGTTTTGTCTTTATTTTGTCTCAGTGTTTTATTTCATCTCTCCTTGTATGTCTCTCACCAGTCCCGTCTCCCCCTTTAATCTTTTAGATTGAGTCCCCCGAGTGTCAGGGACCATGTCTACTTCCAAATCAGGTGTTGTTCTCCAGTATGTAGTACACTGTACACAGTGTACACAGTGTGTTTAATCCGTAGTAATAATAATCATGGTACTTGTTAAGCACTTACTATGTGCCAAGCACTCTTGTAAGTACTGGAGTACACACAAGATAATCAGATAGGACACAGTCCCTGTCCCACGTGGGACTCACAGTCTTAATCCCCATTTTACAGTTGAGGTGACTGAGGCACAGAAAAGTGAAGTGACTTGCTCAACTTTACACAGCAGCCGTGGCAGAGCCGGGATTAGAACCCACATCCTCTGACTCCCAGGCCCCTGCTCTTTCCACTAGACCGTGCTGCTTCCCTACTAGACCAGGCTGCTTCCAATACTATCATTACCACTATTACAGGCCACTCTCTCCATTTTCCAGGCTTTCTATCTTGTAGTCTTTCCTTTCTCAAGCTGTCTCTTGGGCACAGAAGAGTCTCCTTTCTTCTCTTTATCCTACAACCACTCCCATCTTCTTTAAATAGCCTATAAAACTGGACACCGTCTCCAAAATGCAAATGCAACACCCCTTCCTCCCCCGCCCCCTGCACACATGCACCTCTTGCCTGGTTGCAAAAGCCTACATACAATATGCTTGTCATGAAGATTTATGAAAGCGACTTCTATTTATTTTCAATGTCCCCAAATATTTATATTTATCAAAGAAAAAGCGAAATATATGGAACTAATAATGTATTTTAAATTCAAATACATTGTATAAATACACAAAAAATCTAAAACTGTGAAATTGCTAGCATATAATAGAGAGAATTAAATGTAGTTCTGCATGTGGCCGCACTTGATAGTAATAACTCATGTTATCAATTTTTGAGAATTTTATTACTGTTTCTGCTTTTTGAGATAACCGAAATGGAGTCAGCAGGCAGCTGAACTGAATCTGAATTTTTTAGGGTTCAAAAGAAATCATATCGCTACTTTAGAGAGGAAGAATCTTTAAGCCAATGAGAGGAAAATTTGGGCTCTGACTTTATTTGCACATCTTTTTACAGTAGCACCATACATTATAAATTAATCCTCTATACAAAGTAATTTAAATGTACCACTCGGGTTGCCAGTGACCCATAAAAGCCACAGTCCTTTGTAAAGCCTATTCTTCCTGGACTTTACTGTCTGGCTTTTTGAAAATTTTCCCTCACACTCTCCCTAAAGAGGCAAAAATAAGATCTAATATATTTCCACTCCAAATGTTAATATATGTTAAGAGCCAACATTTACAATCAAGTCCAGGTGATGCCTGCCTTGAAAGAAGAGGATGTATAATCAACTTAGTGAAAATTTTCTTTGTAGAAATTATAGTAAATAACTGAGGTGGGCATGATTTGTCTTTTAAGAATACTCAGATCTTGCATTCTATCGTGTAAAAACTTGTGCAAACAAGGCTCCAGTAGGCAACAAATATAGTTTAATATTTATGATCCTTGTTGTATCAGTAAATTCTTTGAGTGCCCTAACATAAAATATTTTCTCTCCACCTACCTATTAATTTTCAACTTATACTAAAGCCATAGTTTTCTCCACAGACAGCAAGTGTTCTATAGGATGAAAGTTTCCACGAGACAGAAATAGAAAGGCAATAGAGAAGTGTGATTAAGGGTTTTTATTAAACTAGATTTTAAAGGAGCAGCTTGTTTTAAAGCTAGAGGTGTTCCTTTGTTAAGTAGTTGTTCTTGGGGTGGAAATGACAAAACAATGTACAAATAGTAGACTTTCAGGTGAAAATCATGACTATAAAATGAAATAGATTGCCTACAGTAATTTGGCTGTAAAATTATCCATTTATCTATTTGTGGTTGCACCTCAAGAACATGTTAAAGTAGAACAGGAGACATTAAATATATATTTAAAACTTTCAAATAGCATACTATGATCATGTAATATTATTAAGATATCTGTTCGGGGTTTGGCAATTGATCTACTTTGTAACCTTTCTGCAAAGAGTGGTCATTCTGTATTCCAAGAACCTTATGTTATGAAAAGATCACGTTACAGAAATCATTCTTTCATTCATTCAATTGTATTTATTGAGGGGCTCAAGGGGGTGGAGCCTAAAAGGGGATGCGACTAGAGGGAAATGGAATTGGGGAGGGGACGAGAGAAGAAGAAATAGGAAGAAAGGGTGAGAAAAGGGAGAAGAACCTCGGGTAGGGACCTCTTACCCTGGCTCTTCTTTCCTCTAAGAACCCCAAAATGTAAACTCCATCTACGTCTTGTCTCTTCAGGTGCCTAACTCTGAGCCTGAACTGGTGGTAGGGCTTCTTCTCCACTTTTCTGGTCCACTTCTCTTTGCCTAATTCCTCTCTTAGTATTAGCTAAGGCCTAGCTCCAGTCCTCTATTGTATTGTGCTTTCAGAAATGCTTACTACAGTGCTGTGCACACAGTAAGCATTCAAATACAATTGATTGGTTTATTGATTCCTAATCTATGGATCTTACACATACACCTGTGTTTGCATCTTTTCAGGTTGCCATTGGCAACTTTGTAAGTGGAGGTAATAAAACATCTCCAATTTTTTAAAATGCCTTTAAATATTTGAAAAATTCAGGAAAAAATGGAATAATGTTTATTTACTTTAGGCATGTTTGCTCAAAATGAAGGACTCTAATTATTGTTAACTTCCCTCATTCCTCTTTGGAAATTCAATAACCAGTGTTGATTAGATGTGGAAGACTAGTGTTAAAGGCGCAGAGGATATGTGCTGTAACCTCAAAAGGTGAAGGAACACCTGTTTGAGTTCCCTGAAATTTTGTAGCCAGCGGATCTACAGGCCGTTTTGATGAATAGGACTGTAGGGCTGCCATCCATTTTTCTTGGACCAGAAAGTAGGAAAACATAAAGTAGGAAACCAATGAGTAGAGGTCTTCCAAACACAGATAGCAATAATGGCCAGCCACGTTCCAACCACAGATTGGAGCTAATTCATTTTCCTCTAGTATGGACATCAAAGATTGGTAAGCCGTTACATATAGCCTCTTGTAGGCGGTGGGGGCCGGGGGAGAGATGTAGCGGGAGGAGTGGTTCTCGGTGTTTCACCAGAAGTTCCTTCTTTTCATTCATTCATTCATTCAGTCGTATTTATTGAGCACTTACTGGATGCAGAGCACTGTACTGAGCACTTGGAAAGTACAGTTCGGCAACAGATAGAGACAATCCCCATCCAAAAACAGGCTCACAGTCTAGGAAAAAATGATGGTATCTGTTAAACGCTTACTTAAGCACTGGGGGGAGATACAAGGTAATCAGACTGTCTCCCGTGGGGCTCACAGTCTTAATCCCCATTTTACAGATGAGACAACTGAGGCACAGAGAAGTGAAGTAACTTGCCCAAAGCCACACAGCTGATAAGTGGCTGATCCGGGTTTCGAACTCACGACCTCTGACTCCCAAGCCCGTGCTCTTTCCACTGAGCCATGCTGCTTCTCAAATCAAAGCATCCTACATATAATAATGAAATCGTGGCATTTGTTAAGCACTTACGACTGTGGTAGATACAAAATAATCAGGTCAGACACAACCCCTGTCACATATGTGCCTCACAGTCTAAGTAGGAGGATGAACAGGTGTGGAATCCCCATTTTAAAGATGAGTAAACAGAAACAGGAGGAAATTTATTGAATTGTCCAAGGCCACACAGCAGGCAAGTGGCAGAGCCAGGATGAGAAACCAGTCCTCTGATCTCAACGGCCGTGATGCAGCTCCTCATATTAATACACCCGAAACCCTTTGGTCCGTTACATGGAATCTGACTTCTTAAAGATTTACTTTTTTGGATTGTTCATCCAATAAAATGATCACTGTCTCAGAGTTTCCCTCTAGAATAATTTTACTAGGAGGAATCTGGGCTCCGTTTTTATGATTAATTCCTCTATAACAAATAGTTCTAAGCAAAGTGTGTGTTTCTGGTATAAACCCACAACATCACTCATTAATTTTCAAGTGAATTGGGTTCAAAGAACTGCTATAATGTTCCCTAAAACTGGCCTTTTCCATTTTGTTTTAAATATATTTCACTCTAGTTAAAAACAGTGATTGCCTCCTCTCTGACCACTAGTGTGTGTTTTTGAATAATAACCTGATTAAAAGGACAGAGGTAAAATTGTTCAGATTTGTATGGTTAAGGGAGAAAAGTATCATTATTATCTTCAAGAGAAAATATGGTTCAATTGTTCTTTTTTTTTTCCAGGGCATCAAAGGTAGATTCATGGTGTCAATTTATCCTATGGTTATCCTAGGTTGCTTACAAAGGATGCAGTCAAATGGAAACATGGCATTTTTTTGAGAAAGAATTGATGCTTCTGCACATACCAATTAACTCTTTCGCTCAGGATTGAAACATGATTGGGACTACAAGACTTACCGGAGTTTCTTTCAGTGTGATTCTGACTTGTTCACTCCTTCTACCTGGAGAGTCAGGACAGAGTGGGAAAACTTCCATTGAATTTGTTTGCAAGTACAATACTAAAGCCGTCAAGATTTCATCCAGACAGGCATGAGGTCTGCTAACTACTGTGAAAGGAGGAATTTATTCGTAACTGGATTAAGCTTGGGAAAATTCAGTGCCGTCTGAGAAGCAGCGTGGCTCAGTGGAAAGAGCACGGGATTGGGAGTCAGAGGTCATGAGTTTGAATCCCAGCTCTGCCACTTGTCAGCTGTGTGACTGTGGGCAGGTCACTTAACTTCTCTGTGCCTCAGTTACCTCATCTGTAAAATGGGGATTAAGACTCTGAGCCTCATGTGGGACGACCTAATTACCCTGTATACCCCAGCGCTTAGAACAGTGCTCTGCACATAGTAAGCGCTTAATAAATACCAACATTATTATTATTATTAAGTCTATAAATGCCATTTATTGAGCACCTATTGAGTTCTTAGCCCTGAATTAAATGCTTAAGACAGTACAATGGAAAGAAGGCATATGGGAATATGTCAAATGGGAAAGAAGATGAAAAGTATTTATGATGCAATGCTAAACATGGGCAGTCTAATGAGAGTATTTGGCAGCATTTAAATTTCCAGTATTGGAGTGATTTGCAATAATTTTAGTAAACTTACAGCACCCAACTTGCCACAGATGGATTATTTATTTAGTGGTTTGTCTACGTCATAGTAATAATAGTGATATTCGTTAAGTGCTTATATGTACCGGGGCCTGTACTAAACCCCAGCGGGAGGAAAGAGAAATACAAGCAAATCGGGATGGACACAGTCCCTCTTCCACATAGGACTCACAGTCTTAATCGCCATTTTACAGATGATGTTACTGAGGCACAGAGAAGTGGAATGACTTGCCCAAGACACACAGCAGTCAGGTTGCAGAGCCAGAATTAGAACTCATGACTTTCTGAGTCCTAGGTCATGAGATGGTTAAGGTGTCACTATCTGCCAGCCCACCTTCCCTCTAATCTCCTCATAGACGGTGATGCCCGTGGATCATAATGGCAGACCTCTGAGCCCTAGTGACCCAAAACATCCCAAATAAACCCTGAGCGGGTCTTCCCATCATGGCTTAGCAGATGACCCAAGCCACATCCCCAAATTTTGTAATATCTTTTTCAAATGTACTGCAGTGCACACAATATTATCAGTGCCACAGCACCCACCCACCCCTGCCTTCTTAGTGAAGATCATTATAGTCCCATTTGTTTATAATTTTTAAAAGAGATTATTAACCGTGTTTTCAATCTGAGGAATGTGAAAATAGATCTCTGGGGTTTCTCGGTCTCATGATACCACCCTGAATCCCAGAGGATTCAGGTTGCTGGAGTTTTTAGTTACTTTGATCTTAGAGAAACAAAACTAAGCTTCCTTCAGCCACTCACCCAAAAAAAGAGAAAGAGAGAGAGAGAGAGAAGCCCTGGGTAAAAATATGTCACTGAAAATCTCACAGCCTGACTGAGCAGAACCTCTTAGGATGCTTAACAAGGTGCATCCAAAGATAGGGGGCCAGTTCCCGTAGAGGGGAAGACCCTTTGTGACAAACAGAGAATATGATGGATAATTCTGCCATTCCAAAGGCAGTGGCAAGCCATTTGCTGCTCTTATGAGCAGAAAAATATCAGCCACCTTCATGGTGGAGAAGAGTGGTACTTAAAATAAGAGATAACGGAAAGCTGTTTGACAAGTAAAAGAAGTTATTATTTTCATAGGAGGAAAAGGAGATTTCACAGGCTCAAATTTTTAATACTAGGTCAGTTCAGGTGTCAAGCTAAAGTCTTAAAGAGCTGTCTCCAAAGCATTCAGCATGACTTTTCTTGGTTTTTGTGGTTATTTTAGACCCATAAGAAAAAAGAACAGAAGGGAACACATAAGTTGGCCCTAACCTTTCTTTTTTTATTTTTTTCTGTCTCCAGAAGAGTGAAAGGGTTTCCACATTTCTACAAAATCCATGATCTGACCTTAGTTACTTCCCTATCAGCTTACAAAAGAGGTTGCCATGGTTATGTGAGGAGAAAGCTTTTTAAAATCCGTTCTCCTGTAATTCTGGTCAGTGGAAATTCTTCCTTAAAGAAAAATCAACTTGGACTTAATTCCATAGAGCTAAAATCCCAATTTAAAAATGAGGAAATGACCTAGATAGAGGTGAAAAACAAATGCATGGATTATGGCTTCTTGAAGATTTACTTTTTTTGATTGTTCATCCAAGAAAATCAGCACTGTCTCAGAATTTCCTTCTAGAAGAATTTTACTATGAGGGAATCTGTGGTATGTTTTTATGATTAATTTTTTTATAACAAACAGTTCTCCCTACCCTCCCCCGGCCCTAGACAACAGACCATCACTCTCCCCAATCACTCCAAACCTTATTAAAATCACATTTCCTCCAAGAGGCCTTCCCCAACTAAGCCCACATTACCCCTACTTCCTCTCCCTTTTGCATTGTCTATGCACTTGGATCTGTAATCTTTAAGCAGTTGATGTCCTTCACACCCTCAGCCCCAGAGCACTCAGGTACATATCCATAATTTTATTTTAATGTCTGTCACCCCCTTCTAGATTGAAAGCTCCTGGTGTGCAGGGGACACTTCTACCAACTCTGTTGCAATGTACTCTCCCAAGTGCTTAGTACAGTACTCTGCACACAGTAGGTGCTCAATGGTTATGATATTAAGCATTTACTGTGTATATACAAGATATAATAGAGAAGCAGCGTGGCTCAGTGGAAAGAACCCGGGCTTGGGAGTCAGAGGTCATGGGTTCGAATGCCAGCTCTGCCGCTTGTCAGCCATGTGACCGTGGGCAAGTCACTTCACTTCTCTGTGCCTCAGTTACCTCATCTGTAAAATGGGGATTAACAGTGAGCCTCACGTGGGACAACCTGATTACCCTGTATCTGCCCCAGCTCTTAGAACGGTGCTCTGCACATAGTAAGCGCTTAAATACCAACATTATTACTGTGCACACAGTAAGTGCTCAATAAATACCATTGATTGATGGGCACACAGGTGCTTAATAGTAATGACATTAAGCATTTACTGTGTATATACAAGATATAATAAGCAGCTTGGAATGTGGATATGGCACAGACCTGAGAGTCAGAAGGATATAGGTTCTAATTCCACCTCCACCACTTGTCTGCTGCCTGAGTCACTTTACTTCTGTGTGCCTCAGTTACCTCATCTATAAAATGGGGATTAAGACTGTGAGCCCTATGTGGAACATAGGGTCCAACACAATTACCTTATATCTGCACCAGAATTTAGTGCATGCTACATATTAAGTGCTGAACAAATACTATTATTATTATTATTATTTTACAAATCAGACAAGGTCCTTACAGAAGGGGTTCACAATCTAGGTCAGAAAGGACAGACTCATAGACAGGATAAATAAATTACAGTCAGCAAATCATGGACCATGGGAGCTTTAAACCAATCCAACTATCAAAATTCAAGGTCAGTCATAGAGGATAGCTAGTCCTGATGTTCCTCATTCTAGACCACAGTGTTTATTTCAGGAGTGAGGCCTACAGAGCACAGACTTGAGAGTCCAAGGACCTGTGTTCTAATCCCAGATCTGCCACTTGCCTTGCTGTGTGACCTTAATCAAGTCACTTAACTTCTCTGTGCTTCAGTTTTCTCACTTGTAAAATGGGGATTCAATACCTGTTTCCACTCCTACTTAGACAGAGAGCCCTATGTTGGGTCAGGGACTGTGTCCAACTTGATGATCTTGTACCTACCTATCCCAGTGTTTAGTACTATGCTTGGCACCTAGTAATGACTTCACCAATGCCATTTGTTATTTTTTGTTGTTGTTATTAAAACAGCTTCAACCTCAGTGAATGCTCTGCCTCCAAAATTCTTGGAGGAATTTTCTTGTTTGAATAGTGATTGGGAGCAACTGGCTCTGCCACATGCCTGTTGTGAGACCTTGGACAAGTCACTTAACTTCTCAGTGATGTAAAATGGGGGTTAAGACTGAGCCCCTGTGAGACGGGGACTGTGTCCAACCCGATTATCTTGTATCTATCCCAGCGCTTAGTACAATGCCTGGCGCACAGTAAGCATTGAACAAATACCATAATTATGATTATTATAGGAGTGGAAAATCCCTTTACGTTCCCTGGGTCACACTCCTATTTGGAATATAGACCCATTCAGGATGGTACAGAGGAAGTAAAGGAAATTTTTAGAACCCCTCAGAGTCTCATAAGGCCAGTACAGCCCGCACTGGTCCTCGCTGTTCCACATGAACACCAACCCACTGGGTTTTTCCACTTCCGTAAGGGGACAAGCCAGCCTATGTTTTCCTACTGTTTCCATATTACAGAATTCTGTTATTGCTGCCTTAGGAACTTTGGGCAAAACATAAAGAATGAGTCTATAACATTGAGCTGTCATAGGTAGAGGTATCTGTCATCTTATAGTAATAAACCGTGTCATTTAAGTGCTTATGGTGTATAAAGCACTGTACTGATCACTAGAGTAGGTATAAGATAATCAGGTGAGACCCTGATCCATATTGGGTTCTCAGTGTTAGTAGGAGAGAGAACAGGTATTGAAATCCCATTTTACAATCATGGAAACTGAAGCACAGACAAGTTCATTGACTTCCCCAAGGTCAAACAGTGGGCAAGTGGCAAAGCCAGGATTAGAGTCCAGATGCTCTGACTCCTAGGACAATGCTCTTTTATAACAAGGCCATGCTCCTGGATCAATAATAATTTTTTAAAATTTTCTTTCCCCTTTCCACATGTGCTTCACACATAAGCACATTCTGAGTTAACAATCTCCTGGGGGGTCCAGGAATCTTGTCTATTTCTCACCCAGAGACTTCTTTCTCAGCTCAGTACGGTGCTTTGCACCTAGTAGGTGTTTAGTGAATAGTATTAATATTACTATTGAATCAACAGACTTTACCATTACATAATTTTCACTCAGAGCAGAAAGTCAGCTCTTGCACTTACAATCAATTGTATTTATTGAGCGCTTCCTGTGTGCAGAGCACCGTACTAAGCACTTGGGTGAGTACAGTGTAATAGAGTTGATAGATGAGTTCCCTGCTGGTTGGTAGATGAGTTATCCTCTGCTACTGCTGTTTCCATCCTCTTGGAAGAGCGATGGCAAACAGATAAGTCTGCCTGAGATTGGAAAAACATTTCATGGGATTCCATTTAACGGTGTTAACTACCTCTGATTCATTACCCGGCTAATGTTAGAGAGATTTAGCACAGTTGGTCACGATTTATCCCTGTAGAGCTGGAAGATTCTAGGTGGAGGGGCTGTTTGTCATGGCATTTCATCCCCCCGGCATGTCCAGAACGCTGGCTCGCTTGCACGACAACGGCTTGGGGGGCTGCCCTACTCCCTTTACACCACCACAAAGTGAGATGGAGATTGTCAATCAGGCCGATATTGCTGACCTGAGGGTCGTCAGGACAGTCTCACAGCTGGAGTCATTGGACCTGGTTCAAGGATATCCTCTCTCTGTATATTGTGCAGTTGCCACTAGCATTCTGACAGTGGAAATCAGCATGACCTGGTGGATGGAACACGGGCCTAGGAGGCAGAAGGATCTGGGTTCTAATCCCCCCTCTGCCACTTGCCTGGTGTGTGACCTTGGGCAAGTCACTTTACTTCTCTGGGCCTCAGTTTCCTCCTCTGTAAAATGGGGATTAAAACTGGGTCCAGCCTGTTTAGCCTGTGTCCACCCCAGGGTGTGGTACAGTGCTTGGCACATGGTAAGAGCTTAACGAAGACCTTAAAAAAAATATTGCTAGATTTTTCACCGTACAGTCTTGTCCAGTGAATGTTCTACAGAAAAATGTACTTCCTATGCCATCCCCTGTGCAGGAATGGCTTATACCCTCCTGTTTAGGTATTATAACAAAGAATGGGTAAAACCTCTGAAGTCTTTCTCTCCTTCTTTTGTACTTCTGTCTGTCTCTCGATTTTTTTTCTCCCTCACCCTTTTCTTCCCTGCCCCCAATCTTGCCTTCATATCCAGAGAAATCATACCTAATGGTTAGGAAGAGAAAAGTACGGCAGTCAACTACGGATTTTATTAAAAAGAACACAAAACATTTCAGTTAGAATAATCAATCCTTCAGTCAGTCAATCATATTTATTGGGCGCTTACTGTGTGCAGAGCACTGTACTGTTTGGAAAGTACAATCAATGATTTTCATTGAATGCTTACTATGTGCACAGTGCCATACTATTCATTCATTCAATAGTATTTATTGAGCGCTTACTATGTGCAGAGCACTGTACTAAGCGCTTGGGATGAACAAGTCGGCAACAGATAGAGACGGTCCCTGCCGTTTGACGGGCTAAGTGCTGGGGAGAGTACAATATAACAAAGTTGATAAACAAGCACCCTTCCCACAAGGGGCTTAATTGGTTTGATTTGTCTGATTTGAGCTTCCAAAAAAAGAATCATATAACGTATTCTTCCATTTTCAACCCCACTGTCGCACACTCTGGTTGGTAGCCTCATCCCTGTCCTTCAAGTAATTGCTTAGAGGTTTGGGCAGGTTTTAACAGATATTCACCGTAAGCTTTCATGAGTTTTTCACTTATATTTATTAACATTTCTCTTTGGTTCATGAACTGTAAGAGCACCAACATAACATTCACTATAGTTTTGTAAATGGGAAATATTTCTCTTTTCACTTTATACTTGGAAAATCCAGCAGAGCCCAATTTCATGGTTCAGAGGCTAAATCTGCTGATGCCTCAGGGATGGCCACTGCCTCGATCCTATAGCCCCGGGCCAGAGGAAGTGGGCAAATTCATCCAAGAGGGATCAGTGGGGGCCGTAGCCTGCCTGTGATTCCCATTCTGGAAATAAAAGAGAGCAAGAAAATAGAAACGGAAATTTGGATAGGGAAGTGGCGTGGCCTAGTGGATGGAGTACGGCCCTGGGAGTCAGAAGAACCTGCCGCTTGTCTGCTGTGAGATCATGGGCAAGTCACTTCTCTTCTCTGTGCCTCAGTTGCCTCATCTGTAAAATGGGGATTAAGACTGTGAGCCTCAAGTGGGACAACCTGATTACCATCTATCTACCCCAGCTCTTAGAACAGTGCTCTGCACATAGTAAGCGCTTAACAAATACCAACATTATCATCTATAAAATGGGGATTAAGACTGTGAGCCCCATGTGGGATAGGGACTGCGTCCCTCAGGATTAACTTGTATCTACCCCAGTGCTCAGAACAGCGCTTGACACATAGTAAGCACTTAATAAATATCTTTATTATTATTATAATTATTATCATCGCTGCAGATGCTGCCTGAAAATTCACCTTTGCATTTCCACCTTGCAAATAGAATCCTTCCTTCAGCTGACGCTGCTTTAGCGGCAGGAACCACGAATTAGGCTTGTGTGTTTTCGCCCTTCGAGTTCCCCATGCAGTATCTCCTCAGATGTCCTGCTGCCATTCCTTTTCTCCAGATTGCCCGGCCCCAGGGGAGCTGTGTAGCTGACTGCATCGCTTCAGCGTTGGTGAGCCGACTGCAGTCCCGGACCTCACTGTTGGCACCACCTATAAACTGGTCTCATTGCCAAATGTTTGCAAATAACACCTGGTACAGGAAGGACTCTAGAGATCTTTCTCCATGTGGTGCATAGTGAAATGTCAGTAAATAATTTGCTTTGAGAGTGAAACATGGCAAGTGGTTTGGTTTTTCAGGCCACGGCGTCACCCGGATAGGGTGGGTTTATTATGACTAAGCAGGGAAACAGGGTTGCCTAATGGATAGAGCACAGCCTGGGGAATTAAAAGGACTTGGGTCCCATTCATTCGATCGTATCTATTGAGCTCTTACCGTGTGCAGAGCACTGTACTGAGTTCTTGGGAGAGTACAATATAACAATAAACAGACCCATTCCCTGCCTACGATGAGTTTACCGGGTAGAGGGTGCTAATCCTGGCTCTGCCACTTGTCTGCTGTGTGACCTTGGGCAAGTCACTTCACTTCCCTGGACCTCAGTTCCCTCATCTCTCAAAAGGGGATTAAGACTGTCAGCCCCACGTGGGACATGGACTGTGTCCCACCTGATTAGCTTCTAACTATCCCAGAGCTTATTACAGTGCTTGACCCAATGTAAGTGCTTAAAAAATGCCATAAAAAAAACCCTCATATCTGGGTACTGGTTGTGCTGGGAGTCTTCACGATACACATTGTTCATGCAAAAAGGAAATTAGGATGGCTTCAGATCATGGCACACACACACACATATAAATATATGTATTTATATATTTAATGACATATATATCATTAGTCTCCCCTCAGAGGTTCAGAACATCTCCAGAGCTGTTGATGATCTGGTAGGCCCAATCACCAGCCTGGAGTTTAACAATCAGCTAACCAGCCAATGGTATTTAACTCGTTGTAGGCATGGAATGTGTCTGTTTATTGCTGTATTGTACTCTCCCAAGAGCTTGGTACAGTGTTCTGCACACCGTGCTCAATAAATATGATTGAATGAATGAATTGAGCACTTACCCTATGCAGAGTACTGCGCTAAACATTTAGGAGAGTAGATTACAACAGAGTTGGTAGACACATTCCCTGTTCACAGCAAGCATACAATCTCGGGGGGAGGGGCGTGGACAGACATTAATATAGATAAATCAATTGCGGGTACCCACATGACTGTTGGAAACAGCCGTGACCCTCCTGCTGATCTTTGCACTGGCCCAGGTTAGTGATGAAATTTAGTAAATATTGACTGTGTTCTGATACACTATGCCCAGAGCTGGAGGGAAATGGAACAAAATAATGCCACCATAGCTGGTCTTCTTTTTGAGGAAGAGTGCACTGGGGATGGCAGCCGGAAGGCCCCTCTGTCATGTGGCACAAGTGTAGGAACATTGATATGCTAGTTATGACCGGGCGGCATCAGTTTTGGTTCCTCTGGTTCTAATTCACCCCACCCTCAGCCCCCGGCACCTGTGTGCATATCCATAATTCATTTTAATCCTGCCTCCATCTCTAGACTAGCTCACGGTGGTCAGGGAACATATCTGCCAACTGGTATTTGTATCAGTCGAATTTACTGAGTGCTTACTGCGGAGAGAGCACTGTACTAAGCACTTGGGAGAGAAGAGTATAACAATAATACAGGGACATTCCCTGCCCACAGTGAGCTTACGGTCTAGAGGGGGAGACGGACATTAATATAAATAGATTACAGATAAGTGCCTGAGTGCCGTGAGGCTGGTGGGGATGAAGAAAGGGAGCATGTCAGGGTGGTGCAGGAGTGAGTGGAAGATAAGGAAAAGAAAGATTAGTCAGGGAAGGCCTCTTGGAGGAGACGTGCCTTCAATAAGGCTTTGAAGGTGGAGAGAGTAATTGTCGGGCGTGAAGTGGGAGGAGGTTCCGGGCCAGAGGCAGGATGTGGGCAAGAGGTCGGTCGCAAGATATACAAGATCGAGGTACAGCTAGTAGGCCGGCATTAGAGGAGTGAAGCGTGCGGGCCTGGTTGCGGTGAGTAGTGAAGTGAGGTAGGAGCTGGCAAGATGATTGAGCACTTTAAAGTGTACTCTCCCGAGCACTTAATACAGTGCTTTGCACACAGTAAGCCCTCAATAATTACTTCTGATGAATAGATCATTATCCCGGAAATCCTCTCCTGCTGGTTTGATTCAGTACTGATTAGAGAAGCAGTGTGGCTCAGTGGAAAGAGCACGGCTTTGGAAGTCAGAGGTCGTGGGTTCTAATCCCGGCTCTGCCACTTGTCAACTGTGTGACTTTGGGCAAATCACTTGGCCTCTCTGTGCCTCAGTTCCCTCATCTGTAAAATGGGGATTAAGACTGTGAGCCCCGTGTGGGACAACCTGATTACCTTGCATCTCCCCCAGTGCTTGGAATAGTGCTTGGCATGTAGTAAGTGCTTATTAAAATAATAATGTTTGGTATTTGTTAAGTGCTTACTAGGTGCAGAGCACTGTTCTAAGTGCTGGGGTAGATACAGGGTAATCAGGTTGTCCCACATGAGGCTCACAGTTAATCCCCGTTTTACAGATGAGGTAACTGAGGCACAGAGAAGTTAAGTGACTTGCCCACAGTCCCACAGCTGACAAGTGGCAGAGCCGGAATTCGAACCCCTGACCTCTGACTCCTAAGCCTGGGCTCGTTCCCCTGAGCCACGCTGCTTAACATATACCATCACCATTATTATCATTATTATTGTTATTATTATTACTGCAGATGTGAGGACAAACAGTCAGGTGGTCTTAACTCCCCACCCAGCCCTTAAGGATCAGGCAGCCCATTTCCATGAGCAAGAGGGACTTGGAATCGAGCGCTAACCCTCTTCTTGTTGGGTGACCCACATCCCCTGATGTAGCCGAGTTTCTCTGATTTTTCCTCCTCCCCCGGGATTCCATCCAGCCAATTTTAGTGTATTTGTTGTGACCTCCTTTACCTTCATTCGTTCGATCGTATTTATTGAGCGCTTACCGTGTGCAGAGCACTGTACTAAGAGCTTGCGAAAGTGCAGTAGAACAAGAAACAGACACATTCCCTGCCCACATTGAGCTTACATACCTACCGCATTAAGAATATTTTTAGTTCTCTGTCTCAGGGATAAGCTGTATTTGGTCTTCCAGTGAGGTTGGACCCTAAGCCGTCTCCAGATTGTAAACTCACTGTGGGCAGGGAACACGCTACCAACTCTGTTGTACTCTCCCAGGTGCTTAGTATAGGGCTCCGCATACAGTAAGTGCTCAATAAGTACGATTGCTCGATGGCTCTGTCAACCGGAGGCCTTGATAAGAGCTGGCGGAGTGCAATTTAGGGGATGTATTTAAAAGCATGATGAAAGATGCAATTCAGGTGAACACAGCTGCACAATCAGTGGCAAGCTGAACTGGTACATGCCAGGGAAGCAGTGTGGCTCAGTGGAAAGAGCCCGGGCTTGGAAGTCAGAGGTCGTGGGTTCGAATCCCGTTCTGCCACTTGTCAGCTGTGGGATTGTGGGCAAGTCACTTCACTTCTCTGTGCCTCAATTACCTCATCTGTAAAATGGGGATTATCTGTGAGCCTCACGTGGGACAAACTGATTACCCTGTATCTGCCCCAGCGCTTAGAACAGTGCTCTGCACATAGTAAGTGCTTAACAAATACCAACATTATGATTATTATTATTAAATAATGTTTACTAAAGGATTAATTATTGGTTTTCTTAAATTGCTACTTGAGTGTTGGATTTATGTATTCTGGTGGTAGATAGAGATCTCAGCAAATCTTTCTTATAGTCACATCTGTCTTGGAATATCTGATATGTGAAACGATGTTTGGTCTGTATCTGAATCTCTGTATCTCTTCCCTAAGCCCTCCTTCCCTCTTCTCCCACTTCCTTCTCCATTGCCCTGACTTGTTCCCTTTATTCATTCCCTCTCCCAGCCCCACATCATTTATGTACGTCTGGAACTTATTTATATTAATGACCGTCTACCCCTCTATACTGTAAATTTGCTGTGGGCAGGGAATACACCTGTTATATGTTATATTGTACTCTTCCAAGCATCTAGTACAGTACTTTGCACACAGTAAGCAATAAATATGCTTGACATATATATTCAGATTGGGTTATCTCTATAGCAGCTGACAATTCAGAGCCCGTTATTTGACTTGGCATGTGATTATATGCTAGTGGCTACATTCTATAACTACCCAAGATATATGATGCTAAAAATCAATACACTGGAAAGGTTACAATGGAGAATTATATTGAGATTGGATCCTAATCTGTAAGTAGATGCCACACTCTGCTCTACTCTATAAATTATATGTTTCTTTCGGTAAATTAAACACAGCTCCTTTCACTCGCTAATTTTGAGCTGACTTGACGTAACTGACTAATACTATTAAAAGATCGTGTTATTACCAACATTCCAACAATTTTTACCATTTAAAGATAAGTAGAAGTTGAATGAATTTCAAGAGGAGGAAATGTCATTTTGTGGAAAACTAGATTCTTCCAACATGTAGATCCTTCCCAGTAAATTAAGTGGTGTTTTTTTTTTTTTGGCCACCAAGAACCATTTAGCAAATTACTACTGCAGTGCACTAGAGGAAATGGCTATCACCTACATAAAATGAAGCCGCAGAGCACTGCCGCATTTTACTGATTCCAGTATAGTGAGTCAAAAACCATTTCATAGTTAAACACGAAACTATACAATTAAAGCTTTTGGGAAAAAAAATGGAATTTTCTGATTAGTCTCAGAGGAGTATTATGACTAACTTCATTTTGGAATTAAATAAATAGACTTCATTTTGATAATTACCTAATTGGCTAATTCCTTAATTTTCACTTAAAACAGGTATGGTGAAGCCATAACCTAGCCATTTCTAGAGCAAGATTTTCATGACTGTCTTTGAGAACTTGATTCTGTTTACCTGAAATTTCAAAGAGATATGGCAAATACCTACTACCTTTCTGACCACCACAAATACTTACTCAGTGCTCTGCCCATAGCAGTCACTCAATAAATTCAATTGACTGACAAAGATCCAGAGGCAGTTTCCTTCTGTTTTGCATTTTGAAGGGTGGCCTAAATGGAATTTCAGATTTCTGCCAGTCACCTCTTTGCTAAGGAAAAATTCTATTCTTGGGTTGCTAGTATCAGTGAAGCAAATGACTGGCTAAGATGAAGAAAGGGAAGAAGAATACACCTCTAGATCGTAAGCTCATTGAGGGCAGGGAATGTGTCTGTTACTGTTATATTGTATTCTACCAAGTGCTCAGTATAGTGCTCTGCAGACAGCAAGCACTCAATAAATATGACTGACTGACAAAGATCCAGAGGTAGTTTCCTTCTATTCTGCATTTTGCGCAGAATTTTGGTCACAATCAGAGAAGACATCTCTGAAGCTTGGAAATGACTAGTCTAAAATATTTGGATTATTCAACTGCCTTCTCCGTTGCTCACTGAGGCCGCTAAAAGACACCATATCATTTAGACACCCACTGCTCTGAATTCTTTAGACTCAGAACTGGCAGTATCTATTTTACTGGGGAAAGAAGTGCTGAACTTTCCAAAACATGCAGAGTGAAGAATAAACTTAGTATGGTGTGTGTGGCACCTGCCTGACAGCTTGTTGGCTGAGTGTAAATCACTTGTGGAAGTGCCCGAGGAGCAGATCTCCATTAGTGAATTGGCTAAAAGAATAGCTCTACCCGATCCTTTTTAGCTCAACCCTACACCATGCTGCAGGCTTTTTTCAGGAGGGGAGGGACGACAAGACAGAGGAGGCGGGATTCCTTCCTCAAGTTATCTCCTTTTTTCCCTTTTCAGCCTCTGTGGATGGTGCTAATATGTGATAGATTTCTCTGACAGAATTAAAATCTGAGGGAAAATAATCAAAATCAGTCCATCAGCAAAATAGTTGCCCAACCGTATTCGTTTGTTCAGCAAAACAAGTGGATTATAGCTTTGAATTCTTCAACTAGGGCCAATTAAGACTCGTCTCCCTCTAAAATGAAATGCTAAATCTGCCTAAGTTATCAATTTGTTGGAGGCATTAGAGAATATTGACCACTGGAATAAACTTTCTAATGGAGAGTTAAATGAATGAAATTCAGTCACAGAAAATAGGAATTTAAAGGAAGTTCCAAATCATTAACAGTAATGTGTTCTATCATATTTTGCTTTTGAACCAAGGAATTCATCTGGTTATCTTGAAGTTGCATTGTACTTTCCCAAGCATGTATTAAAACGCTCTGCACACAGTCCTCAGTAAATACCATTGATTTTTTGTTGTTGTTGACTATTCTTGATGTTTCTGTCACTTTTAGATGATGCATTTCTTGAGGGTCAGAGACAGTGTTTTACAACTAGCACCCATGTCTTTTCACCTAGAGGAGCAGCGTGGCTCAGTGGAAAGAGCATGGGCTTGGGAGTCAGAGGTTGTGGGTTCTAATCCCGGCTCCGCCATTTGTCAGCTGTGTGACTGTGGGCAAGTCACTTCACTTCTTTGGGCCTCAGTTACCGCATCTGTAAAATGGGGATTAAGACTGTGCCCCACATGAGACAACTTGATAACCTTGTATCTCTCACGCTTAGAACAGTGCTTGGCACTTAGTAAGAACTTAACAAATACCATTATTATTTTTATTATTCACCTTCTAACGTTAAGCATAACCCAAGTTACATCCATCCAGGAGATAGGGCTGTCTTCTTTGATGCCTTACCTTGGATTATCAGCAATACAATTAATACAGGGGTACAGTCTGGGTTCTTTGATTTTTCCATCACCAGCAGAAATATTGGTGTTAAAATGTCTGTAAATTTTCAAGGAAGCACATAATTTATGAATACAATTTCAAGAAGACCCTAATGGAGAGAAGAGTTCAGGTGCCCAGGGGTATTCACCTGCACAGTGGTGCTTTAAGAAAAAGGAAATAGGCCTCTGTTTTGACCTAAATTTGGACAAATCATTCACTGTTATAAAACCACTATCTCAATCATCAGAACTAGTTTCTACTGCAGCCTCCTGTGCCTTATTTAATTTGTGTTCTTTTACCTCAAATTACTTTAAGGATTAAACAATTATTTAGTCATTGTTTATCATTTCAGTACATCCCACACAAGGGAATTTCATATTCTCCAAAGGTCTGGTACTGATCTAATTTATACCTTAAAGTTTGACATAGCCTGATTATTTAGTGGAATAGGCATATACAGTTCTTCATATACATGTATTCGTCAGTATTTACTCATTAGCGTGAGTATAATCTAGCCCCTGAATACATGATTTTGACTTAATTTAGGAAGCTGCTTTATCAGTTATTTTTTTCTCTCTGCATTGTCACTTCAGTCATATTTATTGAGCACTTACTGTGTGCAGAGCACTGTACGAAGCACTTGGAAAGTACTATACAGCAATAGAGGCAAACCCTACCCACAGTGTAAAAGGGGGGAGACAGAAATCAAAACAAGTAAACAGGCATCAATATAAATAGAATTACAGGTATACACCTATGTACATAAGTTCTGTGGGGAGAAGAGCAAAGGGAGCGAGTTGAGGTGATGTGGAAGGGAGGGGGAGCTGAGGAAAAGGGGGCTTAGTCTGGGAAGGCATCTTGGAGGAGGTGAGCCCTTCAGGAGGGTTTTGAAGGGGGGGAAGAGGGATTATTTGGAAGATTTGAGGAGGAAGGGGATTCCAGGCCAGAGGTAGAACGTGGGTCAGGGATCGACGGCGAGACAGGCGAGATGGAGGCACAGTGAGAAGGTTAGCACCGGAGGAATGGAGTGCACAGGCTGAGACATAGAAGGAGAGAAGGGAGATGAGGTAAGAAGTGGCAAGTGATGGACAGCTTTGAAGCCAATAGTGAGGAGATTTTGTTTGGTATGGAGGTTGATAGACAATCACTGGAGATTTCTGAGGAGAGGGGTGACATGCCCTGACCGTTTCTGTAGAAAAATAATCCTGGCAGCAGAGTGAAGTATGGACTGAAATGGGGAGAGGCAGGAGGTTGGGAAATCAGAAAGGAGGCTGATGCAGTAATCTAGTCAGAATAGGATGAGTGATTGTACTAACATGGGAGCAGTTTGGATGGAGAGGATGCTAACATGGTTGTGGTTTAGATGAAGAGGAAAGGACGGATCTTGGAGATGTGTGAAGGTGAGACCGACAGGATTTGGTGACAAATTGGCTGTGTGGGGTGCATGAGAGAGCAGAGTCAAGGATGGCACCAAGGTTACGGGCTTGTGAGACGGGAATCTTCAATAGTAATAATTATTGTTCTTGTTAAGTGCTTACTATGTGCTGTGACCTGTTCTAAGTACCGGGGTAGATCCAGGGTAATCAGTTGGGGACAGTCCCTGTCACAGATGGGACTCACAGTTCAAAATAGAGTGTAGAATTTGATCCCTATTTTACAGATGAGGAAACTGTGGCAAAGGGAAGTTAAGGGCTTGCCCAAGGTCACTAAGCAGGCAAGTGATGAATTCAGGACCTCTGAATTCCAGACCTGCCCTCGTTCCACTAGGCACACTGCCTCTAAACTATAAACCCTTTAATGGCAGAGATCAGTTTCTAGAATCTGATTTTTGACCTCTCTTACACTGTACATTCAGTGAGACCAGTACCCTCCCAGTTAGTCATATTGACCGAGTGCTTACTGTGTGCAGAACACTACTGAGCACTTGGGAAAGTACAGTCTAACAATATGTACTCCCATCCCAAGGCCAGGGTCTGTCCCTAATGTAGCCTGCTCCCGCACTCCATTGATAATGACTTGGAGGTGGTGGGCAAGAAGTCATTCCCGTTTTTGGAAATTGGTGCTGATGGAAAGAGAAATGTGTCTTCTGTACACTGAAGCACACATTCAGTCGCCTGTATATTCATTAGAGATACATGGAACCAGTGATTCAGGCCACTACTTTCTTGGTTCTGTTCACAGCTAGCAATGAAACTATTTTGAACAGAATGTGTGGTGTACTTTTCTCTTAGAAATATCTCCCTGGGTGAAAATTGGCCAGTATATGTCAGATTTCTCATACTAAGTCCAGCAGGATCTATTTTCTATTCTCATGCAGAACCCCACTTTTCCATGTTTGCTTTATTTCTTTCTTTTGACGCCGTGCTCATTTTTGTAACGCTAAATAACTTGATTTTCTAGCTTGCCTAGTATTCATGCCGCTATCTGTGGCACAAAATATCCGTTCAATTTACTTAAATACCAGATTTCACCGGTTTTAGCAAGAAACAAAAATTTCATTCTTTTATTGGGCTAATCTGCACGTCACATACGAAAGTGGTTTAGGCGGTTAATCAAGGTGAACTACTATCTATTCTGGAGGAGTTCATGAAATCAGTCATTCATATTTACTGAATGCTTAACTGCACAGAGCACTGTACTGAGCGCTTAGGAGAGTACAATACAATGACATAATAGATGTATTCCCTGCCCACAGTGAGCTTACAGTCTAGAGGGGGAATGTTAAAATAGCCCATACTTGCCCCTCCTAATTAAGCCAAAGTCATTTTTCAATTGACATTTCACTTCTCTTGGTTCCTGAATAAGTGACAGGAGGTTTAGCTAGCATTGCCGTTGTCTGTATTGCCTCATTGATAAATGCATTGCTCACACTGGGCCAAGCGTTAACAAATAAAAGCACTTTTCCATCCTTATATGTGCTTAGAGCATTGGCCAGACTCAAAACCAACCTCAAATTTCTCCCTTAAGAAGCTTCACATCAAGTACCAAGGGCAATCATATGCTTGTTCTTATTAGAGGAAGGCACTCCTAGTGGTGAAACAGTCCATCAATTCATCATTTATTAAGTGCTTTCTGTGTGCAGAGCACTGTACTAAGCGCTTGGGGAAAACGTTAGAGTTAGTAGATATGACCCTCATCCATAAGGAGCGTGCAGTCTACAGGACGAGAGAGATATTAAAGTAGATTAGGGATAGGGGAAATAATAGAATATAAGAATATTTATTTTACTAAACAGCTGGGGTGAGTATCCAAGTGCTTATGGAGTACAGAGCCAATTTCATAGTCGACGTGGGCGGGAGGGTGGAGAGTGGCAATGAAGGGCTTAGTTTGGGAAGGCCTCTTGGAGATGACATTTTTTTAGGAGGGTTCGGGAGGTGGTTAGAATGGTGGACTGTTGGACATGAAGTGGGAGGGAGCCCCAGGCCCTATGGAGAACATGGGCAAGAGATCAGTGGTGGGAGAGATGAGACTGAGGCGCAGAGAGTAGGTGCAGTGTGTCATATTGGTCTATCCTCTATAGTTGACTCCCACTTTTCGGCTGGGATGCTGAATTGCCTGAGGATTTACTTTACCATGCAGTCCTCTGCCTTGGTTGCTTTTGGTAGAGGAAGCTTGTATATACCATCATCCAGGTCCCTCGCCCCGTGCTCAAATAGTCATCTTCTTTGGTATTACGGAAGGGGAAAATTATTTATGTATTTATTAAAGAGTTATGCCTTAAGGCCATTCAATTATAAACACATTTCTTCCTGATAATTTTTAGTAGATTTCCTAATCAAAATCTCTTGATTTAGATAAGAATAAGTAACGTTCACATGGAAATGTTTTAAATCCTTTAGGGGACTAATGTGTAGGTTGCTTATTGAAAAAGTCCAATGATGATGAAGAGTTTGCCTTTACCTATTTTACATTTTGTGTGAAAACGAAATTATGTAATTTGAAGAGGCCTGAGATTAATGTTATCAGTAACATGGAAAGGATCAGCCCTTTGGAACAAAAGTATCTTGCTGAAACTTCTCATTTTAATGCTGCTTTAAAGGCAGGGGGCAGATTTATTATTGATTATAAACTTAGCAAGTGCTGGGAGCTACATTGCTACTGGGATTTATTCTATGGAATATCTACATATCAGCACTGGCGACCTGTCAAATTCACTTCACTTATGCCAATTAGAGAAATGGAATGCCAGCAGCAGCTTACTTATCTAAGTCAAAAAATCCTTTTCCTGAATTGATATGCCATTAAGTGACCTGTGGCAAGGGAACTCAAAATGTCAAGGTCAAGGATTGCAGTAGCAATTTTTGTTCAGAATAAGGGTTCTCTAAAAGATGACTTTGATAAAGCCTGTAGGAGTCATCTTTTTTTCCCTATTTTGGGGTCTCAATCAAGGGTGCTTTCAAGTGATTTGGACTTTTAACTTATCCCCAATACATTTGTCTTCAGATCACCTACAGATCACCTCTTCTAGTGCCAACTTTACTCACTGTGCTCTGATCTCGTCTATCTCACCACCCACCCCTTTCCCACATCCTCCCCCTAGCCTGGAACTCCCTCCCTATCCATATATGCCAGACCACCACTCTCCCCACTTGAAAAGCTGCATAAAGGTCACATCTCCTCTAATCAATCTTATTTTTCGAGCACTTACTATGGGCAGAGCACTAAGTGCTTGGAGGAGTACAGAATTAGCAGACACGATCCCTGCCCAAAATGAGCTTATCCAGTTAAGCCCTCTCTTACTTGGTTCCCTCTCCCTCCGGTGGCATCTGTGCAGTTGGATCTGTGATCTTTGGGCATGTGATTTTCTTCCCACCCTCAACCGCACATATACATACCTTTAAATTATATATTATGAATTATTCATTCATTCCATCAAATTTATTGAGGGTTTCCTATATGCAAAGCACTATACTAAGTGCAAAGCACTGTACTAAGTGCTTAGGAGAGTGCAGTATAACAACAAAGACACATTTCCTGCCCACGGTGAGTATTGTCTGACTCCCCATCTAGATTCTAAGCTCATTATGGGCAGGGAATGTGTCTGCTAACTCTGTTGTACTCTCCCAATTGCTTGTACAGTGCTCTGCACATAAGCGCTCAATAAATACCATTGATTGGTTGATCGCCTTGAAATATTTTCTGATTTAGTTCATTAATGTGCCCCGGAATGCTCAGCAGCATCGTGGGTGTGAGTTTAGAATGTGGAAACAATCTTCAGCCTCTTAATGGAGTAATATACTGCCTAACCAAAATCTCACCAGTGCCTACCACGGCTGAGTCTAATGTTTTGTTTGGCAATAATGATGAAATTTCTTGGGGACTTACAGGCTCATTGAGGGTCCACACTAGACTCATATTAATGTGTTTTTCCCCCTTTAGGTTGTAAACTCATTGTGATCAGGGAATGTGTCTATCAGTTCTGATGAACTGTACTGTCAAGTGCTTAGTACAATGCTCTGCACAGAATAAGAGCTCAATAAATATCACTGAGTGAATTTCCATGAACAACTGGCCTCTTTTATATTTCATCTCACTACCCTGATAATGCCTCTGTCTGTTACTGATTTGTACATTCCAAGCGCTTAGTACAGTGCTCTGCACATAGTAAGCGCTCAATAAATACTATTGAATGAATGAATGAATGAATGAGAAGGTCTATATCTTTTACTTTTTGTACTATGCTATATAATCTCCAAGCACTTAGAAAATCCCGATGATGATGATGTGAGCATTTCATATCCTTTAAGTGCTTATAATAATGTTTCACACACATTTAGCTCTTAACGAATTCCATAATAATAAAAATGAGAATAAATTCTTTCAGAGCTCCACGCCACCACTCAATCTCCTAGAGAGGCATTGTTCTAAATGGGACTGAAGGGAACAAAATGCTTTATGGGGGAAGACAATCACTCTTCCTCCTTTCAAAACCTTATTGAAGGCACATCTCCTCCAAAAGGCCTTCCATAACTAGGCCTCGTTTCCATTCCCTTCTGTGACACCCTTACACTTGGATTTGTATCCTTTATTCACCCTTCTAATTCATTCTATTCATATCTATAATTTCTTTATTCATATTCAAGCACTTAGTACAGTGCTCTGCACACAGTAAACGCTCAATAAATGTGATTGAATTGAATGTCTCTCCCCTTCTAGAATGTAAGCTTGTTGTAGACAGGGAATATGTCTACCAACACTATTATTTTATACTCTCCCAAAACCCTAGTACAGTGCTCTGCACATAGTGAGTGCTCAATAAATGCTGCTGATTTTCTTTAACAAGGTATTATTGCATTTCTACTGATTGCCTTGACTAGTTATTGTAAGGATGCTTCTGCCATCTATTTTGAATTCCTTACAAGAAGTCAGAACTTTTCTTTGGCTTCATCTAAATTTCCTCCCATTACCTACCCCAGATCTTAGTTCAGTGTTTGGCGCGTAGTAAACACTTAGCAAATATTATTTTTTTATCATTATTATTTATCATCTCCTCCCCTGGAAGCCCAAGTATCTTTCAGTTTCTATGGTTTGAGGATGTAGAAGAATCAGCTAAGCTTAGATATGTGTAACTCTCAAATCATTTTTTGGAGGTTGAAATTTACCATAATGCAAACTTGATCACCAAGAGAAATTTCCCAGTCATTAGGATTCATTATAAGATAACTTCACTATTTGCATTAATAGTCTGATAATTTTGAGTAGGTATTTAGTCCTTGATTTGCACTTACAAGGATATTTAGCTGTTGAAAATGACTTTAAAAAATGCCTCAGTCCCCCTGCAAGGTCAGTAATCATTCCAGTTTAAGAAATGAAATGGATGCTCCTTCAGGCAACAGAGGGAAAATGTCAGTATATTAAAACTCAGAAAATTTCTCAATTAAACCTGAGTCAATTCTTTGGATAATGAAAGAAGTATAAAATCTCTTCAGAGAAAGTGGCTCTCCCTACTTTACCGAGCTAAACTTTGGCGTCATAGAAGACAGTCACCCGTGGCGACTGTTTTTCCTTTTGAATATCATGACCATGAAATTTCTAGGACTGTTTGAATTCTCAGAGTACTTTAAAATCTTTTTATTAAATGCCTCAGGTGAACAAAGGTGACTGGTGCTAGAGACAGACACGGTAAAGGAGAGAATAGTGGGGGACACATCATTTTGTTGTTTCTTTTGGTATTTTTGACTTGACATAATTAGAGCAAGGCCAGAGTGAGTTACCTTAAAATGGCTGGCAGGAGGTTTATAAGCAAGAGAGCACTGTACTGCAAATTCCAGAGTGTAGAGGGGCTGGTTTTGCCTATAATTCCCAGAACCTACTGGGATATTCTGGGAGGAGACTGACTCTTGACCAGTAGTGGGAAATCCCCACCCATTTTTCGAGTGAGGTTGAGTTTTTCTGACAGGTAATCTAGAACTGATTTGGGGGCTTGTTATATTGGGTGTGCCTCCTCCTCTGAGACAAAGTCAGAAGAGATCTCCAGGTGATAAAGTACCCCGCTTGGCTTAAGCTAGACCGAGAGCCATAGGGAAGCAAGAAGGATAGTTAGGGGGTTATTTTAGACTGAGGTCTGCTTCCAGGCATTTCCTCATGTTCAGGCAGCAATATGGTGTCTGACCTTTGTTCATCAGATTATCATTTTGACCCTGGCAGTTTGGAACCTCAGTGGCTGTAAATATTTCCTTGTTAAACCCCTTCTATTTGTATTTTTATTTTTTCCAATTTGTGCTGCTGATTTAAATCCCATATTCGATTTTATCTTGTTTGGTCATAGTCACCGAGGCCTTCACGGAACTCTCAACTCGGTCGTGTATTGGATTGTTCCAAACACAGGATGTCTGTTTTTGATTCTAGTTTAGGATTATACAGTTAACTGGCTCAGTTTCAGTATACTGAGGAAAAACCTTGGCATCCCATAGGTTTAATTTCCTTTTGGATCAAATTTCCTTTCTATCCAGGTTTGATAGGCGGGTGCTAATCGTCTTAGTGTCTTTAAGGAATAGATTAAAAACACATTAGGTTGAAATGTGAAGATAAATAACCTGTTGTCATATTCCACATACGTAATGCTTGGCCATGGTCATCTATTCCTGTAGATGACTCATCTTTCCTTCATTGTAGTCTTCATCCTGGCCATAAACTTTCTAAGCTGAACTGAAGTTGTGAGTCATTATTTTATGGTATTTTAGCACTTTCTAAGTGCCAGGTGCTGCACAAAGAGCATTAGGGTAGAGTCAAGATCATCAGGTTGGATATAGTTCCTGTCCCACATAGGCTCACAGACTGAATCCCCATTAAGGGGGGATCCCCATAAATAATTAAGGCACAGAGAAGTTGTCTAAGGTCACACAGCAGACAAATGGCAGAGCAAGATCTAGAACCCAGGACCTGGGTTAGGATTAGGATGGAGTAGAGGCCATTTTCTTCTCAAAAATGAGGTCAGTTGGGACCTTAGAGAGGGCTATTTCCCTGGAGTGAATGGGGAGGAAGCCAGATTGTAGGTGATTGAGGAGAAGAATTGGAGGTGGAAAGTGTAGACAACTTGCCCAAGGAGTTTGGAGAGGAATAGTGGAGGGAGATGGAGTTACAAAGTGGAGGGAGTTGTGGAGTCATGGGAGGACTATTTTAGGTTAGGAGATGCTTAGGCATTTTTTGAAAGCAATGTGGGAAGAAGCCATTGGGCAGTGAGCGGTCAGGGAGAGAAAAGGGAGGAAGCAAGTGATTTGATGAGGGTGAAGGAATGAGGTCAGAGGAGCAGGTGGAGGGGGTAGAATTTGAGAGGAGGCGGGAGGGCTCCTCTTGAGATACTGATGGGTCGGATGTGAGAATAGACTAAGAGTCAAGAGGAGCGTGGCAAACAGCCTGTTCTTAGCTACCACTCTTTCATTCAGGGATGGCACCTTGGGCACTTTGTAAGAAATCTGCTTCTGAATTGCTGAGCACAATTAAAAGTAACAACCAAATTAAATGAAAGCCAAATAGAAGCCAGCTATCATGACGTACTTCTACCCCGTTTATGTCTGAAGCCCCAAATCAATCAGTGGTGTTTACTGAGTAATTACTGTTTACAGAGCACTATACTAAGCCACTTGGAAGAATACAGTACATCAGAGTTGGTAGACGTTCATTCATTCATTCATTCCTTCATTCATTCATTCAACCAATCGTATTTACGTTCTCTGCTCACTAGGAGCTTAACTGTCTAGAGGTAACACAAATTCTCTCTTGAATTATCTGCTGTGAATCATTCCACTGCCCTATGAGAAAATCATTTTTCTGTCTTTCCAATGGGAGTCTAACTAGAGAAAAATATTTAGGTACTGTACTGGGTATTTTCTTCACATGTCGCTGGCCATGTTTATATGATATCGATCAGTGGCATTTTTTGAGCGCTTAATGTGTGCAGAGCACTGTACTAAGTGCTTGGGAGAGTACAGTGTAACAGAGTTGGTAGAAATTTTCCCTGCCCACGGTGAGTTCACAGTCTAGAAGGGGAGACAGTCATAAAAATAAATTACAGCTAAAGTAATGGTGCACATTCCTTTCATGCTAGTGGACTGACGTGCACTTCATGATTCTAAGTGTAACTCTTAAATAGTGCTGATGGAATAATTCTGGTCAAATGTAACATCTGGGGTATGTCCAAATTTCCCAATTTTGTGCTTTTCAGACCTTCATCTTGAACTGATTCTTGATGATATGTTAGCACTGCATGCTTTCGATCTCTGAAGGACGCACAGTCCTTCAATCAGTGGTATTTACTGAACACTTAGTCTGCGCAGAGCCCTGTACAAAGCATTCAGACTAAGCCCTCTTGATTCTTTTTTGGCCACTTTCATATATCCTTTTATCAGTGGACCATGGGTTGCCTAGATATTAGTACTTATTGATAACATCCACCTACATGAGATTATTAGCTTGTGGAAAGATTAGCAGGGTCAGACAGTTAGTTACCTAACTGTAGACTTCGGTCATCTGCTGCACATCTTCTTATTGATTATAGAATGGACCTGATAACCTCAGAATTAATACTGCTCAGGCCAATAGACATTTAGTGTATTTTAGAAATGGTGAGGTTTGGCATGTGGTATAGAAAATATTAGACTGTAACAATTTTAAAATATCAGCAAATCATTCCAAATTGTAAATAAAATCCCAAATGATTACTACTAATTAATGTAACCACAAGATTTAATTTGTTTTGGCTGCTGGGTAGTGGACAAGTGATACCAAGTGGAAATCGTCATGTACTGAAATATTTCTTCCTATAAAAATGAGTATCCTGTGAAACGTAAATATGTAAACCCATTAAGTTTAACTGTGTCAGTTAAGTACCAGAGATCTTTGGAAAATATGGGATGGAATAGTAATCCCTGAAGCAAAGTATCAAATGATGAAAGTTAGTGTCACCTAAAATCAATAGAGATAGAACACAGCTGCATCCAACAATGGAGTCAGGTAATCTGTGATTTTTTTTTAGTCAAGGAACTTTGGAAAGCATGTGAAATGAATTTCAAGTAAATATCAAATGTATCAGCAGATAGCTTTTTAAAAAAAGGTATTTATTAAGCATTTACTACATGTCAAGCATTGCAGTAAACATTAGGGTAGATAGAAGATAAGCAGGTTGGACACAGTTCCTGTCACACACGGGACTCCCAGTCTAAGTAGGAGGGAGTAGATTTAATTCCTATTTTACAGATAAGGAAATTGAGGCATAGAGAAGTCATATAACTTCCCCAGGTTCATACAGCAGAGAAGTGGTGTAGCCAGGACAAGCAGCTTGGTTCTATGACTCCCATGCCTGTGTTCTTTTGTTCTTTTCGCCAAGTCACGCTGCTTTGTCCGTGCCTCAAAGAACTACAAACAAATTCCATATCTTTTCTGGATTCCAAGTTTAAATGATCACACTTACCACTCTTCTTTCCTTCATGCACCATATTAATGACCCAAAGGGAAGAAATGTTAGATTATAGTATGTCAGTGTCTGCAGTGTCTTAAATCAGCCTGTGGAGACAATGAAAATGGGGTTTTTTTGGCACAGCGATTGCTCCTTTCCTCTGAACAGATCTAGGAATGGAATGAACAGGTACTGTGGCTTTGTCTAGACAATGAAATGACAGCAGCCCAAGGAATGACGTTGAGACTAATTATGGCAGAGGAACCAATAAGAAGTTTATATTGCTTTGAAAAGAACAAACTTTAAAAGCAAAATGTAGCCACCACTTAGCAAGCCCCCAGTGTTCCCTTCATTAAAGCACAAATTGTTCAAACATTTTGCTGCAAATTTGTAATGAAAAGAGGTGAGTTAAAATAAATGAATAAATTGATCGAGGAAGAAAGCTTCCTCTGAGAAGAAGCGGTTTCTCCAGTGGGGTATAGTTTAATTTAATTACAGATTAGGTTTCGTGTGGTGCATTATTTCTGTCTCATATAGAATTTTAATTCTGTCTCAATATTTCTAATAGATCTCTCATTTTTTTCAACTGTGGCATCATCAGTGATCAACTCAAGGTTATCAAACCCTTCCTTCATATTACAATTAAAATACCCTTAAATGCCTCTACTTTTCCTCTTCAGCAACTCCAATGGATACTTTATTTCCTGTGCACAGAGAGCAGTGAGGTGTTGCTGCATCTATTTAATTGAGGTGCAAATCAAATTAAAATACCTGACCCTGGGCTTTGCAGCACTTGACTGACTCTTCTCTCCAGAGTTCCCCCCCTAATAGAGCTACTCCTACTCTCAGTTCCGCTGCTGCAGACAAAAAACCTGCTTGCGTGGCCACCTGGACTACTCCCCTCTTCATTGAAGTATATCCTTCCCCTCCTTTCAACCTCTATAAAACTAGCTGTTTTAATTAACTTTCCCTGACTAACTCCACCCTCCCACACACACCAGTCACAGCCCACCGGCCCCTCCCACTTGTACATTTCTGTACTGTCACATGTCTCTCTTACGTGTTTCATGTACCTTCCTATGTTTTCTCAAATTCTACCATTAAACTTTAAGTTCTTCATGAGTAGAGACCTTGGTCTGTACTCATGTCATTTGGGTCGGGGCTAAGATAGCAAGTGCTATCTCTGTGCTCACAGAGCAGTCAATACTGTTCCTTCCATTGTTGAAAGCAATCCTTGACATATGCTATCATAGTCACTTGTTTTGGGATAGAAAGACTGTAACAGGGAACTCTAATTACTGACACATTATACACCTAAGATAGGCAACTGGCAATTAATAACTGATAATATATGAAAAAAAGCAAAAGTTGGAAGAGAAGCTCACACCATCTTCATCAAATTCACATTAGTAAATAATTCATCTGCAAATAATAAAGTATTTAGAAGACCACTGTAGATGTATTCGTAGATTAAAACCTACAACAGGCATGGGAGCTTGCTCGTAGATGTTGCATTTCAAATCCAGTTGCACTCCTTTTGAATTTCACTAATTTAGTTATTAACCACTTGGATACACAAAGCATGACTGCTTCAATGCGTACAGTTTCAATTATTTCAGTGGAGAAAAGGTTCTGGGGATTCAAGAGGAAGATGGGGCACCATCTTTTGTCCCTTGGTGGGGGGTTGTTAGGCAGAGCTGTCAGGGTGCCAACTATTAGAGATGCTCTAGGGCAAGGGCTGACAACTATCGTTTTTTATGCAGAAGAGCCAACGGTGGGTGAAGAGCCAAAGAGAAATTTATGACCCACTATCCTACTCTTGATGCCATTAGGACAGGCTCTGCATGGTGAAATAACATGACTTCTCCTATGGCAGTATGCCATTAGGCTTCTTCATAATATTTATTCACAAAAGCCACTTTTCTACCGGCAGGTAGAAGAAAGAAGGGAGGGAAGAGGGAGAAAGATGGAGCCAAAGGAAGGTGATGGGAATAAATGAAAAGGAGAGGCCAGTGACAGGAAATGGGATGAGAGAGAAAGGGAAAGGGTGGAGAAGCACAATGTGCTGGCTACTACTAGTAGAGGTTAGTCTCTTTCCCCTGGCCTCCATCTCCCCTCTCCAAGGATGCAAGAGGGCAGCAACCGTGAGACCAAGCCTGGGAAACAGCGACCCTGCTCGCGTTGCCTGGGCCCACCAGAGAAGACCAAGAGTCTCTTCCCCTCTCCCCCAAGCACTACACCAATATCTCCGGCTCTACACGGGTCCCACCGTTCCCATCCCAGAATAGGGCACCATCTGACCCCGGCCCGTGGCCAGCAGCTGGTCTCGGCTAGAGATTTCTTTCCAGCCGACCGACGTGAAGGGCAGGGTCTCTCTTTTTGGGCAGAATGGGCGAGGGCTTCCTGCAGCCAATTCTTGCTTCTGCCCTTGCCCACGGTAGCTGGCAACCCCATGAGCAGAGTTTTCCTTCATCTATGGCTGAAGCGAAGGGAGGGCTGCCTCTCAGAGAGCCCTGCTTTAGAGGAAGGGAGAAGGAAAATGAAAGAAATTCATTCATTCAGTTGTATTTACTGAACCCTTACTGTGTGCAAAGTGCTGTACTAAGCACCTTGAAGAGTACAGTATAACATAGATGTTCCTTTTAAAGGAAAAGTATTTTCTCTTTCTTCTCAGAATGTTAAGTTCCCAAAGGTATGTTTTGTTCACAGGATACTAAACCTAGTTCAGAGTTATTGGTGAGAAATCCCTTAATACTTTTTTATAATCAGGATCACAATAATACCTTTGCAAGCACAAAAGAGCTTGGCGATGAGGGCTTGGTGCAGGGATGGCTATCTGAGGAGTTAAATTATTCCGTTATAAATTGGGAGTCCTGAACACAGACCATTTGAGAGATTGATTTGCTCTAAATGGGGATCATAAAGCAGGTTGGCACTTCATTCGAAGCTGGGTGTACAAGTCATGCTTGGACAGATGGGCTCATCCAGCAGGATCTGTGTTTGTCCAAAAACACCTTAGTGCCTCCTGGGAGCCTCTGCTTGGTAAATGAAAGGCTTAGATTATCTCCAAGTGCCGTGGAATAATACCAAAATAAATCTCATAAAGCTAACTTTTCATAGAGAAGTTTAACCAGTGAAATGAAGAACAGAGAGAACTTTAAGAAAGAAATGTGAGCAGAGGAATTCTGAAGCCCAGGGACTTTATTTTCTGTTCTTTTCCTCTTCCTAATATTAGGAAAAAAATAATTGTAATATTTAAGTTCTCTCTATGTGCCAAGCACTGTACTGCGTGCTGGGGAAAGTACAAGATAATTAGATCAGATACCGTCCCTGCTTCACATTGAAAGACAATGGACCGTGAGAAATAGCTTGGCTTAGTGGATAGAGCATAGGCCTGGAAGCCAGAGGATTTTTATTTGCCACCTGTCTCCTGTGTGATCTTGGGCAAGTCACAACTTCTGTGCTTCAATTTTTCTCATCTGTAAAATGGGGATAAGACTGTAAGCCCCATAAGGGACATGGCCCTGACCAACCTAATTTTCTTGTGTCTATTCCAGTGCTTAGTATAGTACCCAGCATAGAGTAAGCACTTAAATACTATTAAAAAATGGAGAAGTGGTATTGCATGGCCATTTTTACAGGTAGGGAAAATGAGACACAGAGAAGTAGTTTGTCCACGGATGCAAAGCTGGGATTAAAACCCAGGTCCTCTGCCCCTTAGGATTGTTTTAATTCCACTAGCCCACCCTGCTTCACTAATAATTCAATTAGAAATAAGATGAGGGGACAGGACAAAGTATAGCAAAAATCATGTCAGAAAGCAAACTTCTAATTGTCACTAGTTTACCTTGTGATTTTCTGGGTTTAAACTGTGTGGGATAAGGGCCAAGTCTGTACAAGGAAAAGAACAATGCTTATGTAGGAAAACAAAATCTTGAATCCACATGATTCTCAATGGCACAAATAAGAAGAGCCTCACTTTCAAACCAATGAAAGGAGATGTGCCAATAATGATTTTCGTCATCATTTTATATAGATCAGCAGAATGCCGTTCAAAGTGACAGAAGACTCTTGAAAGTATTTGAGATGGGGAAGTTTCCAAAGTGGACCCTTGTTGCCCGGTGTTGTGCACGCTCCGATTTGGTCTGCTGTTGTGAATGTAAGCTAATTCTTTTTATATGCTCTCATTTTCTGCACCTATATTAATAAGTGGGGAACCTACTGTTTATTTTCACTGTGGGAGAGGAAATTTCATTTTTCTTCAAGAGAACAGGGTTTTTTTCCCCCTTGGTGGTGGTGTACAGCTTCCTCCCACTACGTAAGCCAAAAGGAACTAATTACAGGAAATCATGTCAAGGCAGGTGATTGTGAGAATAATGTTGTAATCCCATTCTTCAATTTGATAGGTCCTTTTTCTCCCCCTGCCAAGGCTGTCTTAGCGTGGCAGCTAATGAAAGACGGAATGGAAGAGGGTGGAGAAGTCTCACATAGAGTGGGCAGAGAATGTATCTACTAACTCTTTTATACTCTACTCTTCCAAGTGCTTAGCACAGTGTGCATTCAATGCATACCATTGATTGATTTATTGATGCAGTGGGCCATTCAGATAAAAGAGCTAACCCCAACTTTTGTGGGATGACTTTGAGGGAGGAGAGGGGATATTCTGCTTCAAAAAAAAATTACTGTGGTGTTCCCGGGGATCCCTGCTGATGTTGGCCAATGTTTGCTACGGGCTTGTTTTGTCCTGTACAGATTCTGGTCGAAACAGGATATTTTCTCTAGGAAAAAAATCATTTATAAAAGAAAGGAGTTGCTCCATGTGGGCTAGTTATTGATCTGGCAAGGTTGTGAGTAGGAATGATTTTACCTGCACCAAGAAGGGTGGTAAATATTACCACAAATGTGTTTTGCAATAGTAGGCTTGTTAAAAAGAGAAGGTGTTCAGTCTTCAGTAATAGGTTTAGGGACATTTTGGGGTCATTAAGCTAACGAGGAGGAGGAACACCTCCTTGGGAACATCAAACGGTGTTTTTGCCCTACAGGACCAAGTATCTGAGAGTTGCCTGACCAGTTCATGAAGCAATTGCTCTTCAAAGCAATTATTTTTTAGTAGTATTTAAGTGCTTACTATGTGTCAGGCATTGTACTGAGCGCTGGGGTAGATAGAATATAGTCAAATTGGACACAGTCCATGTACTATCTTGGGCTCACAGTGTTAGTTCCCATTTTACAGATGAAGGTGCCTGAGGCACAGAGAAATTAAGTGACTTACACAGCAGGTGAATGGCTGAGTTGGGATTAGAACCCAGGTCCTCTGACTCCCGGGCCCAGGTACGTTTTGCTATGCCATGCTGCTTTGGTATTTTGTGAAGCTTTAAAATGATCAAACTGCCTATGCAGTTAGGTTAGATTTGGTGCCTGGACCAAAGCATTGTAAGAGCATAATTTATCTCTGGGGGGAAAGGACAGGTGAAAAGGTCAGCTGGTTTTGTAACCAGATATCAAACAATTGTCTCAGTGTGTCAGGCAGGAGCTACACAAGGAGAATTTTGGATGAAACATGCCGTCTTGACCAAGAATACTACAGTGCTCTGGGTCTAAGTCTTCTATTATTATTATTATTTTTATTATTACTATTTGCAAAGCTTTGCAAGTCCTAAGCATGTAGCTAAGAAGTACATGTGCCTGATTTCAAGGCAAGACTCGGTTTATTGAGTTTACTGAAAAACAGCATGGTCTAGTGAAAAGAGCATGGGCCTGGATGTCGGAGGACCCGGTTTTGAATCCTGGCTCAGCCACTGGAGTGCTGAGCGACCTTAGGCAAGTCATTTAACTTCTCTGTGCTCCAATTTCATCACCTGTGAAACAGGATTTCAGTACCCGTTCTCCCTCCTCATTAAACTTTGAGCCCCACGTGGGTGAGGGACTATGTCCGACCTGATTATTCTTGTTTCTACTCCGGCACTTAGTTCAGTGCTTGTCAAATAATAAGTGCTTAGCTTATATCATAATGGTATTATTATTCTTACGCAATAATAATTGAATCACAGTCTTGAATAGATTGTGTCTATTGTGTCTAGTTGGGACTGAGTCTCATCTAGCTGCATGGCATTTGTGAGTTCTGTGAATCACTGCCAGGATGTGGGTGCGTAAGGCTTCTAGGGAGGAGCTAGGCCCACCCTTGTCCCATCAAATCTGGGCTGAAACTGGTGGAATATGCCTGAGAAAGACAGAAGAGAGGAGCAGCTTTTTGTTTTATTCCCTAGCTTCCTCTCCTATCCCTTGCCTCCTACGAGGAGACTCCTAAATGGACATTCTCCCTACCTTGTGTTTCCATTAAAAAAAAAAGGTTTCTCTGCTTTCTATTGTATTTTCCAGGTTCTAAGTGATAAATACTAAGGTCCTCTGACCCCTTCTTTTGGTTAATTTCTTTTGTACTGATTTATTTCCTTACCAATCTATTTCTTTTGTACTGATTTATTTCCCTACCAATCTACAGACTGCATACTAAGCAATTTAAAGGATTAAATAGCTTTATTCAGGAAGTAGCAAAGTGCTCTTTGGCTCTCATTTTTCAACCTGTATCCTACATTGAGTTTAGACAGACTTTAAATCCAGAAAGCCCTACACTCTGCTTAAACTTAGCTAGAAATAGAAGTGCTTACTTTTAACACTAATACCCAGAACTGATACCTGGATAAACGCAGACAAGGAGGTCACTTTGTGTCATTTGGGAAGTAGATAATTCAGAGGGCTCAATATGTTCTGTTCTTATGAGTGAGATGAGGACCAGAACGAGTGTTCCACATTTTTGAAAGTAGAAAAAAAAAGTGGATAAAAAATGGATAGTGTGTTTCTTCTCAAAACTAATGCTCACTTCCAAGTCAAAAATCAAATTATCCTCAGTTATGAACATGCATGATTCAATAACAATGTGGAACCATGGAACTTTTTCCAGAGGGCAGGTCTCCCAAATCACACATTGTACGGGGGACTAAGAGACCCAGCGGGTCACTGTCCAGCAGCAAGATTTGCCAAACTCATTAGAGAAGCAGCATGGCTTAGTGGAAAGAGCATGGGCTTGGGAGTCAGAGGTCGTGGGTTCTAATCCCGGCTCCGCCACTTGTCAGCTGGGTGACCTTGGGCAAGTCACTTCACTTCTCTGTGCCTCAGTTACCTCGTCTGTAAAAATGGGGATTTAAAAAAAATGTGAGCCCCACGTGGGACAATCTGATTGCCCTGTATCTCCCCAAGCACTTAGAACAGTGCTCTGCACATAGTAAGCGCTTAACAAATACCATAATTATTATTATTATTGTCCACAGCTAAAGTGTTCCAACTACTGCTCATTTCATCAAAGAAAAAGGTAAGCATGCAGGAATTTGGATTGATGCTACCTGCTGAACTATCTTCTTAGAGCAAGTTTTCTCTCCTTTTTTTTAAATGGTATTTTTTAAGTGCTTACTGAGTTACAGGCTCTGAACTAAATACAAATTAATGAGATTGGACCCAGCCCAGGTCCCACGAAGCTCACGGTCTTAATCTCCCTTTTACAGATGAGGTAACTGAGGCACAGAGAAGTTAAGTGATTTGCCCAGGGTCACTCAGCAGAAAAAAGTGGTGGGATTAGAACCCTTGTTGTCTGACTCCCAAGCCCATGCTTTATCCACTAAGTCATGGTGATTTCATGGAAGTTCCTTTGGAGGTTCACCTGAATACCGCTCTCCTAAGGCAGGAAAGTATACTCGACATTTCATCAGAAAGAAAATATCAATCGGAAGAATTCAACCCAACTCACTAGGGGTACATTCAAAATTATGAAGCCTCAACACACTTAGAAAAGAATATCTTCCCTACTTTTTGCATATTTGTTTTATTTTTAAGAACTCTGTTTAATACTTGGAAATACTAAAGTCAAAGGAAGAAGAACATATTTTGTCTTAGACTCCAAGCAACTCATAATTAGAAAGTGAGCGTCCCTGTCGCGAATTTATAATTATTAAAGATCAATCAGGTTTCTGGGACTTAAATCTCCATTTACCTGGAAACTTCCATGTTGGAGTCTAGGGCTTCTCTAGATTCCTTCAGCCTCTTCTATTCAATCTAATGATAACAAGCTGCGAGTTCCAGGAACATTTGGGAAGGGATATGGGCAAGAAGTGGAGATCATTTGAAGTCCTTTTGGCCTCTCTGAGAATATTTGAATTATTGCTCCTTGCCTTTCACTGAAATATTTGATTTTCAGTTAGTTGCCACCATAAGACTCTGAATAAGGGAATCATGAGCCCCTAACCTCAGGAGGTACCTTTTAAGCATGATGTTTTTGATATGATGCTTTGAACTTTTCTCTTTGAAAAAAGCAAGGCAAAGTCATGAAGGACTGTTCTACAAAGCCTCTTCTCCTTACCAAAATGGGACTTAAAACACATTTTTCAAGGAGGCATTAGAAAACTGATATATATATAGGAACATATACATATTTATACACATACATATATTTCAGTGATACCTATAAATGCATTACCAAGACACTTGGGCAGCAGTTGCAGAATATCCACTGTGACTTAGAAAGCCTTAATGTGAAGCAGTATGGCTCAGTGGAAAGAGCACGGGCTTGGGAGCCAGCGTTCATGGGTTCGAATCCCGGCTCTGCCACTTGTCAGCTGTGTGACTGTGGGCAAGTCACTTCACTTCTCTGGGCCTCAGTTCCCTCATCTGTAAAATGGGGATTAAGACTGTGAGCCTCGTGTGGAACAACGTGATGACCCTGTATCTACCCCAGAGCTTAGAACAGTGCTCTACACATAGTAAGCACTTAACAAATAACTAACATTATTATTAATAGTAGTAGTACAATGCACAAATTATTTTGGCTATGAGGCAGCAAATTCCCTCTTTAAGACAGGCCACATTAGTTCCAAGAAACTGCAGTGACATATTGTATGTAACAAAAAATACATAGTGCCCTAATGCATACAACTAGAACCTCAATGAGCACTAGCTATCCTTAGGTTGTTTTCCAAAATTTGGTCCTGAATTTCTGGGTGTATCACATTACCTTTTTAAGCCTATATTAATTAGGCATCTTATTAAGGAGGAGCCATGAAAATATGTTACAATTCTAATGAAATGTTAACATTATAAAGACTGGAACAATAATAATATTTGTGGGATTTTTTAAGTATTGTACTAAGTGCTGGGGTAGATATAAGGTAATCAGACCCTAGAACAAGTATTGAATCCCCATTTTGCAGATGAGGAAACTGAGGCGAAAAGAAGTGAAATGACTTGCCCTGGTTCACACAACAGACAAGTGGCAGGCAGGGTGCTTTGATTTCCATGCCCGTGCTCTTTCCACTAGGCCATGCTGCTTCTCCCTACTGCCGATGGTCCATCCAGAGGGAAAGTCTACGTGGAAAGCTTGCTTCTTCCGTTTACACCTGAGGACTTAGTGTAACCCACATTTGACTCCCAGGGATCGCCACCTTGGGCAGGGAAACTTTACAGGGTGTATGGCGGTTACACCGAAGAGAGAGAGAAATCGCAGGCAGTGGGAACATTGGAAAATGCAGCCTTCCACACTCCTAAACCTGTAACCTCTCGGCTGGCATCACTCACTATGGAATATAATGACATCTATTTCAGGGTCCTGAATATTGTGCATATTGCCATTGTTCTTGTCTGTCCGTCTCCCCCAATTAGACCGTAAGCCCATCAAACGGCAGGGACTGTCTCTATCTGTTGCCGACTTGTTCATTCCAAGCGCTTAGTACAGTGCTCTGCACATAGTAAGCGCTCAATAAATACTATTGAATGAATTGAATGAAATGTAAACCTTTGACAGGTAGTCTGAATGTGTGATGTCTTTCTTAGGTTTGGGTCTATACCCCAGGAGGATGTATGGAAAGGGTGCCCAGTAATCTAGATTTCTACCAGAAGGTCTGGTTTTCAGCTAGTCTGACTCCTGTCAAATACGGATATGGCACTTGTATTTTTGGGACCCAGCCTCCCTCTCCTCATGCTCCAGCCTGGTTTCTGTGGCACGTGGTCAGTGCCTGTGATCGTATGGACTGGGGAGGGAAACGTAAAGCCTCTGAACAAAGTAGGGATGTCAAAGAGGCCTCCTATATCCGTGCTTTAGTTTCAGATGAAATCGTCAAACTCCCACAAAATGACGCATGTGATATCCTCACAGTGCACTGTCCGCCCAGTAGGCATATGCGATATCATGTGTCTTCCTTGTCCAGGATTTGAGAGGGCCCCTAGGAGTTACTCTGACTATGCACACAGAATTAATTGATGGTGTCCATGGAGTCTTCACTACTAATAATAATAGTGATGGTATTTGTTAAGCGCTTACTATGTGCAAAGCACTGTTTTAAGCGCTGGAGGGGCATGCAAGGTGATCAGGTTGTCCCTCGTGAGGCTCACAGTCTTAATTCCCATTTTCCAGAGGAGGTAACTGACTTTCCCAAAGTCACACGGCTGACAAGCGGCAGAGCCAGGATTAGAATCGATGACTCCCAGCCCATGCTCTTTCCACTGAGCCATGCTGCTTCCCACTATACATCAGGGAAAGCAAAGTAGAAAGCCCAACGAGAGATGCTATCTGCTGGTTTTTGCAGAGAAAATGTCTATCAGTCAATCGATCATTGGTATTTATTGAGTGCTTACCATGTGCAGAGCAGTATACTAAACTCTGTGTTCCTCCTACATGCTCAGAATGTGCTCAGGGAGGCTCAGGACAATAGAAGCTTGCAGAGTTCTTCCTCCTACCCAACCACCATCAGGCCAAAGATCGCACCATCTTAAGGTCTTCGGAGGAAGTGAGTTGTCATTAAATGAGAGTTGTAGTTGGCTTCCCTTCCCAGGTGGGTAGAAACAGGGTAGCTGCCTCTTTTATGCAGTTGTTCAAGTAGCTCAGGTGTAGAGTCATTGTACACTACCATTGTCAAACCCAGGGTATCCAAAGATAGATATTAGCAATTCAGCAACAGCCCTCTTTCTGCCCTTATTAAGAAAGGTTGCGCCCTGAGATCCCCAAAACGAAGAATCAAGATAAATATTCGTTGACTTAAATGGATCCGCCATATGTTTGATCGTCCCAACAAATGGCACCCTCTGAATATGAATATTGCCAAATTTCTTATGAATGATTACACTTTGAAAGCAGAGTGCTCTGCTTTTTCCTGTCAGGAAAGTACATCATAGTACTATGCTGGCATTATGCACATATGGCACTGATTCTGTTTCCTTGTACCTTCTCATACCCTCTGTTTTATTTTGTTCTTTGATTATTTGTACATTCAGTTGTAGAGGTATTGGCTTAAATTACCCGTGATACCAACAGACTTTAATTAAAAATAAAACTATTGTTGCAAGAAGAGGCAGGAAGCAGCCTCTGTAAAAACTAACTCAAATTCATAATTATGACATCTTTTTAAAAAATCACAATTTATAGCTACCCCAATAAACAAGCTGTATTAGGTAATTTTAGTTATATGTTACTGAAATATAATTTATTTTCTATTCTTAGAATGGCTATTCCAGTTCTTCATGTTTTTGTTAAAGTAAAGTTGTCATCTTGTTAGGTTTATCACCCTCCAGTTATGAAGAGGGATCATGGGGGTGAATCTTTGACTAAGGGAATGAGTCAAAGATGTAGTATGACATAGAAAAACCAGGCCATTTTTCTTTCTGGATTTTTTTTTCCTCTGCATTGTCTTCTTTACTTATATTCCCATAAAACTGAATTTCTTAAGAAAAGGTCAAGTGATTTTGATTTTACCAAATTCCAAATAGTCTAACTTTATCATGTTCTTCTTTAAAAAGGCTCCTTGACCCAATGATAACTTCCACTTCATCACATTTATTTCAGTATTTCGGAAACGTTTTTGTTAAAGTCAGTAATCTCCTTATGTGAAACAGGACTATATCTTTCTGCTTTTCAAAAAAAGAGGACTTTTCCCTGTATATCAGGAAGAATAATTGTCTTTCTGTAATGGAATTAGTGATTTTAAAATTAACATTTGGTATTGTCTATTCACTTTCTCTTCCCCAAACTGAAATATAATAGTTAATGCCTTATGATGCAGCATTTTGGGCAATGGGTAGTATCCATCGAATCAAAAGTCTATCATGTCCAAAAGGCAGCTTTGCCTGGTCATATAGAGGGCTAGAGAGAATTGCCTAATTACGAAAAAACGCTTAAAGAAGCCTGTTATCTCTGTGAGGGACTGTGAGGTGCAGACATCAGAGGGGAAAGGGGGCTTATTGATTAGTTGAAGCCTTATCACTGCTTAAGGCCAGATATTTAGAGGGTTCTGAATTCCCATTTTGCAGATAGGGTAACTGAGAAACAGAGAAGTGAAGTGACTTGCCCAAGGTCACACAACAGACAAGTGGCAGAGCCAGGATCAGACTCAGGCACTCCAACTCTCGGGCCTGTGATCTTTCCATTAGACCACACTGCTTCTTTGGTCGTTTGGCATTCCCCATAAGAAGTCAGTGGCTAAGGTTAATTTTGCAATGGGGAGATCTGAAATCCTGCTTTCTTGAGTTGTCTGAATGACAAACTCCCAGATAATTCATTCTCTACTCTGTATCCGATTCACTTTCATTTTAGTTGACAATTATGTGGCTATTTATGCCCTCCCCCTGCAAGTGTCCACAAGTACAGACCAACGAGACGAAAAAAGAAAAAGCAGAAGAAAAATTACTTCTTCCAAATGACACTGAATTCCAGCAAGCCAGGATTTGAGAAATTATTTTACATAGGAAAGGATGGTTAAACCACAAGACCTTGAGCAGTGGTGCTAATGAAAAATTTTTTTTGTATTCAAGAACAATCTTGGTGCTGTTTCTACTAGTCAAAATAGCACTCTAGAATTCTCTCCCATCTGAGCATTACATGATTGATTTCCATCAGTGCCATGAGGACTTAGGGTAGGTTTCTTTTTCCTAGGTTTCCCCATAGGTAAGGTGGACTTGATAATGTCATTTTCTACAACTGAGCTCTGGAAGGAATTATAAAATGTTATTAAGGTTCAGGGAAGTCAGTGGACATGTTCTGTTTCAAGATAAAGTACCCACTGGGCTTACGGCCCAAAGGACACGATGCTTGTAAAGAATGGTAATGATTCTACAATTATGGATAAATGTCACGCTGTGGACGGGGAATGTGTCTACCCATTCTGCTGTATTGTTATATCGCACTCTCCCAAGCTCTTAGTAAAGTGCTCTTTTCATTTGATATCTCAGATTCTGGGTAACATGTCCACATTTACTTGAGCAGGCAATGATTGAGCAGTGTTGGGGACAGAAATGATGGAGGCAAATGGCAGATCAGATGATGTTGTTTACCGTTAAAAAGTTTCCTATTCGTGGGAGCAGGGGATTCCATATTAAGTCAGGAGAAGAAAGCTTCCCTAACACATTCTATTGTTCGGTATAATCATTCCGATCATTTTTCCATCAGATGGTTACACTCCTGGCCATGCTATTCCTTTGTCTTGTCTGATCATGCTCTCCTTTTGTACTCAATTTAAGTTTTTGAAATAATGTATCACATATCACATCAAACTATCTTTCTGCACTTCTGTAGCTAGGTGAAGAAAACACCAAGATGTTTCAAAATGACAGTGGCATTTTCAAAATGACAAGGGTGCATTCATTCTGGAACCTGTGGGGTACTGGATTAAATTAAACTGTGCTCCCGGCTGAGTGAAAGAGACAAAAGGTGATCACCAAATATGAGCTCGAGGGGGAGTTTGATTAATTTGTATGATCAAAAGCTTCCAGGTTTGGAGGACATCTATTTAATAAATGTATTGTCTCAAGGCATATGAATAGTTGATCCTAGTGATGCTGGCCATTTTCCAAAGCCTTAGCTACAGGAAGAAAAATAACTTTAAGAAGTTCATTGTTCAACCCCAAATGTTTCAAATTAAAACACTCGTAAACAGGGTAGTGTCTTAGCATGGGAATTTCAGGATTTTAACTACAAAGATTGAAGTTAAATACAAGTATAGATCAGGTAGTTCACTGGAATTGATCTTTGTTTGTACTAAAAATAATGTTGAGCTAAATGATCTCCCTTTATTTAGGGGAAGGTAGACTTGCCCACAACCTGCCAGTGATTTTTTTTTCTCAGGTTTAGGTGAGCAGGAGTGGATTTGTCCTTTCCCAAAACCTCCATGTAGTTCCCATCTGGTGTTGGATTGGCCTGGGGAAAAGGCCCCTGTTGGCTCTTTTTAAAACATGATGTGTTTTTTATGGCATTTGTTAAGCTCTTACTGTGCATCAAATGCTGTTCTAAGAGCTAGGGTAGATTAGGTCATACACATTTACCATCCTGCAAGGGGCTCATAGTATAAGTAGGAAGGAGAACAGGTTTTTAATCCCCATTTTACAGTTGAGGAAGCTGAGGCACAGGGAAGTTAAGTGAATTGCCCAAGGACCCACAGCAAGTGATTGGCAGAGCGGGGGTTAGAACACAGGTCCCAGGCCTGTGCTCTTTTCATTAGGCCACACTGCTTTTCAGTGTGAACTCCCCAAGGTACCTGTGGTATTCCAAATAGGAGAACTTAGGAATACTTAGATATTCCAAATACTTAGGAATGTCTGGCCTGGTTCTCAAGGAATTCTTAAAGCTCAACAAGCTACCAAATCACTAAAATTCCTGGAGAGTCCCACAAGCTTCTGAATAGTGATTGTGAGTACCCCACATGAGATGGTGTATGCAAGACTGGAGCAATATTATGTCTCAAGTTTTCTTTTAGAGCCCTGACCTTATCGGACTCAATGTCCTCAAATGAAATTAGATGACCTCTTAAAAAACCTTACAAAATAAATAAAGTTCTGGATAATGTGCAAGTATGGATCTATTTACCATAGGAAATTGTGCAGGCAGAAAACATCAATAAGTCAAAGAGTAGTTGGATGAAATTCATGGTTGAAAATTCATAGCAGTTTATTAGTGGAAAAGGTTAGGGATGTTTGAAGGCAGCATCTAACGATGAAATTGGATGTTAAGGAGGGCAGCCAACACATGACTCTTCCAGGAATTCTGTTGCCATTTTCATTGATAGAATACCGGATGAGATGGACACTTGGTCTGACCCATTGTGACTTTTTTACATGCTTATGTTCTTATGAATTAAGTTTTGCTTGGGAAGTCGTCTTTTTTGGCCAAGTCAGGCTTATCCTCACTTTGAGACCATTCATTTTTATCAGTAGAGGCAAAGCGAAGTAAATGCTCCCATAACCGAGATATATACCTTTACACAGAGCTGCTTTTCTCTCTCTCATTTACGTGAGCCCTGAGGAAAATGGACCATACTAGAAAGCAGACAAATAAATGCAACAAAAACAAGAGACGATATTTCTTCTAAGATCTGTTCAAGGACTTTTCCAGGTTACTTTGCCAAGTGTGGGCATTTAAATAATGCATAATTGCCTGGAAAAATTGCAACCTGCCAATACTAATTATGCTCATTATTTAGTGTGTATCAGGCCCTTTCATTGGAGCAAAATTTAGGAAAACAATTTCTTTTTGGATCTCAGGGGCCCTCATTATCTGGAGAAAGGCCATAAACTTCTGAGGCCAATTCTCCTCCTAATAAAGATAACTATTGGTGTGCTTTAGAAGAAAAATGATCTGCTTGAAGGGAATTATCTGTTGTACCCTATTTTAAAGAGGAAGAGGAGAGAAATAGTTTTAATGCTCGAATAATAGTTTGTCCAGACTAAATTGTTCAGAAATTTTGAATTCAGAACCACAGTACACTTGAAAGGTGTCTAAAGCAAATTCTATTTCTAAACAAATCAAGCAAGTTTAGTGTAGTGTAGTGGATAGAGCACAGGCTTGGGAGTCAGAAGGCCCTGGGTTCTAATCCCTCGTCTGCCGCTTTTCTGCTGGGTGACCTTAGGCAAGTCATTTCACTTCTCTGTGCCTCAGTTACCTCAGCTGTACAGTGGGGATTGAGACTGTGAGCCCCACGTAGGACAGGGACTGTGTCCATGCTTAGTACAGTGCCTGGCACATACTCAGCATTTAACAGATATTATTATCAGCCTTGGAACAGTGCTCAGCATGTAGTAAATGATTAACAAATACCATCATTATCATTATTGACTCAGTTAAAATGCCATCAAAAAAACTATATACAAGAAGAAACCTCCTAAGTATCAAATTGCCTCAGGTGTGGTCATTGGTGAGTGGAAGCAGAAATTGGACCTCTTGACTCAGTCAATAAGCCACATAGGACTCACCTAGTAGTGTTGTCATCTGGTTTCCCATATAATGCACTTTCATCCTCATCTCTTCATACCTTTGTGTGGCAGATTTGGGTGTGTGCTCTTTGTCAGAGGGCATTTTGTTAAACAGTTGATGCTCTATTGTTTGTTTCCATTTGCAAAAAAAAAAAAAATGAGTTTTCCTGTCTCACTGAAGGGAAAACCACTATGTTTAAATATTTTTACGTTTGTGTCTATTTGCAAAAGTGTAGCTTTTCTGTCATACTGAAGAAGATACAAACTATAAGTTTAATTATTTTCATGTCTGTTTCTCCCTTCCCACAAGAAGCGTACACTCCAATGGGAATGTATTACTTCTCTGTTTTGTACTTAATGCTTAGTGTGGTAAATTACACCCAGTGAGATGGGGCAGATGAGGCTCAGAGAAGTGACTAGCCCAAGGTCACACCATAGGCCTGTGGCAGAGCTGGTGTTAGAACCCAGATCCTCTGACTCCCAGGGCTATGTGTATATATATGTATATATCTCCACTCTGTCGCTACCCTTCTTTGTAACTTATTTTATCATCTGTCTCCTCCACTAGACTGTAAGCTGATTGAGGGCCGGGTCGAGGATACTGACTCGATTCTATTGTCGCAAGCATTTAGTACATGGCATGAAGTCAATAAATGCCACTGATTGGTTGATTATTACCACTGGATAAAAATTACACTTTGTAGGAATGCTACTAGACTATTTGAAGCACACTGGTTTGGGATGAAAGAAGGTCTTGGTTTGTGAGAATCAAGACCCAGCATATTTTGAGTTTTCTCAGTAAAATTTCCTGGTACTTTGGATTTTCTCATTGAATGATTCAAGGGAGATTAAAGCAATATATCTATGATGCAGATTTGTTCAATTCCCAGCAACTTCTATTACTAAAGCTACAAGCTTGAAAGCTTTTCTATGATAGCACTCTATTCAATGACCTTTCATATTTATGCTCTGGAATCTATGTTTCAGACTTAATAACCCCTGCTTTCTCATCATCATTTATTTTGACCCAAAGACTAATTTTGCAGCCTGCAGGGGAAAAGTTTTCCTGCTAATTAGTTCTTCTTGGTTGTAGTCCAAGAGAAATGACAAATTTCACCTTGTTTAAGATGCCTCTAGTTAGCAATTTAAGCCAACAGAAGAAGCTTGTTTAATTTTTAAACTTGCATACTTTCCCCCATGGGACTATACCACCATTTTTGTTGAATCATTCCTATCTCTAAACCATTATTTAGATTTTTAAGTCTCCCATTCCTAGATGGGTTTAGAGGAAGAAAATACTAATTGAAGACATTTTTCTAGAGACAGTTCTATTTTCATTGGTAGAGAATGACATACTTAAGCAGTAAAATTGTTTGGAAATCATATTCCATCTTCAGTAAATGAACCCGAGCCTGACCTTCATCCATGGTTTACTTCAAATGATCGGTTTCATCCTAAAGTCTATCTCCACTGCTTCTGTTAGGTGGAATATGCATGATTGGAGCCTGGGCAATTAACTGCATTTTAGTTGTAGAATGAAAGGTTATATTAATGGTGTTTCATTACAAGTGTAACGTCCATCTTTTTTGAAACCCTTAGTTGGGTTTTAAAACAGGTCTAGAGTCAACAAAATTGATGGGGGTTTTTTTGTTTGTTTCTCTCCTCTCCCAGTCTCCTGCCCTGGCAGAGTCTCTGGCTGAGGTTCAGGCCCCTTCATCCCCTACCCAACAAAGTATGCACAGTGAAAAAATGGCACAGTTCTTAATGTAATATTTGTCGATATGGATATGTTCACGAGGAAGAACTGAACTCCACATCGTGTTGTAAGAGTGAAGAACACATCCTATAGGTCAGATAGATGTTAACTCCAACATTCAGGCCATGCTCAAACATGGAAGTCAAATAGGAGGCTACTCTACATAACCTGTCCAGACCCTTGTGAGAAGAATATCTTTCATATAGGAAAGTCACACAACTGACAAGTGTCAGAGCGGGAATTAGAACCCATGACCTTTGACTTCCAAGCCCGTGCCTTTTCCACTAAGCCATGCTAATTGTAATCGGCCCTGTGGTTTCTTGTCAGCAACAAATTACCATCGAGACTGGTACATCACTTGAGTGGAGTCGGCCCATGCAGTTCCCTATCCCAGCATAATATAATCACTGATTAATTGGTCTTAGATCACTGTTCAACTAACTATACATTTAGAGACCAGCTTTTTATTTTTCTTTCTAGATAAGATGGTTGCCATTTGATATTTCGATCAATGAGTGGTATTTATTAAGCACCCACAGCAGCAGCATGGGAGAGAGTCGAGGGTGGAGGCTCAAGTTTACTGCGCAGAAGGAGGCAATAGTAAACCACTTCCATATTTTTACCAAGAAAACTCTTTGGATACACTACCAGAACGATTACAGATGGAGATGGGGCTTTCTGGAAGAGATGTGTCCATGGCCTCGCCATGGGTTGGAGATGACTGGACAGAGTAAGACAAGACAAGCATTCAGAGCACTAAACTAAACACTTGGGTGAGTACAATAGAATAAGTAGATGTGAACTTGGCCTTCAAGGAGGATTCATCCAGACCATACCACTCCCTGTGCATACACTCCCACTTGCCTGCTGGGTGATCTTGGGCAAGTCACTTAATTTCTCTATACCTTATTTTCCTCATTTGTAAAATAGAGATTAAATCCTACTCCCTCCTCCCTGTCCCATTTGGGACAGGGACTGTGTCTGACCTGATTATCTTGTATCTACTCCCAAGCTTATTATAGTCCTCGTACAAAGGAAATGTTCAGGTTTTTATTAAGTCAAAATACATGTGACTCATGCCACAGATCGGTTTTTTTGGAAGCAGAGGGAAGAAAGAATGCAGGTTGGTGCTAGAGATGGAGCCTGTGAAACATGCCTCTCTTGGTTTTCCATCAATCAGTGGTATTTAGTGAGCACTACTGAGTGTAGAGTACTTTTCTAAGTGCTTGTAATGCTACAGGACAACAGAGTTAGTAAATACATTTCCTGCCCACAGCAAGTTTATAATCTAGAGAGAGAATGTAGGAACAGAGAGTCTTATAAGTTGTTTTTAATGTATTTTAGTAAAGATTCTTAAATCCTGCAGATAAACGTGTTTGCATCAGAAAGCCAAGTTTTAAGCCGTTGACCTTTTTAAAGGGCACACTCATCATTTTCAGGTTCTCTCAAATTCATTTATATTCTTTGTTCCTGTACAACATGAAATTTTATTCTGAGTTAATCAACACTGATGTTCTGGGAAATAACCAGTTTATCCAGCAGTGAAGAAATGCCTTCTCATCACATGCCTGGGCAAGATGTATGGGGAGAATTGGTGCCACTAGCAGACACAAACAGCACCTGTGTGGTACAGAAATGATATGCCCAAGAAGGAGCATAGAACAAACTTGATACAGAAAAGTCTCCAACAGAAAAATGCTAGGACTTAGCAGATAAGCAGAGTTCCTCTCTACGAGCAGAGTCTCTGGGAAGATACCTGTATTTAGATGGAGATTTGAAAAGAAACAACTGTGATTACAATTAGCATGGCTTAGTGGAAAAGGCACGGGCTTGGAAGTCAAAGGTCATGGGTTCTAATTCCCGCTCTGCCACTTGTGACTTCGGGCCTCAGTGCCTCAGTTACCTCATCTGTAAAATGGGGATTAAGACTGTGAGCCCTATGTGGGACAACCTAATAATCTTGTATCTACCCCATTGCTTAGAACAGTGCTTGGCACATAGTAAGTCCTTAACAAATACCGTTTTAAAAAAATTGTATTTATTGAACACATATTGTGTGCAGAGCACTATACTAAGCACTTGGGACCATAATATACAACGATATATCGGAGTTGGTAGACACATTCCCTGCCCACAGTGAGCTTACGATCTAGAGGGGGAAAACAGAAATGAATAAAAATTATAGATACGTACAGAAGTGCTGTAGGGCTGAGGAGGGAGGTAAATAAAAGGAGAAAATCAGGGTGATACAGAAGGAAGTGGGAGAAAAGAAATGAGGGCTTAGTTAGGGAAGTCCTCCTGAAAGAGATGTGCATTCAATAAAGCTTTGAAGGTGGGGAGAGAAATTGTCTGACAGATATGAAGAGGAAGGGTGTTCCAGGCCAGAGGTTGGATGTGGGTGAGAGGTTGGCGGTGAGATAGGTGAGATTGAAGTACCCTGAGTAGATAGGTTGACATTAGAGGAGCTAAGTTGTAGTAGGAGAGCAGCAAGATGAGGTAGGAGAGGGCAAGGTGATTGAGTTCTTTAAAAACCAATAGCAGAGAGTTTCAGCTTGATGTGAAAGTGGATGGGCAACCACTAGAGGTTCTTGAGGAGTGGGGAAACTTGGGATGAACGTTTTTGTAGAAAAATGATCCAGGCAGCAGAGTGAAGTGTGGACTGGAGTGGGGAGAGACAGGAAGCAGGAAGGTTAGCAGGAAGTCTGATGTTGTAATCATGGCAGGATAGGATAAGCACTTGGATTAACATGGTAATTTTAAATTCAATTTTCTCATAAAATAGGTAGCCAGGTCATTAGGGGCAAGAGATGGGGGAATTGTGGGGAAAGGGGGTTTGAGGAGGAAGTTAAACATCTGGAATAAATGGAGAGGGCAATGGGCATGGGTATCCATAAGGATGAAGAAATAATTTTGCCAGGCAGAGGAGAGGGCAGAATTAAGGCATTCAAGGATGAACTTGAGGTGGATGAGATTGGCATGATATTTCTATTTTTCCACCAACAGAACTCTGCATCCCGGGCACAGGAGCGGAGGATGCGGACTTTGGGTTAGTGGTATAAGATCGACGAAAGTAGAGAGTTGAGTTCAGGAGGGAGGGTGGTGTTGAGAGCATCAATTTAAGTCATCAAGGGAAGGTATTTTGGCTATGGAGAGACCATACCCAAAGTACCATCTTTCTCAGTGCTTGCTTTGCAGGCAATTAAAGACCTACTGAGGGGTCAAATGTTTCAGGCCAAGCTCTGATTCTTGGAGTACTTAGTAACACTATTTATTAAGTGCTTATTCTGTGCAGTGCACTCTACTAAACTCTGGGAGAGACTACACAGGTGGGAATTAAGACATAGGCCCTTTCCCATGGTGGGCTCACAATCTATAAGGGTTTAAGTGAAGTGAGGGAACTGAAGACTGACGCATCAGGAGTGATGAAACAGGGTTACTGAAATAACGTTATGCGGTAACAAAAACATTTCTTTTCCCCGGCCTGACAACGGTGTAGTCTATATTGCCTTTTCTCACCCAAAAACTCAACAGAGATTTGAAATAAAGGTGTGATAGGAGATAACAAAAGATGAAACTAGAGATACTGACCTGACAGAGGCATATTTCATTGTCCTCTATTTTATTGATAACATTCTCATTGTTATTCACATGGCGATAACCCATAAGGATAATCAATCTTATTTAAAACTGTCTACTTTTCATATGGCTGCCCAACTGTGAAAGAGGATGTAATTAAATTTTCCAAATGTTAATCTGATATAATCTGTGAAAATTTTTCCACCCAGTGTTCATCATTTTAGGGCTGTTATTTTGGTTTCTCCCTGATGCCCAATGCAAATAGATTTAAAATCCATAGGAAATAAGGTATGCATTTCTAACCTTTCATCAACATTTGTTTAATGTAGAAACTCTGGTTCCATTCAAAATAATGTCTCTTACCTTATACTCAAAATTCATATAGGCTACAATTAGTAATCAGTTAACAAGTAGCAGGGTGAGAAGCAGCATGGCCTAGTGGATAGAACAAGGGCCTGAGAGACAGAAGGACCTGGGTTTTAATCCTGGCTCCACCACTTGTCTTCTGTGTGACCTTGGGCAAGTCACTTCACTACTCTATGCCTCAGTTACCTCATCTGTAAAACGGGGACTAAGACCATGAGCCCTCTTTGAGACAGGAACCGTGTCCAAAATGATTATCTTGTATCTAACCCGGTGCTTAGAACAGTGCCTGGCATAAAATAAGTGCTTAACAAATACCATTATTATTATTATTACTATTACTAAGTATATACTGGGCAAATAAGGGGCTTTTGTAGCAATGCATTAGGTTAATGAGAAGAGATGACAGACATAGTGCATGTGTGTAGAGAAAAACAGTAACTGCACTAAGGAGTGGAGAAAGTGAGGAAAGTGATTTGTGCTGGAGACTTTGAAAATAAGTGGGGTTAATATGGGAAAACTTCCTGTAGGAGGTAGTGCTGAAATGTGATTGAAAATACATCTTTTCAGGCTCCTAAAATAGCCTTCTTCCTTATATAAACTAACAAATCAGATTACCGGTGCTGTTTCTTCATTGATGTCCTTAAGAAAATCCAAGACAATAACAAGAGGAGCGAATAGCCCATTAACAAGCAGTCAATCTTATTAACTCAGTCCCTTGAAGAGGATTTTTTTTCAACAGCAGGAGGTCAGATACTCAGCTGGGCCTTATCTTTTATTTTCCCCTTTCTTACCATAAAGTCCTAGGGAATATTTTTGGTGAACCCCGTACTCTAAATTCCTCCATAAAGCTTATTTTTATTATATGTTTTTGGATGGAATGCTGTAAGAGAATCTTTCAACAAAATGCAACTATCTGAATAGAATGCCTAATAATAATAATATGATGATGATGATGACAGTATTTGTTTAGCACTTACTAAGTGCCAACAGTCTAAGTAGAAGGGAGCACAGGTATTGAATCCCCATTTTGCAGATGAGGGAACTGAGGCACAGAGAAGTGAAGGGGCTTGTCCAAGGTCACACAGTAGGTAAGTGGAAGAGCCAGAATTAAAACCCAGATCCTCTGACTCCCAAGCCTGTGCTCCTTCCACTAGACCTTGTTGCTTCTCTGGAAGGAAATGGTGATGCACCCATCTGTCTACAAAGTAAGTTTTCCTCACTACGGGGTTTGTCAGAAAGGTTAATTTAACCGTTTTAGGAGAACTGACTATGTGTGAATGTCCACGTAAAGCTTATGGCTGATTAAAGTAATAAGCTTCAAGCCTAAAGACGGTCTGGGTGGGATCTGACATTTTTTCTCCACCCGAGCTAACGAACCTATGTAAAAATTACACCTGACTTAGTTATATTTCTAATACTCAGGGAATTCAGAGTAATAATTGTGTCTATTGAAATATGAAATGGTGATTGGATTTTAAAACTGCTTTGATGCACTGTTAGAAGAGGAATGACTGAGGCAGGCTAGGAACTCAGAAGAAAAATTCTTTAAGAGCTATTTGGTGGTCCTTAAGTATCTCCTGAGTTACTTTGTGCCAAATTCTATCTCATTAATACAACTTCTAACTGGCTTTGTGGGGTTAAAGAGAGAGACAAACAGTCTGTCAGTCACTGATTTGCTGCAGAGCTTGTTTAAAAGTTCCTTGTAGAGAATTAAAACTTTGAGGTGTAAATACTTCATGGGTCATTAGGGTCGTCCCAGGCTCCTGCAAGGTGATTTTGAAAACCTAGACCTAAGTTAATGAATTCAGTTTTCATTAAATCTTTAATTGCATTCAAGGAGAGACTCTCTTACACTTTCCACAGTTACTTTAAATCAGAGCAAAAGAAATTTATGGGGCAAATGTGAACATTAGGAGAGTTCATGAATTTAAATTTTCTTCTTTCCTGTCTTAAACTAAGGTCATAGAGTTTCTAATATGTTATTTTTAAAACCCTTTTCTCCCATGAACTTTGTTAGTATATGGCCTGTTTAAAAAACACATTCAGTAATTCCACTCTAATAATATTAAAAATAACAATAATAGCATTTATTAAGCACTTAACATGTGCTGAGCTCTGGGATTATCCAATCAGACACAATCCCTGCTCCTCATAGGGCTCTCAGTTTATCTGATTCTCTCTTTTCAGATGAGTAAATTGAGGCCCTGAGATGTCAGGTGACTTTCCCGGAGTTACAGAGCAAGTCAGTGACACAGCTGGGAGTCAGACCCAGAACTTTTAATTCCCCATCCTGTGCTTTTTCAACTAGGCCACGCTGCCTCCAATCTCCACAGCAAACATCAATTGAAGACATTTCTGATCTTGGTTATCAATCAGTGAGTGGTATTTATTAAACACCTACTAAGTGCCTGGCTCTATATTGAGTGCTTAGGAGAGTTCAGTGGATAGAGCACCAACCTGGGAGTCAGAAGACTGTGGGTTCTAATCTCTGCTCCGCCACTTGTCAGGTGAGTCTAATTAGAAAATGAAGTATATAGGACCCAAAATAATAAAACTGTGAGAGGTGTTACCAAGAAGAGTATCTTGCAAATGGGAAAAACTCTTTGTCACAGTAGCTATAATCAACTCTGTGTTAGTTGGTAATGGCGAAAGAATGCAAAAAGCAAAATGAAATGGACTTTGCCAAGTGCTTAGTCCTGTGCTCTGCAACAGAGACATCACCTTAACATTACTACGCTTAGAACGGTGCTTGGCACGCAGTAAGAGCTTAACAAAGTCTGCTGTGTGACCTTGGGCAAGTCGCCTCACTTATCTGTGCCTCAGTCACCTCATCTATAAAATGGAACTTGAGACTGGGAGCCCCATCTGGGTCAAGAACTGTGTCCGACCCCAGTTTCTTTTATCTACACCAGCGCTTAGTACAGTGCCTGGCACACAGTAAGCACTTAACAAATATCACATTTATTATTATTATTACAGTGGTAACAAATCACATGTTCCCTGCCCTCAAGCTTACAATACTAATGGTTATTTTTGGTCTCTTAAGTTATGGCTGACACCTTGCTTTTCCATTTCAGATGATTTTGCTCTTTTATAAATACCAGCCTAATATTAGGATCCACTCTATCCTTAGTGAGTAATGGACCAAAGCCATGCAACACGATCCCACCTCTGAACCCAGCCCCAACACCAGGAAAAATCCTAATTGAGATTGGGTTTTAACCTGTTATAATTATTATATTTTTAAATTATTATTATTAATAATAATAATTAATATTGATCAAGTGCTTACCATGTGCCAAACACTGGGCAAGTCAATTTATTTCTGCCTCAGTGCCCTCCTCTGGAAAATGGGGATTAAGACCGTGAAACCTATTTGGGACAGGTTCTGTGACCAACCCGATCACCTTGTATCTACCCCAGTACTTAGTATAGTACCTGGCACAAAGTGAACACTTAAGTGCCATTTAAAAAAAATGTTCTGGAGTAGATATAAGATCATCAGGTCCCAAATGAGGCTCACCATCTAAGTAGGAGAGAGTACAGGTACTGAATCCCCAATTTGCAGATGAGGGAACTGAGGCACAGGGAAGTTAAGTTACTTGCTCAAGGCCACACAGTAGACAAGTGGCAGAGATGGGATTTGAACCCAGGATCTCTGACTCCCAGGGCCATGCTCTTTCCATTAGTTGTGCTTCTCTGTTTCATCCCTATTGTCATATAGTGTGGTCAGGACTGCCCCAGAAGCCTAGCAGATGAGCAATGAACCAAGAGGGTAATGCAGAGTCTCAGACAGCAGCACTTCTAGACTGTAAGCTTGTGGGCAGGTATGTGTCTACCAACGCTATTGTATCATACTCTCAAGTGCTTAGTACAGTGCTCTGCACCCAATAAACGCTCGTTAAATACCAGTGACTGAATAAGGCAGACTTCCAGACTCTTCAGGAAGTATGTTTGTAAGACCCAAAGTTCCAGAGACATAAACGTCGTGTGAGTGTCAGAAGAACTGGGTATGAAAATGGCTTATTTATTTAGTTATATCTTAAACTTGCTTGATTAAACCTAAAGTAACAGACACCTAGTTGGAGATAGAATAGGTGAAAGAAGGTAAAACATTAAAAACTGACAGTAAATGCAAATCCTGACTTGAGAAGGAGTGTGGCTTAATGGAAAGAGCCCAGGCCTGGGAGCTAGGAAACCTGGATTCTACATTCAAAACTGACAGTAAATGCAAATCCTGATTTGAGAAGGAGTGTGGCTTAGTGGAAAGAGCCCAAGACTGGGAGCTAGGAAAGCTGGGTTCTAATCCTGACTCCACCACTTGCCTGCCATGAGCAAGTCAGTTCAACTCCCCAGTAAAGTGGAGATGAAATACATGCTTTCCCTCCTCCTCAGAATGTGAGCCTCGTGTGTTATGGAGCAGTGTCTGATTCGATGCTATTTTATCTACCCCAGTGCTTGACAGGTAGGAGCGCTAAATGAATACCTTAATCATTAGTATTGAATGTTCCAAGCTTGAGTTGGCTTTATTCATATTAATGTCTGTCTCCCCATCTAGACTGTAAGCTCATTATGGACAGGGAACACGTCTGCTAATTCTGTTGTACTCTCCATAGCACTAAGTACAGTGCTCTGCACATAATAAGCTCTCAATAAATGCCACAGATTGATTGATTATGAATCAGAATACGTGGACCAAATCTCAAAGATCATCCCCGGTGGAATGCATTGCTTCTATATGTAAAAGGCAAAGAAGATGCCACATTTCAGGGCCTTGACCCTATCAGATCTTGAAAAGAGTAGCAAAAATTTAGTAATCCGGATTCTTTAGGACTACTGTTGAAAGACTGATTAGACAGTGGAAATGATATTTCATATTTAAGATCATATAGAAAATGAAACTTTTGTACGGTAAGTGTATTTAAATGATTTGTCGAAGATTTAATTTTGGAACGCTAGAGGAATTCTTCATTAAAGACCAAATAGTAGTAGGAATAAGAACTCTCTATATATGGAAAGTACTTGTTGATGAATAGCATTTTAAAATTGAAATATGTCAACCAACTACAGCTAATTTACTCCATATGTAAATTGTAGAAAATAGCAATAGATGTGGTTAAATGCCAGGGGTTCAGGTGAGTCTAATTAGAAAATGAAGTAGATAGGACCCAAAATAATAAAACTGTGAGAGGTGTTACCAAGAAGAGTATCTTGCATATGGGAAAAACTCTTTGTCGCAGTAGCTATAATCAGCTCTGTGTTAGTTGGTAATGACGAAAGAATGCAAAAAGCAAAATGAAATGGACTTTGCCAAGTGCTTAGTCCTGTGCTCTGCAACAGAGACATCACCTTAACATTACTACGCTTAGAGCAGTGCTTGGCACATAGTAAGAGCTTAACAAATACCATCATTATTACTGATTCATTAAATAGTATGTACACTAATCCTAAATAAGAGCAGTACACTTATGCAATATGTAAGAAATAAGAAAAGTGTAGATTTTTCAAATCAGGTATAATGCTAGGAGGTTTCAAAAAAAAAATGGGAAACATTCCAGATGGGAGTTGAAGATTATAGTCAATGGGAAAGTAAAGATTTTGCAAGATATGAGTGTCCAAATAAATATTACATAGTAGATTTCATACTAGGCTTAAAAATAAGACAAATATATAACTGTGCCAAAATAATATACCATATAATTTATTGGAAAAAGTAACCATAAATTCCTGTACTTTAACCAATTCCAATATAAAGAGAAAATTTTACAATTTATTATTTTAGTAATTTGGGGACTATAAACATGATTAATTTTGTAGTTGAGTGACCTAACTTGCAAAACATTACAAAATGTTAACTCTAGGTATCAAGAAGAATTTGAAGACATGAAGACATTGGGCTGTAAAATAGAATTTTTTGAACACTCTATTACCATAATAAGGATTTAAAGTCATCATTAATTTGGGGGACTAAAATTTGTGGGGGGAGGTGGCATATAAGAGGATTTTAATAAATCAGTAGTGAATGTTGCATTCAGGACAGTTGTCCTGATGGGTCCTGGGAAATTAATTAGGCTAGTTCTACCTAAGAAATTTATTATAAATCAGTTATTTAATCTGAAACATTCTGGGTTATAAAAGGAGCCAAGGAGATTCAATCTGCAGCTCTTTAAGGTGGAGGAAATGTCTCCCTCTTCTTGGCATGAGTGAAGTTTTCTGTCCTCAATTATTTCTCTCAAGCAATTCCCAGGTTGCAAAGCCTTGGGTGGAGGTGTGGCCTAGACAGAGGTCATGA